>NW_020946652.1:6037778-6116467 GCF_900497805.2 Vombatus ursinus | reverse complement strand
TTTTCTTTTTTAAATTTAAATTTTTTTAACATACATTTAAAAAAAACTATTGACTTCCAAATTCTTTCCCTTCCTTCCTCCCCTCCCCCACCCATTGAGAAGACAAGAAATGTGATATCCATTCTTCATGAGTCACTTCTGGATGCTCAGTTTTCCTGTATGTAAAATGAGGATGATAAAAATCTGCACTCTTTACATCACAAGGTTGGTATCCAGGAAGATTGAGACACTCTCCCCTCTGGTCAATTCGAGTCAGTTCAATTCAGCAGCCAGTTGTTGGGGTGTCTGGCCTTAGAACAATGGAGCTCAGAATTTGCATTGGCATTAGGCACTAATGACCCACTAATGAGCTGCTCTGCGTAGGTAGTGTCAGTGATGTGGCCAATGAGACACACATCGTCATTTTGCCAGCTTCCCGTGTGGAAATCCTCTGAGGGAAGTTAACAAAGGTGGTCAACAACTTCCTGAGCTCCCTTGGCCCATTGCCCTAAGCAAGAGGAACCTCGCTGTTTCCTCACTGATTCCAAACACTGGCCAGAAGAAGACCCGGTGCTACCTTGTAGAAGCCTGGGCTAATTCAGCCTCAGGGGAAGGAGGACGACTCAGGCAGAAATCTTCTCAGGGAGCATGAGCTGACATCAGGTGATGGTGTATGGGCTGTTCCAGATGAGTCAGGAAAGTACTAGGGCCCTCAGAAGAAGAGGGGGTAATTGTGGGCACAGTTGGCTGCTGATGGCTCCTAGAACATGAAGGGCGAGAATGGGATTGTGCCCACGAGCAGAGGCTCCTGCCTCTAATCAGCACACTCTAGACCTTTGATGTTTCCTTTGGTGACCATGTGGGTAGAAGACTGTGCCCCAGAAGAGATGCCATTCTTCTCCCAAATACCCGGGGCCATTTTCATGCTCACACAGGCATGGATGAGTCTGTGAGTCTCAGAATCCCAGAGTTGGAAGAAATCTCAGTGACCATCTAATCCATCACACACTAGAATGAAAAATCCTCTCTGCAACACATCTAACTAGAAAGGTCTGTCTGTCTGTCCATCTGTCTGTCTGTCTGTCTGTCTGTCTCTCTCTCTCTCTCTTTCAAATCTCCCTGCTATAGGCATTGCTTGATGTGAAGACAGAATTACAGCATCATAAACCAAGGGGATCCCATTACATCTTTCAAGAATGAAATGTAATATTTTGGCACATTCATGAGAGACCCCTTGTTGGAGGAGATCCTTAAAGGGATTATTTCGCTCTGCTGAATCAAACACCTTGAAAAAAACAACCACAGAAGGATTTTTTATTCTCGATGTCTATCGATTTCTGGTGGTAAAGATGTGGCACGTTGCTTGGGAATGGCTGCCTACTCCTTTCTCGTGCCCTCATCAAGGATGCCCACACTGCGTGTGGGGGAATTATTCTTACAAAATTTAAATCAACAGCAACGTGAGCATATGGTCTGTAGTTATCCACATTCTTTCACCACCCCTACCACCCACTTCGGTAACAATTAAGTCAGATTTTTTCTCCGACCTTATTATCTTACCTTCCTTTAGATACTGACACCTTCTCCAGGCTGCAATCACTTCCACGGTGGGGTTGCCTTGCTCTCATGTGGGGAGCCCCCCAGCTCTCCAGGTGCAAACTTTTCTTATTCATCCTGTGGACAAATCTGAGGATGAATCAGTGATTGGTGAGTCCAGGTGAGCCCAGAACCTCTACACCACGAGCAACCCAGCCTCACTGCTCATTTTCCTCTACCAGCCTATGGCACATCCACACCAGTTGCCTGGCCCATTGGGATGGATAATAAATTACTTCAACTCATTCCTCAATGATTAACAAAGTGCAACCCTGCCAGAGTGATTCTGAAACACTGGCTGTGATTACAGAAACTGTGTTCTCTGTCTCCCATCACCAGCTTCCTTCTCATTGTTGTTTGTCCTTGGCTCTCAAAGAGGACCAGTGACATATGGACCCTGATGCCTTGACTTGCAAGTGAATTAGACTTAAGTGAGGCAGAGCTGGGCAAAGTCATCAGCCTCACTCTCTCTTCCGGAGTCATTGCAGTCCAGTGGCAAGACGAGTCAAGATGACTGGTGATGCCCCCCTTCTTCTCATACCCTTCAACTCAACCCCCCAGGGTCCCAATCAAAAACTACCCATCCCTTCAGATGTGCTCCCTGGAATGCCAGCTCCATAGGCAACAAACGATCTCATAACCAAGTTTTTCCCTTCTCAGTCCCTCCATCTTCTTGTCCCTCCATCTAAGACCTAGCTCCTTCCCGAAGCTTCGTTGCTACCATTTCCAGTATTAGCTGAGCTCCCTGGTCTAGAGCAGGGACTTAGAATGCTCCCCAGTCCCCAGAGTCACCTCCAGTTCTCTTTCTGTTGCCATGACTCAGTAACTTCTTGTTAGAGTTACATTCAATCCACATCCATCCCCTGATCAGGATTCTGGTGGCTGCAACCTACTGAACTCCAGGACACCCTCAGGGACACTGCCTCAGGTTCAGTGTCAGGCTCACGAGTCCCTCTACCTGCACAGGTGATCCTATTCTGTCCCATCTTCTGCAAATTGTGCCCTTTATCCCTCCCACTCTATCATTAATTCATGCTGGGTGCTTTCCTGTTACCTACAAACACACCTATGCCTCCCCATTCTTAGACACTGTCCATCCCCACAGCTATAATCCTGCAACTCTTCCCTTTGTGGCTAAACTTCTTGGGGAGCCCCTTTACAAGAGGTGCCTCCACTTCCCCTCCCTTCACCCTCTTCTGAGCCCTCTACAGCCTGCCGGCTGACCCAACATTTGGCTGGAACTGTTCTTCTCCAAGTTACCAGGGACTTCTTAACTGCCAATACAGCCTCTTTCCATCAGTCTTCTCCACTTTTCTGTAGCTTTGGACACTGTCAATCACTCTCTTCTCTTTGGTACGCTCTTTTCTCTGGACTTCTGTTGTGCAGCTCTTTCCTGGTTCTCTTCCCACCTCTCTGACTGCTCCTTCTCAGTCTCCTTTACTGGATCTTTGTCCAGGTCATCCCTGCTCACCATAAGTATTTCCCCAAGGCTCTGTCCAGGGACCTTTCTCTTCTCTCTTTATTCTGTGTTTCTTGGTGATCTCATCAGCTCCCATCAATTCGACGATCACCTCTAGTAGATGATTCCTTAACCTCTCTGCTGACCTCCAGTCTTGCATCTCCACCTGCCCATTGGGCATCTTTAACTGAACGTGCTGTGGTGAGGCAGGAGTAGTGAGTCAGACATTGGGTGAACGTGGGGGAGGGGTATGGACAGAATAGTGGATTTGGAGTCAGGACTTTGACTCTCGCTATGGAAACTTGGCAGCTCTGTGAGTCTTGGTAAGTTCTTTAATTCCTTCAGTCTCAGTTTCTTCATGTGTAAAATGGGATGTAGTGTATGTAATGGGCTTGGCAAACAGTAAAGAATTCTATGAATGGGAGTGACCCTGAGGATTCTGGGTAATTCCTCAAGGAAAAATCCTGGTTTAATTTCCATTTTGGGAAAAACCCTAGCAGTGCCCTATTTTTGATCCATATTTGTTCATGCCAGTCATAAAGGTTTGGCTTGAGTCCACTCTAAAGATACCATTTAATTTTTTTAAAAGCCAATCAATCAGAATGTGATGAAGAAAGTTGAAATGAAATGAGTTAAGTCTTCTACCTTTGTCCCTGTCCCCAAAAGAAAACATCTAGTAATTAAGCCCTATTATAGGTCTCAATCTTTTCTGAATAATTGTTGAAAAATAAATAAAGCAGAATTACATCTTCTATTTACAAAAAAAAGTCAATCAATCATCAAAAGGACTCCTGTGTAATTCTGATGGGGCTCTGCACATAGTAGGCACTTAACCAAGACCTTTGAAATATGGGGAAATGAGAATCTAGCCTCATTCTTGAGAATTATGGAGCCACAATTAATAAGAGGCAGGAGGATGTTAGCGGAAAGAGTCTGGGTCTTGGGGTGACCTGGCTCTAATTCCTGGCTCCAACATTGGCTTCATGAGCCCTGGCACTTCACCTTCTTTCTCTGAGACTCAGCTTCCTAATCGGTAAAATGGTGATAATGACAAGCTTCCACAGCTCGGCTTCAGTGCCCAGAAGCACCAAGGAAGCAGCAGGATCAGGGCTCTTCCTCTCCTACAGAGCAAGTAACTTCTTTCCTTGAGGTTTCGGGGCAAATCTGCAGCGAGCTGGAGGGAAGGAGTGGCCAGAGGAGCAAGGTGTGAGGAGGAGAAAATAGTGAGTGCTGCTCCTGGGCGTGGGTCCCTCTCCCCTCCTTTGAGGCTGCTCTCGCTATTCATTCTAAGCTGATTCTACCTGGACACAAATTGAGGCAGGAAAGTCAAAATCAGAGGCTACGAGTGCGGGATGTGCTGCTGCGCTTTAAATTCCTACGGCCATCTTGGTGAGTGGCTTGCCATTGTGTCTGGCCGTTTCATTGGTGCTCAGGAAGAGGGGTATGCGTGTGGCTTATATGGTGTATAGAGTTTGAGGTCTTTGGGGAGGAATCTACGTAGGTGCAAGGCTTGTTGCTTATTCTGATTCCAGCTCTTTACAGTAAATGCTAAAAGTGGCCAGAGGCCAACACAAATGAAGGATTGAGCTCAGAATCTCAGCATCTCTGAGTTGGAAGGGAGTTCTGTATTCATCTAGTCTAAGCCAGAGCTGAACAGGTCTCTACCAACCCTGCCAGGTGGGCGGTCCTCCAACTTCCAGGGAGGGGCAGCCCCCCACATCCCTAGGTAAAGCATTCCAGCTTGGGACAATTTCTTCATTCAGTGACCCTCTGGAGAGCTGTTGACTTACCCAGCCCTTATCACCCCAAGCAACCTTTTTCAGGCTGAAGTGTTGATTGATTACCGCAGTCCTGAAGTTCCTTGTATCCATGTAGATTGGCCATTCAGGAAATCAGAATAAGATAACTCAGAAGGGCGACAAAAGCCACGGGCTCCCCAAAGAAATCCACCTTCAAGGTCTTTGGGGCTGATCTCCAGGAACTTCCACTTAAGTATTTATAGTTAATGTATGACCAAAGTCATTTCCCTCCCATTCAACACAGTCAGGGTAACTCACTTCATCAGAGGCAGTGAAGTTGAAGGGAAAATGTCCTGGAGACTCCTGTGGAGACTCAGGCACGTGCTGGTCTGTGACCCTGGGCAAATCACTGACTTCAGGGCCTCAACTTTGTCATCTGTAGAATGGGGCTGACAGTTCTGACTGTACCTGCCTCTGGTGGGTTGTGGAAAGGAAAGGCCCGGAGAAGTTTTCTTTTTTATACTTTACAGAAGAAGGGCAGATCCCCGCAAATGAGGAGGTAAATGGTATCAAGGCCTAGAGCAGATTAGGGGCTCCCAGTAAGCCATGGCCTGTGCCTCCCACCCCGGGCATTTGTATACCGATGAGAGCTCAGGAAGGTGGGCTCCTCTTGTCTTCTGGTGCCTGGATGGACCCCCCCTCTACTGCGTTTGCCAGTGGGGGCATAGGAGGCTTGAAATATAGCAAAAGGGGGTAAAGAGAAGTAGCCAGAGGCAAGGTGGACACAGCTGCCCCAGGACAGGAGAGGATTGAAAACACACTCGGAAAGGAAGCCAACCAGCATCTGGGCGAGTGAGGGTCAGCTCAGACTGGAGTCAGAGGAAAGAACAAGGGCAGTGCCAGGAGCCAGAGCAGCCAGTTTAGGTTCAGTGTGAGGAGTGGGCGCCTGAGGGAAGGAGGGACTCTCATCCCTGGAGGTCTTCAAGCCAAGGCAGCTTTGCTGAGAGTGTCCTAGAGGGGTGTGATAGGGGCCTTCTGAGTTTCCTTCTGATACTGTGAGTCTAGGTTTCAGGGATTCAAGGTATATCACTCAGGGCCCTCAAAGTGCCAGTAGAGAGTTCATCAGGAATGACCTCGAGCTGTAGCAAGCCAGACCCCAGGGACAGTGGTGGGCACATGACTTATCCTTGCAGGACCTCAAGGTTTCTTCCTCTTTAAATGAGGGCATTGGACTTCAGCGGCCGCCAAGGTTAAGGTCCTGTGATCCCATGATTCACATCAGGCCCCAAGCAGCTTCTGCCTGTCCATTGCTGAGATGGGAGAGTGTATCACCTGGCCAACAGCTGGGAGGCCCCAGGGCCCAAGGCTGCAGCCTGGGTGGGGGAGAGGAGGGGGAAGGAGCAGTGGGCATTCTGTGGATCTCCAACCAGAGGACCTGGGTTCAAATGCTGACTCTGACAGTGGGACTGGCCATCACTCCCCCTCTCCAGGCTTCCTTTTCCTCATCTGTAAAATGAAGGGATTGGATTAGATAATCACTGAGGATCTTTCCAGCTCTGATGATGCAGATGATTACCATGGGGCAGCGTGGAGCCTTATGGGGCTCCGGATGTGTGCTGGACCTCAGCAGATCTGTGTTGTCTACGGCTCTGTGTGGACGGGGGCACCTCAAGCCTTTTACTGTGTAATAAGAACTCCCCTCCTGACATCTCTCCTTGTGCCTGTCCCCTGTCTCTGGCACCAAACCTGGGTCATCCCAATTTGCCTGAGGCATGATGACTCCGGGGGTAAAAGTATCAGAGAAGGCCTTCATTCCCAGCCCTTTGGTCCTTTGGAGCTGCTCTCCTCTGAAGAGCTCAGACTCTGATAGCGGCTCAAGTCCAGACCCAGTATATATGGCCCTGGGATGGCATCTCCCCAATTCCCCTGCCCTACCCTGGCTCTTCCCACATCCAGAAAAAAGCAGATGACCCCACAGGCTTTGGGACATGGTCTGCCTAGGGATAATCCATTCTGGGGCACATTAAATCAGAAAACAGAGAAAAGCCATTAGCTGAGAAGAGCAGTCAGGACGAGGGAGACGGGGTCGGGCACCCTGAAAGGCACCTTCTGATTCTCAGGACCCCAGAGGCAGAAGGACAGCTTCCTTGGAGCTTGGCTGAGGATAGTGGAGCTGGAGAGAGGCAGGGCCAGCCTGAGTGGTCACATGCCCTGTATGGCTCAGGGCTGACCAGATCAGCTTCTCTTCCTATCTATGATTTCCCCGGGTCCCTTTTCCTGCTTGCTCAGCACATTGCTAACGGAGTCAGCCTGGCCAGACCCTTAGGCGTCGAGCTGGTCGAATGGCTCAATTTCCAAGCACCTGCTAAGGGGGTGGGGGAACCAGTAACTCATCTGGGACACATTTAGTCATGGCAGCAGGGTGACAAGATTGGGGCTGATAAGCAGAGAGAACATTGTAGATGTCAACCCCAGAGCGGGAAGGCCAGACAATATCCTCCAAAGGTCCCACAGCATTGGGTCTGATGAACTCTTCCAGCAGGAACTAGGAGGGGAGGAGCTAGAAAAGATGGTAGGTTCTAGAGTGAAGTAGAAGGTCTAGAACAGGGCAGAGTCTACAGCAGACTGGAGGCTCCAGAGCAAAGGGTCCTGAACAGAGTGATGGGCCTAGAATGGAGGGGAGGTTCTAGAGCATGGCAGTGTTCAGAACAGATTGGAAGATCTGGAGCAGAGGAACTAGCACACAGTAGAGGGTCTAGACTCGGAGAGTTCAGAGTGGAGCAGAGGATGGAGAGTGAAATGGAGGCTGTTTGCCCTCAAAGAATCCTAATTCAATGCCTTCCCTCCCCCGCTCCTGGCTCTTCCTCTCTGAGAATGTCTTCGCCTTTCTTCTGTAGAAGCTTTCTTCATAAACATGTAGTTATCAATATCTTTATATCACTATTTGTGGGCTGTGTCCTCCCAGGAGAATGTGAGCTCCATGAAGGCAGGGACTGTGTTTCCTCTGTCTCCGGGTCATCACCCACTTACATAGTGCCTGGAACATAGCAGGTGCCTAATCAATGCTTGTTGCATTGACCTGCATTGAATGTACAAGGTGGTAGCAGGAGTAATGAGGGCCTCGAATGCCCAGGACACCCCAAGCTTGCCAGCCCAGTCTGCAGAGATGCAGTCGCAGCCACTGACGGACCCACACACGCACCTACAACACACGCTCCTGCAGACAGACAGACAGACGCGCGCGCGCACACTCACACACACACTCTACACAGACATGCCCTCAGAAACCCTGGTCCTTCGGGGCCAGCCTCGGCCCCTTCCTCTACACAGGCTGGAGCCCTTCAGAATCCCGCTTGGCTCAGCCCTCAGATCAGGTTTCCTCCCAGCTCCGCCTCCACGTCACCTGGGTTCACCGCAGATTTCATGAGGCAGAGTAAAGCTTTCCCAACGCCTCCGCAAGGTTGTCGATAAAACTCCACTTCCACCACCCAACCCCCTCACAGAATTTCCATCGCAGACACGTGCTCTTAACCCGAGCTCCGTTAGAAATTCATTCTGTGGTTGGGAGAGGCACTGCATAAGAGATTCGTCTGCATTGGGATGAGCAAGGCTCCTGTAAAAATGTGCTCGGTGGTTAAGCCGTTCCTTGGGGTCCCGGTCAGGGAGGGGCTTAGAGGGTGTACGTTGATGTCATGTCTGGAAGTGAGGTGGAGGGGAGCAAGGGGGTTGGGGGCCGGTCCAGCAGGGAATGGCTGAACGTATTGTTGCAGATGAATTATTATTGGTCCACAAGATATGACGCTTGTGAGGGATTCTGAGAAGCATGAAGAGAAAACTGATGCAGGAGGAAGAAAGCAGAAACTAGAAGAAGATATAATCCTGGCCAGAGTCATGTGACCAAGCGTGCTCCCAGATAGCAGACGATAAGCAATCTCCCTCCCAAAGGTGAGGGTCTGGGTCACCTGGAGTGTGCCAGGCTCCATTCATGGGCTGGTTTTCTTTAGCTGCCTCTGTTAGAACCCCTGGACACCAGGGGTTGGGTTAGGTTGGATGTGAAGGTCAAAGGCATCAGTAAAACTTTTTTTTTAAAGTTGGGGAACAAAACTTCTACATTAAGGGACCGGAGGGCACAGAATATAATATTCCAGAGGGCAAAGGAGATAGGGTTACAACCAAGAATCACCTACCCAGCAAAACTGAGTATAATCCTTCAGGGGAAAAAATGGTCATTCAGTGAAATAGAGGACTTTCAAAAGCATTCTTGATGAAAAGACCAGAGTTGAATAGAAAATTTGTTTTTCAAATACAAGACTCAAGTGGAACATGAAGAGGTAAACAGGAAAAAGAAATCATAAGAGACTTATTGAGGTTGAACTGTTTACATTCCTGCATGAAAAGATGGTATTTATAACTCATGAGACCTTTGTCAGTATTAAGGTAGTTGGAGGGAAAAATTAAATGTATGTATATATATATAGATATAGATATAGATATAGATATAGATAGATAGATAGAAGGCACAGGGTGAGTTGAAGATGAAGGGATCATATCTGGAGAATAAAATTAAGGGGTGAGGGGGAATTATACTGGAAGAAGGAGAAAGAGAGAGGTAGAATGGGGTAAATTATCTCACAAAAAAAAAAAACCCAGAAAAGCTCTTACAGCTAGGGGAAACGGGGGAAGTTGAGAGGGAATGAGTGAATCTTATTCTCATAGGATTTGACTTAAGGAGGGAATAACATACACACTCAATTGGGTATGGAAATCTGTCTTACCCTACAGGAAAATAGGGGGAGAAGGGGACAAGAGAGCAGGGGAATGATATAGAGGAGGGCAGATTGGGAAAGGGGGTAATCTGAAGCAAACACTTCTGAGGAAGGACAGGGTCGAAAGAAAGAATAGAATAAATGGGGGGGCAGGATAGGATGAAGGGAAATAGAGTTAGTTTTTCACAACATGACTACTAGGGAAGTGTTTTGCATAACTGCACATGTATAGCCTATATTGAGTTGCTTACCTTTTCAATGAGGGTGGGTGAGGAGGGAGGAAGGGATAAAATTTGGAACCCAAAGTTTTAAAAACACATGTTTAAAAAAATGTTTTCACATGCACCTGGGAAATAAGAAATACAGGAAATGGGTTACAGAAATCTATCCTGCCCTACAGGAAAATAGAAGGGGAAGGGGATAAGAGAAGGGGGGATGAGATAGAAAGGAGGGCAGATTAGGGGAAGGGATTCTCAGAAGGCATGCCATCTTGGGGTGGGGGGAGGGGTGAGATGGGGTGAAAATTTGGAACTCAAAATCTTGTGGAAGTAAATGTTGAAAACTAAAAATAAATAAATTTTTAAAAAATTTAAAAAAATAATAAAGTGGGGGAACAAAATGCATCCAAGCCAGGCAGGACCTACTGGGCTGGAGGGACGAACCTCAGACTAAGGGAAGCTGCTATCTGCAGCAGAGGAAATGGTTGGCTTTGTGTCCCCACTGAGGAGCCAAGTAAGCTGTTATGAAGAGCTCACCTGGAAGGGGCAGTGTTCATGCCCAAAGTGGGAATGAAGAGGGAGCCATGGAGTTCACTGTGTAGGAGAATGCTGTGTTCAGATCTGCTGAAGGAAGGACAGGCTGGAATGGGGAGAGCCTTGTTTTGAGGCAGGGAAACCAAGAAGAAGCCCATTACAATGCAGAAAGTGATGAGGGTCTGAAATGAGGTGGCCACTGTGGGGATGAAGAAAATGGCTCAGATGTGAGAGAAAGGAAGGACAAGATCTTCAATGGATGGGCTAGGCAGGGTGAGAGAAGGTGGGGCTTCAGGACCAACAGAAATGTTACTACCCTGGGGGCTGGGAGGATGGGCTGAATGACCGGGGGAGGGGAGCTGGGGAGCAGAGCAGCTACTGGGACGTGGTGGAGGTGGAGGGTTTTAGTTCAGTGAACTGCAAAGAAGTAGCCGAATATTGTGGCAAAGGGAAAGGGCGGTGGGCGGCAAGGACTAATGGGACCCCCCCCCCCCCCCCGTGAACCATGAATCCCGCCTCCCTCAACCCAAGATCCCAAGGCCTCTCCCCTGAGGATCAGTTCTCCAACTCCAGGTGCCAGCTGGACATTTCAGCCAGTCCATTGGTAAGTGTTTATTGAGCACTTATGAGTCAGGCATTGTTAATCGCTAGGGTTAGAAAGAAGTAAAACAAGTTGAACCCAGTTCCTGCCCTCAAAGGGCTCACAGGAAAATGAGGAAGAGAATATTCCAGAGCAATTATGTGCATACTATGGAGATATTCAGAGGGAAGGCATTTGATCTAGGGAGGGGGAAGGCCAGATAGGAGCTGAGTCTTGAAGGAGGCCAGAAGGCAGAGCTGAAGAGGGGAGCACCCCCGGCTTGACCGTGGAGAAGGATCTTGGCTGAGGAACAGCCAGGAGGCCGATGTCACTGGGCTACTGAGGAGGCGGAAGGAAGTCCAACAGGACACTGGAGTCGTCTGCCACTCACCGTGATCAGAACAGATCTGCTTAGATCCCGCTCCCACCCTCCAAATTCACCTCCCTGTAAAACTTCCTGTTTCTGTTCAGGGTACCACCTTTCTTCTCATCTCCCAGATTTGTAACCTCTATGTCATTGCCAAATCCTCACTTAGCCAATCCTTCGCCCACTTTTGTGAATTCTGCCTCTCTCACCTCCAATGCCCCCCGACCTTTTTTTGTAAGGTAATTAGGATTAAGTGACTGGTCCAGGGTCACACAGTAAGTGTCAAGTGTCTGGGGCCGGATTTGAACTCGGGTCTTCCTGACTCCAAGGCCGGAGCTCTATTCACTGCCCCACCTAGCTGCCCTGCGATGCCTTTTTTCTATTCACACAGCCCCACCTTAGTTCAGGTCCTTATCACGTCTAGCCTCCCAGTCTCAGGTCTCTTCCCATTCTAGTCCATTCTCCAAATAGATGCCAAAGGGATGTATCCTCAGGGCAGATCGGACAGCGCCATTCCTCTGCTAGATACAGTTTCTCTTTTGCTTCTGGAATAAAAAAAGAAATTCCTATTTAGTGTTTAAGGACCTTGACAACTTGGCCCTCCGCCAATGGCTCATTGGCCATCCCCCTTCCTCCTGCCCTCTGTGCAGGATTACTCAGTCAAACTAGCCTCTTCTCTGTTATGTCTATACCCCATTTCTCTGTTATGGCTAGGACCATTTGTGATATCTGGCTTGGTGGCTCCGTGCCCACAACGCCCTGTATGTGACCTGCCCATTCTCTGCGGCCTCCTGAGTAGCTGAGCTTTGAGTTTGTCTGCATATGCCAGGCCTAATGATTAGGCTTTCCCTGGGGCTGAGCAACTGGAAAAGTGGGCAGCCATGCCCTTCGGCTATTGCTATGAACATCCATTTTCCTTGTCCAGGAATTTTTTTTTTAATTGGTATTTCTTTTAAAATGTTCTCGCTGGATGCTGAATAAATAAACATTTACTGTGATCTAGCCAATTATTTTGTCTATGAGATATAACTCTGCTAAAATAACAGTGTACTTAATCCCTAATTGTGAGAGAGCCTGATTAAAGAAATGCAAATGCTTAGGTCCCGCCTCTTACTTCATTTTAACTGCTTTTGGTCAATGCTTGACTCCTGCCCTCCCCACCTGCCCTGCCGCCCCCCAGCTTCGCTTTGCACTCGGGGGCCAGCTTTTAACTTTATTCCACAGAGTTAGATGCTTGAGTGCTCTGGCCCTTGTGTTAGTCAGAAATTTCCGTCTATTCCGATGCCTTGAGCCATCACCCCGAGCTCAGGGTGAATTTCAGAGCCACATCAAAAGCCGCTAATCACCTATTTGAAGCTTATGGAAGTGAAGACATCAATTTTCCTTTTGAGTTCTCCTAATGAGCTCTGCAGCGACACTTTCTCTCTATCCAGGCCAGAAAAGGCAAGCAAGCTCATTGGCCTGAGCCTCTCTCCGGGGCTGCAACCAAGCCTCCCCAGTGTCTTTTTTTCCCAAGTAGGAAGGAGGAACCGGCCAACAGCCTTCTCCTGCCCTCCACCGCCCCCCCCCCCCCCCCCCCCCCCCCCCCCCCCCCCACAGCCGATGAACTCACTGGGGTCAAAAAATGTGTGTGGGGGTAGGGGGTGGGGGAAGGCGGGATTTTTCATTGACCGACTGAAAAATCATTCTTTTTCCGACCGGCAGCTTTGGGGGGAGGTCTTTGGCTCCTTGCTAGAAACATTCTAAAGAGACCAAACTCATTTTTTTTCTTTTCTTCAATGGTTTTGAACCATGTTTGGACAAAACTGAAGGCAATAATTCTTAGCTCTGTCTCACAGTGACCTCACAACGGATCTATCAACAAGCATTTGTGAAATGCCGACTATGTGCCAGGCATAGGCCCAAGTACAGGAGAGCTAAAGAGGGGCTGGAATATCCCTCGTTCTCAAGGAGCTCAGTCCAGCCGGGTGGGAGCCTTGTCTATACCGACGGAGAGACGAGATGAAAGATTATCTTTGGAAAGGCAGGCCCTAGCAGCAGGCGGAGTGGAAGGACAGGCTAGGACCTCGGGGCTCCTAGAGATGAGTCTGGAAAGAATCTAAGGGGCAATGATAAAGGGGGGATGGGCGGCAGTCAGGGCAAATGCACGGATGTGAGACGAGGCGTGCTGCCAGCAGGCCAACATGGCTGGATTGCAAGTGAGTGTGGAGGATGATAAAGCATAATAGCACTAGAAAGGTAGAAAGGGGCCAGGTATAGATGCTAGCCAGAGGAGTTTAAACAGAGCCTCTGTCCTGAATATGTCCCACTATGCTTTAGGAAAATTACCTTGGTGGTTGTGTGGGGCATGGGCTGCAGTGGGGCCAAGCTTGAGGCGGGGAGGCCGATTAGAAGGTGTATTAATTAAGAGGAAGCATCACAGTGGAGGGAGCCACGCGACTCTGGACCAGCCCTCTAACCTTCTGCAGCCCTCCATTTCCGACTGTGTAAAATGGGGGTAATGGAACAGTGCCTCCCTTTCAGGGCTCTTGTGAAGGGCACCGGAGAGTGTGTGCACGGGGAGTGAGAGCGTCAGTGACGACGAATGAACCATCTGGTCCTGTCTCACGTGGAGCTTGTCCAGAACTGGCCCCTCTACCCAGCCTCCCAGAGTTGCGACCTTGCCATCGTCTTCCACTCTCGCCTTCTTCCCCACACAGCCAGTCGTGGTTGGGATCTGGTCGTTTCCCCCTCCACGGCGTCTTTTGCATCCCACCCGCTTCGAGTCAGCCTCTCATCACTCCTCACCTATGTTATTACAACAGTCTCATGACTGACCTGCCCAGTTCAAATCTCCCTCCACTTCAGTCCATCCTCAGGATGGTCGTCAAAGTGATTTTCCTTGAGTACAGATCTGACCAAGTGACTCCATTACTGAACCAACTCCTGGCTCCCTATTTCTGCCAATAAAAATTTCTCTGGTTAGCCTTTAAAGAAGTCACAATCCGGCCCAGCTCTCTCTTTCTAACCTCATTGGACTTGCTTCCTACTCTGCTGTCCAGCCAAATTGGCCTTCTCTCTGTTCCCCATGGACGGCATTCTAGCTTCCACCCCTTTCCTTTGTCCTGGCCATGCATGCCCCATGCCTGGAATGTTCTCCCTCCTAACATCTACCAGTCAGCTTACCAGGCTTCCTCGGAGATTCAGCTCTGATACTGCCCAGTCCTGGCCACCCACTCTCCCTATATATGTTGTTTCCCCCGACTGGAATGTAAGTTCCTTGAGGGCAGGGACTGCCTTGCTTGTTTGCATTTGTATACTTAGGACTTGGCCCAGTGCCTGGCATAAAGTAAACCTAACTAAATGCTCATCGATCCATCCGTCCATCCGTCCATCCGTCCATCCGTCCATCCATCCATCCATCCATGCGTCCATTCATCCATTTGTTCAATTTCACAGGCACCATGAAGCATCTTCAATTTGCCACACTCTGGCATTTAAGACCCTTCTCAATGTGGCTGCTGCCTGACTTTCCCCTTCACACACTCCCATTTCCAAGTCAGTTAGCCTGCTGGCTCTTCCCCTCACATTACAGACCACTCCAAACTCAGGAGGTCCCTCGTGCCTGAAACGGGCTTACTCCTCCCTTCTTTCTTCAAGGCACAGCTTGGGTGACCCCTCCTAACCAAAATCTAGCCTGTCCCCCCCCCCCCCGGCCTTTGTAATGGCTTCCTGCCTCTTCAGCTGATCGTGTAGTTCTCTGCATTGACTTATCTGTTGCATTCCCTCCACCCTCAGAATGAAAGCACCTGGCCCATGCTACGTGCTTAATAAATGCCTCTCTCCTTCCGTGGTTTGTCTCATGTACTTTGCAATTTTCCCGTCATCCTTTGCCCCTCCCCCTCCTTGGCCTTGGTCCTGGAGAATGTGCAGGTTAAAGGCTGAGACGCCACAGCTCTGAGAAAGGAAGGGCAGACCCCCTCCCTGTTAAAAGCCCCATTGGGGGTGCTGTACATGAAGCCCCTTGGCAGTCTGTAAGGCTGGATCTCAATTTGTTTTCTGCCTGACACCTTTATCTTCCCAATCTCAGAGGCATGGGATAGGGAGGGAGTCATGCTGAGCCTTTCCAGGGTTCTGGCTGTCATCTGGATTGATTTACGGGCCCATCAGGGTTTCCCCCACCCCCTGCTATGCCCACCTCCTTGGGAGGGGGAGTGGAGGAGGTATGAGCAGTGTCCTCCTGGGTAAACATATTTCCACAGGAAGCATCTTATCAGATGTCAGAACAGGGAAGCCATTTTCAGGTCTCTGGAAATAGTCATACATCACTGAGCTGCTCTCTCCTCCCTCTTCCTTCTTCCAACTCCCACCTTTGGGGCACTCTGCCAGACTCAGGACCCTGGTTCTCTCTGGGTCCCATCTCCCCTGCCCTCCAAAGGGCCAGGTCCCAGCTAAGGAGAAGGGCAGCGAGTGCCTCAGAGCCCCGAGTTCCTGTGCATCCTTCAACGCTGACAGGACATCGTCAAGTTGGGAGCTAGCTATTTAGACGAGGGACCCCCAGACCCTCCATTCAAAGTCCAGATAAGGAGGTGGCTGCAGAAATGGGTCTCGCAAGGTCCCCAACAAAGAGAGTGCACTGGCATCTGTCTCTGGTCGTCCAGCAGACAGCACAGTGTGGGGGTGGGGCATGAGCTTGACTGATGAATGAGGGGGTTGAGGTTGGGCACTCTCATAATGGGTGGGAGCAGGGTAAGGGAGATGACAGATTGACAAGTCCCTCCCTGGTTCCTGGACTCCAGGAGCATCCTCTGAAACCAGTGAAGAAGATGGATGAAATGTCCTCCCCTCTGTTTCCCCTTGCCCCCCTGCTTTTTTCCCAGGTCACACCCACAACTCAGAATTCCTCAGCATTTTTTGGTGGCAAGGTGTTGGAGCGGACGCTGTGCTTGACTTGGAACCACAGAGTCCGGGATTTCAGTGCCTGAACTTGGAAACTTAGCAGCTGTGTGACCCTAGGAAAAGCATTTATACTCTCTGGGCCACACTTTCTTTTTCTATAAAATGGGGACAATACTGCCTGTCATTTAGCTTAGCTCATGAGGCTCCAATGAGATAAGATGGGTAATGCCTTTGGAACCCTCCGAGAGCTTGTACGGCTCCTATTGCTATCACTGTTATTGTGATTTTCTCCTCATGGGCCTTCCTTTCTTCCGAGGGGGGCAGAAGGGACCTCTGTGACTACTGCAGCAAGCACCCCCATTTTACTCGAGGGCCAAGGGGATAAGCCACCTTCACGGCATCCTCCCTGGGGTCCAGCTTGCTACGGCTCGACGTCACCCTGCTGGAGGAGGGAAGTGGGCAGGATCACCAGGGAAGACGGGGATGCACTTGCTGAGACTGGCACAGAAAAACTCTTTCGCTCCGAGCTCTTCCTGGCAACCTTAGGGGGTGAGACTCGAGCACCAGACCCCACGAGGTGCTGGACGAAGAAGAGAGCCCGGCTTATCAGCCTTGGGCTCCATTCAGTCAGGCGCCAATGATCATTGACTAAGGCCCTACTGTGCGCCATTACTCCTCTCTCCTGGCGTTACGAGAGCAGAGCTTGTCAGGGCAGCAGGAGAAATAAAGGAACGGAGTCAGCCTCCAGGGAGGGATTTGGAGCTGTAAGAGCCCCCAGAGTCCATTGATGAGGAGCCAGAGGCTTGGGTCATCCACCAGAGTCTCAGAGCATTGCTTTTCACCTTTGACCCTTGACAGGGAAAATGCCCTTCCCAGGGTCACTGCTGAGCTGGTGATCTTCGCCCAGCTGGACAATGCTAAGCTTCTCCACTGCCCCCATTGTCACCCATCTAGAGTAAGATGGAACTAGGCCTCAAAGCTAGACCTCAAGGCCCCAAGGCCAGGACCAGAGTCAGGCTATTGTTCTGGAGGAGGAATGTCCTTTCCCCACTCGCAGATCCTCTGCACCTGGCTCCTTGGGAAAAGGTCCTTTTTAGATACTAGGCAGATTCTGATGGCGTCAGAGGAGCGTGACTTGCTGGCTGAGTCCCACAATGGCCTCTGTGACATGCGTGACCCGGGAAGGTCTGGAGTGTCCCTGCCCTCCCGCCTCCCTCGGGGATTAAGTTGGGGCAGGGAGCAGGAGGCTGTCCTGAGTTTGATGGGAAGCAGGCCCCACACTCCCGACACCGGGTGTCTGCTGACGATGATGCATCGCCTGGCTTGGCTGGAGGCTGGGCGTGGGGGGTGAACTCCTCCGCAGTCAGACTCCCCGCCTGGTCTTGGCGTGGTCCAGGCCTTGGCTTCCTGCATGAGGGGTCTTCTCTGCATTGGGCTAAAGGATGACTTATTTTGTAAGACCTCCTTTGAGGCCAGACCCTACAGGGCTCCCCCTGAGAGAGGCTGTGAAGAGGGAGAGAGAAGTATTCTGGGCTTGGTGTCTGTGGCTCAGTGGACACAGTGTCAGAGGTGTGGTAGGAGGACCCGAGTGTGAATCCTGACACTACTGCTTTCTACCGGTGGGACTTGGGCAAGTCAGTTAACTTCTTGGGGTCTCAGTTTCTTCACTGGTAAAATGCAGGGTTTGGACTAGATGACCTCGAACATCTCTTCCAGCTTTAAGGAGAGGCCACAGGGCGGGACGAGGGTCGGGAGAGAAAGCAGATAGAAGACCTGAATTCAGTTCAGGCGCTTCCTAGATGTGTGACTCTGGGAGCCTCAGTTTCCTCCTCTGTAAAATAAAGGGGCTGGTCTCAGTGCTCTGCCTATGATCCTACTATGAACCCAGCTCTCATCCTTAATCATCCTGGCCGAGCCTCTTCACCATTCGGGCTCTCGGTTTCCTGATACGTAGAATGGGACTCAGCACCCTTCTCTGGCTATGCCTCTCCAGGCCTGGGGGAGCACAGGGTGTGCAAACCACAGGGTGCTTTGCTATTAGGAAGAGAAAGGCTAGTAGCTCTGGAATCTTCAAGGCCTTTTTCATCAGCAGGTTGTGGTTCTTGCATTGAGGGTCTCCTGTGTGGTGGGTGAGGAGCTTGGGGTCTGAGGCCTGACTGCAAGGTGAGTCTGCATTTACATAACTCCTACTATGTGTCAGGAGCTATGCTAAGCACTTTATAATTATCTCATTTGACCCTCACGACACTGGGTATAGTTGAGGAAACTGAGGCAAACAGGTTTAGGTGACTTGCCCATGATCACACAGCTGAGGCTGGATTTGAATTCAGAACTTCCTGATTCCAGGTCCAGCACTCTTTCCTTTGTACCACCCAGCTGCTTAAGGTCTAAGCCTCCCTCAAAGATAAACCAAGACCCCAGAGAGCAGCAAAATCTGATCTTCCCTTAAGACCACTTGCCAGGTGGTTGGGTCTTCCATCCTACTCTCCACTGCTCATCCTGATAGGACACGTGGCTCCTAGGGCCATGTTGGGAAGGCCTGAAGCCCTGAGTGATTTCTGTACCAATCCTAATCCTGCCCACTGGTAAATTTGGCCTTCGGTGAACAAAGGAAGACTGAGGGTCAGCAGCTGGATGGACAGAGGGGTCATTGTGGGATTCCCACCCACCGCTTCCTGACATCAATGAGTCAGTCATCATGGTCCAGGGCCTTGTGGGACAGGTGAAGATGGCCACCAGGGAGCCGTCCCCAGGGACGGCCAAAGGGAGGAGATGCCAGGCAAGAGCAATGATCTCAAGGGGGGAGGCAAAGGACAGGAGGCTATTTGGGGCCCACCTCTGGAGGGAGCCTCCCCTACCAAAGCCTTCTCAGAGCCGGGGCTCTTCCTTGTTTGGACTGGGCAAAGTCCTCCTGGGAGTGGGGGAGGCCAGAAAGGGAAAGCCACTGCTTGTGGAGGCTGCTTAGGGAGGAGGCTGGGGAGGATGAAGGCACGTAGACAGCAGCTGCCTTCAGAAGCAGGCCTCACTGTGCCCTGGGGCCACAGACAGGCAACCCCTCGGAGTGGCTGACTGCTTTTTATCTGCCCAGCCAGCCTGTCCCTAGGGCAGCTTGGGAACCTGCTCAGAGCTGCCGGTAAAGAGCAATGTGGGAAAGGTGGAAAGATTCTCTCTGGCCTAGGAGGGCACAGCTGCCCCACCAAGCCCCTGCCTGCTCACTGCCTGCCTCCAGGTAACCCTTTCTGATGTACAGCCTCAAAGGGCTCCTTCCCCTGAGCCCAGGAGGATCATTTATTCATTTCTTCTGCACCCACAGTGCTTGGGGTCCAGCAAGGGACAGTGACTGGTCACCCAGATAACAAATAGTTGGGCCAAGACTGGCTCCAGGTCTTTGAACTCCCAGTCTGAGGCTCCTTCCATTGCAAGACCCTGCCTCTTTCAAGAAAGTCACTCTGGGGAGGGTGCATTGATATTCTAGTCTGTATATCATCATTTCTGAACATGTCCCTCCTCCCGTCAGTGACCAGTCCCAGGTAGAAAAGATTATAAAGAAAAGAGGGGAAAAAATAGCAGTCCAGCAAAACTAACCATCCCATAAACTTAGGCTGACAGTATATGCGACGCTCCCCACCCATAGACCCCCACCTCTGCAGGGAGGCAGGCGTATTTCCTTATCACTTCTTTAGGGTCCGACTTGGTGGTTTTAGTTACTTAGGGTTCTGTGTAACGCATCATGGCAGGTGGTGGTAACCATCTGAGGTGGGGAAGGTAGGGGAAGGACCTTTTATAATTATGGCAACTGTTCTTTCATATTTCACTCCTTTGACCCAGCAATACCACTACTAGGTCTGTTTCCCATAGAGATCAAAGAAAAGGGAAAGGGACCCACATGTCCAAAACTATTTAGAGCAGCTCTTTTTGTGGTGGCAAATAATTGGAAATTGAGGGGATGCCCATCAGTTGGGGAATGGCTAAACAAGTTGCGGTATATGATTGGGATGGAATATTACTGTGCTGTAAGAAATGAAGGGGACGGTTTCAGAGAAACCTGGGAAGACTTGTATGAACTGATACAGAGTGAAGTGAGCTGAGCCAGGAGGACATTGTGCTCAGTAACAGCACCGTTGTAATGATGATCAGTCATGAAAGCCTTGGCTACCCTGATGAAGACAATCCAAGCCAATTCCAAGGACTGATGATGAAAAATGCTCTCCACCTGCAGAGAGAGAACTGAAGGACTCAGGGTGCAAACCAAAGCCGACTTTTCACTTTATGTTTCTTGCTTTTTATTTTTATTTTTTGCAACATGGCTAGTGTGGAAATATTTTACATGACTTCACATGTATAATTGGTAGCAATATTAAATTTCTTACCTTCTCAAGGGGTGAGGAAGGAAGAGATGGAGAGAATTTGAAATTCAAAATTAAAAAAAAGAATGTTGCAAATAAAAATTAAATTAAAACTCCCCAAACTTGCACATTGTGGCTGGAGCCAGCCTTTCTCACATTACTGTCTCTCCTGCACACCAAGCTGCCACTGGACCGGCCCCTCACTGTTCCGTGTGTGACGGTCGCTCTCTTGCCTCTTGGCCCTGGGGTGCGTCCCTTCCTCACTGCCCTCCTCCGGAGCCCCTGGCTTCCTTCAGGTGGCCTGTCCTCCCAGAGGTCAGAGTACCCCAACGCCTGGCCATTAGTCCTCTCTTCCTCTTCCACCACCATCCGCCACGATGTACTGCCCCTCTCTATTTACACGCGGCTGTCCGTGTTGTTTCCATCCGCTGAAGGTGAGCACCTTGAGTGCAGAGGCTCCTGGAACAAGGGCGGACGTAGAGGAGATACTTCACAAACGCTAATGGAATTGAATCTGTTTAACGCCAGACCTGCTGGGACTGACTTATAGCCCATTTCTTACAAATACCAACCATCTTAACTAAGCAGGCGACTGAAAGGCATTGGAGGATCGTGAGCTGCCATCGTCAGAAGCGCCAGTCACATCCCATATAGCAGATGCTGTGTGCGCATGGTTTCCCCCACGGACTGCAAGCTCCCCGAGGGCAGGGACCGTCTCCTTAGTGTGTCAGTATAAGCAGTGTCCGCACACAGGGGCTCAGTAAGTGCTCGGTGAGGGGTTTGGTCAAATTAAATCCAAGAAGCAGGCCGGGGCTGGGGGAAGGGCCAGCCTCCCTTTGCTGGGGGCAGTAAGTACACAGCTAATCCGCCGTGTGTTTGCTGTTGTGCAGACACCTGCCTACGTGACTGGAGGGATTCCCGCTTTTTTGTGACCCCTCAGCGGACTGTCCTGTCCTGGAGATGTGTGTGGACATTCCTGAAAGGTGGAGGCAGTCCCTGGTGCGGCTGCTGAGTCTGCCCCAGGGCTCATCAGGGGGTCTTCCCTGGCCCTTCCGGCTCCTTCGGAAGGCCTGGACCTTTGGTGGCCAACTTACAGAAGTGTTGCCGCTCTGTCAAAGCTACGAATCTTGTGTGAAGGCGATAATGATAATAATAATAACAACAACAACCAATTATGGAGCACCTACTATGTGCCAGGAACTGCGCTAAGCACGTAACAATCATTATCTCCGTCAAGCCTTACAACAATCTGGGAGGTTGGTGTTCTTATTATCCCCATTTTACGGATGAGGAAACAGAGGCAGGCAGAAGTGAAGTGACTTACCCAGGGTCACACAGTCAGTAAGTGTCGGAGGCTGGATTTGAACTCAGGTCTTCATGACTCCAGGCCTGGCATTCTGCACATCGTGGCGTCCCCTAGCTGCCTAGCAAACCAAACCATTCTCCAGTTGTTCCCAGAGGTGCTGCACACTTTACCCTAAGACCATCTTCCTGAATCGTTGAAAGCACTCAAACGTAGCACTGAAATATACAACAGCAAAACAGCATCGAAGGCCCTTGTCCTCAGAGGGCTTGCGTTCTGTTGGGGGATATAACAGTTAGAGAAGTAGAAGATAATTTGTGGTGGAGGGGAAAGCAGTAACCACCGGGGGAGAGGAGATCATGGCAGACTTCTCATAGGAGGAGGTATATGAGACAGAGGTGAGGAGGACTTCGGTCCAGCTATGGTTGTGCCAAGGTGTGGAGGCGGGTGTTAGAATGCCAAGTCTTGGAACAGCAAACAGACCGTGGTGGCTGCTCTAGGACCTTCTCATTCTGTCCTCATGATGTCAACACCAGGGCTCCTGGTACTGCCAATCTGACCCAGCACCCAGAGAGGCAGGGTGGGACAGAGAATAGGACACTGAGACTCAGGTTCGAATCCTTGATCAGTACTTGTTAGCTGTGTCTATAGGGTGATAGTGTGGGAGCTGGGAGAGACCTTGGGATGGCCATCTTCGGATGCTTTCCATGAGGAAACATGAGATATGAGATAGCTTGGTCACATGGGGAGCTGTGGGCTGAGAATCAGGTCCTCTGACTTCAGATCTGGGGCTCTTTCCATCACTGCATGCTGGGTGACCTCAGGCCGGTTTTGCGACCTGTCTCAGCCTCAGCCCCTCTTTCCCTCCTGGGCAGCGGGGAGGACAATGCTCTCCAAGCCTCGGGTTCAGTATGTGGGAGCTGGCATGCTGGGACAGGCCCCAGTCATCTGATCCTCATGAGACCCCCAGTGATCTTTTCGGCAGGAGCCCTGCTGCCAGACGGGGATCTCTCTCCCTCCTTCGCCAGGCAGGGAAAGGTCATGTTTGTTTTCAGCCGATGTTTCTTCTCTTCCTTTTCTCCCCTTCCCTGGTCTTGGCACCCCACTGCTGGCCCCTTCCTCACATACTGCCCCGGGCCCTGGCTGGTCTCTGGGCCCGGGCCAGGTTCCTGCTGCGAAGCTTCTCAATGTTTCTGCTCAGGTCAGAAAGAACAATGTCTGTTTCGGCCTGGAATGAACTCTCGCCCAGACCACCATCAAGGTTGCTGAAGAGTATGAATTTCTTTCTTTTCCAGGGACCTCTTGAGCCAATCAATCATAAGCCTTAATGAAGCTCTGTCCTTGCGCCAGGTCCTGACTCACACTCAGATTTCTGTGCCCAGAAACGCTAGTGCTGGTCTGTGTCGGGGGGAGCCAGAAGTGGTCGTCCCCTGGAATGGCTGCACTGGGTCTGGGACGTGACTGACAGCAGCTCCCTGAGCCCAGGGCTCCCCAAAAGCCTATTGGCCCCAGAGGGGGGCCACTCTGAATGGGCCAGAGGCAGCCGGGTAGAGGTCCCAGAGAGAACCAAAATGGGGCTCCCTCTGGAGAATCCCGCGCCCTCCATCATCTGGTGGTATCAGGGTCAGAAACATGGAGCTGTGTCCATGTGTGCCATGGCAACGTAAGCCAACAAGCATTTATCGTGTGGCTGCACTGGGGATGCAAAGGCACAAACCAAACAAGCCCTGCCCTCAAGGGACTTCCACCTTTGGGTGGTGGGAGAGATGAAGGGGCAACAAGGCCATACATACGTCAGATGTGTACACCAAGTGAGACCAGGCGGTAACGAGGCTAAGGGGTAAGGATCGGGGAAGGCCTGGGCTGAAGGTGGTGCTTGAGCTGGAGAAATTTCAGGAACGGAGACAGTTTGCCCAAGCGCATGGAGGTGAGAGATTCTGCGGCAAGTTTGGGGAATCGTGCGGTGAGCTAGCGGGGGCGCCGCATGACATAACTCTGCAGAAGGAGGCCAGATCATGGGTAGGGCTTCAAATGTAGAAGGCATTTCTGTGGCGAACAAGAGAAGCTCGGATGCAGAAGGGGTATGGACAGAGCTGAGCTTGAAAGACTGTTAATTTGACAGCTGGGTGAAGGACAGACTGCCAAGGCGGAAGCCCAGAGGCCTGGAGGCTACTGAAGTGGAAAAAGTCTGAGGTCTCACCATGGGTTCAAGGTTGTACTGAGAGGAGCCATCTTTAAAGTGGGGTGGATGTTGATGGCAGAGCCCAGCTAAAGCTGTTCAGAGGTTTCACAAAAATACAGTTTTGGAGGAAACAGGCTAGAAAGACTGTCGGCTTCCAGAGGAGGGCATTTAGAAGCACGACGCATCAGTCACTGGTTAGGAGGCTGTGCCAGGGTCTTGTGATGAGCACCTTGCCAGCCAGATATGCCAGTCTGATCAGTGTCCAGCAGGGCAGTCAGCAGAAGATAGAAATGCTCTCCGGTGTGGCTCAGAAAGGCCAGTGTCCAGAATTCCCTGCCCCTAAGCTGTTGGCAGATATGGCTTCCATCATCCTCCAAACCTCAGCAGGTACCAGTAAATACCACATCATTCCAGGCACACACAACTTCCAGGGGGTGCCCACTGTGGGGACCTGGGCACACAATGTAGCTAGTGTTTCCATGTTCAAGTTGTTTCCACCCCCTCCTCCTTTCACTAAAACACTCTCTTTGACCTGCAATGAAGGATGCCAGCTCAGCTATTTTATGCTGGGTTTCCTTGCCATCTTCCTGACACTTTCTGTCCAGGCAATCATCAATCAAATGTCAAGGTAGGGGCTTTGGAGTTACCCAGAGATCTTGGGCAGGCACCCATTCAGACCACAGAAGAGAGCAGCTGGTGCCAGTGGCCAAGGGACTGGGGCAGCAGGGACCTTTGCTTTCCGAGCATAGTCTCTGAAAGGCACCATGGGAATGACTTGGTTGGCCTCACAGATACCACTGGATCCTCTAGGAAACCTTGCAAGACCATTAGGTAAATGTGTCAGAATTTCAGAAGTTGCAAAGAGGTGAATTGTGGTTTGTTTATAAGAAAATCCCCTCCCCTTGGGGCTGCCCCAGAGGGTCATGGCTGCCTCTAGAGGTGGGGTCCCTCTTGCTAGAGGTCTGCAAACAAAGACTGGATAGCACTCATCTGCTGTGGTATTGGAGGGCTTTCTTTTAAGGTCAGAGTTGGGCTGAAGTCACTCCCTGTTCTGAGAATCTGATTCTGTGGTTACTTTAAAAAGAAGTCAGACCCAGAAGGGAGAAAGCATGAGAATCATGCCTCGTTCTATTTTTCTGGGGTGTGTGCCCACCCTTGGGTGCAGCCAGGTGCTTCTGGCACATTCTAGGTTCTCTTGAGATCACTCCAGGCTCATTCCATGAAGCATGCTCATGCCCGGCTATGCCTCGAAACACCGGGTGTCCCCCTTGGTGAATATGATTTAGAACTGGGAAAGGCCTTGGGGTTTGCCTGCTCTACCACAGGAGCAGAGGGTGATAGTGACTGGGAAAGGGCTGGTGCTACCATGTGAAGAGGAGTTAAGATGGAGGGGTATCATCTCTTCTGAAAGATTGCTTTCAGGCATCAGGTAGGGGAGGACCAGGCACCGTTACTTCTCACCTGGCTGCCATGTGGCTGTGAACTCGTGCTCCCTCTTTCTTTGGGATCTTTGTGCTTTTTTTTTTTCTGATCTTAAGGGTGGCAGTGACCCAGAGGCTGGACAAGCCAGGGGCGGGGTCGGTCCCTTCAGCTACCTCAGCCAGGAGCAGCCAGAGCTGAACTCAGCTCATCGGTGGATCGACCTGTTGGCTAAACTCCGTATCTGGCCAAGAACTAAGCAAGGGAGGAGTTGTCCATCTGTCACGCCACACCCCAGAAGGGAATGTAGTGGGAACTGAAATGAGGGAAAATGACTCCCAGGGCCAGGAGTCATGAGGTGCCCTTGTGTTTCTCTGCATAACCCATGAAATTCCTTTCTACACTCAGGGATGCCCCTATTCCCAGGGGGACCATGAACTCCTGGTCTGGGGAGGTATTACTTTGTAATATGTCTTTGCTTTCCATTCTCAGTAAATACCATCTCCTAAAAGCCAATTGATGGGAATTGGTTGACTGACTGATACTGAAGCCTAAGCCCTTCAGGATTATCCCTAGAACCCAGAGGGGAGCAAATAGTAAGTGCCCTCTGGGGATCCAGCCTGGCTGAGAGTTGGGACTTAGAGAGTGAACCCAGAGAAGGAGTCACAGCAGGATTGTAAAGTGAGGGGGGATGTCTGATTCAAACCCCTCCTTTGACAATGGGGAAACTGAGTCTTTGGGGGCTCATGTAACTTTCCTGAGGTCTCAGAGTTTTAGTCAGCCTTAGAGGTGGGGCTTGAACCCAGGTCCTCTGACAGATGCTCTTCACATGGAACCACATTGCCTCTGTGGTCGACCTCATTTTATTGTCATTTAATTTAATTGGACAGATAGAGCATTAGGTGTTTACTCTGGGCCAGTTGGCAAAATATCAGCTGGCAGCTCTGCAAGCCAGGGATCTCCCCAGGCAGAAAACGTTGATAGCTGCCTTCATTTTACAGGCAAGTAAACTGAGGTCCTAGGGAAGTTAAGCAACTCGGACAGAAGCTTAGTCCAGGGGGATTCTAGCCCCCTCCCCCAAGCAACCCTTTCATTCGTGGCCCTTGCAGTGTTTACTTAGCTGCTAATTAAACCAAGTTTCAGCCCCACTTCCGCCTCAACCTGTGGTCGGTTTGGTGGAAAATCAAGACATCTCGACATGGGTAATGGGATGGAACAGCCTTGTTGGGAGCACTGGCTTCCTGTCTCCGGCAGCTGGGGAGAAGCTGCTGCCCGAGGTCTTGCCCCTCCCTGACCCCCCCCCCCCAATTGGGCCTCCTCTGTCCATTAGGGATCCCCAGCAGCTCCACTCTGTTCCTGAACCCTTCCTTCAGTGGGCCTCCTCTGGCCCAGTCAAGGCCCCTGCTCCCTCTTCTGCTACCTGGGCATCCCCGATCATGCCGGACTGCTCTGTAGAAACAAACAAGCTCTGGGCTTTGAAGAGGCCGGCAACGCCTGGGCAGATAAGTCTGGAATCCAAGAGCTTTGCGCGTCATCAGCGACTCGGGAAAGTGCTGGGCTGATCTGTGGGGAGGGTACTGGGGGCGGGGAGCTCAGGCAAGTCTCCTTCTCCTGCTCAGGGAAGTCCACTTTGGACTCAAAGCAAACAAGCGGCTCTGGAGTGGACAGAGGGCTCCGGGGCCCCCGGAGGGGCTGACGCAGGCTCTTCTCTGACTCGTCCTGCTCTGGACAAATTCCCCTTGGAGCAGCCTGCCATGGCAACCAGGCTGGCTTTCATTCCCCCAGTGTGGCTTTCAGACAGCCTGAACAGATCTGTAGCGGGGGAAAGGAAACATCAGCGTCTTTTTTAATTTCCTTTTGATGGATGGATGAATGAGCTTGGCATTAGGTGGCACCGTGGGTCTAAAGATATTCATTATCTTAATGTGGAGGGGGAATTAAATGTCCATGCTCCTCACATGCTCCATGGCTGACCCCGGAAGAGAACAGACGGCAGGAGCAGCCAGGTGCTAAGAGTTGGGAAGACCTGAGTTCAAATCCAGCCTCAGATACTAACTGTGTGACCGTGGGCAAGTCACTTAACCCTTGTATGCTTTAGTTTTCTCATCTGTAAAATGGGCAGCATAATAGCACCTACCCCCCAGGGTTGTTATGAGGTTCAAATGAGATAATATTTGTAAATCACTTAGCACAGTGCCAGCACATGGTATAAATGCTTGTTTCCCTCCTTTCAGAACTCAGATCTCCCCTCCCCAGGCCCCAGGATCATATGAACACAGTAGGCAAGTTTAGAGATGAGAGGGACATTAGCAGTTGTTGGACCAAACCTAAGAAACAAGCGCGGAGAGAGTGAGTGGCCCAGCTCGTAAATGGCGGTTTGGTTGGTGCCTCCTGGTGGGTCTTCGTCTAAGCCGGGAAGAGGGCACCGAAAAAGTAGCACAACAATCATTGCATGCTTGAATTGTGGGGTCCTCGGGAACTCAGTCTGTCAAGGCAGCAAGCAGGTATTAAGTGCATTCTATGTGCCAGGCACAGCGCTAAGCACCAGGCACACAGTGAAAGGCAAAACCAGCAAGCAAACAAGGGACCAATCCCTGCCCACAGGGAGCTCACAGTCTGATGGGGGAGACAATGCAGAAAGGAGGTGTGTCTGCAAGGAGGAGAGGGCACAGGCATTCAGGAAGAGCAAGAAAGGCTTGGGGCATGCTGCAGCCATGGAGAGGGACGCAGCTCCTCTGGGCACTGCCATTTTCTTGGGTTTCCTGACAAGAGCAGACCTGGCCAAGGCTGGCCCATGGCTGGAGCTGACAGCAGTCCTCCTTCCCTCCTCCATCCCTCCCCTCACTCTGACCTCACCCCTTGAGTTCACATTTCTAGGGGCCACTAGACAGTGCCAGACCAGCCCCTCATGAGCCCCTTCTTGGCTCATTGTTCCTGGTGGATAAAGGAAAGGCAGGGTGGGTGGCTGTGTCTCTGTCTGTGTCCTTCTCTCTGTCTCTCTGTCTCTCTGTCTCTGTCTCTGTCTCCTCCTCCCCCTACAAGACATGGAAACTCATCTATTGGACAGAAGATTCCCCACTAGAACCCCACCTTCTCGGCAGCCTCTGCTACTGAAGACCAGAGCCAGATGTTCTCACCACTCTCACCTTGACTCTGCCAAACAGTTGAGCCTCAGAGCAGATCTGGCTTTATCAGTGGAAATGTCTCAAGGAAGAGGCCCCATCCTCTGCCCCCCAGACGTGTTGTCTCCCCATTAGAAGTTGGGTCCCCAGGGCAAGGACCATGGAGCTGTTCTTTTTGTCTCTTCGATCCTTACCACGATGCTCCGCACACAGTAAGTGCTTACTAAATGTTTGGTCACTTACCCAGTGCAGTCATGTGTCAGGAATACAAAACCTGTCCTGAACTGAGATCTCGTCCACCAGCCACAGGAAGTGTCTGAGTCTGGGAACCTGTGAGTTGGTGTGCCATGGGCTGGAGAGGGGTCCACACCAATAGGCCGATGTCAGTGTGGGAGAACACAGTCAGCAGCTTCCCGCTGGGCTTGCTCTCATTATAGCGGGTTCAAACTGATGAGCTTATGGACCGAAGGAGGGAAGACAGAGCAGAGGGGAGGGATGGAAAGGGAATATGTTACTCGTATGGCACATTCAGAAACAAGGAAAGTGGGATAGGGCCGCCTTCACAGGAGCTGAGGATTCTGACCTCTCTGCTGTGGGGATTGTGGTCTCTTGTAGTGTGGGTCTGTAGACATCTCTGACCTTCACAACAAACCTGTGAACTAGGAATGATTTACAGAAAAGGAAGTTGAGACCCAATGAAGTTAAATGACTTGCTTAAGTCATTGAGGTATAATTAGAACCCAGGTCTTTCTGGTTTCCAGTATATTATGCATGCTGTTTTCCAATCAATCCCTTCAGATGGGGGAGGTGGGTGATGATAATATCCTACCTGTGCTAATGGAATGTTTGTAGCTCTGAGGAGTTAACAGGACTCTCTCTGTCCTTCTGCTTCTGTCTATCTCTCTGATCTCATCAGCTTCCAAAGGTTCACTCATTATCTCTATGAAGATGACTTCTAGATCTCCAGGGCCACCCGGAGCCTCCCTCCTAAGCTCCAGTCCCACCCCGCCAGCTGCCTTTCGCCATTGGACATTTTGAACTGGACTTTGCAGGTAATTCAAACTCTTCATGTCTGAAAAGGAACTTGGTGTCCACCCCACCCTGGCCCACCCACACCTCCACTACTGAGGTGACCACTCTGTTCCTGGTCATCCCTGTTCACAAACTGTATAGACACTGGGACTCTTCCCTTTCCCCTCCCCCCAGATTGAGTCAGCTGCAAACAGTTGCCAAACACTTCCATTGAGCACTTTGCATTTGTCCCCTTCTGTGCACTCACAGAGGCACGGTCCTCTCTTTCCTACGCTATGGCCACTACTTTCTGACTGGTCTCCATGTTTCTAGGCACTCACTTCTCCAATCCATCTTGTACACACGTAGCCACAGAATTGATACTTTGGAAGCTCAAGTCTAGTCATGAAACTACACAGGTTGGGAAGTTTCAGGGGGTTCTTAGCGCTTCTGGGACCAATTACAAACTGATCACACTGACATTTAAAGCCCTCAACAGTCTGGATCCAGGTTGCCCTCCCAGACTTGTGTGGCACACACTGCATTCCTCCTTCCATACCTCTATAGTACACCCCCCCTTCAGATAATCTCCCAAGTCAGATACAGTCACAGGTTGGGGACCCCAGGAAACAGCTGACAAGGGACTCAGAGTTCTAGGGGGAAACCTGAGTGGTTATGCTTCTGTCATTATAGATTCTGAGCCCCCACCAGTGTGTTCCATATTATCAATCAACATTTGCTTTTACAGAAGGGATTTACTGAGAAAATGCAAGAACAATAGTTACAAAAATCATTCCCTATTATCAGATGCACATTCTCCCCTTACACACACAAAGTCCCTAAGGACAGTGTGCTCGTACTTAAGGTAAAATTGTGTTGTTGTTATTTGGTCATTTTTCAGTCATGTTTGACTCTTCGTGACCCCTCTTGGGGTTTTCTTGGCAAAGATACTGGAGAAGGTTGCCATTTCCTTCTCCAGCTCATTTTACAGATGAGGAAACTAAGGCAAACAGGGTTAAATGACTTGCTCAGGGTCACACAGCTACTAATTGTCTGAGGACAGACTTGAACTTGGACTTTTTGACTGCAGGATCAGCACTCTATCCATTGTGCCACCTAGCTGCCAAAGGCACATATGTAGATAAAGCCTGTGGGCAAGGGCTATCCCTTGACCTCTGGACCTGGAAGATCTTTGTCTCCCTTTGTGGAGTCCCTTAGGTGTGGCTCTCTGTTGGGTCTAAGGATTGGTGCCTTTCTAGAGTTCAGGTCTGGCATCTCTCTCTGTTGCAAGGGATTGTAATCCTTGATGCCCTCCTCAGATCTTTCCAAGTCCACTGGCATGTGCTTCCTCTGTCATCGGCCAAGATTATCACTAACATCCACTATTACAACCAATGGACTGTCCTACCAACTCCAGCTGTCGATGGGACCTTGGATGGCTCTAAAAGCTCTCCCAAATTAACGTGGTTGCCTGGGCCTCCTCTCTCAGAAAACTTATTCTTCAAGGATCAGGAAAACATAAACATGGAAGAAGCAGAGCTTCCATGAGCTCATGGACACCCAGCAGCCGGGCCAGAGACAGGCCACCCACTTCCCCCGACCTGCCAGCTCACAGCAGTTTTTTCACCAGTTACCAGACAAGAAAAGAGAGTGAGAGACTGGTAGTTTGTCTCCAGTCCTGGCATGTTGCTTCTTGAACCCTCCATTCTCCCTGCTCTGAAGCCAATTAAAAGGTTTTTCCTCCCCATACGCTACCAGCCCCTCCATCATTGCTGGCTGGAAGGAGGCTGAACTGCAGCCTGGCAAGGGATGTCTTGGATATTCTTGAAACGATGCCCCAGGAAAAGCAAATCTGTCCATGCTCCAAGGCCTGGGCTCCTGTCACCTCCTTACTTACATCTTGTAGGATCCTGAGCTCCTTTCAAGGACTGACTTATGTGCCACCTCCTACAGGAAGCCTTCTCTGCTCTCCCTGGTTATTGGTGCTGTCCATCTGCTCAAATCAGTTTATACTCATGTATATGCATAAATGCTATAGCTTCTGGGACAGCTAGGTGGCGCAGTGGATAGAGCACCAGCCCTGGATTCAGGAGGACCTGAGTTCAAACGTGACCTCAGACACATAACACTTACTAGCTATGTGACCCTGGGCAAATCACTTAACCCCATTGCCTAGACAAAAAAACAAAACAAAACAAAACAAAACAAAACAAAAAACAAAATAAAACAAACAAATGCTTTAGCTTCTTAGTAGAATTTAGGCTTTTCAGGGACAAACATTGGTTTTTGCCTTGTATCCCCAGTGCCAAGCACGGGGTCTTGTTCATCAGGGACCCTGGATACATATAAGTGAATGAGTCAAAAATACTCGTCCGGTACAACCCCAGCCTTAGGGATGCTCTGCATGGAAACCTTGAGCACCCTGGAATTTGTGTCCTATAGGCTTTGCTGTGGCCAGTCTCTAAGCCCTCAGTGACCCTGCTCTTGCACCCATTTTGATCTCAGGGCTTTTCACTTTCACCTAATTTGTTCAAGCCTTTTGTTGAAAAGACAACTTTTTGGACCTTCCCTTTGGCATACCCCACTCAACTGGAGCCCAGTGGCATTCATTACAAATCACTGTCCCTGGACAAAAATCTGGCTTCTAGCATGGATCCATTGGTGTCTCAAGCAGAGATGAATTAGTTCTTTCCTCCATATGCTCCCTCTGGCTTGGATTAAGGCTCTCTGAGTCTGTTTGCTTGTCCCTGGGGCCATCTTGGATCAGCTCCTCTGTTTTTTTTCTATTAATGTTCTTCTTTGTTCTCTGATACATGATGAAATTTTAAAAAACAGTAATGGCAGAATCCTAGGCTTTTGAAGATTTTTTTCCCTCTGCCTTCTCTTTTTAAAAATTTTTATGTTTGTCATTTGTTATGGACTTAACAATCAACAATAAACATAAACATTTCAATTTATGAAACAGAACAAGAGGATTGTATGAGAAATGGAATTGTTGGATGTAGTTTTAAAATACGTAGGAAGAGATCTGTAATTTACCAAAGCAGTAACCAAATGGATCTATGTGTTCCTGCCTCCCACACTGTTTTTTTTTCTGTTTCTTTGGTGCATTTTGAGAAATTATTTCATTCATTTTCCCCTCAGCTTTCTCTTTTTTAAATTAAATTTTATTTTTTCAGTCAGCAAAATTCTGCCTTCTCTCCCTCCTCACCCCCAACTGAGAACAAAAGAAAAACAAAACTCCTGTTAGTAACATGTAGAGTCAAGCAAAGCAGATTTTAGCACAGGCCATGTTCAGGTACATACATATGCACCTGCACACATGTGTGCATGTGCACCCTTCACCTCCCCATCAGGAAGAAGACAGCTGTCTCCTTATAAGTCCCCTAGAATCCTTGTCATTTATGCTGATCAGAGTCCTAAGAGGTCTGTCTTTACAAAGTTTTTGTTATTGTATAAATTCTTCTCCTAGTTCTGCTTACTTCACTCTGTATCAGTTCACAGAGCTCTTCCCAGTTTTCTCTGAAACCATCCCCATCATCATTTCTTACATCACAGGAGATTCCATCACATTCATATACCATGACTAGTTCAGCCCCTTCTTCTTTGAGGATTGGAATGAAAAAATCTGGAGGCTTCATATCCAGGTCTGTGTAAATGACACGATCCTGGTGTTTCTTCCAAATATTTCTTCTAAAGGCCAATTCAGAAAAAAATAGGAAAATATTTGCACTGAAAAATCCATGAATCACATGAGGTGTTTTCCCCTCTCCTGTATCCTGTCCCTCCCTTTCCCCTTAAATGCATCCTTCCAGACTAAGTGACATAGTTTCATACGCACTCTATTTCAGTAAAAGGGTAAAACAGATTTTTCACCCTTGAAATATTCTCCTTGCCCTGTTCTCCTTCTCCCTCCCCTCCCTTCCCTTCTTTCTGCTCTCATGTTTTATGGTTAGTTCTGTATTTGTTGTATCCTTAACTAGACTCTGAATTCTATCAGTTCATGGACTCTGCGTCATCTACTATTGTATCTTCTCAGCACTTTGATACAGGAGGGGCTTAAGAATAGTTTTTTCAATGAATAAATGAATGAACAAATGATGCCTTACTTGCCTGAAGTCTTGAGATCTCTTCAGACTTGAAGGTCTGTGATACAATGACAGGTCCTAGCATCCACTGACACTCATCACAGAGCTATCTTGGAGTGAGAAAAGTATATACATTGGTTCCACGGATCCTCGTTCCTTCCCTATCTTTCATGGCAACTCTGTTCTTAGAAATTTCATTGTGACCCATCCTTTCGCAAAAGCCGACTCTGTGCCATACTGACCTGAACTTGAGTCAAACATCTCAAATGCCATTCCATTGCCTTCAAAGAGGCTGTTGGAACTTCAGGACTTCTGGACCCTAACCTAGCTTTGATCCAGCCTAGAGCGATGGGAAAAAATACCAAGAAAACATCGAAATACCAACGCCAAGGACCATCTGCTTGTCTCTTCCTCCTTCTCTGTCTGACAAATGCTTCATAGTGTCTAAGGTTCCTTTGGAAACTGTCTTCAAGGATACGGAGGGAGCAGCATGGGCGGTTAATTTTCTGTCAGACTCAGAATTCCAAGGTCACTGTTGTGTTCATTTGATCTTTGGCAAGGCCCTCCTGGCTTGAGCTTTTTACCCCTTTGGTGAGTTCCCCTCTCCGGTTTTCCCCTTCCCTACTCACCAACCTAAAGCCCCCAGACCCATTGGGTTGTTGGGCTGCTCTCACCACTTGGATGTGGTAGGAATCACCAACTCTCTGTCTTCTGGTGAGGAGGACCAGCTGGCCTCCCCATCTTACCCATGACCTGCAGATGCACCCTTGGGACACCTAAGCTTTCCATACACATTGAACCTTTGTTTAATGCACTGTTGCCCCTGATTAGAGTGTGAGCTCTGAGAGCACAGGCTGCCCTTTACCTCTCTGAGTATCCTCAGCACTTAGCACAGTGCTTGGCACATAGCACAGAGTACTGCATAGATGCTTCTCCATTCCGGAAGTGGGAGCCTGTCATAGGCTGGCCCCTGTATCCTTCTAGACTCCTTTCCTTTTGCCTCCCTGTCATTCTCTGCCTGTAGATTCCCTCCCCATGGTCTGAACATTCTATCAAGAGAACCACAGGAGATGAGAAGGAACATGGTCCTCACTGAGAAGTGCCCGGGGTTCCTGGCAGCCTAGAATGGAAGATGTTCTTATCTGGAAGGGCAACCTACTGCCCACCCCAAGAGGGTGGGAGTCACATGAGCCCGGGCTCATGGATGTGCTTGGGTCTGGATGCTGGCCACCAGCCTGGCCTGGCCTGGGTGGGTGGGATGGTGGGCCTACAGTGACCTCCCCACTCTTTCCTTTGCAATGCTGGACAACCAGGTGAAGGAAGGCACGAAGCCAGGGCTTTGGTGGCTACGTCTGATTCTTCGGGTCTCTGCCTACCAGGTGGAGGTCACATGAAAAAGCACCATCCTACAAACATTATCCCAGGGGTCACTGTGGCCATGGAAGCCTTTCATGGCATGGTGCCAGGGAGAGGAAGGCTCTCTTTTCCCAGAACCCTAAGGTTCCCGTCTCCTCATTGTGGCTGGAGTGTTGTGCTCTCTCATACCAAGACCGGACTGTGTTTGGGATGTTCATGAAGAAACTCCTTCTTTGCTCAGGATTTACCAGGGAAGAGAGGACCCCAGCCTCACCTCCCCCTCCAGCCTCACCAGCCCCTCTCCCCTCTCCCAGTGCTTGATGGGAATCAGGTTCTGACCCTTCTAGTTTTCATTCAGTGGGACATTTCCCACTGAAACAATGTTATACACGACAGTCCAGCTTCCCGACCAGTCATCAAAAGCCTCTCTAACCCACAGTGCACTTAAGTGTTGACCATTTGTAGAAATGTTATTTCTTATGGTGAGTTTTCACAAGGAAAAAGTTTGACGTCCATCTCTGAAGGGTCATCTCACAAAACAGCAATTAGATTTATTTCCTGTAGCTCCAGACGACAAAGCCAGGGTCTGGTGGGTAGAAGTTACAAGGAGGCAGATTTTGGCTTAGTAGAAGAAAGTTTGCCCGTCATTAGGGCTGCTCAAAAGCGGAATGTGCCGCCTTGAGAGGTAGTGAGCTCCCCATCCCTGGAAGTGGCCCAGCGGAGACTACATGATGACCTCTCTGAGCTGTTCAGAAGGGATTTGAGCCTTGGAAGGGTGGCTGGGCTAGGTAAGCTCTGAGGCTCCTGTGACCTGGGCAGTGTGAGCCTTCTGCGGGCATTGCCCAGAGCTAGCTGCCTGCTGTGAACCTCCATATGGCACCTGTGTCAGAAAGGATACAGGCTCTGTTTGCTTTGAGGCCTGTGCTCCCTCCTAGAAGCGGGGGAGCCAGTAAAACTTTGTGAGTTGGCATGTTTGAAAGACCTTCCACATGGGGAAGGTGGGGAAGGAAGGCGAGCTGAGGCCGAGGCTTAGTCAATGGTCCTTGTAGAAGGCAGGGCAGGAGCTCGGACACATAGACAGCATTAGCCAGAGGAGCGTCTGTTCTTGGAGCAGTCGTGCGTCTGGAAGGAAGTAAAAGCCCAGACTAGGAGACTGAGGTCCGGGCTTCGATGGGAGTGAGAGCTGACATGTACACAGCACATTAAGGTGGACAAACTGCTCTATTCGTGAGATCCCATTAGAGGCTCACAGCCTGCAAGGGCACAGATCTCCCCATTTAACAGATGAGAAAACTGAGCCTCAAAGAGGTGACTCACTTGTGGTTACACAGTAAGTGTCCAAGGTGAGATTTGGTCAAAGCCAGTTCTCTCCCCACTACCCAGAACTGGCTTTCCCCCAAAACACATCCCAGAGAGAATTCAAGTGAATTCAGCAAGTAATTCCTGAGTTCCTACTACATTCATGACTCTGTGATCGGTCTTGGGGATAGAAGGATGTAAAGTGATACCATTCCTGCCCTTGGGGAGCTCATTACCTAACAGGGGAAAAACAAAAGTAGCCAACAAATGTTGGGCAAAATGGTGACAGCATTCATCCATTCATCCATCCTTCCTTTCATTCATTCACTGAACAGTGATTAAGCACCTAGTGTGTTCCACCACTTCAAGAAGGGCTGAGGAAACAGAGACAGAGTCACTTTGACTCCCTGTCTTCTGCACTCTGTTCCACACACAGACCTGCTCGGTAATGGCTGAGCACGACCTCCCACTCATGGTCTTGGTCCCCGATGCCGTCGGCAGAAAATGTGACTCTTTGAACCAAGGCGTGTGCCCCGGCCTCAGAGAGGGTGTCATCCTTAGAGCCCAGGACCCTGGCATCAAATGAATTTTCCTTATTTTGTATGTAACCTAGTGTCCCTAGGGGACTTTCTTCTACTAAGCCAAAAATCTGCCTCCTAGTAACTTCTACCTACTGGACCCTGGCTCTGTCGTCTGGAACTACAGGAAATAAATCTTGTTCCTGGAACATTCTAACCACAACATGGACAGTGTCCCACTGACTGTGCCTTGTATCTCCTCCAAACAACACCGATCACCCTTTGTCTGTGACTGTACCAGCCCAATTGTGTGTGCTCTATCAGGGGAGACCCAAAGAAATTGTGTGTGTGTGTGTGTGTGTGACCGACAGTTGGAGGGACCAGAAAGGCTTCATGGAGAAGGTGACTCCTGAACTGAGTCTTAAAGCAAACTGGGGATTCCAGACATGGGGCACAACCAGAGCAAAGACTTGGAGGTGGGAAATGGAGGGCTGTCTGCGGTGAGACTCTGAGGGGCTTGAGAGCCATACTTTTGTTAAACCTCACAATTGCTCTGAAAGATGCGTTAGTCTTCTCACAGTTGTCCTGTTTCATTCCATTCGGAAGGTGGGCCAGACTTTTAAGGGAGTATCCTTGCTACCAGCGAGGCCCCACCCCCTCTTCCAGGCTTCGCTTAGAACCCCCGGGCGGCCACCAAGTCTTCAAGCCTGGAAGCTTTCCCGAACCACAGGGAATCAGCCTTTAGAGAAGCTTCTTCACTCTCTGAAGAGCTCTTCTGATTGCTGGCTGTGGTGTGGAGGTGAGCCTCGGCTCTCAGGGCTCTGTTAGCAGAGCCCCAGCTCTGGCTGATCCCCGACGAGCAGGACAAGCTTTGAACAGGACCCCAGCAAGGGTGGCATGTTTGTGATCTGAGGACCAGCCTGGAGAGGCATGTCCTGGAGAGATTCACCCCTGGAGGGCCGGCCAGCAGGCAATACTGGGGAGGGGGCTTTGGAAGCCTTCCACAAGAGCATGAAGGGCTGAGACACTCCTATGTGGATTGCACAGGCGCCTCCACACAGATGAAGTCACTGGTCCTCCATGCCTTGACGTCAGCCTTAATCTCAAAGCCGTCCTTTGCCAGCATTTTTACATGGACGATGCTTCAGTGACTCAGTTCTTGGCGTGACACAGATGAAGGCGGTGAGGCTCCTCACTGTGCTGGGGGCGGGCGCTCAAACGGAAGGTCCACAGACGCCCCACTCACATTGTGGCCCCAGGAGGGGGCTGGGGGGCCTGGGATCCTGGAGAGGAAGAGGAAGAAGAGTAGGGGAGCTTCCTAGTTTCCCTCTGCAAGGTTCTCAAATCTTCAGAGGAGATCCCTCATCCTGCTTTTCCATTTCTCTCCTGCTGCAGACAACCAGAGTCCAAAGAGGGACTTTGGAGTTTTACCGGGGTTGCAACCCCCAACCTTCCTGGGCAGAGACCCTGCCCCACACAGGCTTGGCTCCTACTAAGGGACACATGACTTTTCCGGGTAGATAGTTTTTTGTTTTCCTTTTCTGTTTTTAAAGTCAATGAGCCTGCCAGCTTTGCAGCAGCCCTCCCCACGTGTCCAGGCTGTATGGCAGGGAGTCACTCTATGGGAGGGAGCAGAGGGCGCAGAGCTTAGGCTCTGAGTCATAGCTTGAATTTCCATTTATGATTCTGTCTTGCTCACCACTTGACTTCATTTTAGCCTCCAGACCCACGGGACTTCACAAACTGTGAGGTGAACACTGATCTCACCCACAAGGGGTGGCGCAAAGAAACCCCTCATGCTTCAGTTTCCCCAAAGTGGAGACTTAGCAGGGACCCTAGAAATCCCAGCACTATGGAATGCTGAAGGAGCTCTAGGAAACATGAAGTGGATAACACATCCTAGAAGAAGAAATGTACATAGAATATGTGAAATAAGAGGGACCCACCTCAGATCTTCTGGCCCAACCTCCCACTTAATGCAGGATCCCCCCACCCCCAGCCCTGACAGTCAATTGTCCAGCCAATATTTAGAAAGTGATAGATCTGAAAATCATTCAGACTGAATCACGGTGATCATAGAACATTAGGTTGCAATGAGAAAATGCTTTGAAGTCAGAGGAGGGCCTGGGTTCAGATCCTGACCCTGCCATATGTAGCATGCCTAGCATACAGACCAGGTGGGCTGGCTACCCTGGCTGTGTTCTATGAATATCTTGCTCCTTAATGGCTGGGTGACCTTGGGGGAGAGTCACAGCTTTTCTGGGCCTCAGTTTCCTCCTCCGAAAAATGAAGGGGCAGACCTCTAAGGTCCTTGAAGCTCTAAATCTTTGACCCTGTGGAAAGGATCAGACACCTTCATTTACAGAGGAGGAAACTTGCCCAGGGTCATTGTGGGAGTCAGACGTGGGCCTGGGGCCTCCCTGCCTGCACACCTTCCACTCCTTGACTCGGCTCCCTGGGGCTTTAAGAACATCACGTAAGCAAAGCAGAAAAAAGTCATTATTTATGGCTTTCATTCCAGCTTCATCCAGTCTTAATGAAACTTTGGCCTTTCACCAGCGTCCTCAGCTTAAGCTGGCGTCCCTCCCCATCTCCTGCCAAAGAGAGCAAGTCTGTCAGCTGCCAGGAGAGGGGTGCTGCCTTCAGCAGGACCCTGGAGTTGGAGCAGAAGCTCCCGTCTCCTGACATGCACCGGCTGCTTGAACGGTGTCTATGCCAACAGCCCTCAAGACCTCCAGGAAAACTGATCCAGAGGATGGGAGTGTGAGAGCTGAAACCTTTCCTCTCTAAAAATGCAGGGGCTGCTTGGGCACATCTCGGGTCTCCAGGACCTTTAATGGAGACAGTCCATAGAATGCTCGATGGAGAACCAGAAGGAACACGAGCCATGGTCTAGTCCAAGAGAGGGGATGGCAGGAATTAGCCGCCCTGAGATTCACACCTCCATCCCTGGTAACACCCCCTCCCCGCTTCCTCCTCAGAGAGCTCTCTCCAAGAGGCTGGCCGCTCCCCAACACTTCCCACCCACCACTTGCTGGAGACAGTGGCTGAACTTCTGAGGTCGATCCCTGAAATCCACACCAGACAAGAAAAGCCCCCTTTCCTCATGGGAGGTCTGGTGTGCCCTCGGGGCTTCAGCCCTCAACTAAGAGAAGCCTCCTTCGAGATCCGCTCTAAGGCGATCCTCTGCCCAGCCGGCCTGGCAGGTGGTGGGGCGCCAGGAGCAAGCGGGGCTACGGACCTCCACCGCCTCACGTCTGCCTCCGTACGCAGGGGCGCTGGGGGCCAAGGGGAAGCTGCTGCCTCGTTAGTCAGACAATAAAACCAAAGTGTCCGGTGGGGGAGGGGGATCATGGGTGGGTGAGGGGGACCATGGGTGGGGGAGGGGGACCATGGGTGGAGGAAGAATTTATGATTATTTACTGTGCTGATCTGGAAGGGAAAAATGAACCGGGCTTCAGGCCCACTGGGAGCTGCGGAGTTCAGATGCCGGGAAAGGCGAAGGCAGGCGTCGTTCAGCAGCCCGCTGGCAGGCAGCCACACTCCCAGGATGCTGATTTACTGGGGTTTATCAGGGGCCGAGGACTGCGATCGAGTTTATGGAAATAGGAGGCGTCTCCACCCAACAGAGGCCCTAGCAGGGCCTGCTGCCTCTTTCCCACGCTGATTAGAATCAGACCTGGAAGCCTCAGCTAAGATCTGGGGTGCCCTAAGAACAGTGTCTCTTCTTCTTTCTCTTCATCCCTTCCTTCTTTCCTTCCTTCCTTCCTTCCTTCCTTCCTTCCTTCCTTCCTTCCTTCCTCCTTCCCTTCCTCCCTCCCTCCCTTCCTTCTTTTCCTTTCCTTTCCTCCTTCCTTCCTCTGTTACCCCATGGGCTCCCCACTCCTGGCCTCCTCTAACAATTTGGTCTAGGACATACAGAGGCAGAGATGGATCAGGGATGCTAGAGGGGGCTGGACCCCAGGGCCAATCTGTTCTTCCCTTTCTGTCCAGTCACTGTTAAGAAGTGATCCCCCCAAGTCACCTTAGAGTGTCCTTGGAATCCAAGCCTGAGTCTATGGAGGCTCAGAGGTGGTGGAGGAATTTGCTAAACAAGTTGTGTGCTGGTGTCAGGGAGCCACAGGACAGGGTCCCATGAAGGCCTCCTGGTCAGGGCTGCTCTGCCCCCCAAGTCCCTCTGCTGCCCTCCAGCCTCCCCCCCTTTACCCGCACCTTGTCTCAGCTGATGAGCCTGGGGGAAATCCTCCTGTCAGGTGGATCCTGGGGACAGAGCCATGCACACCTGATGCTCTTCCTGGGGGTCTCCTCCTCGGCTCTAGGCACTCCTGAGACCACTTCGACCCTAGGTTTCTCAGCACAAATTCACTGCCCAGGCCAGCTCTCAGAATGCCACTTGAACAAAGTGAGCCTCCCATCCCCCGCCCCAGGGCTGAGAGTGGGAGACATCAGAGGAAGGATGTGTAAATAAAAGGGTGATTTGGTATTGTTGCCTCAGAAGGGATAAGGTAAGTAAGGACCAGAAAAGCACGGGGCCTTTATCCATCCTGAAAATGGAGGGATGCCCAGGAAGCCAGTGATGGAGGAGGCCAATGTATGTGTGTGGGTGGGGGAAGCCTGCTGGCGATTCCCCAGGCAGGGCAGTGTGGCATCATGGGTAGAGCCCCACATCCGGAGTCACAGCACCTGACTTCGGACCTGGCCTCGGACCCTTACCACCTGTGTGAGCTCAGGCAAGGTCCTTGAGCTCTGTCTCAGATTCATCATCTCCAAGACGAAGGCCTCTGAGCTTCCTTCTGGCCTAGGGCAGTGATCCTGGGACAGGGATGGCCCCACCCCTCAGCCTTCTGTCCTCCAGGCTGAGCAGCCCCAGCTCCCCCAGTGATGCTTCTGGATGCACTTGCAGCCTTGCACCAGCCCGGAGGAACCACCACCTTCTCTACATCCTGGGCTCCCGACCTGGATAGAAGAGGGACGCTTGGTGCTTGGTGATTGCTGATTCTGTGAGACACCTGACTCAGGACATGTATGTCAGAAGGCAGCAGAAGTGGGCACACACACATCGGGGTACAGGTGGTGGTTCAGCACCCAGAGACTTTGTAAAACTGGCCGCCCAGCTGGGAGGTTGGAGAAGGATAATGCCTGGCCTGCAGAAGTCAGGGCCATCTGGGTGCTAAAATCTGCTCTTGTCAGACCTCTAAACCTGGAAGAATGTGTCTGTCACCTGCCTCTGGAGGATCTGGGCAGGGTCCAGAGAAGAGGAGTCAGAATAATTAGGTGAGGACGATTGAGCCCAGGGAGAGAAGAGGCTGAGGGACACTGAGGCTGCCCTGAAATACATTCTGGTGTGGCGAATGCTGGTCAGCTGTTCTCTACGCTCTTACAGAATCAGAGAAGAGGGACCCAAAATCTGAGCAGGAGAAATTTTCAGGAGGGGGAGCTCATGCTTATATAGTTCTCCCACTGCCCTGCCAGGCAGGTCAAAGTGGTGTCTTTGTCCCCATTTCATAGATGAGGTGACTGAGGCTCAGACTGTGGCACGGCCTGTTCAGGGTCACAGCCTGAGGAAGCTCTGAGGAGAGCCTCCCCCTACCTCCCTCTCCTGCCCCCAGCCTCCTTTCCCTTTTACAGGGGCCTGAGGAAAGCCAGGATCATTGAACTCTGGAGGCTTCTTGATGGCCAGCTGCGGAATCTTGCTCTGTCCCTGGGGAGCCTCATGAAGGGGCCAGACACTGTCTGGCCCGGATGAGTGAGAGGTTACTCGCCTGGAGGCAGAGCCTGGAGGAGGCCACCTCTCAAGGTTCCCTGTTTGTCAGGATCCTTCCAACCCTCATGTTCCTCGGGGCTAGAGATTGCTTGTCCATACAGAAAGTCCTAGAGGGCTTCATTTATCCAAGGGGGAGAATTGGGCTCTCTGAGTATCGGCTCTGTAAGGTGGGGGAAGGGAAGGCACGCAGGCCAGAAGCAGGACGGCCACGGGGGAGACTGCACTGTGCTCTCAGGATGTGCTCTAGTCCCCACAGACACTTCTGGCCTGCTGTCAGGGCGCCCAAGCATTCCCCATAAAGATTCCTTTCCATCCGATATAACACGAGTGAAACCCAAGCCGCTGTAGGGAAAGCCCAGCACCAATCAGAGCTCAGAAGGTGAGTGGCCTCCATGTGCAGAATGGGGCGTTTACATTTATGGGGTGGCTGTGACCCACCCAAGAGGCTTGTAAAAAAACTCCATAAAAACCTGCCAAGAAGAATAGGGTTACCGTCTGGGCCACGGGGGTGGGGGAAACCCTGCTTGGAAATTGTGCCAGTCTCACCTTCTCTGCCTGCTAGGATGCCTGCCTTCCGGGGCGCACTACACCTGGACTAGATCAATCAGAATCCTGGCCCTCCTTCCTGGCTCCAGACCAGACCCAGGCCCCTGGGGGAGGTTGCATGGAGCTGGAGGTGTGCCTGCCCATCCCCAGGGAGTCCCTGGAGACAACCAGATGTCTGCCTTCTCTTCGGCCTCCAACGGAGGAATTTTAATGGCTTGCATTAATCTCTGGGGCTAGGACTGGCCTGAAGGCCCTGGAGGAGTCTCTCCTTTTGGACATGCACCTGAATCCCCAGGCCCTCAATGTATGAGGGCTCCAGGGCAGAAGTGAACCCCAAACATTGAGCCTGACCTCATCCCCAAAGTAGTGTAGGAGCTAGGGGTGATTGATGTCAGGGTCTTGACTGACACCCAAGACAATGAGTTTCCTGGTTAAAGCAGCTCTGTGTTGATCTCTGCTCTGGGATTATGGAAGCTGAGGAAAGGGACCGAATGGACCTGAAGCCTTTCTCAGACCCTTGCAAGGTGGGATACAGACAAGGCCCTCAAACCCTCAAACTGCAAAACTAAAATAACGAGGGTGCCAGGAGACATACCATATCATCTCCCATCTCTTTGCCTCCGTGTGGTGTGCCTCACGAAGAGAATGCTCTCCCTTCTACCTTCTCCCTTTTGCCTTTGATCTCTGATTAAATGCCACCTTCCTTCCGAGAGGAGAAAGAGGAGGAGGAGGGAGAGGAGGGGGGGGAGGGGGAGGAGCAGTCCAAGGTTTTCCAGCCAACAGCTCTTCTGTTCTGTGGTGGCCTTTCAGATGAGGCAGACCAGGGTGACATGGCCTGGTGTGTTAGCAGAGCAGGGTCAGAAGTAGGTTCCCAATTCCTTAGCCACCCATGGCCTCTGTCAGGGGAGTCTTGCTTACCAGCAGAATGTGTTTGAAAAACACAAGCAGGTACCCCAGCTGACTGGGCATGGCAGATCTCAGACCTCAGACCCTTTCTTCTGCTCTCTGCTCCTCAGGTGGCAGAAGCTCCTTGAAGCTACGGGGCGGTGGAAGGTGCACCCGCCCCTGGAATGGCCCAGAATATGGAGACGCAGAAGGCAGCCTTCAGTCTTGGGGGGTTCAGTTGCTGGTGTCCTTTGCCCTTGGATTGAGGGGCTGGCTAGGCAGATGCCAGCTGTTCCATCGGACTCTGTGGTGTGGCATCCTGGTAGGAGAAAGGTGCAAGTGAAGACAGTCCCCTCCCCACCCCTCTCCAGACTGAGGCTGCTCCTGTGACTCCAGGGCTGGTGGGGGGCACCTCTGAGCGTTTGGGAGCCCTCAGGGGCCAGCCAGGATCCAGAGCTCCCTCAGGCGCTATCCACCTTTGTGATGTGATAGAAAGTCCACTAGCCTAGCCCGGTGGAGGCCTGCATTCAAATCCTGCCTCCAGAACTCAGCTGTGTGGCTTTTTGAACCTTTTGTAACCAGATTGTCATCTAAGTTAGTAATGATCCTTTGAAGCTTCATGTCAATGCTTAGAGTTTGACGACTATTCTATCAATCCCTTTGCCCAAGTCATTGATAAAAAAGTTCCAAGGCACAGGGCCTGAGCCAGGGTGTGGGAGATAAAAACGCAGCTGAAAAGATTCATCCGGGCTCATTTCTGTCCTATAACGTTCAGGTCACTGGCTGAGAGGGCCTTCATTCATAAGCATTTCTATCTACTGCTGGAGGCGAAATCGGAGGCCATCTGGGCGTCCAACATCTTCTTTTCTCAGATAAACAACTGAGGCCCAGAGAGGCTGTGACTGGCTCTGGGTCACACAGTAGGTGTCCGAGGTTGTACTCAAGCTGAGTCCTTGACTCCAAAAGCACCAAAGGAAGGGTGCTCACCTGGGCCCCAGGCACCAATAATTGTTCCTGTGCCTAGGTGGAGGGGCAGGCATTCTCTGGTCCGACGTCATGCTCCATCTTGCTGTCCATAGCAGGGGCTCACCGTCCCAGGCCAAGCCCCCCAGGCTTCCTCAGATCTCTCACGGCCCATGTTAGGAATGCTCTGAGCATCCTCCCTGCTGGTTTGGCTGCATTAGCCAAGTGCCCTGGGGACTGAACTGAGCACCTGGCTGGGCCCGCCCCTCTCTCTCCAACCTTGAGAGAAAGCAAGGCCTAGTGTAGGGGGCCTTGGCATCCTATCAGGAGTTAATTCAGCCCTATGCAGTAAAATCAAAGAGGGCAGAACAGTGACTACCCAGTGAGGTCAAAGTGGCTCATGAAAGGAATAGATTGTGCATTTGACGTCACAATCATGTCACTGATGACGTGTGTTTTGGGATCACAGATTCAGAGGGAGAGAGACGTTGGCTGTTGTCCAGATGGAGAACCGGGACCCAGAGCCATGATTGACTTAGCCAAGGCCCTGCAGCTGCCAGGAGGCAGAGCGGCTCTTGGACCTGCGTCTCCCACTTCAAACCTAGCCCCCCATTCTCTGGGTCTAGGCAGGTGCCAGGGAGGCAGAGGTGTGAGCAGGGGGAGAGGGGAGCCCAAATCTGCGGCCTGAGTTCGAATCCTGGCTTTTCCACCTCTGTGACCTTGAAGTCCCTTCGCTTTAAGGGTCATAGTTTCCTTATCCTGCCCTGGAGGGGTTGGACCAAATGAGTTCTGAGGTCCCTCCCCTCTCTCTGAATCCTGCTTGTGAGCACTGCCTGGCTGTCCGGGAGCAGCCTGGGATCCTACCATGCGGATGGCCAACCTTCCCTGAGCTGATGCACCATCTCCCATCTCTGCCTCTGGGCAAGCAGTGCCTGGAGTCCCACCCACCGCCTCCTGTCCTCCCTTTGCGTCTTTGCCCTCGGGAATCCTCCGTTTGCTTCAAGACTCGGCCCCTTCCCTGGCTTCTCACCCCTTCGAGCTCTCTCCCACTGTGCCGTAACTGTTGTTAGATTGATCTGTGCACCCATTCTGACCCCCCTGAGGGCCCGGTGGTCTTCAGTCTTTATTTCTGGGACCTTGCTACGCAGCACAGGATCTTGTACCCAACCGTGGTTTTAGAAAAGATTTTCCTTTTCTTTTTTCTTTTCTTTTTTTTAAATTTTTTCTTACATCACTAGAGTATTCCATATATCTTTCCCCCTGCTTCTCCCCAAGAACTGCCCCAAAAGATGAATACAGGGGAGGATCTGAGTTCAAATCCGGCCTCAGACACTTGACATTTACTAGCTGTATGACCCTGGGCAAATTATTTAACCCCAACTGCTTCACCCAAAAAACCAACCAAACAAACCAAAAGATGAATAGTAGTTTTTTTAGAGATGAAAAAGTCAGCACAACTGATCCATCCTTAGAGAAGGTCTGAAAACAAGAGTAACCCTGCGGCCCTCCAGCCTCCACCAAGGGGCAGGCTTTCATTCCTCTTCATCTGAGTGCTGCTTGATCTTCGGAATTGTGCTACATTTGCATCTGATTTTTGGTGTGTGGTTGTGGCGGTCACTGCGTATATAGTTTTCTTGGGTCTGCCAACTTCACTCTGCATCAGCCCATGTACTTCTTTCCAGGCTTCTCTGTGTGTATCACACATTTCTTACTGCCCAGGAGTATTTCATTGCATCCATGGACCGTGATTTGTTTAGCCATTCCCCAAAAGGATGTTTCTAATTCTTAGTTACCACAAAAAGTGCTCCTATAAATATTTGGAAGTCTATGGGGACTTTTTTCTTACTGATGACTTCCTTGACTATAAGCCCAGTAATAGAGGCTCTGGTTCAAAGGATCTGAACATTTTAGTCATTTCATTTGCATAAATCCAATTTATTTGCTTTCCAAAATGGGGTTTCCACTTCCCAGCTCCACCAACAATGTATTAGTGTGCCTGTCTTCCCACAACCCCTCCAATAAGGATGGTTGCCATTTAGGGTCACTTTTAGTGCCAACTGCAGGTGTGATGTGAAACCTCAGGGTTGTTGTGATTTGCGTCTCTCTATTAGTGATGTGGGGCATTTTTTCACGTGGTTGTGAATACCTTGCCGTTCTTCTTTTAAGAATTGTTTATTCATGTCCTGTGCCATTTATCTACACCCAAGGGGTGTTTTACAGTTGCTTGCTGACTTGGATTGACCCAGAGCTCAGGGGGTCTCTCTCTATGAAGATCTGTGGGAAGAAGTTACTTTGATGTTTGCTTGGCAAGCCTGGACCTCCTTCTTCCCCAGGTCTGCTCAGCGACTGGTGAGTCCCTGCTGGGGGCCAAGGGTCTTCATGTGGCCCCAACACTGCTCGATCTCCCCTTTGGGCTCCCCTTCCACCCTCCTTCACCCCCACACTGCTGCCTGCAAGATATAAATGTGAGCTGCCTCAAAAGGGGACAGGTGCCTGCCTAGGGGTTGGGGGGTGAGCAAACCCTGGGTGCCTCAGAGAGGGGTCTGCCGTGGTCAGATACGTGCCAGGCTGGATGGGTCTGAGGGGCCTTCCTGGTCAGACATTCCAGGATTCTCCCAAGGACAATGATCAGGCGCTTGTGGATGGGGGTCAGCATAGAGGTAAAAGCCACTTCCCCAAGACCACACAGGTGGTCAGTTAAACATCAGAGGTAGGCTTTGAACCCAGGCTCCTCTGACTCCACAGCTGTACTATGCCTTATATGAAGACAGACACAACCTTTCTGGAAACTTGAACCACACTTAAGTCTTTGGATGTTAAAATCGACACCCCCCCCCATTTCATTCAGTCTGCTATCTGCCCTCAAATACCTGAAGGGTTGAGGCCCAGGAGGAATGAGCCTTGGTCTACTGGGCCTCAGAGAACAGAACTAGGAGCCATGGGGGTCATAGCGGGGCAGATTTGGGCAGGAGGTCAGGAAAACCTTCCTCACCATGGCAGCTACCCCAGAAAGAAAGGGCCCACTGTGGAGGCCTGGAGCTCAGATCTCTTCCCAGTCTGAGATTCCACGATTCTGTGATTTCCATTTTCTTATGAGCGACTTCAAGTCCCCTCCTTGGCTGGCTAGTTTAAGTCCATACCTATATACAGCAGCCTCCTGGATTTGAGCTTGAATTGATTTTTTGCCACAGAGTTGACTGCATTTGAGTCATTTGGCTGGACTGACCACTTCTTTGGCATCCCATAGAGAAGACTGAGCTAGGAATTAAATTGGGATGACCCTGCCTCTTGTGCACCCCCATAGCGAAGGCCCCCAGCCCCACCCTCCTCTGCTGGAGGCTCACTGATGCCCAGGGCAGACACTAGCAACAAAGATGAAAAATGAGTCCCCAAGAAACGTGCTCTTTCTCAATTCCCTCCTCCCCAGACACACACTCAGTAGAGGGGGTTTGGAGCAGCCTCAGGCCCTGGCTGCCTGCTCCCTAGCCAGTTCCCCCAACCTCTCTCCCCACCACTCCCTGGCTACCATGGCCCGCGGCCCCCAGGTGTCTGGTGCAAAGCTATTGCAAGCTCTGTGAGCTGCGGACTGGCGGAGGGCTGGCATCGCCGGCTTTCTGCTCCTCCCTGGGGCCCAGCCTGTGATGTCCTCAGAGGGCCTGCAGGTCTGCAAATATGAAGAGGGACAAAAAAAGAGGGAAACAGTGTCTTTTTCCTGCAGCGGCGTGGGGCGGCCGCTGTGTTACCATGGTTAGTTCTCCAGCGCTGCTGGTGACCCCTGCAGCTTTCCCTTATGAGCTAGTGTCCCGGAATGTCTCTTTATTAGGTGTCTAGAGAGGCCAAGCTGTCCGTATGCCAGGGCCCCCACACTGAGGACTTTATTAGTTTTTTAATTTTCTGTCTGGGTGCTCTTGCCGCATCAAACTTTCCACAGATGTTAGGATTTATTAAGTAAGCAGGCTCATTGGGGCCTTCCCCCCCTTTTTTCTCTTCTTAATAACATGAGAAATTTCTGGACATCCTACATGGAGCCTTTAAAATAAAGATACTTTGTCTTTCTGATGAGAAATTACTCAGGCTCCGCAGTCGCTGGGGGAGGGAGGGAGTGTGTCCTGGGATAAAAAGGGCCTGTTGTCTGCTTCCTGCCTGGCTCAGGCTGGGGCCACCACAGGCAATGGGGGGACAAGAGGAACTCGGGCAGGCTGGGAGGCCGGGCATCCATGTCGGGGTTTCCTGTTGGGGACCCAGTCTCTCTTGACTTAGAAAGCTGAGCTGGGCAGCTTTGAGGGTGAAGGGCTCACTCAGAAGCCCCCCCTCCTACCCAGCCATGCCCCCATTCCCCAGGTCAGCGTCAGAATGAGGGCGCTGCAGAGTAGATACCCATTCCTGAATTGTGGCTGCTCCTGGCCTGAAGAGGGACTGGCCCATGGCCTGGCAAGCAGTGACATTGTTGCTACCGGTTTCTAACCCACCTAAAGAATCTGCCTGTCTCTGATAATGGTGCATAGAAAGAAGAGAACCCCCTACCTTTCCCATAACTGGACAATTCAATTTAATTCAACAAAATTGGGACACAAATGTGACAGTTCCTGCCCTCAGGAAACTTCTAGTCAAAAAGAGGGAAACAGCAGGTACATAGATGTATGAATAGAAAGTGATGCTGGGGGCACTCAGAAGGTGGGGGACAAGGTTATACACACACACACACACACACACACACACACGGTACTAAGACTCAAAGTGCACAGTAACCATGAGATGTTTCAGTCCAATGAGTCTCTTTGGTAGGACACCCATATCTATGATTAGTCTGTACAGCGAGCCCTCCCGCCCTCCTAAACAGAGGCCTGCCCAGAAATGAGACTCTCAGAGTTTAGGGAAAGCTGACCAGCTGAGCCAAAGGGAATCCCTCCGAGGCAGCTGGTGACTCAGAAGACAGGGCACAGGAAGATCTGAGTTCAAATCGGGCCTCACTTACTAGCTATGTGACCTTGGGCAAGTCACTTAACCTCTGTTTGTCTCATTCAGTCAAGTCTAACTCCTTGTGATCCCTTTTTGGGGTTTTCTTGGCAAAGATACTGGGGTGGTTTGTCATTTCCTTCTCCAGCTCATTTTACAGATGAGGAAACTGAGGAAAACAGGGTGAAGTGACTTACCCAGGGTCACAAGCTTGTAAGTGTCTGAGGCTGGATTTGAATTCAGGTCTTCCTGACGCCAGGCCCAGCGCTCTGTGCACTATGGCCCCCCCTAGCCGTCTCTTTCCTCAATTATAACATTGGTATAATGATGGCACCCATCTACTTTGCAGGGTTGCTGTGAGGATCAGATGGGGACGATACTCAGAGAAATGCTTAGTAGGGTGTCTGGTGCATAGTGGGCACCATCTATAGGCTTACTTCTTTCCCTTCCTCCACCCCCTTCTCTGGCACACATTAGCCTGTCAGTCGTTGGCCTGGAGAGGATCTTGAAGGAGGCATCATTTGGGGGGTCAGCACAAAAGCCCAGCCAGATGATCAGCGAGGGTGAAGCTGTCCCCCTTCCCCCCCAGGGCTTGGCTTTGCCAAGCCAGCCCCAGCTAGTGGGCGTTTCGAGTTAAACCTCCTGTGGAAATGCTGGATTGAGGCGTTCCAGGAGGGCCTGGGGTCTGGTTACAGTTTCTGTTTACATACAAACTTCCTGTCCCTCCCCAACAATGGGGAAGAGGAGCAGAGAAAGACTTCTCTCTTAAATGGGCCTTCAGTGACCAGTCGGCTAGCCCCAGGGAGGAGGAGGAAGTGTCTGCCTGCCGCTGCCCAGTGACAGAGAGAGAGACAGAGAGAGAGAGAGACAGAGAGAGAGACAGAGACAGAGAGAGACAGAGAGAGACAGAGACAGAGAGAAAGAGAGAGACAGAGACAGAGAGACAGACAGACAGAGAGAGACAGAGAGAGAGACAGAGACAGAGAGAGAGACAAAGAGAGACAGAGAGACAGAGACAGAGAGAGAGACAGAGAGAGAAGAGAGATAGAGGGAGAGAGAGATAGAGACAGAGACAGAGACAGAGAAGGGGTAGGAAGAGACAGAGAGAGAGACAGAGACAGAGACAGAGAGAGAACAAAGAGAGAGACAGAGAGACAGAGACAGAGACAGAGAGAGAGAGAGGAGAGGGGAGGATGGGAGAGAGACAGAAAGAGACAGAAAGAGAGGGAGAGAGAAAGAGAAAGAGAGAGAGGTGTGTGTGTGTGTGTGTGTGTGCGGGAGCATAGGTATGCCTGTGTGTGTTTGCACAGATATGTTTAAATACATTGTATTGATGCTTTTGCTTACATAGACCCTTTATTTCCCAAAGTGCTCTCTGATGACAGAGATGAGCAATGAAAAGAGAGGAAGTCTGGGGCAGCGAGGTGGCACAGTGGATAGAGCGCTGGCCCTGAAGTCAAGAGGACCTGAGTTCAAATCCGGCCTCGGACCAAACACTTGACACTTACTAGCTGTGTGACCCTGGGCAAGTCACTTAACCCCAATTGCCTAAAAACTAAAAAAAAAAAGAGAGAGAGAGGAAGTCTGAGCAGTGCATCAGCCAAGTCTGGCCGTGGATGCAACGTACGCCTCTCATGGTCCCTGCCTCTGGAGGAAGAGACATGGGACATGTACATATTACGTGCACATACATCATTTTCACTCAGCAGTGACACAGCAGAATTGTAGAGAGGAAAATTCAAAATGCTCACAACAGGGTGGAATCTTTGCATAAAGAGATTTGGATTAGATGGCTTTCTCTGTCACCTATGTGGCTTTGGACAGGTTGCTTGATCTCTCTGAGCCTCAGTCTCCTCTGTAAGATGTAGGATCGGACCGCCTTCCTCCTGTAATCTCTCCTCTCCCAGGGTCTTTGGGACACTCCTCTTTCCCAGCTTTTCTTCCTACCCAGCCGACTGCTGCTTCCCATTCTCCAGTTCAGGGCCCTGGACCTCTTCTCTTTCCCCTCAGCCCCTGTGGGTCCAGTGGTCATCTCTAAGTTGATGATTCTCAAATCGACTTCTCCAGCCCTAAACTCTCTGCCGCCCTCAGGCTGCCTGGTGGACATCTTGAACTGAATGTCCCCTAGACGTCTTAAACTCAGTATGTCCCAAACTGAGCTCATTCTCTTTCTGCCCTTTCCTGACTCCCCCTTTACTGTGGAAGGTACCACCGTCCTCACCAGACTCCCAACCTGGTGTTGTCCTTCTGCACTCTCTATTACAGCCCACCCACCCGTCCCCCCAAGCAAATCTGTAGATTGTCTTTGCACCTTCTCCCAATATGCCCCCCTCCTCTGACATGACCCCACCCCGGTGCAGGCCCTCATCACCTCACACCAGAATCACTGAGGCAGCTGCTGGAGGCTCTGCCTGCCTCGGTCTCCCCTCCTCTATTCAGCCACCAAAACCATCTTCTGAGAGTTCAGGTAGGACCATGTCCTCCTCCTATGAAGTAAACTCCATTGGTGTTCCTTCACCTCTGTTTGTCTTTCAGAGCCCTTCGTGACCTGGCCTCTCCCTCCCTTTCCAGTCTTCATCCACCTTCCTCTCTTCCTCTGCCCCAGCACTGCTTCCTGAGTGGTGACAATGTCTTCCTGGCTTCTCTCTAGCCCAGCTCTGGGCAAGTTGTCTGGCTGGCGTCCCTCATGCCTAGGATGCCTTCCCTCCTCACCTCTGCCTCCCCCTCCCTTCAGCCCCACCCTGCCCCCTTGCAGGGGTCCTTTCCCGATGCCTCTTCATTCTGCTGCCTTCCCTCGCTGGTCATTTCCGGGGGATCCTGGATATCGCCTGTCTGTGCATGGTGGTTTGTATGTTGTCCCCTCCATCAGATAGCAAGCGCCTCAAAGGCAGAGACTGGGACCTTTTTTTGAGTCCCCAAGGCTTCAGACAGTGTCAAGCACACAGGAGGCCTGTGAGCTAGACCAGGTGAACTCGGAGGCCCCTTCCACATCTCATCCTCTGAACCCATGACCCGTCTGTCCAGGTGAGAGAAAACACCTCCTGTCCCTGCTCCCGCCTCCGCCTTTTAACAGCAGACAAGGCCAAGAGCCGGAGAGGACGCATGGGAGATTGTGCCCCAGCACAGCAGACACCAAGCGCCTCGGGAGCTCCTGCGCTTCTGTGTGATGGGATTTTCTTTCTTTCTTTTTCTTTTTTTTACTTCATTGAATATTATTTTTATTTAAGTATGTTTTTTATTAACGGATTTTGATTTATCAACAATCACTTCCATAAGCTTTTGAGTTTTATATTTTTCTCCCCCTCCTTCCTCACCTCCCTCCCCAAGACAGTTTGCAATCTGATATAGGCTGTACATATACATTCCTATTAAATACATTTTCACATTAGTGATGTCGTACGTAAGAATTAGAACCAGTAGGAGGAACTACCAGAAAGAGGAAACAAAACACAACAGAAGAAAAAAATGGTCTGCTTCCATCTGCATTCAAACTCCATAGTTCTTTCTTCTTTGTAGATAGCATTTTCCCTCATGAGGCCTCTGGAGATGTCTTAGATCCTTGCATTGCTGAGAAGGGCTAAGTCCATCAAAGTTAGTCATTGCACAACATGGCTGTTACTGTGTACAATGTTCTTCTGGTTCTGCTCACGTCACTCAGCATCAGACCATGTAAGTGTTTCCAGGTTTTTCTGAGAGAATCTTGCTTATCATTTCTTATAGCACAATAATATTCCATTACATCCATATACCACAACTTGTTCAGCCATTCCCCAATTGATGGGCATCCTCTCAATTTCCAATTCTTGGCCACCACACAAAGAGCTGCAATAAATATTTTTTGTACACATGGGTCCTTTCCCCATTTGTATGATCTCATGGGGTTTTCTTGAGGATGTTTGTTACCTACCGCAGAAAGGCTCTTCGGGAGCTTTGTGAGTCTTCTTTATATATTATATTGTAGATCACATGGTGAAAAAAGGAACCAGGGAACCTCATCTCTGCCACTTCCAAGGCAAGCCTGCCTGAAAGTGGATTTGAATGGCCAGTCATGGGTCGGGAGGCTGAGTCACCAGCACTTCCCTTCTGGGGAAATATCGCAGGGTGTTTGCTTGTCTTTTCATTGGTTCACTCACTTTCTTTGCAGCCTCTGCCATGGTCTTCCTAACTCAACAGTTATTTGGTTCTTGTTTTGCATGGAGCCTATACCTCCTCCCCCCTTTTTCTGCTCCCTGGCTTCCCTCTGGTCCTGGCCTAGTGCTGGGTCATTCTGGGCGCTTGCTGCCCAGCAGTGCGATCCTCAGCCTTGGGGACTGCAGAGCGTGCCAGGGAGACGATCAAGGGCCCAGGAGAGTGGACCATGCCCACGTGAGCCAGAAGAGTCAGGCCTTGAGAGGTGGATGACCCAGAACGGTCTGTGCCCTCTTCTCCCTTTTCCTTCTTTCACCATCTGTGGCTCACCTTGAAGGACTCACCAGGGAGGAAGCTGAGGCTGAGCTTACCCATCACTGCTCGTTGGCTGCTCTCAAGAAAGCCACTGATTCAGGAGAAAAGAATCTGGTACCCAGCAGCAAAAACAAAGCTTGCTCCAGGATGAGTCATGGGTGACATCAGATCTGTTATGGGCTTGAGTGAAGATGACAGGCTCCGAATGCCATCCTGGGGTGGGGCCTCTCCTCTCGGACCCCAAGTTCCTGGGTGGCTCCTGGGCCTCTGGATTTCTCTAGGCTACTCCAAGGCCTGGCTTAATTCAAGCCTGTTGTCATCCTCAGGGCTCTTTCCAAGTAGTATCTGACTCCAAGCCTGGAGACATGTTGGTCATCTCCCTGAAGCCCAGCAGAGCCCTCAGCTTGTCCTTCCCAGGAAGGGGCATTCTTCAATACTTTAGAGAGCCCAAATCTAGCTGGTTCACCAAGCCCACCCTAGGGATGAATTCAGGGGAGACCCTGGGCTGCCGGAATCCAAGGACAAGCATGAAATAATCTGGGAGAACAAAAGCATGTAGCTGGCCAAGAGATGCTGGGCCCATTGTGGTCAAGCGCTCCCAGCACCCCTTGGACAATAGTCACTGGTACAATATGGATGGCAGTAGCAGCTCCCCTGGATGAAGTCACTGAGTGACCAGACCTGCAGCAGCCTGTCTGAGGATAGCCTCATACATACATGGGTACGTGCAGTTCGTTGTATGTGTGCATGCATGTGCGTACACATATGTGCGCAGCACATTGCATGTGTGCACGTGTGTATGCATATGTATGTGTATGTGCATACCTGTGCAGTGCATTGAATGTGTGCATGTTTCTGTGTGTATATGTACACGTATATATGTGTGCATGTATATATGTATGTATATATGTGAGCCTCAGAGTTGGGACTGGTATATTCAGTTTCCCCATCATATCTAGATTGATTTCTTGCTGGGGGGAGTAGCCAAGACCAGATTCAAAACCACAGAAGTTTTGACCCTCAGAGTCTCCCATGACGCCCTCCTTGTGATGGGAAGATGATCCTTGGTAGGTTCTTAAAGGCTATTCCAATGGAGCATAAAAGCTCCTACATCTTTTCATGAGGAAAGCTTGGGTGTGAGGGGCCCATTATGGACAAGATACCAGATGTCCAAGGCCCAGCCTGGCTAAAGTTGGGCATGAAGGCCCAGTTATGGACAAAATGCCTGATGCCCAATGTTCAGCCTGGTCAAGATTGGGCATCTTTGTCTCCAGCTTGCTTGCACAGAGATGGAGTTTGTGGCTGCAGCAATTTCCCAAGATTGTGTCCCCAGTCTCAGGGGCAGAGGGGGTGCAGGGTTCTGTTCTGGGCATCAGAGCTTAAGAAGGATGTTCACCGATCTGGCCACAAGTCCATACGGTATAAGGATCTTTAAAGATCTCAGACTTGTCGGCCAAAGGAGAGAAGGCTTTATGGGAACACCGTGAATTGCCTCTAGTACTTGAAGGGCAGTTGTGGAAGAATCAGTCACTTAGCCAATAAGCATTTGTTAAGTGTCTTTTATGTTCCAGCCAGCAAGGTGATGAGAGCTGGTGAAACTCAAAGCCAGCCAGCCCCTGCTCTCAGGGAGCTTCCCATCAAGGGGAGGGCTGGACCTTCAGTTCAATGAGTTGAACATTTGTTAAGCTCTTACTATGTTTTAGGCCCCCTGCCAAGTCCTGGGAATGTAAGTACAAGGGGAAAGATAGGCAGTTCCTGCCCTCAGGGAGCTCACATTGTAATGGAAGACAACTACAGACCGAAAGAAAGTTGTAAGGCAGGGATGGGGACGGGGCAGGGTGGGGGGCAGAGGGCGGTACCCAACTCAGGGCCACGTGGAGAAGCATGGAGTGCAGCCTGGGAGAAAGGAAGAGATGGTGGCCCTCAGGGCCCTCCTTCATTTGAGGTTCTGAGAGGAGCCATCCGATCAGAGAGAGGGGCCTCTCTGGGGTTGAGATGATGTCAGGGATCTTCCAGGACACGGAGGTCTCTGGAGTTGATGGAGAAAACAAAAATAAATGACCTAAAGTCAGGTGTGTGGCTAAGGCAGGATTTTAACCCAGATCTTCTTGTATCCAAATTGACTATGCCGTGCTGCCTCTCAAGGGAATTTATCCAAAATGATGCAGAATATCATATACAAAGTAGCTGTTATTTTATGTGTGAAAAAGCACAGAATAGACCCAAATAAATACAAGTAGCTTGGGTGGGAGAGCTGCAGGAGCAGCTGGGTGGGAATCAGGAAAAGTTTCGTGTAAAAGAGGGTGGTGGCTGAGCTGACTTGCAGGAGACCTGGTTCTCTAAGAGGTAGAAGAATGCATTCCAGGCATGGCAGCCAGCCGGAGTGTAGGCATGGACATGGGAGCTGTAGGCATATGGGGTTCATCTCGCTCTGTTTGGCCATCCTACCAACTCTCCTGGGAACATATTCCAGCAGAGCCCATCAGGGGCAGGATTGATGGAACAGAGTGTGCATGATGCAACCCAAGCACAAACTCTTACCAACGCCATGAGCATGGATCCCTGTTGCTGACTGAGGTGGCATCTCCAGTGATAGATGAGGAGATGCTGCATTTGTCCCCTGCCAGTCTTTGGTATGAGTCAGCCTTGAGACAATGGGTAACACCGATTCTTGGTGGAATAAAAAAGCCCCTTAACCCAGAGTGGCTATTACTGGTTTCATATGTGGTGAGTAGGACTGTTTACAAGACCAAAGCAAGGGTTCAGATGGGTTGCTCATCCTTTGGCATGGCCAACCCTGAAATCACGAGAAACAGGCTGGGTGACTACTGGTGAAAAATAGGAAAATGATCACAATGAAATTATATTGAGGAAAGTCAAAGACAGAAGAATGCCCAGTATGACTTCATAGGAAGAAAGGAGAATGGCTCATTTCTCTTGATAGCCAATTCCTTTCTCAAGATCTCTAATAGAAATTCCTTTCTCCAAGTCATTTCTTTGGGAAATGGAGAATGCCATGGAAACAATCCTTTCCAGAACATGCTTGAGGAGTCCCATAGGAAATCACAATCTCAAAATGACACTCTCCTTATAAAAGTTGTTTGACTTAACTCAAGAGGAAACACAAGGGGAATGAAGGGGTCAGGATTGAGATGAGAACACTAGGGAGACAAGAGACCAGTAAGCACAATAATCAGGTCCAAAGAAGGAGAAGAAGAACAACATCTTAAGTGGTTAGAGTTAGGATGAACCAGAGAAGTCATCTCGTCCAGATGCTGCCTTTTATGTAGGAAGAAATTGAGTCTCCATGAGAGGAATGGACTTGTGAAAAGTTCCATGGAAAAACAAACACCCAGATACAATGAGCCATTGAGTTGCTTACCTGGTGAAAATAGAATTCCAGAAGACTCTTACCCAAGGAAATCAATCAGGTTGAATGACTAGAATGCAGGGGAAGAAGGGGAAATGCTTTGGACCACAAGATGCCAAGCTGAATAAGCAAGGCTGTGTTTGTGCTGCTTTCAGGTTAATTTTCAGGGATAGGAATATAACCTGAGACTTGATAAAAATCTTAATACATTTTCAACATTTCAGTGATTAGGAACAATGGGAAGGGAAGGGCACAGGGAGTGGAGGTTGTGGTGATTCTGTGGCAGGAAGGCCTATGAATACATCACATGAATTTTCTTGCCAAGAGTTAGAATTCTGGAATAGAGAGGGGGCAGGACTTCCAGACCTCAAACAATATCATAAAGCAGAAATCACTCAAACCATCTGGTATTGACTCAAAACCAGAGAAATAGATCAACGGAACAGACTGAATAAGGGAGAATCAGAAAGATTGGGACTCAATAACCCAGTGTTTGATAAAGTGGAAAACACTGAGGGAAAATGTCCCTATTTGATAGAAACTGCTGGGAAAACTGGAAAGTAATCTGGCAAAAATTAGACTTAGACCAATACGTTATACCATATTCCACAATACATTTGAAATAGATACATATCCTTAAAAGTAAAAATCATAGTATAAAAAAATTAAAAGAGAAACAGATCATATACAGATCATACTCTCATAGATATGGGTAGGAGATAGATTCTTAACCAAACAAGTGATAGAGGCAATTACAAAAGATAAAATAGATAACTTTGATTACTTGAAACTGAAAAGCCTTTGCATAGGCATTTTTAATGCATCTAGGATGAGAAGGGAAGAGTTTGAGTGGGAAAAAAGTCTTTGTATCAAATTTCTCTGATAGTTTTGGTATCCAAGATATATAAAGAGTTTCTACACACACAAACACACACACACACACACATTTGTCAAAGGATATGAATAAACTATCTTCAAAAAAAGAACTACGAAGTATTCACACCTGTGTGGGAAAAAATGTTCCAAATACCAATAATAAGAGAAATGCAAATGAAAACTATCCTGATGCTTTACTTCGCACCCTGCAAGTTGGCAAAGATGACAAGAAATGGCAAGTTGTGGAAGGGCAGATGCTCTAACACATCATTGGTGGAACTGTGAAATGGTACAATCATTTTGGAAAGTAATTTGGAATTATGCAAATAAAGTGACTAAAATGTTCATGCCCTCTGAACAACCAGAGCCTCCATTACCAGGCTAATATGCCAAGGAAACCATCAATAAAAAGCAAGTCCCCCTTTATACCAATATATTTGTAGCAGCACTTTCTGTGGTAGAAAAACTTTGTAAACAAAGTAGATGCCCACTGGTTAGGGAATGGCTAAACAAATCATGGTATAGGAACGCAATGAATATGACTATGCTATAGAAGATGATGTGTAGGGTGAATACAGAGAAGCCAGGAAAGATCTCCATGAACTGATGCAGAGAGAAGTCGGCAGAACCTAGAAAACACTACACACAATGACTGCAACATTGTAAAGAGAAAGAACAACCACACACCAAAAATCAGATGTAAATGTAACAAAACTACAAAGATCAAAAGGGCCTTGAATGAAGAGATAGAAGATTCCCCCAGTCCAGCCTCTGGGGAGGTGGAAGCACCACAGGGGTTGTACACACTTTCAGACTTTCACGATGTGTGGGTGGGTTGTGCTTTTTTTCCTCTCTACCAAAAAGAAAAAATACCTGTTATATAAGATGTCTGACTGAGAGGGGGAGCTGTGGTGATATAAGAAACAGAAGACATCAACAAAAACTTATTTTTTAAAAATGAAAAGGTTCAGGGAGCATGAGAAGGCAAGTATAAAAGGAGACTGGAAGACATGGGCCTTCCTCATCTTCTTTTAAATGGAGAGAGAAAAAAAAGATGACCTTCCTTAGCTATCGGCTTGCGCTCCTGATGCGGGCCAGTGACTCCAGGGGATTCATCTTGGATCTCTGTGCTGGCAAAGGGTGATGAGTTACCCATGAGAGAAGGTCTTCCCTCACTCAGGTCAGGGTGGGGGCCTTTTCCCGCCCTCAGGACTCTGTTAGCTCTAGAAACAAATGCAAATTTGATAACATTATGCATCAAGTGACCAGCAGGAGGATCTGATAGACCACCTTTGGTTTTCGAAAGAAAAAAAAATGTCTCTACATCTGGCCCCTGCTGTGATTAAGCCAAATTTAGGAATATAATGGTGGTGGTGGCTAGTATTTATATGTTGTAGTTGTTTAGTCATTTCAGTCACGTCTGACTCTTTGTGACCCCTTTTGGGGTTTTCTTGGCGAAGATACTGGGGTGGTTTGCCATTTCTTTCTCCAGCTCATTTTACAGATGAGGAAACTGAGGCAAATAGGATGAAGTGACTTGCCTAGGGTCACACAGCTAGTTAAGTGTCTGAGGCAGGATTTGAAGTCAGGTCTTCCTGATTCCAGGCCCAACGATCTGTGCACTATGGCGCCCCCTTGCTGCCCCCAGTATTTATAAAGAGCTACATTGAGTCTCAGCCCACTCTACTCAGGGACTGAGGTAGAGGGAGAGTGTGAAGGTTGGAGAATTATGGCACCTGTTCTCTTGTTGCATCTTCGAAGTAAATACCCCTTTGCAAAAGCTAATTTGATACTAATTATATTTATTTTTTAAAGCTAGAGCTTTAGCCGCTGGTCATTCCCAGTTTTGTGAAGACCCTTGAAACGGGGGCTCAAGCCGAGAGCTTAGGGAAGACAGCCTGGAGACCTTCAAGGCCACCCCAGAGCCCCACGGCGAGGCAGCGCCCAAGCTGGGAAGAGCAGGGCCAGAGGGTTGGCTACAGCAGTGCCTCACCTGGATAAAATCGGACCTTTGTCATGCGCAAGGACCCCTAGAGAGATTCTCTGCCTGGAGAGTCATGACTGGTTTCCCACTCCCACCGAAACTCATCTAGAAAGGAGTTGGCTCCACAGCCAGAGCTAGAAGTCCTGGACAAAAGCTGCCGAGTGATAACTTGGGCTTTAATGTCAGGAAACACTTCCTAACCCTCAGAAGTGGTCCATTGTGGAATGGGCTGGCTCCAGAGAGTTGGAGATGGGAGAGCTGCATGACAATGCGAGGGAGATGATGGAGAAAAGCTTCTTGACCTGGTGGGGGTTGGAGCAGTTGGCCCCGAGGCTCCGCCCACCTCTAAAGCTCTCTGTGGTTCTGTGGGCTCAGAAGGAATCCCATTAAGTCACTGCTTAGTTCCCTGGGGCTTGTAGCAGCTGGGGCCAAGGACAATCCCTCCTGTGCACATGGAGACAAGCAAAGTATCTCCCTAGGCTCTGCGGAAAGGTGCCTAAAAGATCCAGTGTAGGAACACTGGCTGGGTTAACCCTTCTCCCACCCTATGGCCTAAAGGCAGCAGAAATGCCTGAGGGCATCTCACACACGGTCCCAGCTAGAAATTGAATCGCCACCGTGGCAGCCTAGTACAAGCGGACAGACCACTGAACATGGAGTCTAGAAGACCGGGTTCAAACCCAATCTTTGCCGCTTAGGACTGTTCTGATCCCGAGGAAGTCGCTTCTCCCTGGGCCTCAGATCTTCGTCGGTGAATGCCAGGGTTGGAGCTGCTGCTGTCTAGCGCCCTTCCAGCTCCGGGTCTTTGACCTTTTGCCCTGCCTGGGGTCAGACAGGAGAAGGGCCGCTTCCAGTAGCTGGACCAGCTCTAATTTAGCTCAGTTATGATCTTGGTCCCCTGGCCCACCCTGTCTCAGTTCCTGGTAACAGCCTTGGATTTCAACTTCTTATCCAGGGATGGACTCAAGTATTTGGCTGCAGACCAAGCCAAACAGCTGAGGGGAAACAGTAACCAACAGGAACCTTCTTGGGGTCAGCAGCTCCTAAAGGCCGCACAATCCCTCGTTTCCATGCTGGGCATACCAGTGAAAGGCTGGAGTCACACTGGACCCTAAGGAATGTGAGCAGCCAAACAATGGAATGCACTTGATGGGTGTTAGGGTTCAGCCCCTTCCAATGAGACTCTGGGTGCCCCTGTGCCCACAACACTCCCCCTCCCCCAGCCTCTCCATCACAGTCATGCAATCACTCAGTAGTTTTCACAAAGTCTGCTGAAGCAGGTATATCTGGTTTAAAGTCAGCAAGTCAGCAAGCATTTATTGAACACCTACTATGTGCTACTTTCTTGTAGAAGGAAGAACAAGGTCAGTGTCACTGGCATCCCATGAAGAGGAGTAAGGCGTAAGGGTACCGGAAAGATGGAGTAGGGAGGGGGCAAGTTTGAAGGAAAAGATCAAACAGAAAAAAGAAGGGACAACCCTAAATTTGGAGAAAGTCAAAGTGTTGCCTGGTGGCAGCAATGACCCAATGAGTGGACAGTCTGCCCAGTAGGCCTGCCTTCCTCTGGCCCCATTCAGTGGCAGTTGAGCAAGAATGTCCAAGGTGAGAGCAGAGGGTAGGGTCTGGCAAAGGACGAGCAGCATGAGACAGGGGAGCGAGGGATCAGGGGAGGGGCAGACAAGAACCAAGGCCTGGCTCTCTGTGGTTCAAGATGGCAAGGACTTGCACTCAGGAAGATTCCCAGCCCAGAGCTCTGTGCACTATGGCACCCCCTGGCTGCTGTGTCTGGCACATAGTAGGACCTGTTGAATAGAACAGATTGAGACGGTCAGAACTTAGACCGTTACCTTCTTGTCCATACCAGTAGCAGAACCAAAGGCTGCGATAAAATTTAAGGTTGTCTCAATTAGAAAACCAAAAGCCCAGAGGGGGTGGACAAAGGGGAGAAAAGAGGCAACAGTGCGGGTGTTTGAGGAGGCACCTGCTAATTCTGGGAGGCCCAGCTGCCTGGTGCTCTGTCAATGACTGAGCTTCCCTTTTGGGGCCCAGCCCCAAGGGAGCAAACTGGCAGGGCCTGGAGGCAAACTCCAAGGCAAGAAACTGGGGAAAGTGGTCAGATGCCTCTCTGAGGAAGGGATTGAGCCAGATTTCCTTTTCTTGTCCCAGAGTGAAAGTGTCTTCAAGCAGCCTGATATCCCAGAGGGTCTATTTTCTTGATATCTATGACATGTTAGGAGAGCCAAGAACGCTCCTGAAACCAGGGGTGATCTCCTTGGCTTCTGACCATGGCTCCTTAAATAAATCACAGTGTCTGTAAGACATTAGGAAAGGTAGCTTTACAGAGGAATGATAGGGTTGGCCTGGACATCAGGAAGACCTGCGTTCAAGTCTTGCCCCAGAATATGCTGGCTATATGACATGGGTAATGCTCTAAGCCTGTTTTACAAAGACGCTGCTAACATTCAGTATGCAGAGCAGAAAGCACAGGCCTTCCTTTCCATAGTCTACACTTTCTGAGCAAGCTGGAAAGATGGAGAAAAGAATGCTGGCAGAGATGCAGTATGAGCTGGGCACGGGCTGTGCTAGAAGTACTCTGGGGTCCCCCTGCCCTCATCTCTGAGATCCCCTGGTCTGTGAGAGCTGGTGGCTCCAAGTGCCAGATCGACTATTGCTATCTCTCTCTCACCCTCTCTCCTCCTCCTCCTTCTTTTTTTTTCTTCTTCTTTTCTCTCTCTCTCTCTCTCGCTATCTCTCTCTCTCTTCCCCCCGTCCTCTCTCTCTTCTCTCTGTCTGTCTCTATCTCTCTGTCTCTCTCCTTTTTCTTTTCTCTCTGTCTGTCTGCCTCTCTCTCTCTCTCTCTCTCTCTCTTCTCTCTGTTTCAGTCTCTGTCTCTTTCTCCCTCTCTCTCCTCTCTCTGTCTGCCTGTCTTCTCTCTCTTCTCTCTGTCTTTCTGTCTCTCAGTCTCTCTCCTCTCTCTTTTCTTTCTCTCTCTCTTCTCTCTGTCTGTCTGTCTCTGTCTCTGTCTCTCTGTCTCTCAGCAAGCGTTGGAGCACCAGGGAGGAAGGAACAATTTAATTTTCAAGAAAAATCACTCATCCCTTTTGCCAGTAATATAATATAGTATTGATCATTCATTTCTTTTATGTAAACCAATTGGTCAGTATAATATATGAATAACAACATGGCTCAGCATATAGAAGGCTGACCTTGGTATCAGAGAGCTCTGAGTCTCGAATCCTGACTCTAACTCATGCTGTCTAGGTGACCCTGGGTAAGTCACTAACCCTCTCTCACTGTTGATCTTCAGCGAAGAAGGTGTTTGCATACTGGGAGGTCCTCGCAGTGATGCAATCACCTTTGGTGTGGACAAAAGAAGGGAAAACAATTTAGGAAAAAGATCATCATTTGGGGCTGTCCTTTTTTCCTCTGTATGAGAAAGAAAGTCCTTCTGCCCCAGGGTTTCTGTGTCTTGACAGCTGGCAAAAGGTCTCGAGGAACGTCCAGCTTGCCTGCACCAATCCGTCCTGGCAGACACTCTTGCTTTCCCCAGAAGCCAAGCTCCTTTGCCCCATTCTAGCTGTGTACCAGGCAGCCTCCAGGCACAGAACCTCCCCCCTCTTATCTGGCACCTAAAGGGTTTCCTTTTTGCACAGCTGTAAGGAAGAAATCTGCATAGAAGCATGAGGACGGATGAGGCATCAATTAGTAAGAAAGCCTCAGTGGAGAATTGAATGGTTGCCCACACTTGAGCTAATTATGAGCTGGAGATGAGTCATGGAATCTTGGGTCAGGGGTTCCTCTAAATAAAGAAATGTAAATCATTTCTAACAGCTTCCTTAATTGAGCTGTGCTCAAAGGCGCCTCATTAATGGAATTATGGTGCCCATTACCCTATTAGGAAAGAGGACCAGCTTTTATGACAGATTTTGGAAATGAAACCCACAGAATGACATCCTTCAGGATGACTGATCGCTGACAGGGAAGTCGAGCTGCATGCTCAAGGACAGACAATCCTCTTCTATCTGCTCTGTGGGAAGGCGTGCTGTGTCCAGCCCGGAGAGGAGAGCCCCAGACTACTGGAAAGAGCCCTGAGCTCGGAAGCCAGGCACGACTCGGGCTGGTGTCCTGCCCTGGCCCTTACTGATTGTGCAGCAAAGCACCTCCCCCTTTGCAATTTTAGCTTCCTCATCTCTAAACCAGGGATTATAATTCCAGCGGCCCTGCCCCGTGGGCCTGTGGTGAGGCTCTCGGGGCATCACGTACATAAGGTGCTTTACCAATGCAGAAGCTCTGTGCGAATGTCAGCTGTTCCTGTTACATAGGTTTCCTCTCTCCGACGTCCTCCAAGCAGGATCCTGGTACATAAATGAAATTAATACAATGTAGCAAAATGTAGCCAGAACATCACCAAGGGCTAGCCTACACTTTTTGGAGGACCACCTGCAGTGCTTTAAAAAAAATAATATTTTATTATTTCTCCAATTACATGAAAAACAATTTTAACATTCATGTTTAAAAAAGGCTTGAGTTCTAGATGGTATCCCTCCCTCCCTTTCCCCCTCCCTGAGACAGTAAACAATCTCATGGAAGTTATACTTGTGCAAACGTGTAAAACTTATTTCCATATTAGTCATTTTGTGGAAGAAAACTCAAACCAAAATAAAAAAAAGAAAGTGAGAAATAACATGCTTCGATCTGTATTCAGACACCATCAGGTCTTTCTCTGGAGGTGGATAGCATTTTTCATTGTAAGTCCCTTGGGATTGTCTTGGATCATCGTGTTGCTGAGAAGAGCTAAGTCATTCACAGCTGATTATCATACAATGTGGCTGTTACTGCGCACAGTGTTCTCCTGGTTCTGCTCACTTCACTGCATCGGTTTGTATAACTCTTCAGATTTTTCCTGAAATCATCCTCCTTATCATTTCTTATAGCACAATAATATTCCATTACATGATTATACCACAACTTGTTTAGCCGTTCTCCAACTGACGGACATCCCCTCAATTTCCAATTTTTTTGCCACCACAAAAAGAGCTGCTATAAATATTTTTGTAATGGGTCCTTTCCTGTTGTTTTTTTTTTAATGATCTCTTTGGGATACAGCCCTAGTACAGGTATTGCTGATCAAAGGTTATTCATAGTTTTAGAGCCCTTTGGGCATAGTTCCAAATTGCTCTCCTGAATGATTGGATCGCTCACAACTCCACCAATAGTGCATTAGTGTCCCAGTTTTCCCACATCCCAACATTTATCATTTTTCTTTTCTGTCACATTAGCCAATCTAATAGGTGTAAGATGATACCTTAGAGGTGTTTTAATTTGCCTTTCTCTAATCAATTGTGATTTAGAGCTTTTTTACATGACTATAGATTGATTTCTTTGTCTGAAAACTTCCTGTTCATATTCTTCTACCTTTTATCAATTGGGGAATGACTCATATTCTCATAAATTCAACTCAGTTCTCTATATATTTGAGAAATGAGGCCTTTGTCAGAGATACTCAGTGCCTATTTTTTATAGCATCATCTGCACCCTGTAACATTTAGTCAGCCAAGCACCTACTGTGTTGTTTAGTCAGCCAAGCACATACTGTGTAGCAGTTACTGTGTTAAGCAAAGCGATATGAAGAAAGGCAACATCACCATCCCTACTCTCAGGGAGCTCATGGTTGAATTAAGGAGAAGACATGTAAATAAATAGATACAAACAAGGTCTAGATAGTATAAATGGGAAAGGAGGACCAGGAAAAGCTTCTTGCTGAGGGTGGATTTGAGCTGAGCCTTGGGGCAGAAATAAGATGAACAGGTGTTGTAGGCATGGGGGACAGCCAGTACAAAAGCTGGTACAAGGCATGTTGTGCTCAATGAACAGCAATTAGGCTCATGCAGCTGAAACAGAGGATTAGAGAATGTGTGAAGGGGAGAGAGGAGAGTGGAAAGGACGAATGGCTCTGGGAGTGAAGGGCTTAAGGGCTGAAAAGAAGCCTTTCTGGTTCATCCCAGAGGTAATATGGAGCCATTCGTGTCTGACCCTACTTCAGACATTTGATAATCTGGCCAAACTGGACTCCATTCCACCACCCTCCATCTCCAAGCCTTTGCCTTGGCTGTGCCCCATTCCCAGAATGCCCTTCCTCCTCCCCTGTGTCTCTTGTAATTCCACTTGACCACTCAGGTGGTACCTCTTAGGGGATCTTGCATTCTTCCAGGAGTTAGCACTCACTTCTTCTTTGAATTTGATTGTTTTTCATTAATAGTTTATCTCTTATCTCCTCCAGTAGAATGTAAGCTGCTTGAGCAGATGCTAGTTTTCATTTTGTCTTTGGCTGCCTAGTGCCCAACACCGTGCTTGTGGTTGGCCCATAGTAGGTACTTGAGTGCTTGTTGGGTTAGATCGAAGCAGTGACTGAAACAATGGCATGGGAGTCCTGCAGAGCTGGGTGTGAATCTCTCCTCCTCAGGCACTGAGTCACCAGCTCTCTGAGACTCAGTTTCATCCTATGTAAAATGGGGGCACAAGAGTACTCATAGGGTTATATGAAGGCTCCACCATCACCATCATGACCACTAGCACCACCAGCATCTACAACACCACCAAAGTGGAAGAGAGGCAGGCCGCAAGTTGAATGACAGGATTCAGATCCTAAAAAATGTCAGTAGTCCAAACACCGGGCCATTTGGGGAGAATTATGTGGTGCTCTCTTAAAAAATTCAATTTTAGTTTATTTTCAGTTCTGAATTCTCTCCCTTCCCCTTCCTTTCTCCCACTCATAGAAAAAGCAAGAAAAACAAAAGCTGTTAAAAACATGTAGTCGTGCAAAACAAGTCCCAGCATTAGCCATGTCATGTACATGTGTATATACATCTATATCTTATATGCATGCATGTGTGCACATACACATATGTATATAGATGTACCTAACTATGTATGTGCGTACACACACACACAAACACACACACACATACACACACACACACACACACACACACACACACACTCTTATCTGCCCTTTGAGTCCCTTAGCTGTCCTTCAGGAGGTGGGCAGTATCTTTCTTCATGGGTCTTCTGGAGCTGTGGCTGCTTCCATTGTGCTGGTCAGAGTTCCTAAGTCTTTCAGAGTTGTTGACTTCACAACGTTGTTGTTACTGTTGTTCTCCTGCTTCTGCTCTTTGCTCTCACTTTGCATCAATTTATACAAATCTTTCCTCATTTTCCTAAAACCACCCTCATCTTTCTTACAGCACAAGAGTGTTTCATCCCGTTCATAAACCAGAACCTAGTCAGTCATTCCCTAATTGATGGGCACCCCCTCAGTTCCCCATTCTTTGCCATGACAAAAAAAGAATTAAGGGCTCTTAATTACACCAAACTTCTCTAGGAAACAAAAGCCCATCTTATAAATATCCTTAATCTCTCAGGGAGGCTGTGTAGTCACAAGGGAAATAATACTGTGGTCCCAGAGGTTGTGGAGTGCCCACAAAGCACCAAGGAGAGCTATCATCTGGCTGTGGCATGTTACTTCCCTGAAGAATTTCATAGAGAAAGCTCTGGAGAGGAGAGATGGGAAAGAAGGTGGGCCAGGTTTGTAAGAGGGGTAACACAGACAATGAATGTATAAAGTGCACTGGGAACCAAGTGAAATATAGAAATCAAGAGGAAGGCTCACCTGCACACTTGCAAGGGCTCCTGGGAAGGATTTACATGGATCCATGGGCAAGGGTTGCATAAATGGGTGGGCAGGCAGGCAGGGGCTGTGGTTTGTACCACTGGGGGCATACTTTTATCACTGAGACATCAAATCTATTGAAGCACTGAAATATACGGTCTTAGTCTTGGATTAAAAAATATCACCTTCACAAGTTTGTATTTGGGGGACATTTGGCAAGATGGTAGCTGGTCTGAAAAAAATCTGGCGGTGTTAGGGGACTGCCATGACTCCGTCGTGTGCTACTGCAGCCAGAAAGCCAATGTAATCTTAGGATACCCTGAGAGGCATTGTGTCCATAATGAGGGAGGTGGTCTAACATTATTCTGCCTTGGTTGGCACAGTCTGGAGTTTTGTGCTGAAGTCTGGGCATTGCAGGCCATAGATAAGCTAGGCAGTATCCACAGAAAGGCAGCTAGATGGTGAAGGACCTTCTCTTTTTCCCCCTCCCCTCTTATCTCCTTTAGAATGTAAGCTCCTCAAGGGCAAGAACTGCTCATCTTTTTTCTCTCTTTGTATCCCTAGACCTTAGCCCAGGGCCTGGCACATAGTTCTACTCCAATCTTAATGGAGATTAGGTCACACAAGGATCTGTTGAAGGGACTGAGGATGCTGAGCCTGGAGAGGAGAAGGTGGAGGGAGGATCTGGGCAATGTCTTCAAGTATGCGAGGGGTTATCCCATGTGTCTGCTTGGCCCCAAAAGGCTGGACTTGGGCAGAGGGGAGGAAGGGGCAGAGAGCCCTGATGTCAAGGGGAAAAAATAAGCTAGTCATGCTCATGTTGAGAGCTTTACAAAGCAGGCAGGTCAGCCTCAGGAGGTAGTGAGCTCTCCCTCTCCCTGAATGTCTAGGGAATGGCCAGATGACTCTGGGGGAGAGTGATCAGAGTCAGGATTCTTTTTCACAGCTGGGTTGAGCCCATTGGCCAGTGAAGACCCTTCCAACTCTAGCTTCAGTTACCCATGCCACATGCAAGAATAGTGGAGTCAATGAGAGGCTTGAGTTTAAGGGATAATAATAATAACAACAACAGCAATACAATAATAATAGCTAGCATTTATATAGCACTTACTATGTATCAGGCACTGTGCTGAGCACTTTACAAACAAGATCTCATCTGATCTTCACAACAACCCTGGGAAGTAGGTGCTATTACTATTTCCATTTTACAGTTGAGGAAACTGAGGCAAACAGGGTTTAAATGACTTGTCCCTTCCTTCCCTTCCTTCCCTTCTCTTTTAGTTGTGGGTGCTTAGGGCAGCTTAGGAAGCCACCATGGGTCACTTTTCCAAATGCTTAAAGTATCCCAGATTTCCCAGTGTTCCCGGACACCTTCCAATGCACACAAGGGACCGAAGGAGGTACTGGACTCATGCTCCGACCAAGTACAGAGTGTGCAAATTCTTGCCCAGTGGGAGTTGGCTGACCACTTGTGGACAATTCAGCAGGTGGGTAAATAACTCCCATGGAGAGTTTCCCAGCTCAGCTCCCCAAACCAGTGGTCCTTTTTACATCCAGCAGTGACATGGGATGCTCTGAATTGGGTTAGCCAAGCACTGAGCCAGGGGAGAGCAGGCACTGCTCTCCCAGACAGAGACAGCTACAGACAGGCCCTGGGAGAACAGAGGAGCTGGTTTGCTTTAAAGATGGCAAGATTATAGTCAACTCACTTCAAGCCCAGATAATGCAAAGCAGATGTCTATGGGTTTATGTGAGAAAACTCACGGATTCACAACCAGAAGGCAGATGACATAGCCCCACTTCCTCATTTTACAGAAGAGGAAACTGAGGTATCCAGAGACATCTCAAGCTCCAGTCCTCTGTCTCTGAATATACTTCTTTCTCAAGGATGTAAAGGTCAAATGTTTGTGAAACAAATCACAGGGACCATTCTGAATGTTCCAGTGCTGTTGGCCATTATTTAAAGCAGGGGGTCTAACCCAAGAGTCCATAAATTTGTTGATTTAATATTTTGCTACCTATATCTCAATATAATTAACTGGTTTGCTCTGAGATCCTGGCTAAGTTATTTCACACATTTAACAACATGGTTCTGGAAAGAGACTTCAGCAGATGCCCAAGGGGGCCATGGTACATGGAAAAAGGAAAGAATCTCAGATGTAAGGGAGCTTTGGAATGAGTCCCCTCCTCTTGTGAAGAGCAGAAATCTTTGTAAACTGGATAAATCTCTCCTCGATATATTTATTTTCCAATGTTGGGACTCCTTGATCCAAATGATTCAATTGTATAAGCGTTCGTTAAGTGACGACTTGGTGCTGTTTTCCCTGTTGGATGCTGGAGACAGAGACAAAAACAAAGCAGTCTCTTCCCTCAAACGACTTGCATCTTACTGATGCAAGCAACGAGTGCCCAATTAAGTAAATGCAAAATACATTACAAGTAATTGGGGGGGGGAGTGTGGATGGATGGAGAGTGAGCCAATCTCTGCAGGAGGTGGAAAAGGCTTTGCAGAAAGTGGAACTTAAGATGAGCCTTGGGGGAAGCCAAGACTTCTAAGAAGCTCAATCCAAGAAGAGAGGGGTGCAAGGTGTGGACAATGGAATAGTGGATGGGGGAGGGGGTAAGAAGGAGGCTGGTTGGGCTGGAATGGAGGGACTGAGGGGAAGTAAACTGCAGTGGTAAGCTGGAGTCGCACTTCAAGGGTTCTGTCCTAACTGTATGTCTTGGAGGCAGCTAGGGGGCGCCACAGTGGATAGAGTGTGGGGTCTGGAGTCAGAAGACTCATCACTGTGAGTTCAAATCTAGCCTGAGACACTTACTAGCTGTGTGACCCTGGGCAAGTTGCTTCACCTTGTTTGCCTCAGTTTCTCGTCATCTGTAATATTAGGATTATAATAGCACCTATATCTTGGGGTTGTTTGAGGATCAAAGTAGATCACATGCATGAAGCACTTTGTAATCTTTAAAGCATTATCTAAATGTTATTCTTCTTGTCATCATCATCATCATTAGAGGCAGTTAGGGCCCTGGAGATCCTTGGCCTGGGGAGTGTTTTCTTTCAGCAGTACCACATTGGCAGTTTGGAAGGTCGATTGGAAAACAGAGAGCCTAGGAACAAGGCCAGATAAGATGCTATTGCTAGAGTACAGGTGAGAAGCAATGATGCCTGAACTGAGCTGGGCAGGGTCTTGTGAGAGGAGAGCAAAAACCTGAAAGATGGGGTGGGGGCAACGTTGACAAAACTTTAAATATCATGGTTTTAAAAAGTGAGATGAGCCTGACCAGGCAGCTCCTTCACTGATCCAGGAAAGAGGATTTCAAATGGGATCCGGGATTTTTAGCAGCACAGATGCTTTGAGAAATCGGCCACATGGCTGGCCTGAACCTTCCGGCGGCCGCAGATCTCTGACTAAGCCCAGTTTGCTGACCATTATGGGGAGCTGAGGATTGAAGTGGGCCACAGGCCCAGATCTCTCAATAATTCTCTCCTCAGAAGGGTTTATGACAAACAGGAGATAGCATCACAGAATGTAAAATGGATAATTTTGATTACATAAAATTAAAAAGGTTTTACACAAATAAAATGAATGCAGTCAAAATTAGAAGGAAAAAAGAAAATGGAAAATGTTTTTACAAGTTTCTCTGATAAAGTCCTCATTTCTCAAATATATAGAGAATGGAGCCTCACTTATAAAATCAGGAGCCATTCTGCAGTTGATAAATGATCAAAGGATATGAACAGGCAGTTTTCCTAAGAAGAAATCAAAGCTATCTATAGTCATATGAAAAAATGCTCTAAATCACTATTGATTAAAGAAATGAAAATTAAAGTAATTCTGAGATACTACCTCATACCTATCAAATTGGCTGACATGGCAGAAAAGGAAAAGTGACAAATGTTGGAAGAGATATGGGAAAACTGGGACACTAATGCACTGTTGGTAGAGTTGTGAACTGGTCCAACCATTCTGGAGGGCAATTTGGAACTATGCCTAAAGGTCTATAAAACTGTGAATACCCTTTGATCCCACAAACTACTGCTAAGTCTATATCTCAAAGAGATCATAAAAAGGGAAAAGGACCCACATCTTCAAAAATATTTATAGCAGCTCTTTTTGTGGTGGCAAAGAATTGGAAATCGAGAGGATGTCCATTAACTGGGGAATGACTGGACAAGTTGTGGTATATGAATGTGATAGAGTACTACTGCGCTACAAAGTTTCTGATGAGCAGATGGCTTCAGAAAAAACCTGGTATGACTTTCACGAACTGATGCCAAGTGAAGTAAACTGAACCAGGAGAACCCTGTATACAGCAACAGCGATTTTGTAAGCGTGCTCAGTGGTGGAAGACGCAGCTGCTCTGATCAAGACAACTCCAAAGGACCCGTGACGAAAAACGCTCTCCACCTCCAGAGAGAGATACGAATGCAGACTGCAGCAGACTTGTTAAAAACTCTCTCTGTTTTTATTGTTTTATTTTGTCTGTGTTTTGCTTTGCAACATAGTTAATATGGAAATATGTTTTGCATGACTTCGCATGCATAATTGATATTAAATTACTCGCTATCTCAAGGAGGGAGAGGGGCAAGAGGGGGCGAGGGGATTTGAGGCTCAAGATTTTCAAAAATGATTGGGGAATATTTAATGAAATAAATAAAAGTAATTAAAAATATTTCTCCCCTAATCCTCACTTCTTCCATCCACTTCTCCAACTCACCCTTTACCCCTCAGCTTCTCTTTCTCGTTCTCTCTCATTCTGCTTGTTGTTTCAGGTTGTTTTGACAGCAACAGGCTTATGACAGGCTTCTAGGCGTCTGTTCTCCACATCAGCCCAGCATCTGGCCAGATGTACCCCAGTCTCCTCCCGAGGGAGATCTAGGGCAAAGGTTGTCTCCAAGGAAGTACCCAAGAGGACAGTGAACTCAGCCAATGAAGAGGATGCAATATTTGCTCTCGAAGTCATCTCGTTACGGTTGAATCCAAAGGGTTATCCACATTCTTTAGCTGGGCTGAAATTTTGCTGCAAAATCAGTAGCCCTTGACCCGGGCTCCCAAAATCCTTTTTCTAGGGTGATTTTGTGAAATGGCCAAGTGCTGGAATGGGCTCTGAGCTATATGTTTATCTTGTGGTGCAGGCAAAGGCAGGCCAGCCTTGGAGTCTCTGCTGCTACTGGCTGTGTGACTCTGGAGCGACTGCTTGCTTCTCAGGCTCCAGATAATACTGGGAAGGGAAAGGTCCACCTCTCCCTGTACCAGCTGTGGGCCTTTTGCACACCAGCAGCTCTCTGCACTAATTAAGCTGCATAAATCAACACCCTCCTCCCACCCCCCAAAGAGAGATTATACTTTGGGGCCCTCAGAAAACACTTTTTCAGTCCTCAGGGTGAAGTGTGTGAACAGCAGGGTTATTTTTACATTTTTTATAAAGGTCTCCACATTCCTGGGTCGTCAAAGCCCGGCTCATTGGTCTGCGGCCTTCGCTCTGAGTGGTCAAGTCTGCATCTTTTTGCAGTGAAGTGAATACAGCTGAATCAAATTCTTACACACACATACACACACACACGTGCGCGTGCGCACATGCACACATACACGCGTACACACACATGCACACACACATCTCTCCTTTGCTGAGCTCACGCATGCTAAACTCCAACCTAGAGTGAGTTTTTATAGTCAAGTTATAAAGCCCCAAGAAGTGAAGGTAATAGTGGAAATATTGACCTCAGCTGAGCCCTGGAGACCTCCCCAGACTGGCCTGCTGGCCTTACTCTGAAGTTTTCCTCTTCATCTTCTGGCCCCCAGCCCCCACACCTGTGTAGCCCAGTCATCCCCCCCACCCTGCCAAGATGTCACAGGTCAGCGGAATGTGCAGGTTGCAGAGGGGCAAGGGCTACTCCCCAAGTGAGCCCTGACTCTGCCAGAGCTGCCCAGGGCCCTGACTGTGAGGCCCACTGTGACTTGGCAGCCCCCTCTGTTCCATACATAGTATTCCCACTTCCCTGTTCCTTCCTTTCCCCTATTTTCCTGCACCCATCACCCCACCCCCGGCCCCCGCCCCAGCCTCACCCCCCAAAAGGCAGAACAGTTCAGTTGGTTGTAAAACTTAATGAGAGCCGCTGCAGACTTGCCTTCTTCCGGTCCAGCTGTGTAACCAGGGCGATTGGATCCAGCCTCCTAGACAGTGACATCAGCTCCACACCCCGGCACAATGCTGCTCTCTGTTTGATCTCCGAAACTAGATCAGACTCCGGGGCTTCACACATCCTGCTTCCTACATATGTAAAATCATTTTATTGCCAGCCAGGAGAGTTCATGTGCGCGACTCTGGCGCTGGGGAGCCCATACAAAGGGCACTGTCTTTCAACCCACGCTTCTAGGACCAGATGGACCCTGGCCCAGAGATTCCTGCGCCTTCTGCTTGGTGCACTCGTGAGTCAGACAGGAGCGCTCCTGGGGTGCCTGTGAGGGAGGGCACGCAGCAGCCCCTTGGACACAGAAGACTCGCAGGTAGAGGCGGGATAGCTGGTGGACCAGAGAGAGAGACCCTGGATGCGATGGCTCATGGAAGGCTGCATAAAGTCAGGGAGGAACCCAGCAGCCTGTGGCCTTAGGAAAATCAGCTGCCCCCTTAAACCACAGTAGTCAGCTCCGGTCAGCTCATCCCATCCCGTGAGCCCAAAGTCCTGCGGAGTATCCGTGTGGATGACTTCCAGCTCTGCAGATCGTAGCCCATCCTTAAGCTCATTCCCTGGGATTCTTGTCCTCATCCACCCCAGCGTTCACGTCAGATGGTTCTCGCCCCACCCCCACCCCACCCAGGGCTTTCCTCAATTTCTTCTGACATTACAATCCTGAGCCCCAGGAGGTCAAGCAATTATTCCTCAGCCTCCCCATGAGACCAGCTCAGTTTTTTTTCCTTTTGGTTACATATTCTTTACAGACACTTAGACAATTGCAATACCCTGGTCTCCTGACCCTTAGGACTGAGTCTGGCACCTAATGAAGACTTAATAAAGGCTTGTTGACTGACTGACTGACTGACTGACTGACCTCTTTCTGGTGCTTTCCAGGTGCAATGCTTTGTTTCTAAAGTGGTACTGCCACCAGCGCCCATCTCTGTGGCCCTTTGGGTGGTCCTCAACTTCACACATTCCCTGACACACAACATCCATAGTCTTATAACAATAGTAACAATAATAACTTCAAAGCATTCTGGAAAGTCCAACCAACTAACTGTACTGCAATTGGACCATTTCCCCAGATTGAATGCTACCCACCCTCACCTGGAAATAACCCAGATTCACAAAATGGAAGCACAATGTTTTTCCAGAAATGGTGCCATCCCCAATGCTCCTAATCTCTAAGCCACATAGAATTAAAGGCTTTCACCATAGAGAGACCCAGCTGGGGACTTCAGCATCAAGGGAAACAAGATGGGGCTGACGTCCTTCCCATTATGTGGTCTGCTTCTGGAGTTGTGTCAAGGATGCTTCGAGTGAGCACAACCGTGGTTGTGCTTACATCACAATCTGTTTGTTCAACCACAGGATTAAAACAGTGGTTTTAATCACTTGTGCAACAATCTACAAAGCACCCCATGTAAAACAACAATAGCAGGATGGTGAAGTCCCAGGGCAATTTCTCTCTGAATCTCATCGAGAAAGATAGGAAGGAACAATAGCGATAGGGGATATTAATATAGCACACAAACTATACAAACCGCTTTCTCTATGTAGCACTTTGTTTAGGCTCATGGTCCAAAATCATGCTTGCATGGGCAGTGCAGGGTCCCCAGAAATCAATGACTACTGGTGGTTTCTGATGCTAAAGCTCTTGAGCCCCCACTGGCGTGCTTCCCCTTCTCAATGCACTTGAATTCCATTAGCTTTAGTGGATAGAGTACTGGATCTGGAGTCGGGAAGACCAGAGTTCAAATTTGGCTTTAGACAGTTACAAGCTGTGTGACCCTAGGCAAGCAATTTAACTTTTGTTTACCTCCATTCCCTCATCTAAAATGAAGATAATAATAGCACCTCCCTCCCAGGTGAGCATCCCATGAAGGGGAGAAGAAATCTTCCAGCCACCTAGAGCTGTGAGTTACCCCTTTGCACCTTGCCCTCTCTCAGCTTGAGCCCTCTTCCCCCTGGACTCTGGATGCATTTGTGGGACAGTGGGTCAGACATTGGAGGGGATGTGTTGTACCATCTTTGTTTACTGATCTCTCTTAGGAAATATTCCTTTCTTAAATTTGATTGAGGTTGACTAACTAAATGATACCCCACCTATAATCATGGAGAGAAATACAGTGATGGGGCCTTGCGAGCTGTAATACTAGAAAACACTACAAACTCCTCATAGCTACTGGTAGACTCCTGAGGGTCATGGGAACTCTGCTCTGAGAAGCCACACTGCTGGTAGTTTTGAGGCTGGGCCGGTCCCTTTACAGCCTATACTACAGTTAATCAGCAAAAACGTCAAAACCTAAAGGTCTTTCTGTTTGGGCTTCCATTCTTGGTGGGCTTCCTTCGATCCCCCCACTGGTGACTCTGGGTTTGTAGTCACCATGAGGTTATCTGCCTCACTGAGCAGTGTCTTTCAGATAAACCCTGGGCCAAGCAGAAGTTTTAATCCAAACCAGACTACCTGGGAAGTAACAAATTCTTGGAACATCCACAAGTTTTAATTCAGATCAGAATATCTGGGAGCTGACTGGGGAGGCTCCACCCTGGTCTGGTTCAGGCCCTTGACCGGATACACAAAGTTGAAAAGGACCCAGCAGACTGTAAACCATCCCATCTGTTTCTTAGCTGCCTTCCTCCTCCTCCTCCTCTTTCTCCAGTGTGGGCTAAGAAAGTAAAACTCACTCCGGAATGCCTTTTTACTCCCAACTTTTCTATCTAGCTTATTTCAAGCTGTGTTCCTAAGCTGGGTATTTTCTGAAGGAAAGTTCATTAGAGTAGAGACAAGGCAAATGGCACTTGTACCCATCAATGTGAGGGGCACAGAGTTGAAGAATAAAAGAAACTGAGCAGCATGGGAGTGAACCAAATAAAAATAGCCTCTCTGTCTTTCTCTCCCCCTTTCTTTCCCTCCGTCTGTCTCTATGTCTGTCTTTGTGTCTCTGTCTTTCTCTTTTTCTCTCTCTGTCTCTGTCTGTCTCTCTACCCATCTCCATCTCTGTCTCCATCCTTCTCTGTCTCTGTCTATCTGTCTGTCTGTCTGTCTGTCTCTCTCTCCCTCTGCCTCTCTATGTCTCTCCATCCATCTGTCCATCAGTGTGTCTGCCTGTCTGTCTCTCCCCTTAGCACTAAGAGGGAGACTGGAGCTCAAGATGGAGATGGGGAAAAAAGCATTAGATTGTCATTTGGGCTGAGGAGAATTGCCCCAAATCTCCCCTGACTCCTTCCCATTTATGTGGTGCAGTTTGGACAAAAATTTGGTACTATTTGTAAATGTTTGGATTTCCCCGCCATCATTTCTAATGCTGGCACCAGACTGAGAAGGACTCTGGGACTCTGCAAGGGGCTGATCTGACCGCAGTAATGACTGTGATTAACATTTATTGAGCTGGGGAATATACAGAAGAAGGAAGAAATACATGTCCAGAGCCCCAAGATTCCAAGGGGCAGGCAGAGAGAATGCAAACAAAAGCAGTGATCAGGGGCCCTGAAGGCCCGGCATGGGAAAGAGCCTCTCTTCCTTGTGCCAGCCAGGGAGCCCCAAGGCTTCCTGAGCTCAGCCTGGTCATCTACATGGGCTCCTTCCGACCTCTGGGATCAGCTGGCGACTCCCCAGCTCTTCACACCCTGGGCTCCACCTAATTTCCTAACCTGATTGCACACAACTTCCTTTCACACACTTGGGGTTCAAGCCAAGCAGACCTTCTTCCCCTTCCTCACACAGAACCCCATCCCCCCCTCTGGGTTTTCCCAGTGGCTGTCCCCCATGCCTGGAATTCACTAGCCCATATCTCTGCCTCTCAGAATGCCGACTTTCCTTCAGGGTTCAACTCTTGGCAACTACACCAAGTGTTTCCGGATCCTCAAGCTGCTTGTTAATGCAAACACCTCCTCCAAACATGAGCTTGGACCTATTTTGTAAATATGATGTCTATATCTATATGTACATCTTCCAAACATATCTAATATGTCTGTCTGTCCATCTGTCTGTGTCTGTCTGACTAGCTCTCGGTCAATAAGCATTTATTGAGTACCTATCATGCACCAGGCACTGTGCTAAGCTCTGGGGATACAGAAGGAGACAAAGACAGTCCCTGCCCTCCAGGAGCTCACTATCTAATGGGGGGACAACAAGCAAACGAATGTATATAAAGATACTACGTGCAGGAGAAACAGGAAATGTTAAATGAAAGGAAGGCACCAGAATTAAGAGGGTTTGGGAAAGGTTTCCAATAGAAGGTGAGATTTTACTTCAGACTGAAGAAAGTTATCTATCATTTAGTGTCCTCTCT
>NW_020946652.1:6021325-6037768 GCF_900497805.2 Vombatus ursinus | reverse complement strand
TTTTACTTCAGACTGAAGAAAGTTATCTATCATTTAGTGTCCTCTCTCTCTCTCTCTCTCTCTCTCTCTGTCTCTCTCTCTCTCTCTCTCATCTGCTGTCTCTGTGGTTAGAATGTAGGCTCCTGGAGGGCAGAGGCTGTTTCTTTTGTCTTTGTGTCTCTAGTGTGCAGCAAAGTGCTTGATTCATAGCAGGGTTTTAATAATTGCTTGCTGATAGGGGCAGCTAGGTGGCACAGTTGATAGAGTTCCAACCTTGGAGTCAGGAGGACCTGAGTTCAAATCCAGCCTCAGACACATGACACTTACTAGCTGTGTGATCCTGGGCAAGTCACTTAACCCCCGATTGCCTCACCAAAAAACAAACAAACAAGACCAAAACCAAAACAAAACAAAATAATAACTTGCTGGTTTATTGATTGAATGGGATCAAAATTGAGCGTGATTCTGAGCGGCTCCTCCTGGCTTTGCCTGGACTCCCCAAGGGCACTGGGAGCTGTCCCTTAAGCCAGTTCTGAGACTGCCCCGGTGCCTCCTTCTCCACAGAGCGCCCTTGGCTAGCTTGCAGCTCACTTTAGCCCATGAGGACACATCCCCAGGCAGTTGTTACCTTCTTTTGAATAATAGTGGTCTACAGTTCTATGATCCATGGCAAAGGACACACAGCAAGTCACCTGCACACACATAACACATACATACAAATGCACATACAAGGCACACACAGACCACATGCACACATAGATAGATGTGTATACATATGCACACACATGTATGTACACACTCATGAATACTCACACATAAACACACAGCACGACCAAGGAGAAATATGGTGAATGAATGATGTGGTTTCAGGGTTTAGAAGAAAAACCCGGCTGAAATTCCAGTTGCAGTCCCTTTCCATGACTCCATTTTCAATTGCTCAGGTTTTGAGTTGAACAGGAAGTCATAGAATCATAGAGACCCAGAGTCTCTGAGACCATGAAGCTGAACACGGCCTTCAAGGCAAGCCCTCTTACAAGCCCCTGACCAAGGATCATCTAGGTCTTGGCTTTAATACCTCCAGCAAAGGGGAGCCCACCACTTGTCCACGCAGCTTCTTCCACTTACGGGCAACTTACTTACGGTTAGGAAGTTCTTCCCAACATCAGCCTCAGTCTGCCTCTCTGCAATATCTACCCATTATTCCTAGTTCTGCCCGTTGGAACCAAGCAGAACCAGGCTGATCCTTCTACAGCCTTTGGATGCAAGTCAGACTTCATGCCCCCTCTCAGCCTTTTCTTCTCCAGGCTAAAGAGAACTAAGGGATCTTCATTCTCTGTTTGTTTAAGGGTTTGCTTGGCTAGGGCTGGGGGCAGGCAGCCATGATCCACCTGTGCAGGTTCTGGGGGTGGCCAGTCACCTCACCTGGATAATCTCAAAAAAGATAATACTCTCCTGTGCTTAGCAGTACTCAGCATGCTGTCCCTAAGGGACCACTCCAGTAGCAGCATGGGCATCACCTGCTGTGGCATGTACAGAATGTCTGGCAAACTGTGACTTCCTGCCATCCTCACACCCCCTAGCCATTTAGGCAAGACCTCACATGATACCTGATGGTGACGATGATGGGGAGATGGCCCTGCCATAAGAAAATGAAGAGGGAAGAAATGAAGGCCATGCTCTCCTCCCCTCGGGACTAAATGCAGGAAAGATGGCAAGTGATTCTCCAATGGTTTTTTAAATACACTTTGCATTAATTAGGCATCAAGGCTGCCATTGGCCTTTCATGCTCTATGTTCTTCCTTCAAACTGGTAGAAAAAGCCTCTTGTTTTTGCTATTATTAAAGGGCCTTGAATATGCATACTGGCTGATTTGCTCAGGGCAGCAAATTTTTTTGAAAAGAAGGGAGAGTATAATGAGTCCTGGCCAGTGGAGCTCAATCCTCAGATCATGTGTGGATATTAGAGAAGGAAGATGAGGAGAGATGAAAGAAAGGGAAGGGAAGGGGCAGCTTGAAGGTAAGTCCAGGGAAGAGGGGGGAAGGGAGAGTAAGGGAGGAGAGGGGAGAAGGAAAAAGTAGGGGATGGAAATGGAGGAGAGGGAAGGGAAGGGAGCAGAGGGTAGGGAAGGGAACAGAAGGAAGGTAAGGGAGGAGAGGGGAGGAGAGGGGAGAAGGAAAGAATAGGTGATGGGAAGGGAGCAGAGGGAAGGGAAGAAAAGAGAGGGAAATGGAGAGGAGGGAAAGAGTCATAGACATTTTTTCATAGAACGTGCACAGCAGATTTGCATATGGCAATTCAAGTCAAAGAATAGACTTTTTGTTCCTGATACAGTGGAGGAATTGTTTGGGGCTAGCTCATCTCTGTATGAAAAATGGAGCCCCCTTCCTCTCCAACTTAGCCTCCCTAAATCAGACAGCTTTGATCTGGAGGTAAATATTCTCAATGACTCTCTGTCGGATCCAGGCATGCAAGTGCTCCTCATGTACAAAAGCTCACCTGTATGTCAACATCCATCTGTTACCTGTGCACGCTGACAGACAAAGATACATGGAGCCAATGGACGCGCTCCCCCATTTAAATACCCCCTTCTTTATTTCTTCCCCAGTTTCCTTACCCCCTCCTTGTTTATTTCAAATTCAGGCTCTCATTTGACAGCTAGAAGGAAACTTAGAGGCACTTAGCTGAACCTCATTATTTTCCAGATGAGGAAACTGAGGCTCAGAGAGGGGAGGACCCTTGGGTGAAGTCGCTCAGTGAGATCACTCAGTGATCTCTTGGCTGCTTTCCTGGCTGGAGGAGTAGGGTGTGCTCTATATAAGCAGAAATCCAGAAATGACCCACCCAGAACAGTTTTTGATCATTAGTTCTTCTCTCCTCCCCGATCTTTATAAAAGATATCAATACAAGCTCATAAGTGGATGAATATGTTTCTTCTTCTCTCACTAAAGCCAGATTTATTGTCAGATGTTCCAGCAGCCTCAGCCCTAAGAAGACTGTGTTAAGCTGCCGGGGTTCATTCCTTCATTCATGAAAAAGCTGTTTGCTGGGAGCTGACCATGTGCCAGTCATTGTTAGGTGCTGATGAGGTCCCGGGCCATAACAACCCCTGTCGTGTGTACTAATTAAGGTCACTAAGATCTGCATCGGTAACTAGCCTGGGGTGGGGAGGCTGGCATTTGGGGATGAGGGCAGCTCCTCCCCAGTGACCACTGTTTCTGTGTGTCTCTCCGTGGCAGGGCTGACAATCCAAGGGTCCCATGGGCCACTTCTCTTGGGACCCCTTGGGATGGGAGCCAGAACGTTCTTCCCTCCTGGTACAACTACATAGATAGCCAGATCTGGCTTTTGTGCCAATGTATTCCTCCTTGACCCTTAACCCTTTTAACTGGTTTTGACCCAAATGGAGATATTTCTAGTTACGGGTGGACTGTGACCCTATGAATGACCAGGAAGTTATTAGAACTAAATTCCTCTGGGATGGTGACACTGTGAGTGCTGGGTTGGGTCTAGCTTAGGCCAAAGCCTTCTTCTTAACGACCACACAGTAGGCTGGGAAGGGGGGAATAGGGAGCAGTGTTCATATTTAGGTGACATTCATCCCTGCAAAATTCCTAGGAGAGGATGTCCAGCCCACCCAGAGACTGTCTTTCTTTCTTTCTTTTTTAGTATTTATTTTTTTATTTTTAATTTTCACTTTTATAAAACTTTGAGTTTTAAATTTTCTACCCCTCCTTCCCCTTCCCCCTCCCCAACTCGGCGTGCAATCTGATATAGGCTGTACATGTACAATCATATTAAACATATTTCCACATTAATCATGTTGTGAAAGAAGAATCAGAACAAAAGTGAAAAACAATGAGAAAGGAAAAACAAAAAAAAAGAGCAAATAGTATGCTTAGATCTGCATTCAAACTCCATAGTTTGTTCTTTCTCTGGATGTGGACAGCGTTTTCCATCATGAGTCTTTTGGAGTTGGCTTAGATCCTTGCATTGCTGAGGAGGGCTAAGTCTATCACCCAGGAAGTTTCGAAGGAGACCTGACCCCCTGTTTGTAGTGATGCTGGAGGAGAGGAAGGAGGAAGGGCAGGAAGAGGAAGAGAAAGTCGAAGCTCTTGGGCTTGTACTGCCTAAGCCTAGCCTGGAAGACAAGTCAAGATAGAGAAAACGAACACTGAGCTAAGGACCTGGAGCTCTGGCTCGAGCCCCCGAACTGTCACCTCCTGGCTAGGCGAGGATCTTAGCCTCAGTTTCCCCTTATGTCTGATCTCCTTCCTAGGTGAAGATCAAGGGGAAAGGGCTTTTACAATCTAATAGAGTCATGGCAACGGGTCTGAAGTGATTGATTCTTATGAAATCCAGCTGCCTCCAGTCCCACTTGGAGAGAGGAAGACAAAGCAAAGCATATCCCCTGAGGGGTTCAATCAGTGTAAGAAGCATTAATTAAATGCTTGCTGTGTGCCAGGCACTGTGCCCAGTGGGTGCTGGGGAACGATCAGAACAGAACTGGCCCTGTCTTCCCTGAGCTCACATTCAGCTGGAGTGAGCAGGATAACAGTGAGGCTTGGCATTTCTGTGACAGGCTGTATGGCCTAGGAGTCCTCTCCTCATGCCCCCTCCCCTCAGACCAACAAGGAAGCATTATCACTCCCATTTGATAGACAACAACACATTATCTCATTTGGCCTGCTGTCAGTCATTCAATAAACGTTTATGAAGCTCCAGGCACTGTGCTAAGTGCTGTGAATACAAAAAGGCAAAAGATAGTCCCTGCTGGCCTCCAGGAGCTCACAATCTAAAGGGGGAGAAAACAAGCAAACAAACACGTGCAGAGGAGCTACCAGCATATGATAAACAGGAAGTAATGAAAAGAGGGAAGGCACTGGAGAGGGTGGGGAGGGCTTCCTGTAGGAGGGGGCTTTGGCTTTCCCCGTCATCCAGACCAAGGGGCTCTCATTGGTTCCGCAAAGAAACTGACACTTGCCTAGGGTCCCACAGATCTACAAAGTCCTCATCCACAGCTCTTCCCATGACCTCCCACTGCCTTTCAGTCAGCTCTGCACCATCAGTCACGGAAATCATGGGATTTCTTTCCATTCCCTTCCGTCCCGTGGGTTTAATAGTCATCTTTCTGCAGTAGGGAGTGAAATAAAGCACGGTGGCTGATTGGCACTTTCCTGGCAGTGGTCCAGGAGAGGCGATCATGATTCAGGACAATGGGACTCCAGGAAAGAAGCTACCCCAGGACAGCTAAGCAGTGAGGAAGATAAGTCTGCAGGCACCTCACACTGCCTGTCCAACACAGAACTCGCTATCTTACCCCCCAAAACTTCCCTCCGACTGACCTCTGATTTCTCCAGAAGACACTAGCAGCCTTCCTGTCCACACTTTAGGACCTTGCTATTTCCCTTGGTTCCCCACTCTTCCACGCCCACACGTCTGATCAGTGGCCACAATTTGCCATCCTTGCTTCCACCCCGTCTTTCACATCAGACCCCTTCTCTCCCCACCCGCATGACCACAACTCTAGTTCAAGCCCCTACCAACTCTCACCTCCTCTCCTGCAGCAGCCTCTCACCTGATCTCTGCCTTGGATCTTGCTCTGCTCCAGCCTATCATCCACAGAGATGACAGAGTGACTTTCCTTAAGCACAGATTGGATGCCACTCCACTACTCAACAGACTGAGGTGGCTCCCTATTGCCTTTAAGATCAAACAGGAATTCTCTGGTTCAGCTTTTAAAACCCTTCACAGGATGTACTCAAACTTCTTGAGAGCAGCGATTATTTCATTCTTTGTTCTTGCACCCCCAGTGCTCAGCACAGTGCCTGGCACTCAGTAGGCACTTAATAAATGCTTGTTGACTGATTGACAAATAGATTGACTGTGAGGATAGAACACTATGCCAGGAGTAGTTCAAATTCAGCCTCAGACACTTACTAACTGTGTAAACCTGGGCATTCCACTTAACCTCTGTTTGCCTCAGTTTCCTCAACTGTACAATGAGGGTAATAATGGCACTTTCCTCACAGGGTTGTTGTGAGGATCAAATAAGATAATATTTGTTGAAAGGGCTTAGCTCAGTGCCTGGCACATAGTAGATGGTACATAAATGCCATATGTTTTTGCTATATATTTTTCCTATCCCTTCCCCCATTCTGCACCAGCCTCTTCAGTATTTGGCTATAGGAAAATGGGGTTTAAATCTTGTTTTTTTTTAGTAACAGTACTGGGGAAGCAGCAGGGGTGGCAAGTTGTGAGAAGGACAAGAGCAAAAAAGAAAGAGAGAGAGAGATTTAAAGAGAGAGAGAGAAAAAGAGAGAGAGTGGGGAAGGAAGGAAGGAAGGAGGAAGAATGGAAGGAAGGAAGGAAGGAAGGAAGGAAGGAAGGAAGGATGGAAGGAAGGATGGAAGGAAGGAAGGAAGGATGGAAGGAAGGAAGGAAGGAAGGAAGGAAGGAAGGAAGGAAGGAAGGAAGGAAGGAAGGAAGGAAGGAAGGAAGGAAGGAAGGATGGAAGGAAGGAAGAAAAAAAGAAAACTGAGGGTGGGATGTGATTTGGGTGGAGAAGGATCCTGTGAGGGAGGGAAAGACAGCTTTCTGAGCGACTCCAAAGTGTCCTCCATTCAAAAATGATGATCTCCAAACCCCATCCTCACTGGTTGATGCTAGCCCCCAAGCCAAAGGTTTCTGAGCTTGACACCTGTTTCAGGAGGTTCACCCAGGGATTTTCACAAGTGCAGGAGAAAGATGGCCTGAGAGTTCAGACCCAGTTGCTTCTATTCAGATATAGTATCATGAAAATCATAGTTCATAGCTAGAGTCTTCTCTGAAGTCCAGCAGGGGAGGAGACACACCTGTGCTCCCCAAAGTCAACTCCAATAAGTGGGAAGAGATGTGGGACCTGGCAGGAAGGGACTTGGGCCCTGTCCACAGCCCTCTACTTAAACAGACAGACCGACTTCCTGCCTGCTTATCACACGCTTGGATGTGGACAGCTGTCCAGACTCTGGCTCATATCATCATCTTGGGGTCACAATAGAGACTTGGCTCATTTTCTTCCAGACTTCTTTATTTCTAAGTATTGTCTTTGTGCATCAGCCACAATGTCTCCTCCGGAGGTTTCCAAGAAAGTCTCAAAAGATAACACTAATAGCTCACAGTTCAAACTCTGTAGAGGGCAGAAGATTAGAATGCATTGTACAAGTGAGAATTCCCCAGCAACGAGGAACCCTCAGGTCTCCCCTCTCTCTCAGTCCACACAGCTGATTGGTTTCCAAGTTTTTCAGTTTCGCCTCCGATGTCTCACCTACCTCCCCCTATTCCTGGTCTCACAACAACCACCTTCGTTCTGGGACACATCATCTCTCATCTTGGCTATTGTGGATGAGCTCCCTGTCCCCTCTCTCTGTAAGTGAATAACTGATATTGCTCAATGACAGGTAAGACTACATCAATCTTTTGTTTGAGAAGCTTCAGGGGCTCTCTGTGGCTTCTAGGTTAGAACACATACTCCCCTGTTGGCTTTTAGAAATCCTTCAGAGGCTGGTCCCTGATTAGCTGAGATGATCAGATCTTTGGTTTAGGAAGATCCACTTGATAGCTGAGTGGAGGTTGCATGGGGGTGGGGAGATATGGCCTGGGCACCAACCAGGGTCTATTGCAACAGTCTGGGTATGAGGCCATGATGGCCTGCATCAGCATGGAGACAATGTCAGAGGAGAGGAGACATGTCCTAGAAATGTGACAATGATAAAGTTAGCACCCTTTGACAACAGATCAGATATGGGTAGTGAGAGAGAATGTGAGATTCAGGAAGATGCCTAGGTTGAAAGCCTGGATGCCTGGGGGCATGGTGATGTCCTCATCATTACTAGGTGTGTTTAAAGAAGGGAGGATTTGGAAGGAAAATGAATTCAGTTTTGGACATATTGAGTTAATGATGTCTCTAGGACATCCATTTCTAGATGTGGAGATGTGAGATAGGTTAGCAGAGAGGTTAGGGTTGGATCGATAGATATGACAATAATTGCTTAGAGATGATTAATTGAATCCATGGATGTTGAAGAGATCACCAAATGAAATGGTTTGGAGGGCAAAGAAAAGAGGGCTCAGGACAGAGCCCTGTGGTACACCCACAGGATCCTGGATAAAGCTCAGTAGAATATGGGTCCCTGAGGGAAAGGAGCTTGTTTTTGTCTTTGTATACCCAGTACCCAGCTGTGCCAGAGTCTGGCACACAGCAGCTGCTTAATAAATCACTGAATCTGAGAACTGGAAGGCTCCTTAGTGGTCATCTGGTCCAACCCCGACACAGAAGGAATCCCCATTGTACCATACCCAAGAAACAAGTGGTCATTCAGTCTTTGCTTGAAATATTTGTTGAATGAATAAATGGATGGGTGGATAGATGAATGAATGAATAAATGAATGAATGAATGGGTTGTAGTAGGGTCCAAGGACCTTGAGAAGCTGCCCCATCTATCCCTTGCCGCCAGACAGGATTATCACTATCTTGGACCTGGGAGCACCACCCATCCATAGACTCCCACCCCCATTCATCTACAGTCGCAAAAAGGATACATCCTCAGCCTTCTTTGGCAATTCCTCACCCACTGACCTGAGATTTGAACATGGACAATGCCTTTGTGGACCACAGGACTGCAAGGAGGGCCTGTGGGAAGAGGGGAGGCAGAACCCGAGGAAAGAAAGGTAATCCCCGCAGGCGTCTAGTGAGACCAGGACTGAGACCCTTCCTGGAGGGCTTTAGGGGAAACAGTTACAGCTGCTTCTCCGGCAGGGGCTACCTCAGAGAAGCGGAAGGTTGACTGGAAGGAAGTCATCCCGGAAGCCCTTAAGCCCCGAAGCCCCAGGGATCCTGCTGAGATGAAATGTAGCCCCAACAGGGCACTCTTTAGTTTCCAAGGGATGGATAAGTCTCCCCCCTGGGCACACCCTCTCCCCAGGAGATCCTCTTTCCTGGGGCTGTCAAGCTCCTATTTCTGAGGCCCCCTTCTTCAAAGGTTCTTTGGAAGCCCCACTTTGCCAATTAAACCTCCTTGATGTTGATTCTCAATCCTTCCATACTCATGGAAATGTGACTCCTCTGACTGACCCGTACCTCCCTACCCAATCCCCAGCAGGGGCCTTCGTTATTTGCATCAGTGACAATGACCCCAGTGTGCTGGCAGGCTTCCCCACCAGCCTCAGACCCTTCCTCCTCACTCCCCTCTCAAGCCTCATAAAGAAAACTGAGGTAAAAAGGTCTTCATTTCCATACCTAGGCAGCTGCTCATTAGCCAAAGTGGAATCAATTCCGTTTTTCCAACTATGTTTCTAAGGATAAGAATGTCTTTTTTGTCTCCCTTAACTGCATCCCAACGAGTGCTTAATTGCTGATGGTAATTGAGCTAAAACATATTTACAGCCCCATGGGTGAAAGGACATCTCCTATCTCCCAGGGTCCCTTTGAGATTTTTTTTAAACCTGCAATAAAGTCATTAACAAGTTATTCAGTTGTTCAGTGTTCAGGGTCCCCATCCTTTTTCTCGTCTCTGGGCTCCTTGGGAAGAAGCCTCTGGCTTCTGCTGGTCTCATCCTGTCCATGCCCTTGGTGAGAATGATGGATGGCTGGTCCAGTTCTGTCCATCCTGTTCTCCTTGGCTACTGGGCTTGCTGAAGGAGAACTCTGCTTGTCAGCAAAGGGGGACCCAGCATCATTTCCTCAGTCTAAAGCCTCTGGTCCTCCATGGTTCCTGTCCAAGCAATCCACGGTGGGTGGGTGGGAGGGTTCAATCCCACAGGAGCATGCAGAGATGCTGATTCCACTGCCTGGCCAAATCAAACCCAGGTTCCAATTAGAAGATAGAAAGGTGCCAGTGGCCATTGCCAGAGTTACCAGATCCTCAGGTCTGGCCAGCAGGAGAGCCCTCATCCCTGGGACGGTGAAGAGGCTTCCCCCCAGGGGTTGGGTAGAATCAGAGGGGAAAGGACATGACTCAGAGGCTTGACTGAAGGGAGTTAGAAAGCTCCAAGAGGCAAGGAGGCTGAGATAGAATTGTTTCAAAGAAAGCTGGGGCCCTTTCTAAGCTCTAGCCTGATGAACAAATACTTCATTTATGCATAAGAAGGGATGCCCACCATACACATTGGCATAGAAAAGTGTGGAGGTGTTCACTACCAGTCAGCTCAAAAAATGCGTGTGTGGGATCTCACTACTGGTCACCTCATAGACTTATATCTGGAGCTAGAAGGGACCTAAGAGGTTGTCCAGTCTAAGCCCCTCATTTTACAGATGAGGAAACTGAGGCCCCAAGAAAGAAAATGATTTGACCAAAGTCACACAGGGAGTAAGTGGAATTTGAACCCAAGAATTCTATCTCAGTCTATGCTTCTCCATCAAACAGTATCAAAGGGGGTGTGGATGGTCATTCCATGAGAAGTTCCTGGTTGCCAAAGATGAGGGCTTCTATGAAGCCCGCGCCTTTCTCAAAGCCATTCCTAAGCTGTGGTTCTGACCAGTCCAGAAGGTGAGGAGGCTTGAACCCCAGTCAGATCTCTTCCTCTGCAGGACACATCCAGACCCGTGTCCACACCTTGCTCTTCCTTGACTTAACTTGAGCTCCCACTGAGTCTGACTTTACCTGGAAGGCCACATTTTCCTGGGTGACAGCCTGATGGGAAGTCTGTGGGGCCACCAATGGAAATAATATTAAGAATTTCCAGCGATGGCAGGAGACTCAGGAAGATGAATATTCAAATCCACAATCCAGGGACCAAGGCCACGGTGCAATTAGAGTCTGGAAATGACCGTCCTCAGAAGAGTCAGCCCTGTTTGGGACAGTTCAGGTCAAAGGCCACATCGTTAAAGTCATTTTCCAAATATCGTCCTCCTGCCTTTTTTTTCTGGGCATCCACGCTGCCCATTCCCATGGAATCAACAGGGCTCTTGATGGATAGGAGAAGCATCAGTCAAGGTGCTGGAGCTGGACAGGAGCTGGACGGGAGCTGGAGAACCTTCTGATCCGATGCCTCATTTTGGGCATGGCCCAGAGAGGTCCCGAGACGTGCTCAGAGTCTTCAGGTCTCCCTTGAGGCCCAGGGCCTTTGGATTCTCCCAGGCCATAGCTTCCAGGCCTCATCAGAAAACAGGCAGCTTCGTCTGGCCACGGCATCTGGGCCAAACCCAGGGGAGCGCCATCTTCCAGGCCAGCTGAGCAGAAGGTGGCGCCGTGCCTGGAGGAGGCTCTGGGCACAGCCCAGAATGGAAAGGACCTTTTCCAAGCTAAGGCTGACCTTCCAGAGTTTGGATTCTGCCATGAAGGGGAGCTGGTGGGAGGAAAAGAAGCATTGCTGTGTCCTTGATAGCTCTTACATAGCTGGGTTTACAAAGTGCCTTAATAGTTTTAACCAGTATTTATACAACACCGACTATGTGCCAGGCACTGTGCTAAGCACTTGTTGAATATTATTTAATTTTATCTGCACAACAACCCTGAGAAGCTGGCGCTATTATATTATCCTCATTTTATAGTTGAGGGAGCAAAGTCAAACAGGATGAAGTGACTTGCCCAGGGTCACACAGCTAGTAAGAATCTGAGGTCACATTTGAATTCAGATCTGTCCCGACTCCAGGCTCATTTCTCTGTGCACTCTGGCACCCCCTAGCTGTCTTTCCTTATTTAAGATCCACAATGCTACAGGCTGACTTCAGAAAAACCTAGAATGACTTACATGAACGGATACATAGTGAAGTGAGCAGAACCAGGAGAACGTTGTACACAATAACAGCCACGTTGTTTGATGACTGACTTTAATAGACTGAGCTCTTCTCAACAATGCGAGGATCTAAGACATCTCCAAAGGCCTCATGATGGAAAATGCAATCCACAGCCAGAGGAAGAACCATGGAGTCTGAATGCAGAGGGAAGCAGACTGTTTGCTATTTTTTTTTCTTCTGTTGAGTTTTGTTTGCTTTTTCTGGTGGTTCCTCCTATTGGTTCTAATTCTTACTTACAACATCACTAATGTGAAAATATGTTTAATAGGAATGTATATATATATATATATATATATATATATATTATACATGATTATACATGTATAGACTATATCGCACTGTGCCCTGTCTTGGGGAGGTGGTGGGGAGGGAAGGGGAGAAAAATTTTAAACTCAAAAACATATGGAAGTGATTGTTGATAAATCAAAATAAATTAATTAAAAAAAGATTCACATTGCTAGTGCAATCATCTCTATTGCTAATTTTGGATGTTCAGTCATTTTTCAGCCGTGTCTGACTCTTCCTGACACCATTTGGGGTTTTCTTGGCAGAGATACTGGAGCGGTTTGCCATTTCCTTCTCCAGCTCATTTTACAGAGGAGGAAACTGAGACCAATAGGGTGACGTGACCTGCCCAGGGTCACACAGCTAGTGAGTGTCCGAGGCTGGCTTTGAAATCAAGTCTTCCTGACTCCAGGCCTGGCACTTTGTGCACCACGGCGCCCCCTAGTGGCCCATTGCTAATTTCAGTGTTTTCTTTTGTTGCCGCATCATCTTCATTTCCTGATATTTTCCTCCTCCCTTCATGCAGAGAACCATCCCTTATAATAAAGAATAAAAAAGGGCAGGGTGGGGGGAAGCCTGCCAGCAAACTAACCAAGCCTGACAGTATATGCAGCAGCCCACACCTGTACCCCCACCCCACCCCACCCCACCTCCCAAAAAGAAGGGAAGAGGCTGTGACCACAGATTTCTCTGTCCAGCCCAGGACTTGGAGTTACAGTTACGTAGCACTCGATGTCAACTTTCTTGTCCCTCTTCCCAGTCATGTTACTGCAGCCAACGTGTTGGGTTTTCCCTTGTTTCTTCTTCCGTCTCTGGGAATTACTTCCTGTGGGTTCCCAAAAGGCGACACTTTAAGGGATCTTTAAGCGTGAGTGGAATAACACTAGTCTAGGAATGAGGATCTCAGGGCTCTGGCCCCAGCACTGCCCTGTGGAGTCCTGGGATCAGACTCCAGATCCCGCTCCTGTCAGGTGAGTCAGGCGAGATCCCCTCTGAGGTGCCTTCCGTCTCTGATATCCTCTGGTGCAGGGGACACAGGCTCTGCATCTTCTTGGAGCCCCATACAGAGCAGGGCTATCCAGGCTTTATCCCAGAGCCCCAGCATGGCTTGTGGCAGTAGGATGCTGCTTCCCCTCCGTGTTGGTCTAGAGATGACCATCCCCATATCTCCTGGGCCTCCGCTGGCCTGGGCATCATGGGATGATCCATGATCCCTTGGTCTGAGCTTTGCGCCACCCGCACCCCACTGGTGTCCCATTGCTAGTAGACGGGGCATCACTCTCAGGCGTTGCTGGCCGCTGTCTCCAAGGTGTCAGAATTGCTAGTTGTGCCTTTGTATCTTCTAAAACATAAGCCAAGGAATGTTCCCCTCTGGGAGGGAGAATTTAAGGAGAGGATTTGAGAAGGGAAAGAAGCAAGGTCCACAATAAGAATGACCAGGTGGAGAAGTTGCCCTCAGCCCTGCTGTGCAGCAGCAGAAGAGCGCTCATGGCCTCCCTGAAACAGCAGCCCCAGGGTAGAGGAGGTGCAGCCCCATCAGTGATCTATTTACAATGTCGGTCCCGTCTGGGAAGGCTGGACTCTCTATGCCTGGCTTGCACCGTGAGCAGATCTGTAGCCATGTGTCTCCAAACACTTAAAAAGATCATGACTCCGTGTGTGTGTGTGTGTGTGTGTGTGTGTGTGTGTGTGTGTGTGTGTGCGCATAGTGACATACAGCCAGACACTGGAGAGGAAGGAGAGAGGCGAGGAACAGGAATAATGAGAGAAAGCTGGGGGTTCACTTGGTAATCAACTGGAAGGGACCTTAGAGATCTTGTAGTCCTCCCCTCCCCCTTCATTTACAGAGGAGGAAACTGAAGCCCAGAGATAGGAAAGAGTCAAGATTCTCTCTCTCTGTCTCTCTCTCTCTCTGTCTCTATGTTTCTCTGTCTCTGTCTCTCTCTGTCTCTGTCTCTCTCTCTCACACACTATTTCTCTCTGTCTCTGTCTCTCTGTCTGTCTATCTCTCTCTCTCACACACTCACACACACACTCACACACCAGCTGAAAGAATAGAAAGTACCCAAAGCTCATGGTTTAGAGCATGGATGCCCTCTATCTGCAGGAGGACAGATGGTTAGGCATCACTAAGGTGACATAGTTGGTTCTTGCTTCTGGATTGGGCAGAAAATTCATTTGGAAGAGCATGTCTCGTCTCACAGTCTTTTTTCAGGTCAGTGGGTCTGAGGCTTGCTGGGACACTGGAGTTAAGTTAAGTGCTTTTGGGGTGGTGTGGCCTTCAGACAGGGTACTGGCACCAACAGGCCAGTAGGGGAGCAGACTGAAGCCCAGGAAGCCTCCCTCCAGCAGCCCCTGAGGCCCCTCTGAAAACATCACCCCCCTGGGGGTAACTGGGAATCAATGCCCAGGAAAAGTCGGCTCACTCCGTGGAAGAGAATTCAACAACTCATTCTCAGTTCCATTCTCCTAAGACTGGCCTGGCTTAGCCTTTTCAACCTAATTCTCCTCTGCTTTAATCTGAAAGAATCCCCCCAACAAAAGCCCAACCTCGGAGTCTATTTACCCAGTGTGCAGCTGTGTCAATCCCACAAGACAAAGGCCAGCTTCCTGGCCCGCCAACAATGGCTTGCAGGTAGCCCAGCAAACAGAGACCGCAAGTCAAAGTCCTTTGACTAACTATCAAACTGTCTTCAATCTCATCCCAGTAAGAGCCAGCGTGGAGAGAAGAAGAGAGCAAGAGGCCGACAGAAGTGTATGCTGAAAGATATGATCTGCAAGCCCACCAGTTAAGGCTATTAAAGAAGATAATTCGATCTGCTCCATGGAAACCCAGGACAGGGATTGATTAGGAGGAGGTGAATTTCATTTCCATTGGGCTCCATGTTATCATCATTCAGGTTCTTTTCATGTCATGAAGACTCTTCAGAAATGGAATTGGGCTGCCTGGCTAAAACCCCCAGGGCACCATTCTGAAGGTGACGCATTAGCCCAGTTTTTGTTATCTCTTGAGAAAGGGGGTCCCCTCCCCCTTGTTGTTCTACTTGTGAATTAAAATCCAGAGTCCAGATTAAGAGGAGAGGAGAGAGTTGGGTTGAGTCATAGGCAGGGTATGATCTGGTGGGTGCTGAGGGGAAGGAAGGCTCCCTTAATAAATACTTGTTGAATGATTAAGTGATTGACTAATGATTAGGGGATTCTTTCAGCATTTGAGGGTCGGAAAACTGGAGATGCTCATAGCTTGTTACAAAAACATACAGCCTCAAGAATATATCTCACTCAGTCCTTTTTCTAATGTCAGCTTTTGGTATTTTGGTATCCATCTAGTGTTGGGGTTTCTACCTTCCTGTACACAGATGTATGAGAGCACCTCTGTTCTTGAGCATTACTGGCTTCCCTCAAGGCTCAGCACAGGTAGCCAAGCTGTTCCTGAGCCGTTTGTGGGCCTAACTGTCCCCCTCCTCCAGTCACCCAGAGTACACCTCCCTGGGGAGAGTACACCTCACTGCGGTCCGCCATTAGCCCCTCAAGAGCCATCAAGACAGGGGTTTGATGAAGACTTTTGACACTGTGAAAGCCCTCAGTCAGGAGGGGCTCGTAATCCCTTTACTTGCGTGCCCCAATGCGCAATCCTTCAATGGTTGGGTGGAAATGGGATATGTCTTGGACTCTCTTGTCAACCCACCCCTGCTCAGCTTCTCTGCTAAAGAAATAGCATAATAAATGCAACTCAGTTTCAATTCCATGAACATCTATATTACTTGCCTAATCTGGTTTGGGAATCATGCCAAACACTGGGAATACAAAGATACAAACAAACAAACAAATAAATAAGTGAGATATGAATATGTAGAGGAGACAGTTCCCATCCATTCAGAATTTACCCTCTCCCAGGGATTAACTGTGACCCATAAGAAGTGTAAACAAAGTGACTTCAAGAGGGAGGTAGGGCTATAATTGGGGGTAGGTGGTATGAGGGAGGAAAGATCAGGAAAGGCCTCTTGGGGGAGGCAGTACCTCAGTGGGATCTCCAAGGAAGCCGGGGATTCTGAGTGCTGGAGGTAAGGAGGAGGAGTAATCCAGGCCTGGGAGGGAAGCAGACAAGTGAGCAGGCCTGTTAACCTGCACTGAGGCCACACTTTGTAAAAAAACAATATTTTATTTCCCTCTATTTACAAGTAAAAACAATTTTTGACGTTCATTTTTTTTGACGTTTGAGTTCCAAACTCTACCCCCCTTCCCCCTCCCCAAGACAGTAAGTAATCTGATACAGGTAATACATATTCAAACATGTAACCCTTTTCCATATTAGTCATTTTGTACAAGAAGATTTGGAAAGAAAGAAAGAAAGAAAGAAAGAAAGAAAGAAAGAAAGAAAGAAAGAAAGAAAGAAAGAAAGAAAGAAA
>NW_020946652.1:5950112-6021315 GCF_900497805.2 Vombatus ursinus | reverse complement strand
AAAGAAAGAAAGAAAGAAAGAAAGAAAGAAAGAAAGAAAGAAAGAAAAAGAAGGAAAGAAAGAAAGCAGGAAGGAAGAAAGGAAAGAAAGAAAGAGGAAGAAAAAGAAAGAAAGAGTGAAAATAATATGCTTCAGTCTACATTCAGATTCCATCAGTTCTTTCTCTGGAAATGTACAGCATTTTTAGTCATTCACAGTAGATCATCAAACGATACTGTTGTTAGTGTACAATGTTCTCCTGGTTCTGTTCACTTTCCTTTGTTTCTGTTCATGAAAGTCTTCCCAGGTTTATCTGGAATCATCCTGCTTGTCATTTATTATATCACAATAATATCCCTTCACAATCACATACCACAACTTGTTCAGTCATTCCGCAACTGAGGGACATCCCCTCAATTTTCAGTTCTTAGCTACCATGAAAAGAGCTGCTATAAATACTTTCGTACAAATAAATCCTCCCCCGCTCCCCACTGTTTTTGTAAAAAATCTCTTTGGGAATCAAACCCAGCAGTAGTATTGCTCAACCAAAGGGTATGCACAGTTTTATAGCCCTTTGGGCATAGTTCCAAATTGCTCTCCTTAATGGTTAGCTCAGTTCACAACTCCACCAACAAAGCATTAGTGCTCCAAATTTCCCACATCAACATTTATCATTTTCCTTTTCTATATATTAGTTAATCTGATGGGTGTGTGGTACCTCGGTTGTTTTAATTTGCCTTTCTCTAATCAATAGTGATTTAGAACATTTTTTCATATGACTATCGATAGCTCTGATCTCTTTGTCTGAAAACTGATGCCATGCTTTCTATCATATTATTTCACATTTGTGCAGATCTTGCTGGGAATTGTCCAGTCATCCCTCAGGCTTTTTGCTCTTCTGCGGCAGGGAAGAGATTGTGTTGTTGTTTTTGTTTTTGTTTTTAATTTAAATTCTATTTTTTAAAATTAAGAATTAAGCAATCATGGACATTTCTGTATGAAAAGAACGAGCAGAAAAAGAGGCCTGTCTAGGAAAGGTAACTTCCATGATCTCACTTGTGTTTTTCAAAGTATTTATGAAGTATAAGTGGCAGTGTGGTTAAGTGGATAGAGCTGGCCTTAGAGGCAGGAAACCCAGGTTCAGGCCCTGCCTCTGCCCCATCCTAGCTGGGTGGTCCTGGGCCGCTCACTTAACCCCTTGGTGCCCAGGCTGCTCTCTAAGCTGCAGTGAAGGTGCCGATGTTTAGTGGTCCAGGGAGTTTCCCCTCCAGAAGTTCCTCTCCCCCATCTCTATGATAACTTTAACATGATAAAGGTGGCCCATGTCCCTCGCTCAGTTTCCCTTGCTCTTCTGAGTGTGTTCAAAATGTTTCATTGGTGTTCCTTCATTCCTTTTCCTTCTTTTCTCTGTAACCAGCTTCTCTATCCCTCGCCAGAAGAAAACACTCATCTAACAAAGAAGTTAGCCAAGCAAAACAAGCCTATACATCGCGCGTCTCTGCAGAGGCGCTCCTCATTCAGCCCCCTCTAGTCTGTCACTTGTCTCTTGGCTGTGGAAAGCGTGATTCATGGGCAGCCTCCCCGAGTTGAAGCTGGCCGCCCGCGCTGATGTCACATTTGGAAGCGTTTACAATGCGCTTGCCTTAGGATGTGGTTCTTGTATACATTGTTCCCTTCCCCTCTCCTTGCTCTCTCCACGCTGCATCTGATCACAGAACTCTTCCCAGGTTTCAGATCCCCTCTGCCCACCTCCAACTCCTGCGCCTGGTGAGTCTAGCCCACAGAACACGGTAGGGTGCAGCTCGATCCCCGCTCCTGAATTCCCGAGGTCTTTGGTGGCGTGTGACCCCATCTGCGCCACTGTGCTCTTCCCCACTGAGGGCCTTCCCTTCTCTGAATTGGTGAAATCTGGAGCACTGAGACTAGCATAGGGCTAAGAGAAGAATAAGGAAAGGCACTAAGCTTGCCCAGAGAGCCCAAGTCAAGGCAGCGTCGCCCTGGATTCTCCAAAGGACACCATCGCCACCACCCTTTTATCTGTCCACCTCCAGCCTGACTGTCCACACGGATCGCATATTACTTGCTTTCACGCACCCAACGTTCTATACGGCCGGACAGCTCCCTCCCCCGGAACAGGGCATTCCTTCTCCGACCTTCACGCCTTTTCTCAGGCTGTGCCCCTTGATTGGAAAGCACTGCCTCCTCACCTTGACACTTTAGAATCCTTCCTTCCAGGCTCAGTCCAGGAGGCAGCTTCTACAGGGAAAAAGCTTTTCCTGATACTCTTCTCCCACTTTTTACTATCCCTCTCACCCTTTTCAGAGAACTCGATGACTTATCTGTGTGCATTTTCTTATCTTTAAGAGAATGTGACTGGAATTCAGAAACTGTTTTTCAATTTGCGGTGGCATCCCCAGTCCAAGTGTACAGTGAGCACTCAGTAAATACTTGCTAAATCAAATTGAATCCTGCTTTTGACAATGGAACTGAAGGTAGCCGGGCCTGGGGACATTTGCCTTATTTCAATCGCTTAATCAATGAACATGTATCTATAAACCACCTACTATGTGCTAAGCACAGGAGACACAAATACTAAATGAAAAAAGTCTCTAGCCTCTAGGAGTTTGCTACTATTATTATTTGAAGGTGCTCTTCTTTTTAAAATTTTCATTGCTGTCTTGTTTGTACATTTTCTTCATTTTGAAATCTATCCCTCCACCTCCCCAACCCAACAACACTCTCATTGTAACAAAAGGTAGGAAGGGAAAAAACAAGCTTGAGGGGGTGGAGGGTTTGGAAAGGGAGAGGAGCTTCCTACCCAAATTTCTAGCCAGTACTCCCTTCTTCTTCCTAGCTGGAGGCTGACCTCCTACCCTCCACCCCCCATCTCCAGTCCCAGCCTTGCCAGAGGGAACACAGAGCCACAGTTCTATTCTCAGCCTCAGGCCCTCTTACCCATTCCCTGAAGTGGTGGGGACCAACATTCCTTTCCCCCAACACCCACAACTAAGTAAACAAGGCCATTCCTACCACTCAGATGAGTAGGGGGACACCAACACCAATCCTACCAGGAAATGACATCCACTACGTGCCCTGCCAACAGGTGCTCCAGGCACTGACCTTCTGACCTAAGGATACACTGTAAGGACCACCAGACCTTTCCAGCCCTGCAGTCTGACCCTCTGGTATATATTTGCTCTTCCAATTAGAAGGCGAGCTCATTGAGAGCTGACACTAGTTCACTTTTCTATTTCTCTCTCTAGCTCTTAGGAGACTGCTTGGCACATAGTAAGGACTTAATAATATTTTTTCATCCATTCAAAGAGGAAAAAATTCAGTTCAGTGAAACTAACCATTACTTCAAGTAAGTTTGATGGTGCATGCACTGTTCCAGACCCATAGACCCCTCCCATATCTGTAAAGAAGGAGCATCTTTTTTGGGAGGACCATAAGTTACTATTCTTAAAAGCTTTTAACTTTGGCATTGTATTTTTTGATGATTATGAAACAGTTCTTCAAAGGTTTTATCCAAAACTTGCTGAATTTCTTGCCTGAATGCTTTCCCCTCACCATCCCCTAGTTTCCCTCAACACTTAGCTTGAATACCACCTCCTACAGGAAGCTTTTACTAACTTCCCCTGCAGCTGGTTCTCCCCCACCCCCCATCCTTGGGAGGGGTGCAAATCACTCAGCTTCTGATCCTCAGGTAACTCAGTAAGAGTCTAAGTCATCCCTGGGTGGTGGTCTGCCTTGGTGAAAGGGCTTCCCACTCAGAGGACATCATTAGTCCTTGACCAACATTGTGTGAACTGCCCACAGTGGCACAGCCAGCAAGGGGCAAAGGGAGGATTTGAAGACAAGTCATGCCAAGGCACTCCAGCCATTTTGCTATGCTCTCCACTTAACAAATCAATAATTTTAATTTTTCCTTCCAACAAATTAGATGTTTCATTTCTTCCAATGTGTAAACCCAGGGGAGTTATGAACAAACAGGGTCTGTTTCTTTGAAAGCGGACTAATTGAGATCATCTTATTTATTTCTAGGTTAAGCGATCTGATCCAATGGCAGCCTAATCCCCATACAGCTTTCAAAAGGACTTCGTGTGTAGTGTGTATTTTTAGATAATAAATCACACATATACATTTTATTAACCATTTATGGAGCCCCTTAAAATACTTTTTAGAAATTCTTTCCAAGCCCGGCACCTGTTTAAGACCATATGACATCATGTCTCTCGGTATATTGTTCTATTACGAATAGTGGGAAAGGTTTTCCACCTTGTCGTTAAGCTTTGGCTGCAAAGTTTGTCATCGTGGAAGGGAAGTACCTGGAAAATGTGAATTCCATCAGAAGCGTGCAGCAGAACCATGAAGAATAAACAGTCGCCTTCTCTGACTTTGTCTGGGAGCCCTTCGTGAGAGCTGGAGCAGGGCAGCAGGCTCCAGGGAACCCGTGAGTTTAGAGGCGGAGCCCCACAGGGACAGGGGGAGTCCAATGATAATGGCACAGGGATTCCCTTTTTTTATTTTTAGGCAATTGAGGTTAAGTGACTTGCCCAGGGTCACACAGCTGCCAAGTGTTGGGTCTGAGGCTGGATTTGAACCGAGGTCCTCCTGACTTCAGGGCCGGTGCTCTACCCACTGTGCTACCTAGCTGCCCCAGGGACGAGGACTCTCCTGCTACTTTGCTTAGACAAGCGGCAGCAGCAGAGGTTATGAAGCTTCACCTGCCTCCATTCTGGTCCCTCTAGTTTTATAACTTTTGGAGTCACAGGCTGGGCTGGGGGAGACCCTGACAGCAAGCCCTCCATGGATTTCCTCAGGTAGATTACATTCATCCCTCATCCCCTCCGTCTGACCTCCTCCTGCCACCTTCAGCTGTGGCCAAGGCAAACATTCCTCCTTATATGGCTTTGAGGCTGTCATTGTCCTCCGAAGAGGAGGACCCAAAGCATCAGGCTGGCACTGCCCTGGTTCTCGTGAATAGTACATCAGCTGCACAACATGCCTTTTGGGCATCACAGATGAGCCTCTGCCCCTTATTGAGGGCTCATGCCCAGCACGCTCATCCTCATGTTCAGCAGCAGTTTAGTGGCACTTGGGCATCTTCTTATGCAAGCAGCTATCACGTGCTGTCCCGTGCTCCTAATGGTCAAGGTCTGACTGTCAAAAGGGATTGCCCTACAGAAAAACCTGCAGCCTGGGGAGGATTTATTGATTTGGGGAGTTCCAGGGCATCCCTATTCCCTTGTAGATTTTTCCCATGTAGCTCTTTGCGGGGGACACCATGGGGCCAACTGTCCCATCCGCCATTGTAAGCTGGTGATGTGGCCCTGGACATTTGTGTGGCACTACCTTCATTCAGTCTTCCTCATCACTGGGTCTCCCACCATCATCACAGGGCTTCAATTAGAATCACAGACCAAAGCTGGCAGTACCCACAGGAGCCTCTGGCATAGCCCCTACCTGGACAGGAATCTCCTCTACCAGCAACCCCACTGAGTGGCCAGAAAGAATCAGCTTGAAGATTTCTAATGGGAAACTCATTACCTCCCAGGACAGCCCACTACACTTTGAATAACTCCATTTGTTAGGAAATGTTTCCTTCTATAAAGCCAAAATTTGCCTCTCTTAAACATCGCAGAATTTCAGTGTCAGAAGGAACCTTAGCGTTTGTTCAGACCTACTAAGACCCAGAGGAGACTGCCCTCTACTCCATCCCTGACATGCCTTCTAGCCTTGGTCTGAAGCCCTCCAGGAAGGAACCTTTGGGACACTGTGAATTTTCGGGTGTGAATTTTCCTTTTTTCAGCTTTCTCTGGACAAAGATTTTCTAAGGCTCATAGACTATCCTGGGGCTTTGGCTTCACAGATACCAGGATCATCAGGAATTTTCACCCTCGCTTTTCCACTTCTTGATCTTACATCTCTAGCAACATCCAGTTGGTTTAGAAGAATTGTTTTGTCTTTGCTTCTCTGGACCCCACCTTCTAGACAGAGCCTTGTACAACTGCTCTAATATGCCGGTGTTAGAACTTGGCTGACTGCTTAAACAAAAAGGAAAACTGAATGCTGTTATTAGCAAGTGTCCAAAGATCAGTCCTTTCAATAGTGTTTTACCCCAAAGACCCTGGGTCTGTGTAGCCCAGAACAGCCTCAAAGCAGACAACTGCTCCAAGCATCCTCACTGAACACTGACCTGCCACCCAACGTGGGTTTTACCCGTGGAGACGATGGAGCTCTTACTCCATCTGGGCTCTGAACCTGGGGTCCATGAGGTTTTTTGGAAGATCTTGATAACTGCATTTCCCTATAATTTGTTTCCTTTGTATTTCTATATATTTCATTTTATGCATTTAAACACACGATTCTGAGAAGTGCTCCATTCACAGAATTCCCCAGACTGACTGCCACCCCTGCCCTAATTGCTGTGCATGTGCGCACACCAGACACAGGAAGACAAGTGAGATGTCCTGGCATTTGGGGGATCCATCCATGAGTCAGGGTCTTTCCCCTTCATGGAGAGCAGCTCAGGTCCTCCCGGGGCTCCCTCACCACCTCTGAGAAATAGTGGGGTGGAGGGTGGACTGCATGGCAGTATCCTCTGTCTTGCGTCTTCCCTTCTTTTGTGTCCGGAAGCCCTTGGACTGCTGATTGCCTGGTGAATTTAGGGACCCATTCTCTGAAGAACGTTCTGCTTAAGAATGCATGAGATACAACACACCCAAACACAAAGAAAACTGACGATATTAGAGTACACTCATCACAGTATTTTTGGAAGAATTCAGGGACTCCAGATTGAAGACTGTCTTGCGGTACAGCTAGACGCACTCTCAAGGATCTTCTAGTATAACCCTTCATGTTACAGGGAGAGAAACTGAGGCCTACAGACTCAGTGACTTGCACCAATCCACGTAGCGGGGTAGTTGGCGGATTTGAACCCAGGCCCCTTGATCCTGGAGTCAGACTGCTTTCAGCCCTAGATATTCCCAAGGTCCCTTCTAGCTCTCAGTGACTTTCCGCAGGTCTCGGGCGGGTCGGGGCTGGAGGGCAGAGCTCTGCCCAATGCTGTGGCTTGGCACCGCCTCTCTTGAGCCTTGGGCCATGGCGCTTTTCTGTGGCGCGATAACAGTGAGAGCTAGCATTGCTGCTGCACTTCAAAGTTGGAAAAGGACTAAATCTGCCTCATTTCCTTGGAGTCTCACCTCAGTTCTGGAGGGAAGCCTTGTTATTACCTCCGTTTTACAGACTGAGAGAGATAGTGATGACCCAGACACCCACAGCTAGTAAGGGTCTTAGACAGAAAGCTTCCCCCACTCCAGGCTAGGCTATGAAACACTGTCTCCTCAACCTGGGTAAACTGAGTCCCAACCTCAGCATCTCAAAGGCTCCTGAGCCTCTGCTATCTTGTTGGGGGAGGGGTGGTGTCCTGACTGCCCACCAGCTCAGAGCCGGTCTTTGGTCCAAGAGTTGTTGGGTTAGGGCCTCTGATTCATGTTCTTGGGAGATGAGGGTCTGTCCTGTCCCGTGTGCCTCCAGCTCTCCCCAGAGCAGTCAACTCCTCTTGGCTCATGGGGCTGTGCTTTGACTTTGGGTTCTGGGAGGTGGTGGGGCGGGGGTTGGGGGGGAGGCAAACAAGCCTGCTTTAGACTTTAGCCTTCACATTTATCCTTACAAATAAATAAACAGCACCAGCTCCTGGCTCCAGCCGTGGTCTCCACTGGGGATGTTGTTTTTCCAGGCTTGAGGACTGACATCAGTCTGATTACCACATAGGCAAATGCACCTGCCTCAGTCTAATTAGAAAGCCCCCAGACCTCCCCTGCCCGGCTGGCCAGGAGGCCCCAAGTACCGATTGGGACCCTGAAGAGGTCCCTACTCCCAGATTCCAGGATTAATCCCAGCAGGGCCCATGTGGAGGCATTGCCATCTCTTGTCAGGGAGGAAAAGGATTTGGAGATGGCCTTCCTGGACAGATTTTCTCCTGAGTAATTAAAGGGAACAGAATGTCTGAAGTCAATGCCGAAAAGCCACTGGCAGCCACGTGTAGAGGCAACAGAACATTTTCAGGAGTCCTGGTCATAAACTTTTAGTGAGTCACGGACGCTTTCAAAGAACATTGCTCGGTGGAGATGGTGGAAGGCAGGCTCCTGGGCCAGGGTGGGGGTAGGCAGTAGGACTACCACCATGCTGAGGCAGCCTTCAGGGAAGAAAAAGGTGTTGTATGAAGAGAGGAGGTCTGGGTCCTCTCCCCGTTCTGCCACTAGACTAGCAATTGGCATGACTTTGAGAAAGTCAGAGCCGTGTTCTCAGCCTCAGTTTCCCCATTTTGTAAAACTCCAATTCAGTGAAGTTTATCAGGTATCCTCTGAGTGCATAATGCTGCCTGATAGAATGAGGAATGCCCCAGATGCAGTCCATCTGAATTTCAGGAAGACATCTGACAATCTCTCCGGCCCGATATCTGGTGATTCGGTGGTTGACTGGGTGATAATGCGGTAAGGAGTCCTGTAGCTGGAGGAAGGACAGGCTCCCAGCGGTGGTTATCAATGGTCAGAGGTCTTGAGTGGAGTGTGACAGGGCTCTGTTTTTGGCCCTGGTATGCTCCAGATTTTCATCAGGGAAGTGGATATCAGCATACATGGTGTGCTTATCAATGTTTCAAATGATCGAAAGCCACAGAAGGTGGATAACATACGGCAAGAAAGAATCAGCATCCCTAAACACCTCCACACCCAGGAAAGGTGGGCTGAATTCTGTGACCTTGAGTTCACTGCCTTCCTCTCCACATTTCCATTGTGAGCATCAGCATTGTACCATTCGTTCATTCGTTCATTGAACCAAACCTTGGCACTCTCCCTCACCCCCTTCATTCAATCTTGATCCCCCTCCCCTCACACCTCCCATCTGTTCCCTCCTTTACATCCACCTTGCCATTGTTTGGTGGAGGCCTTCAGTACCCTTGCCTAAAGTAGGACAATAGCTTCCTCATAGGTCTCCCCCGCCCCAGCCTCAATCCCTTTTATGTATTCATGCAACAGCCTTGAAGAGGTCAAATCCTGGAGGACAATTATCTGGTGCCTCCTACGTCTTTGGTTCTCCAGGATAAACACCCCCAGGTCCTCTAGCTGATCCTGATAAGGCACAATTTCAAGGCCCTTTAACACCTCGATCACCCTCTTCTGGGTGACCTCTGACTTAGCAATATCCTTCCTAAATGTGGTGTCCAGAACCAAGTAAGATGTTTCAGAGTTACTTTGGACAAAACAAATACAGAGATGGTGTCATTTCCCACATCCTGGCCACTCTGTTTCTTTTAATATCACCTAAGATTGCATTCACTGGGGGTGGCGAGCATTGCCATATCACACTAAGGGGTGGATGATGGTCTTTATTCGAGTAACTGCCTGTGTCCCACAAGGCTGTGGCTGTGCTATGATCCCATCAGTTCCTGTTGTTCCATTATAACCTCTATAAAGTGATTCATAAATCATCTACGATCTAGTCATAATCTCACTCCTGGAACCCAGACTCACGTCACCAGCTGCCTGCTGGACATCGCCGTCTCAATTTCCCATCAGCATCTCAAACTCAATCCATCCAAAGAAAAACTCATTCTTCTGATTACTCTGTCTCCAAACTCCACCCCCACTTTTTTCTGTCGAGGTCATCACTACCCTTCTACTGCCCTGAAGATGCAGGTCTGGAGCATAGGTGAGGGGCCAGGGTTGAAGATACAATTTTGGGAGCGATCAGCATGAACTTGATAGTAAATAGGTGGGAGTGAAAGACAAGGAAGAAAGGCTGGAGAGAAATGCCTAAGCAGACAAATTTGGGACTCCCCAGGATTAAGGGGTCAAAAAGAGGGGAGGGGAAGGAGCCCCAAATGGAGCAGTTACCAATGTGGGAGGAGACTCAGAAAGTGTTTCTGAAGATGAGGGATGGCGATGAGACTGAAGAAAGGCAAGTAAACAGCAAGTATTCATGAAATATTTTCTATGCTCTAGGCACTAAAATACAAGCAGAAAGATGGCCTTTGGCCTCAAGGAACTTACATTCTAATGGAGGAAGGAGTTGAAAAGAATGTGAGGGGGTGAAAGTACCTGGCACAGAGGGGGTGATGGGATGAAGGGTAGCCAGCTTTGTCTCTTCCTGGAAGTACTGATGGGAGAAGGGGAACAGTATGGGGAAGGAGGCCCCAGGTTCTGAAGGAAGTCCCAGAGTGAGAAAGCAGCTGAAACACGGTGTTGAATTCTGGAACATCCAACTCTCATTTTGGTCATCACCTCACTTGCAGGGGGCCTGCTTTCCTCCTGGGTGCCTTCATCTCATCCCTCGATGCTGCACAGATACTGATGGAGCCCTTAGCCTGTCTACTGATGGCGAATCCCCTCTCCCAAGTGACAAGCAGCCCATCACCTTTCCTGGTCATCTACTGCTTATGTCTTTATCCCTTACATGGTTCTTGGTGTAGCCTGTGCATGCCCACCGTGTATTGCCCTTTTTCCCTTTCAAGGAACCCACTTTTTTTTGAGATGGCGGCATTTAGAATGACTTACGGCCCCACGAAGCCCAGAACAAATCAGCGAATTTGGAGTGGGAAGACATGAATTCCGATCCTACCTGATGTGTGACCAGGGCGAGTCACTTACCCTCCACAGCCTCAGATACTCAGAGGCTGGCCTGCATGGCTCCTGCTGTCTCCTCCCAGCCTCCGGTCAAGCAAGGGGTTTGTGGCCATAGAGTATCCCTGATGGGTATGGGCACAAGCATCTAAACCTCAACCTGCCCAGAAGAATTTGCTGCTATAAGTATGGGCCTTTGTTTCAGGGAGGAACTTGCTTAGGGATTGCAAAAGTGGGATTCTTCCTTAAATATAATGAGCCTCAATTTGGGGATGGGATTGCACAGAGCCTGGACACAGACAGATCACAATGAGGTCTCCATGGGTTTGTTCTCCTTCCAGCTAGAGAGCAAGGATCTCAAAGCATCACAGCTTGCAAACACGCCACCATTATAATTTCACAGGTAAGGGAACTGAGTCACTGAGTTCATGTGTTTGAAGCCGTACAAAGAGTTAGCACTGGGCACAAGAAGAAAACGCAGACTTTGGTTTTCAAGCCCCCACCCTGACCAGTCCCTGTCTAGAGCCCAAAGCTATGAAGGCATGTGTTCAAATAATCTGACAACATCTGGGGGACCGAGAAGACACCTTCTTGTCTCAGCAGGCTTGACAGTTTTGAATTCACATACACATGTGCACACAATGCATGCATATGCACACACATTCATGTACATGAGTGCACGGCATGTAGACACATACACACATGCACATACATGCATATGCACACATACATGCAGGTTGGGTCATTGTAGAGGGCAGCTTTATTACTTCTACCTTAAGAGGTACCTGATTCCCACCAAAGTCATGTTTCCAGGATGCATTTGGAGAGGTTGTGAGTAAAATGCATTTTTTTAAGGTGGGATGGAGGCTGAGGTCACAAAGAATGGCTTCAGATAAAGGCCTAGAAAGTATGTTCCATCATCTCTAATTGGGTCTGGAAGGACAAGCAATTCCCTTCAAGACAGCTGGGGCTTTGGAGAGTTCAAAACCAATTAACTCAAATGATATAATTTTTCCCCCCTAAAGCTTGACTTACTTGTTTTGAAAAGAGAAGGATTAGTTGAAGAGCTAAGGGCCCATTCTTTGGCCTCTTTGCACAATATGGGGACCTAAGTCCTGGACCAGTCAGAAGTGCTCAGGTCTGGGAAGGGGAAAGGAGGCTAGAGGCCAGTGTCTAATGGCTCCGGCTCCCTCTCCTCTCAGGGATTCAGCCTTGAAAGATCACGGGATTATCGGGACTAGAAAAGAAAGACCGCCACCCCTGAATGAGCCCAAGGAAATCTGCTCTCCAGCTCTGAATGCATGAAGGACCTAATGCAGACAGCAAGCTAACTCAGGCTGTGCTCAAAGGAAACCAAAGAAAGGTGAAGATCCCAGAAAGAAGCCAAAGTGAGGTTCAAAAAACCATTAGGAAACAGTGTAGCCACGTACCAAAATTCTCAGACTCTCTCCAAACCATTTCAGGAAGTTGAGACCAAGTGCCTCATTTGTCATAGCTTCAATGGGCAGCTTGCAAGCAAAAAACAATAACGACCATCCGAGGGTATGAGATAATAATTACCCTCCACGTTAAGCCTCAAGCACAGGCAGAAATTTGATTAATCAGCACCAAATTACTAGCCAACTCAATAATTCACATGCAAAATGATAAGCCAACAAGCGTTTATTAAATGCTTATTTGCCAGGCAAGGTTTGAGGAGCTGGAAATACAACTACAGAAAACACAAAGTGTCCGCCCTCAAGGGGCTTTACTGGATCAGGAGGGACAACATCCACTCAGGCATCCCGGCTTCGGACCTCACTCAACTCCAATCGCAAAGTTCCCAAGGATCTCTTAGTTAAATGTTACGGTCTTTTTATGTCCTCATACTTTCCCATCTCTCTGCTGCATTTGACCCCGTGGATGACCCTCTCCTTCTAGATATGTTCTCCTCTCCCTCATTTCCTCGCTTTACTCTCTTCTGGCTCTCTGCCTACCTGCCTGATCATTCCTCCTCCCTTTTCTTTACTGGTTCATCATTCATGTCATGCCGCTAATGGCAGATGCGGTGTTCTCCATGCTCTTTTCTAGACCTCTTCCTTTCTTCTTTCTAAGCTCTCTCTGTCACCCCATCAGCTCTCATGGGTTTGAGTCATCAATTCTATGCCAATGATTCTCAACTCTAGTATGTCAAGGACCAGTTATTTCTGTGACCTTTAATCCTTTGCCACCAATTGCATCTTGGTCATTTCCCTAGAGACATCTTAAATTCAACGTTTCAAAACCAGAACTTCTTTGTTACTCCCAAACCCAACCCTCTTCCCAAATTCCCTATCACTTTTGAGGGCACCATCATCCTTCTAGTCACCTAGATAATAACCTTGGCATTATTCTAGAGTACTTTTTCCCTCACCCCGCACAGCCAATCAGTTCTCCATTATGGCTATTTTCTTCTCCACACCATCTCTTACATCTGACCCCTCCTTTCTATGGCTCCAGCCACCACCTCAGGTAAGATGCCCATCAACCTTTGCCTGGATGATTAAAACAGATTCTTCATTGGTCTCTCTGCGTTGACTCTCTCCAATTCAGGCAATCCCACACTCTGTTGCCAAAGTCATTGCCTGATGTCTGACAACTCAGTAAAACCCAGTGACTCCCTCTTTCCTCCAGGATAAACTAGAAACTCCTCAATTTAGCTTTTCAAGCCCTTCCCAACCTGGCTCCAGCCTGTTTCCAACCTTAATGGAAATTTTTCTATCTCCTGCACTATGGCATCCAGTCACAAAGACTTTCTCCCTGTTCCTTGCATGCAACACTCCATCTCCTGCCTGCAGGCTTCTTCCTGGCCATGCCCCATGCCTCTAATGCCTTCCCTCTTCCCTTTGCTTCATGTGGGCAGTGAGGGGGCTCAGTGAATAGAGCAGTGGGGCTGGAGGCAGAAAGAGCCCAAGTTTCCCTAAGAGATTTGGGTAAAGTACTTGACCTTAGTCAGGGCTTAGTTTCCTTATCTACAAAATTGGGACAATAATAGTACCTGTCTTCCGGGGCTATTGTGAAGATTTAATGAGATAATATTTGTAAAGCACTTTGCAAACCTTAAAGAGCTACATCAATGCTAGCTAGTATTATTATTATTATCATCATCATCATGATTACTACTATTATCACCGCCTTCTCTGCCCTCAAGAACCCCCTGAAGCCTTTACTGATCCCCTTAAACGCTACTACCCTTCCTTCCATAATTCAAGTCAGCAAACATTTATTAAACGCCAGCTGTGGCCAGGCACAAGGCTAAATGCTGGGGAGACAAGGAGAGGTAAAAACCTGATTCCTGACCTCAAGCAGCTGCCAGTTTAAAAGAAGCTCCTGCCCTGTACGTAACCCTCTTGTGCTGATTTGGCCTCATTCAAGGCATCTGGGGATCCTGGTTCTCTCTCTGGCAAGAGTTGAACCTCCTGGTTGAAGAGGGATCACTTTTCTCAGTGTGTTTCTGTCCTCATGCCTGGAACAGAGTAGGCACATAGCCAATACTTATTAATTGATTGATATAAGTACTTGAAAAAGACATGTCCAAGAAATCCCGAATTACAAGAGAGTGTTTGGGGGGAAGGTAATAGCCGGCAGGGGGATGAGGAAAGGAGAAGAGAAGATTCAATTCAATTCAAGAAACACTAATTAAGCTCCTACTGTGTGGCAGTCACTGTGCTAAGTACTGGGGACACAAATAACAAAAAGACAGTTCCTGCCCTCAAGGAGCTTACAATCTAATGGGGGAAGACAATACAGAAAAGGAAAGGGTTGGGGGGGGCAGCAGGAGGTTACCTGGCCCAGAGGTGTAATGTTTGGTAAAGTTGAAACCAAGCAGAGCAGCTGACGGAAAGTGGAGAGATGCTGATTCTTAGAGGCAGAAGGGAGGCTCGGGGGCCATGCATTCCAGGCAAGGGAGACAGCCAATGGGAAAGCCTAGAGGGAGGAGATCAAAGTCAGTTTGGCTGGGCCATAGAACATGAGAAAGAAAGTCATGGAAAATATGTCCCGAAGCCAGATGTGTCTCCTGCATCCTGTCCTATCTACTTGGATTTTTATTTTATAAGGATCTGTGTCCAGGCGTAGATATGTTCCCACAGTTCTTATCGTTTGTGAATGATGAGGTTTACTAGGTGGCACAGCCAACAGAATGCTGCCCTTAGGATTCCCAAAGTCCTGAGTTCAAATCCAGCTTCACATACTTCCAAGCTGTTAACCCTGGGCAAGGCCCTTAACCTCTTTCAGACCTAGTTCCTCAACTGTAAGATGAGGAAAACAATAGCCCTGCCCTTTCAGGGTGACTGTGGGAACCAAATGAGACAATATTTTAATGCCCTTCTGCAACTTAAAGCACAATAGAAATGCAAGCTATTACTTTTATGATTAAGGCTCAGATCCTATAGTGCTTCCTCCAGGAAGCCTTTCATGGTTCCCCTACTTGGTTAGTTTTTTTCCCTGCTCCAAAGTACCTCTCTGTCTGTGTGTATGTGTGCCCATTTTTGTTGGTTTAAATGTTGCTTTTTCCCTAGAGAACACAAGTTTCTTAAGGGCAGCAGCTGTTTGATTTTGCCTTTTTATCCCTAGCCCAGAACTGGAAAAAAAACTGAAATACTAATGAGGTGAGCTCAGCAGATTTGGGGGAACCTCCGAGGTGCCCCACTGCTTGCATGGGCTGCTGCTTTCACTCTTCCTTTCAATGGCTCGGCCCCTTCCCTCAAACATCCAGGGTCTAACAGAGGAGAAAGAGAGATGGGAGCCCAGGCTCCTAGCTGGGCTCATGTTCTAATTTTAGGGACAACCCCCTCACCCTTTCAACTTTGAGATATTTCAGATTAGAGAAATCCTTCCTCCCCCGTGCAGTGTGCTGCCGTTGCTGCCAATGCCCCACCCAATAAGCCATCTTGTATGTGTGGAGAGGCTCTATTATGGGCATGGTGGCCTGGGCCCCTACAGCGGCCAGGGCAGAGCCCAGCTCTTCAATGCTCTCCTTTGGCTGGCTCCAGATGACACAGAAGTCTGGTTGGTGTCTCCATCTTCAGAAATCAATGTCTTCCATTTTGGATACCTGAAGCTCCACCTCCAGACTCTTTCTCCAACTCAAAGCATCCCAAAGACTTCTTCTGAAAGTATCTTTAAAAGGATAATGTTTTACCATGGCTGCCCTTGCTGGCTTCACCACACTCTGTTGTGTGTAATGGTCCAGAGAAAATCAATTGGTCACTGCATTTGAAAGATAAGGTTTGGGACTTTACTTCTGGCTAACCTGGTGACCCCAATCAATCTCTGTCGTACAAGTCCTCTGAAGATTGGGTGCGCCGGTTCTCAGTCAGGTCCCAACCTCCAAGAACTGCAACAGATGTTTCACTCTAAACACCTTTATTGACTACTTATTTTCTGGATCAGATCCGAAAGCCATTGGTTAAAGGGCACAAAAGGCTGATGCTTAAGTAGAGAATCACACTCTTTCATTTTCCAGGTATTTCCCTGAGTAATTAATTCTTCCGAGTGAAAGAAAAGAAGCTATACTCTGAAAGTGGCCAAATACTTAAATAATAGTTCCTTTAAAATGGAAAACAGATTACAAACTGAGATTTTCCTGGTGTAGGGGACCCCTGATGAGGTCACTCTAGGCCCCAAAATGGACCTACCCCTCTCCTAATTCTCCACACAGCACCATGCCCAGGACACCATAATAAAATACGTGGAGCACAGAGGCAGATACAGGCAGGCAGCCGATAGGAGGGTGAGTCCTACGCGACACATTCTATTCGATCATCAAAATTGATCTAGCTGCCTCCAGAGGCCCAACTGGAGGATTTGCTAGGTTTGAGTTTTGTAGGGTCTAGGGGAACAGCAATCCACTGTGCTGCTCGAGAGCTGCCGAGCTTGCTTCATGATTGTATGTGATTTCTGGCTCTGCCACAGTACTCTATAAATGCTAGCTGATAGAGAATGCTTTTAAATGTCCTTGTCTCTTGGGTATAATGCTCTTTGGAAGCTGGGATCATTGCTTTCATTCTTGGTTTTTGTCCCCCAATGCTGGCTCCACGCCTGATCAACATTCGATGATTGACGGATTGTTTGAAGGGGAAGCAGCATGGTGCAGAGAGTTGAGGGCTCTGTTCGGAAGCTCTGAGACCAAGCTCTTCCTCTGATGCCTCCTGGCTCTGTGGTTACGGGCAGGTCCTTTAACCATACAGTGACTCACCCAACTCTCCAAGCTTCTAAGAAGATGGGCTACTGCTCTGCCTTTGTGGAAGGAATAGAAACCCTGGGAGTTTCTGACCGGGATGAAATCCCGTGTCTCCCCGCTCCCTCCCCCCTCCCTCTCCCAGCCTTCATCGTCAGAGGGTCGTCATGACGCTCGAATGAGCTCTTGTGTGTGAAGCACTTTGCAAACTTCAGAGCGCCATACGATGCCAGTTATGATTGTTCAGGACTGGGGTGGGGGGCACCGTTGAAACCGGGAGTACTGACGGTGGGGGTAGGAGTTAGGGAGGAGGCTCTGAAGACCTTGTTAAAGGAAATTATGTCCCCTAATATGGCCTTCGGACCTTGCTTCAGTAGGCCCTCCTGTACTCCTTTACAGTCCTCCTCACTATCTGTCCCCTGGCAGCACAAAGTTATGAGGGTCAGGCTGAGGAGAGTAGAGGGGTTTGACAGAAGCAATTATGGGGGGAAAGCAAGAATGTGCAGGCAAGGTGGGATAAGGGGTCAGGGGATCCATAAATCGGGAGGTAGGCTGTACCACCCAGGTCATCTACTTCAGCATCCTCCTTTACAGATGAAGAAACTGAGGCAAAGTGAGGGAAAGTGGCTTGTTCACAATTACCCACCCAATAAGTAATCTGGTTGAGATTTGAATTCTGCTTCTCTTAACTCCAACTCCAGGTTGTCCTATCACCCTATTTTAACTGGCCCATCTAGACCCAGGCACAAGATAGGAGGTCTAGGCCAGGCGCTGGTTAGATTCACTAACCTCTGAGATATCTTCCATTAGTCCTCCGAGGTCTGGGAATATAAGCCTCAACCAATGAGCCAGCAAGAATTTCTGAGGCACCTATGAGGTGCCAGGCACTGGGCTCAGTGACCCCCAGGACTGCCTTCTCCCAAGGAAAAGGTTCACTTTGAGCATCTGATAGGTTTTTCCCCTCCTCAATGCATATACACCCTCCCCGTGGTGCTGATTGCAGTTCAGCTACGCCCTCTGGTCTTGCTCTGCTCCTCTTCAGGTACTCCTGCCATCCTCCCCAGGGAGCCAGCCAACCCTTTGGGGTCTTTCTTTTGCCATCGTGTGGATACTAATGGAGCCCCATTGGATGGTCTGGGTTGTCCCTCTCTCTCACCACATGACCAACCCACCTTCTATCCTGATCACACACACGTCTCACATGAAGTCCTTTTCGGGTCATTTGTGTTGTCCAAGTCTTGGCTGGTCACGTGTGGCAGCCAGCTCACTCCCACTGTGCTCATCACCAATAAGTTGTCTACATGGGGATGAACTCTTTGGCCATAGATTCTCATGAACAAAGAATGGAAATGAGACAAAGAGGAGGTGCTGGATTAGGGCAATGCCACCCTGACTTATTGAAATGACTGAAAAAAAATTGGATAAAAATGTACTTCTTGACTATTACAATTTATCAAGGAAGTTTAATCAAAGTGAATAAATCAATGCCATAAGGGGACCAAAAGATCCTAGAAACAGCCTCAGCCAGGACATGCTTTATCTCTTTGCCAGTCAAATCAACAAGCATTTCTTAAGTACCTACTATGTTCCAGGCACTGTGTTAAAAGTGTTGGGGATACAAAGAAAGGTAAAAACGTTCCCTCACACAAGGAGCTCACAGTCCAACGGCAGCCATGCTGCACCCATGAGCTCTATGCAGGATGAACTGGAGAGAATTGATAGAAGGAAGACATGGGAATGAAAAGGGATTGGGAAAGGCTTCCTGTAGAAGGTGGGATTTTAGCCAAGACTTGAAGGAAGCCAGGGAAAGCCAGAGGTAGAGATGAGGAAGGAGGGTATTGTAGACGTGGGGGACAGCCAGTGCAAAGGCCTGGGGCAGGAGATGGAGGGTCTCGTTCAAGGAACAGCCAGAAGGCCAGAGTGCAGAGAATCATGGCAGCCAAGAAAACCACCGATTGAGAAGAGAAACTTGTCTGTAAGATCTTCCAGAGGAAGATGGTGGGAGAGTCTAAGCAGTGTGGTCTCATAGCTCTGGAGAAGCAATAGAGGAAAAAGTGAATGTACAGAAAGTGCGGTAAGAAACCCAATTAAGCAAAACCACACTGAGGGGATTTAAAGAGAAAAGGGGGGACAGGCCAATCATAGGACAAAAAGGGAGTGTTCCCTCCTCTTCAAATGTGGACTTTTCCCTAAATGGGGCATTGAAAGAGAATTCTGAGGGCTTAGTTTTCTCTCAAGATCCACCCTTCTGCAAGGGAGACTCTGGACACTCAGGTCAGGGAGAGAGTTAGCAAGCAAGGATCTGAAGAGCAGGGCAGCCAATGCCCTATTAGTGCCCAGTCTGAAAGGGATGGCTCCTAATGCCAAGATCATAGGAGGATATGCCACAGAGGACGCTCCGGCTCACTCTCTGAGTATCTCCAGAGCCATAAGCTTCTCACGAATGCATCAGCAGACTCTGCAGTATCTCAGTTTCCACAAGGAGGTTCGGTGATAAGCTGAGCACACCGCAAGAAAGCTATCAGAAGACTGCAGTGAACAGCGCGGTACTAGCTGGATGTAGAGACCTTTCAAGAGGCTCAGCAACGCCAAGCCAAGACCCCCCATGAGGGGATCCCAGCCATTCTCGAGTCCATTTCTCTACCAAAAATCCTGGAGATGGCAGCAGTCCTTAATAACGCTTTCATTGGCTGCAGATCCAGGCTCCCCTTCTGGGTTCAGAATGAGGTTGGCTGGGGGGAGGGGGGAGGGCGGGGAAAGAGAGGGAAAATCCTTCAGCTTGGTGCCATGAAAGGAGCTCAGGATGAAGTGTCCAGGGCCCTGGAGTCTGCTCCCAGATCTGTTCTTAGCCCCCTCTGTGACTGTGCTGTCTGAAGCAGCTTTCTTATCTGAAAATGAGAGTCGTGGGGACAGTAGTATGTGTTCTCCTTATCTCACAGAGTTCTTAAGACATTTGAAAGGTCATGAGTTACAAACAAGAAGGGGCCTTGGAGAGAGTCTGATTCAGCATGGTAGAGCGGGAAACGGCTGAATTGCCGGTCTAAGGACATGGGTTTATGTTCTGATTCTCCTTCTTACTGCCTGCTGGAAAGTTGTTAAGTCAGCTGCCTGGGGCATCAGTTTCCTCATCTGTAAAATGAGTTTTATAGAAGATGACCTCAAACTTCCCTTTCTCCTTCAAATCTGTAATTACATAAACATCTTCCTTCCATTGGTAAAGAAACTGAATCCTGGAGAGGAGCAGTGACCTGTCCAAAGTCACCCAGGCTCCCATTAATCACAGACTCCTGGAGTTAGAAGGGATCTCAGAGGTTATCTGGTCCAACCTGTTCCTGGACTTTCATCCTTTGTACAAGCTGCCCAAGAAAAAGTCATTTCCCTGCTTAAAGACCTCTTGCGAAGGCCTCCAAAGGCAGCCCATCCCATGTTTAGACAGCTCCAACATCTCATGTGCCCTGATGCCAAGCCTAGACCTGCCTCACTCACTTCTCCTCAGTGCTCCTGGTTCTGTACTCAGGATGAACAAGAGAAAGGGCTGGCCCTCCTCCATGCAGCAGTCCTTCAGATGCCTGAAGACAGCTAGTGCCTTCCCCCTCCTAAAGACAAAGAAAGGTTGCTCAATGGGGCAGTGAGCACAGCATCTATTTGGGTAGAATGCTTTATAAAGGTGATTCCGGCTTGTCAGATCAGCTGCCCTGAGAAGGAGGCTGGATTGGCACACTCGTTTTATAGCTGAGGAAAAGGAGGCAGACAGGCAGAACGTAACTTATCCACAGCCACACAACTAGTGAATGTCTGGGCTGGGATCAAACCCTGGTCTCCTTGACTGCAGGAGCCAGGACACTGTCAAGTCTGTCTCTAGGAAAGGGCTTCAACGTTTAGGTCCAGTCACACCAAAAGAATCCCGGCAGTGTAGTTAGAGGTCCTGGAAGAAAGTGAGAAAAATCTTATTTTTTTTCTCTTCTGTTGAGTTTTGTTTCCTCTTTCTGATGGTTCCTCCTATTGGTCCTAATTCTTACTTACAACATCACTAATGTGAAAATATGTTTAATAGGAATGTATATGTATAGCCTATATCAAATTGTGCACCATCCTGGGGAGGGAGAGAAAAATTTAAAACTCAGAAGCCTATGGAAGTGATTGTTGACAAATCAAAATAAATAAATAAATAAATAAAATAAAAAAAAGAAAGTGAGAAAAATCCTCTGTGGCCGGCAGAATCCTGCAGCAAACAAGAATGCGAGGGCTGCTCAGCACGGATGACGTCCCGGGGAGAGTTGGTGAAGCTCGGCTTGTTCCGATGTTCCGTCAGCATTTCACCAAAGGCCATCGATCTCCTTAGCCGTGTTCTCCTCACATTCCTTCCTCTCTCCTCTGCCTCCAGTCTAATCTTCCTTAGTCACTTCTCAATGATGGAGGAAGTGGCTCCTTCCATGGCCCCATCCCTGCTTCCTGCCAATATGATCCCACCTTTCATATCCTTGAAATCCTCACTGGACCGCACCATCTCCTCTTCTATCTCTCCTTCCTCTCATGGCCAAGCTCCTATAAAGAGCATCTCCATGTGGTGCACCACTCCTATTCTTCACACTCACTTCTTAACTCCTCTCAATCTAGTTTTCAACATCACCCCTCATCTGAAAGAACTTTCTTCAAGTCTGCCAAAAATTGCTGAATTATGAAATTAAATCCAGTGGCCTTTTCTCAGTCCTTATCCCTTTTGCCCTGTGCAGAACTGAATGAATGAGTGAGTGAGAAGGCATGTAAGAGCATCCTATATGCTAGACAACACTAAGCTCTGGGCACTGCTGACCACTTCAGCCTCCCAGATGCTCTCTCCTCCCTGACCTCTTGGGACATGGCTCTTCCTCCTGGCTCCCCTCTTGCGTTGCTGATTGTCCCTCCCCAGTCTCCTTTCCTCACAGCCCTGCTTTCTGTGATGTCTACACTAGAGGTTCTTTGCCTTTTCTGTGTCTTAGAAAGGCCCCTCCCCTTCGACATTCTAGAGAAGCCTATGGACTCTTCCTTAAAATGCTGCTTTTCACAATGCATAAAGTACAATACAGAGGATCACAAAAGGAAACCTGTTTTGTTGAAATCCAGTGATCAAATTATATTTAAAAGCAAGTACGCAGACCCCAGGTTATGAACCCCTGCTTGACATTCTCTCATTTGGTGATGTCAGCAGCTTCCAATGGGCAGGTCAGTGATCTCCATGCAGGTCATTCCTAGATCACTATAGATCCAGTCTGAGTCTCCCTTCAAAGCTCCAGTCCCTCAACACCAACTACCTTGCTGTCCATATCCACATGGACATCCTATAGACATGTGAAGTTCAATGTGTTCTGAAGTCTTTGTCCTGAAATCCACCCTCCTCCCAACTTTCCTACTTTTCAGAGAGCACCATTACCATTCCAAGCATCCAGATTCATGTCCTATGATCTTTTGCTTCATTCCTCTCCCACATCCAAACAGTTGCCAACTTGTGTTAATTCCTCTTCTATCACATCTCCCACGTCCTTCATCTTTTCTCCTCTCAAAAGGCCAATGGCCTCTTCCAGGTCCTTCTCACTTCTTGGTGATGGTCCATTGAAGCCTCCTAGTTACTGTCCCTTCTTCTGCTCTCTCCCCTTTCCCATCTAACCCTCATAAAGCCACGAAAATTATCTTTCTAAAACATGTCTAATCATGTCACAACCTTCTCAAGAAACTTTAGTGACTCCCTTTGCTTCTAAGATCAAATGCAAATTATGTTGTTACAGTTTGGTCATTTTTCAGTCACGTCCAACTCTCTGTGACCCCATTTGGGGTTTTCTTGGTAGAGATGCTAGACTGGTTTGCCTTTTACTTCTCCAGCTCATTTTATAGTTGAGGAAACAAAGTCAAACAAGGTGAAGTAACTTGCCCAGGGTCACAGAGCTAGTAGTGTCTGAGGTCAGATTGGAACTCAGATAGATGAGCCTTCCTGACCCCAGGCCCAACACTCTACATTTAAAATTCTTCCTGATCTGTCTCTAGGCTGCTTTTCCAAGGCTGATTTCACATAATTCATCATCATGCATTCTACAATCCAGCCAAATAGGCCTATGTGTTTCTTCCCAAAGTCACCATGTCCTTTCTGGCCTTTGCATAGGCTGTTTCCCCTCCTATGTAGGCTCTCCTCCACTCCTGCACCACTCCCTTCACTCTAGCCTCTGTCTGCTGCAGTCCTGTCTGGCTTCCCTCAAGGCTCAGGTCCCTGGCCACTTTGTATAGGAAAGATTGCCCAATTTACCAGATTGTTTTCTTCTCTTCCTTCTCAAATGGTCATGTAAATACTGATCTGTGTAGATGGCACATCCTACTGGCCCTCTGGTAGCATGCAAATTCCTTGAACACAAAGACAGATTTTTATTCTATCTTTGCAACCCCTACCCCCTCCCTCCCCAGTGCCCAGCACAGTGTCTAGATGTTTGCACAGACTAGGTGTTTAATAGACACTGGTTTTGTTTCATTCACTAACATAAATGACTCCAAGGAAAAGGTTTGGATGTGCAATTTGGGGACATTGCACTTTCTGTTTCCTGGGTGGTGGAATCAAGGCCTGGAGCTCTGTTTAGGTGATAAGCGTCAGGGTTGAAGCCAATTTACTGGCGGATGAAAAATAAACTCCAGAAACTGTAGAAGGGTCAGTGGAGAGCTACAGCCATGGGGAAGAGGGGATATTGTGGAAAAGATCAGCTTGGCCCAGCCATGGTTGGTTGGCTCTCCATAGTTGGGTATGAAGGTTGTTGGCAAAGAGGTTGTGACGGAGAGGAAATAATGGCATCCAGAATGAATACCAGTGGCAACAAACCTCCCCAATGAGAAAGAAACAGCTTCAGACCATAAAGGACAGGAGGAACATTGAAAACTGTTCAGATGCTGACTTCCCGGGGCCCCTCTTTATTGCTCACAAGGCAGAGGGGAGGACTTCTCCATTGTCCCTGACAGGGTCAGAGCCAGCTTCCCATTTTCTGGTCTATTGTGCTGTTGACAACCCTCATCCCCCAGGGTCTGCCCCTGGGGCTCCCCCTTTTCTCCTCTTGCTCCTCTTGGCAGTCTCATTCAGCCCCTGGGCTTCAGCTCCTGACTTGCACCTGACTGTCATGCGACTGGGACTTTACCCTGTCTTACATGAGATGCTAGAAATCAGAGTGAGAGGGATACCAAATGGATAGAAAGGACTGCAGGAGAAGTAGTGAGGCAGAAAGGGATAGCACTCCTCTACAGGGTAAAGCTCTCAGAGAGGCTTTAGGCAGGTTCCTTTATCCCTCTCATCTTTGAGAGACTCTGTGACCTCCTGCACTCCGCAGCCTGGGCACAATCTGCCAACCTCACTGGTCAGGCCAGGGTGAGTATAGCCATCCTGACTCTATGACCCTGGGCAGGTCATCTAAGCCACATGTATGTGTGTGGGCATATGTCAGTGTGAGTGTGTGCATGTGGAGGGTATGTGTGTCAGAGTGTGGACGTGAGTGTGAGTGTGTGTGTGTGAGAGTATGGATGTGAGTGTGAGTGTGTGTGTGTCAGAATATGAAAGTGAGTGTGAGTGTGTGCATGTGGAGGATATGTGTGTGAGAGAATGAACGTGAGTGTGAGTGTGTGTGTGAGAGTATGGACGTGAGTGTGAATGTGTGCATGTGGAGGGTATGTGTGAGTATGACTGTAAGTGCGTAGGTGTGTGCTACAGATGCGGAACATCGCATGCACTTTCAGATGAGATAACTGTATTGTTAGCTTTTTAATTGTTTGTTACTTTGTCACAAAAGACCTCTCATGGAGTGCTGGGAACCTCTACACTTTTTAAAAAGAAGATTTAGATTAATGGCATAGCTTTTCCAAATATTTTCATCTACAATTACACAACATTTTTTTTTTTGCAATTTTGGTGATAAAAACAAAAACCAAACATTTGAACTTCCTGGCAGTGACACAATCAACATTTGATTGCCACAAGTTATAATTTTGAAATGCTAAAAATAGTGTCAGAGGGGCAGTTAGGTGGCACAGTGGATAGAACACTGGCCCTGGAATCAGGAGGACCTGGGTTCAAATCCAGCCTCAGATACATAACACTTACTAGCTGTGTGACCCTGGGTAAGTCACTTAACCCCAATTGCCTCATCAAAAAAAAAAAATATCAGGGCAGCTAGGTGGCACAGTGGATAGAGCACCGGCCCTGGATTCGGAAGGACCTGAGTTCAAATCCGGCCTCAGACACATAACACTTATTAGCTGTGTGACCCTGGGCAAGTCACTTAACCCCATTGCCTAGCCAAAAAAAAAAATTAATTAAAAATAGTGTCAGAATCAGTGACATTTCCCCATTGTGAAATCTGATCCTCGTTCAGTTTAACAGAATTCAGTGCATTTCAATACCATGTTCAAAATTAACCTACCCATTAAACAAATCCTTCTGCAAGACAAAGTTAATAAAGAAATTAATAAGTCAGATATGTCAAAAACAAAACAAAATCCGAGGGCTTAGATCCAGACTTGTGAAGTGTCTGTTTTATCCTGTTCCAATTCCTTAATTCTTTCATCTTCTTTCCAACAATTGAAAGTTTATAGTGATGAAAATTTTATAAAAATACAAAGTGAGTTCTTACAAATGTTTAATTGTGGAGGAGCTTCTAACATGGGACTTCAGGAACAAAAACGGCATCTGTTTCCACCCTTTGGAGCCCATTATGACAATTTCAACAGACGAAATTGTGACTTACGTCTCACGATATAATCTGCCTATAATTAGAAGTCACGTGTCGCAGGGCTGATAACCTCTAAGTTTTTATAAAATAAAAATAAAACACATCAATAAAATTTTAAAAGACAAAAAGGTGAGTTTCCTCTGTGCATATGCAGTGAGCACTGAGCAAGAAAGCTTGGGGATGGGCTGGGTTAGGAAGGACCTTGGATTGCAGGTGGGGAAGCTGGACTCCCATCCTGGCTCTGGGCCCGGTGTGGTAACCTTTGTGTGACTGGGAACAAGTCTTTGTCCCTCCTGGAACCTCAGCTCCCTTCTCTGTGAAACGAGGTGACATCTGAGGTCCCCTCCAGCTCTCCCATGTGCTGATACTATGGGAGCCCACCACAGCTGCTTTGTGGCCTCAGGAGAAGCTCCTGCCACTTCAGAGACATTGATTCTCTGCACAAAATCTTGCCTCAAGCATTCTCTCATTCCACCAGAACTTAGTCCTCCCCATCTCTTCATCCTCTGTAATGATTGTCCACATGCCCTGAGGAATCCTCTACAGGGCATCTATCTGCCCCATGCCTGAGGGCCTTCTGGGGCACCAGGGCAATCTGTAGCCTGAACACGGGTTAATTATCTGCTGCTCTCACTCCATGACCTGCCCACTTCTTTTTCTGGTCATCTGTTCCCTTGGTGGTATATTTTATACCCTTCTCACATGCAAGCCATCAGTGTAGGCTTGCCTGTAGTCTACACACACTTACCATGTATCTCTCCATGGTCCTTTGGGTCACCTGTGATTTTGATTCTTTGGGAAGACCTTTCTCGAAGACAAGAAAGGAAAGAAAGAAGGAAGGAGACAAGGAAGGAAGGAAGGAAGGGAGGGAGGGAGAAAGAGGAAGGAAGAGAGAAGGGAGGAAAGAAGATAGTCCCCTTTTCAAAGGATTTAATGGAACTGAATTTTTTAACCTCTATCATTTGTCTTTCTTTGTCTTCCTTAAGGACAATTCCAGCAGGGCTTTGCCAGGGTCTTGATGCCAACACAGTACCACCAGAATCATTAACATGGAAATGCATGGCCTCCTCCTCCAAGAAGCTACAGCTGCCAGGGGCCACCTACGGATGCTACAGGACAGGGCACATTAGGCTTTAGATGAAGCCAAGATGATGCTCATTTTCTCCAGCCCGGGAGACGCTTAGCATTCTTTCTCTGTCTCCGTAAAGGACTGGGACAGTGCACTTCCTGTGTCCTTGGCCAAAGCAGGGTCAGTCAGAAAGAGCTCACCACACGAGGCACATTGGATGGACCATTTCCTCATAGCCAACAGCCACACTGACAAGCACTGTGGACACCAGCCAACGCCTACTACCTGGTCCCTCAGCAGCCATGCTGGGATGGCCGTGCCCTGATCAGGCCTGGTGACTGGAACTGCCTTAGAATGAAGAGGCTGAGTTTCTGCATAGGCTGAAAGCACATGCTGTAGTATATGAGGCATGGTCATAAGTAGGGGGAAAGGGCAATCCTAACACTGCAACTCAATATGGCCCTGAAAGGGGGGCTCCTGGATGGAGTGGAGTCTTAGGGAGAGCCTTGGAAACCAAGTCCTTTCTTCTGCCTTCTTCCCCTGTCACACAACATCCCTCACCCCTACTTTCTGCTGTTCCTTCCACTGAATCACAAAGGGGTGAGGACTAAAGTAAAATAGAGATTGAGCTCATGGGCAGAGGACCTGAGAGCATGTCTGCTCACATGGAGAAGCTGAGGAACCTATCTGGGGAGACATGAAATGGAAGCAACGTAGAGAGACTGTACCACACATAGACATTGTGTAACTCACGCCAGTGCTAACCACATGTTTAGAGCAAGCTTTGTCAGCTGGTCAACCAGCCAGAATCAAGTGGCTCTTCAAAAAGGCCTGAGTCAGCTCCTATCTATTTTCTTCACCTCATTTTATTCAGCTGCACCCTTGAATGATACCCTTGCTCAAGGCATCAGTCAAGAAAAATATTCTGTAAAGGGAGAAGCCTTGGCACCTTCTTCCTTCTGGGGCCATGTGGCCTTGTGACAGGCCTTGCTCACTCCTTGGTGTCTGTGTTTGTTTTTTTCTGTTTTGGGGAAGGGATAGGAGCCTCCAATCTTGTGTTTTCTGAAAGGTCAAGAGAAAGTCCTGGGATTCTAGAGCAGGGAGTGACCTTTGGGATTCAGGCCAACAGTAGCTGAAACAAACACTCATTGGGCAGTCAGGCTGTAGCTGACCATGAATGGGGGGGGGCCATGTTAGGTAGGAACTGAGCCAGGAGTGGGACTCCATGGACTTAGAACTTTGTTCTTGCCATATCTTTGAAGTAAATATCCCTTTGGAAGTGTTTGCTAATTTTAAGTGGTCAAACTGACCTGGAAAGCCAATTCCTGGTGCCTGTCAATGAAGGAACACACCAGTAGGGGCTCCAGTAGAGCTGTGCCTTTGAGGTTCCTTAGAGAATCACAGAATCACAGACTCCAAGAGTTTGAGGGGACTTCCGTGGCCTCTGGATCCCAAGGAATCCTTCTTATAACACAACCAACATGGTTTTCTGATTTCTGCTCGGAGGCCTTCGGTGAGAGGGAATCCAGAACCTGGCCACGTGACCCATTCCACTTAGAGGACAGCTCTGATTATTGGAGCTGTCATCCCTGACTTGGAGTTTTGTTCTGTTTTGTTTTTTCCTGGAATCTATGAACCTACATTTCCACAGCACACTATCTCAGACTAAGGCAACATTCAGTCACACTGACCCCGAGAGGGAGGTCTGAGGCTGGACACGCTCATGAGCATGAAAAAGTACCAAAGAAAAGACAGAGCGTCTCTCTCCCTCTCTATGTGTCTCCATCTCTGTTTCTCTCTCCTTTTGTCTGTCTCTGTGTCTCTGGCTCCATCTGTCTGTCTGTCTGCCTGTCTCCCTCTCTATCTCACACACACACACACACACACACACACATTGCACACTTGTTTCCCCTCCCCCAAGGGAATTTAGATGCCGGTGTTTCCCATCTAGGCACAATTTCCGCACTAGGCAGAGCAAGATGAGATCAAGACTCTCCCGTGAGGCTCAGAGGCCTCCTCAGCTGGTGGAAGCTGCTGCCCCAAGGGTACCTTTCTTGGCTGCCAGCTGTTTGCCACCATCCTTTGTCTTTCTACCACACATGGTGCCAGCTCAGCCAACAGGAGACGAGATGCTGATTGACTGAGAAATGTGAGATACCAGGATGAGAAAAACACGAATGTGAAAACAAAGATGGACCCAAATGTTGGACCAAAAGTTCTGCTGGTAAACAGCTGCACATGCAGCTCTGCCCACGTGCCTGCATGTCCTTTTGCCAGATGTTTCCAGTGTATGTTCATGCAATCTGTTAATAGTTTGAGGAAATTCAGAATCTGCAAGGGTACCTGGATCCAAGATGGGGAAATGTTAAGAAATATCCACGTCTCCAAGAGCTGCTTGTCAGCAGGCCCCCAGAGTCCACTGACCCCTCATTAAGGCTAGATCTCCTACCTAATCTCTTCTGGCCTTGGAAAAGCACTCCCAGATGGTGCTGGCCCTAAGCAGATCATCTGCGGGCTGCCAGGGGATGGGGTCCCAGCACCTCAGGAATGGTTTACCTCCCATGGCTTTTGTTAATTTCAGAGTGAGCTGAGAGTGTCCCTACCTTGGGCGCTGGAGCATGATTTCTGTCATCGTTCATTACAAAGAGGCCAGACACCAGAGAACTGACCCACTGCTGCCAAGGGAGGCCTGTTTCAAAGCTGCCCTCCCCCATACACCACCCACCCCTGTTTCCCCAGCTTCATAGTATTAGTTGGTACATTCACTGCTTCGACGACAGAAATGTTTGTCTGGACATTTTTTCTGCTGTCCAGGGGTAAAAGAGAAAGCTCCTTCGGTTGGAAGGTGTTCTCCATCATGTTGAAAGCTGTGTCCAATCTCATTGTCAGAAGCAGCAGGTAGCTGTGAAAGAAGGGTCACTCCTCTGACCAGCGGGAGACCTCATTATGGCCGCTGCTGTGGCCGCAGGTGAAAGGTCAGCCTGCATCGAGGAGTCTGACCCAAAGTGGTTTTGTTGAATTGTCACAAGGTAAATTAATCAGATTTACAGCATTAAGCAGGGCCCATATCTTCATCCTTCAGCTTCTTTTCTCTACTCAATCCCTTTCCCTGTAAAAAAAAAAAAAAAGAAAGAAAAAGAAAAAACAAAACAAAACAGTCCCAGGCCCTCCTCTCTGATGGAACAAAAAAAAAATCTTCTGTTTCTTGCACATGGGGTTTGATAAAGGAATGAAAGTGATTGGGCACATATGGGTGAGACAGAAACCCCGTAAAGACCAGCTTGGAAGGATGGTGGATCTGGAGAGCCCTAGGACCCCAGCAAGAATTAACATTGTTTTCATGGCTATTTAACCAAACACTCTTGGGAGAATATTTTAGCAGTGATGATAATGGGATTCTTCAACAACCAAACCCGAGGGAGCCCAAGAAATGCAGCCTTTAGTCCCCTGTGGCTGGGAAGGTTTGTCTTCTGCTCCTCCCGGTGAGTTTGCCTCCTTTCTGAAAGGGCTGACTTGAGCTGAGGCTGTGAGGTTCCCGCCCAGTGGGGTGCTAGCTTGAAGTGGGTTCTCAGCGGGGCAGAGAGAGGAGGCTGGCCAGAGGTTACAGGTGCTTTTCATCCAGCCACACAGGAGAGCACCAATGTCCCGCTGCTAAAAATTTGTCTGCAAATTTTTTCTCATTCAATCATGACGGGGTCCAGGAGACGCTGGCTGGATATGATAACTTGATTAAGGCTGGGGACAAGCGACACAGAGACTGGAGATGGAGGCCCAGGCAATCTGGTCTGCCTCTTTAACCTTTCTTGGGCAAAGGCGAATTGGTGAAGATAGAGAATTCCTTAGCAGTAGCTTTAATTCAGTTTGCTTTTATTCAATTCAATTAAACATGCATTTATTTAGTAAGCATCTGGGATGTAGCTGGCACCACTCTGAGTGTTGGGGACCAAAATGCAATCATTCCTAACCTCAAGGAGCTTACTGCATTGAAAGGAAACCACATGGAGAAGTGAATACAAATTATATACAAAGTAACCTTAAGGAAGAGAGGCTGTTACTAAGTGAGGAGGGGGCGGGGCGAGATAAGGAAAGACTCTTCCAAGGAGATGGTGCTTTCATGGAAGGTTTGAGGATTCCTAAGCATGAAGCCTCAGGAAACCTCTAGCACAGCAATGTGACTTGGCTTGGATTTTGTTTTTATTTCTTTCACTGTATGGTGGAGAATATTTTGAAAATACTGTTCAAGTTCCAAGGACTCTAATAATTAAGTGGGACAGATCAAAGAGAGCCAAGGAAGCCCCCTGAGGGGCACCCCCGAGCGCCAGTCATCCAGCAGCAAGACTTGAAAGGACAATCACGAGTCCTGAATGTCAGTCTAGACACCCAGCGTCACAGACAATCCAGGCCAATCCAAGCTGACATTAAGTGCTTCCTATAGGTGAGGTGCTGTCAGCCTGTGGAGTAGGCTTCACCTTCAAGCATATTGTGTACTATGGGGAAAATCCAATAGTGTGTGTGTGTGTGTGTGTGTGTGTGTGTGTGTGTGTGTGTGAGAGAGAGAGAGAGAGAGAGAGAGAGAGAGAGCCCTAACAACCAGATAATTATTGACCTTTTAATGGACTCTTTGTATATCATCTCATTTGAGACTTACAACTCTGTGAGATAGAAACAAGTCATTTTGTTCCCCATTTTACAGATGAGGAAACTGAGACTCAGCAGTTAAATGACTACCAAGCAGAGGTGGGAGTAGAGCCCAGGCTTTGGTGACTGGCTGTTCTACCTACAATTCCAATCATCACATTACCCCTCTCGTGAAAGTTTCCTCCTGCCCGACCCCTGCCCCACTGTCCACTGCATTGTGTCATGGCCGCTCTTCTGCCCTGCCCGAGGGGAGTGGTGGGATTACTCTTTCTGTCCCCCACTTTCTACATTCTCCCTGCACCCCCAGCTCTGAAGCACAGTCCAGGAGAGGAGGAGAAGCAGGGAGGGGTTGGCATCTGCCCCGGGAAGGGGGAGGGACAAACCTTCTCACCTGTCTCACCAGGCTGTCACCTTAGTTTTTCTGCTTAGCTTCTTAGTCTCCCACTATTATCACCACCCCTTTCCAAATCCCCAGACATCACTTTGGGAGAATGTACTTTCTCATCATCATTGAATAAATAGAGAGAGAAAGGAGACACCCACCCCACCACTGCCAGCTTAGTACTGGGATTCACAGGCCTTACTTTTGAGTTTAGCACCTCTGGTTATATGGGACCATCCTTCACCTTTCACACACACACACACACACACACACACACACACACACACACACACACAAACACCACAGGTGGAACAATCCCAAATCTAGATCAGTTTAGAGGAGAAAAAGCACCTGTAATTCACTCGAGGGCCCACTCATGCATGTTCTGCTGATTCTGAGATGAGACACAGTGAATTGGGATAGAGGTATGTACCTGGGATGGGGGACCCTTTCCTGAAGAAGACTGGAGGGAAATTGGGTGAGAGAATGGAAACCTCAGGAGGGTGACCCTGGAAGAGTAGAGCAACAAAGGCAGGTGGAGTCTGGAGAAATTGTGGGTTCAGAATTGACAAGTCTCTGCTTCCCCAAATTAAAAAAAAAGGAAAAGAGAGAAAGTTTTTGGCTCAAGAGGAAATTTAAACAAGGGACCCCGGGGGGGGGGGCGAGACAGGGCTACTCACCTGAAAGAGAAGGCTATTTGAAGAGAATGCCTTAGAGGGAATCTGGGGATGGCGACACCATAGGAGGTTTAGAGGTCACCAGGGGGGAGATCTGATTTAAGCCTGAGGGGGGGATCTGGGTCTTGGAGAAGCAGGATTTTTCTTTCCTAGGGAACCAGGCAAAGTAGACACCAAACTAAGCTGGGAAGAGGAATGCGAGTGCATTGGTCTAAAGCTAAAATAGTTGTTTTCCAACTCCCCGCTTACTTCTTAACCCTTTGCTCTCTGGCTTCCAAACCCACCACTCCCTGAAACTTTCCTGTCCAAAGGTACTGAGGTTCTCTCAGCTGCTAAATCCAGTGGCCTTCTCTTGGCCCTCTTCCTTTGGCCTCTTCCTTGCTTTAGACACTGTTAGCCACCCTGTGCTCTTGGACAGTCTAGATCACCTCCCATGATGCAATTTTCCCTTGTCTCTCTCACTCCCTCTCAAGACTGAACCTTCTCATCGGGAGACTGAACCACTTTTTCAAGAATGTTGGAGAAGCACATTTAATGAGATGAGAGGGTCATGGGCTTGGAGTTATACAGGACTTCAGTGGCCACCAAGTGCAACTCCTTTATTTTGTAAAGGAGAAAACTGAGGTCCAGAGCTAGGAAAGAAATGGTCTATGGTCACCAAGTTAGAATTTGACAGAGACTGGATTTGAACTTAAGTCCTCTACACCATACTCCTAGGTCAGATAAGGCATCATCCAAGATTTATTCCAATTCTGAGAGTCTATGACTCCAAGGACAAATCTTACTGGGGATGGTAGAAGAAAATAGAGGGATCCATTGGTGCAACCTTAAAGAAAGATTCTAGAGGCAGCTAAGTGGCACAGTGGATAGAGCACCAGCCCCCAGGGTCAGAAGGACCTGAGTTCAAATCTGGCCTCAGACATATAACACTTACTAGCTGTGTGACCCTAGGCAAGTCACTTAACCCCATTGACTAGCCAAAAAAGAAAAAAAGACTCCACCTATGGCTGCTCAATGGTTTTCACTACTTCACCCTCCTGAAGTACATTGCCGCAACATTCAAAAGGGCAAAGGCACCCACGTGGAGTAGTGGGAACTATGGATTGGCTGGGCTGAGGAATATAACAGTGGGAACTCCTCTGGTTAATTGGGCAACAGGAAGGCAAGTGGGAGATTGTCCTTTGCTTGTGCAGACTCTGGCAAAAGGAGCTGTTGAGGAAGGGTCAGTGCTGAACTCACAGTGTGCTTGGCTAGGCTGTCCCTAGGGTTTGAACCCCTGGGGTCGTGTCACTTCATAGAAATGATATTATCTTGAAATTTGAAGCTGTGATTATCCCATAAGAGGTGCCATCCCATGATGTCATTCATGTTCTTGTAGGGAATTCCAGGAACGCTGAAGAAGACTCCCCACCCAAAGAGAGGCCAGCTTCAGATTCCTAGGTCTCCTTATTCACAATTGGCCCTGCAGCAGGGCTGGGCTTCACACCTGGAGGAGGCCATTGCCCAGGGGCCAGAAAGCTAATTTTAGACCCTATGAAATGATCAAGGAATACACAATGGGAACCTGATATACATACAGAAAATAAAACGTTGACTTAAAATTTTTTTTCTCCACAGGATACATGAGAAATTGAGTTATTTTGTAAAGGGTCAGAGAATTAGAATCCCAAGAAGGCCAGAGGAAAAGGCTTTGCTGGACAGGAATGATTTGGTGATGCTGGCCTTCCAAGCTAGGGTCAAGGATTTTCTACCTGATAGTATTGGGAAGGTTAATGCTGCTTCCCTTCAAGTGGGGGAGTGGTTATGGCTCAGCTAGAAAATAGACCAAGCTGGGCAGCTTCTATCAAACAAAGACAGAGAGACAGAGGAAACTGAGAAGGAGAGACAGAGACAGAGACACAGAGAGAGGGAGACAGAGACCAAGAGATGAGGGAGAGAGACTGAGAGAGACAAAAAGACACAGAGAGAGACAGAGACACAGAGAGAGATGAAGGAGAGGGACAAAGACAGAGAGAGACAGAGACAGAGAGAAAAGGAGAGAAGGAGGGGAGAAAATAGAGGGACAGAGAGAGGCTGAGAGAAAGAGGAAGGAGAGGCTGAGACAGAGAGAAGGGGAAATAGGGAGGGAGGAAAGATGTAGAGACAAAGAGGGCTGGAGAAAGACACACAGATACTGAGACTGAGATGGAGAAACAGAGACAAGCAGAGACAGAGAGAGGGAGGAAAGAAAGATAGCGGGACAGAGAGGGGTTAGAGAAAGAGAGGAGAGGAAAGACACACACACAGAGAAAGAGAGACAGAGATCGAGACAGAGACAGAGATGGAGACAGAGACAGAGATCGAGACAGAGACAGAGATGGAGACAGAGACAGAGATCGAGACAGAGACAGAGATGGAGTGATGCAGAAACAGAGAGAAAGAGAGGATTTTAAAATTCCAAACAGATCTTTTTAAATAGCTGTATCTTTCCAATGCTTTGGCATGTCTTTTTCTCCAAATGTGCATGCACGTGCACATACAGACACACGCGTGCACCCCTGCCAACAGGCCCCTGTCTCCTTGGGTGGAATGAAAGCAATGTTTCTATTTTTGACTGTTGATCTTCTTCCTTTCCTCTTTCCCCACCCCCACCCCAATTATTGAAAACCTCAAAAAGAAACCCCCCACCAGAGCAGATGTGTGTGAGCTGTTTGATCTCAAGGCTGAATAGAACTCAAAGTCTCCAAGCCTCAGATGTGGGGGCAGACAGCCGGGGGTTTCCAGCAAGAGAGTGAAGGAGAAAGTTTGGCTTTGATCTCACTGCTGGTTTTAGTAGTGGTGGTGGTTGTGGTGGTGCGTGCGTGTGTGTGTGTGTGTGTGTGTGTGTGTGTGTGTGCACGTGAACACATGTATCGCTCTGTGTGAGTATGTATATTCATATGAGCCTGTGTCTCCATGCACTCAGGTCTCATGCACATGTGCATGTCTGTGTGCACACGTGTGTGCATTATTCTATGTCTCTACATTGGTGTACTGTCTAGATGTGCCTTATGTCTCTGTGTGCACCTGTGTGCCACTGTGGTAGGGCTGTATTTGTACATGCATGAGCTGGTGAGTGTCCATTTTGGTTTGTCTAGGGGTACATATGTCTGCAGGCATGTATTTAGGTGATTGTGTACATGCATGTGCATGTTTGTATCTGAGTGTGTATGTGTCTGTAAGTGTATGTCTGTGTTTGTGAGTGTGAATGTGTGTATCTATGTGTATGTGAGTGTGTGTCTGTGTGTGTGTCTGTGAGCATGTGTCTGTGTATGTGTGTCTGTGAGTGAATGTCCATGTGTGGGTGTCTGTGAGTGTGTGAGTATGTGTCTGTGTGTCTGTAAGCATGTGTCCATGTGTGTGCATATATGTGTGTCTGTGAGCATGTGTCTGTGTGTGTGTCTGTGTGTGTATCTGTGTGTGTCTGTGAGCATGTGTCTATGTCTGTGAGTGTGTGTCCGTGTGTGTGTCTGTGTGTCTGTGAGTATGTGTCTGTGTGTCTGTAAGCATGTGTCTGTGTGTGTGCATATGCATGTGTCTGTGAGCATGTGTTCATGTGTGTGCATATGTGTGTGTCTGTGAGCATGTGTCTATGTCTGTCAGTGTGTGTCCATGTGTGTGTGTGTGTGTCCATGAGTGTGTGTCTGTCTGTGAGTGTGTATCTGTATGTGTGTGTCTGTAAGCGTGTGCGCTCATTTCTGCAGATTTCTGGCCCATCTTGTTCTTTCATAGCGCATTCCAAAGAGACTTAAGCCCTCATCAGGTTAAGACCTGGATTTCTCGGGGTTAATTAAGAGAGCTCTGTCCCTTTCAAAGTCTCTGGGATGATTAGAACCTCTTCATTTCAAACCCAGGGGCAGATGGAGCGGGATTCGGAGATGCCAAAGGCCGTTGGCATGGCAGGGAGTCCCTAGTGGTGGGAAATGTTGTTTTTAACCCTTGACACTTGAGGGATCTTGGGCAAGACCTCTCCTCTCTCTGGGCCTCAGTTTACTCAACAGCAAAGCGAGGAGATTAGGCTTCATAACCACTACGGACCCCTCCAGTTGTCTTTCCGAGGTCCCATGATCCTCTGCTCCTGTGGTGAATACCTCTTCCCATTGTTCTCATCCAAGAAAACCTGAACTTCAATGAATGCTCACCGTGGGCACTCAGGACCTGGGAATCTTGAGGCCTTCCTCTTTAGGTCTCTCAGAATGACCTCCTACCACATGACAAAGTTGTTTTGAAAGTGAAAGGAATTCCAGAATCTCAGAAGGTGCCTGGCTGTCAGCTCTCTTAAAGATACAATAGGATGATGGGAAAAAAGTTCAACTGTTCCAGCTTCTTAGAGATCCGAGACCTTGTGCCAAACTTGGCAATCCCAGCAACTGTGTACTGTGTGCTTGGCACCAGCGGCTATGCCTCTCCCCACGTCTATGTCGCCAGAGACTCCACCAGCACCCTTTTCTAGAATTATCTGAATGGCTGAACTTCTCCCTCCTACCACTTCCCCCTACACATACATTGAGAGCCTCTGTGCTGCTTGGAGGCATTAAGCAGGCTCCCCTGAATCTCTTCTCCAAACTAAACTCCCCCAGTTCCTTTCATTGATCCAATTGGATGGTTGTTGTCCTTAGTTTTCAGGACTCAAATGACATCACTATGCTGGAGTCCAGCTTCAGTGTGCCCAACTGTGGCTGATTAGAACAATACGAGCTGGGAATGTTCGACCACAGCTGAGACACAAATAGTCTATGTGAACACTGGATTCTCCTAATTTGCGCATCTCACATTTCTTTTGAACTCCTTCAATTCTGCTTTGCTCACAAAGCACAGCACTTCTGATGTGGGCTTCTGTCTGAGACAGAGATTCAGTGACTTGTCCAGAGTCACACACCTAGAAAGTGTCTAAGACAGGATTCGAACTCAGGTCTTCCTGACTCCAAGTCCAGTGTCCTAGCCATTATGCTGTCTAGAAGGGATGAGTTCCAGGTCCTTCATCATCCCAGTGACTTTTCTCCAACGCTCCAGTGTATCAATTGTCCTACCTAAAACAGAGGACTCAGAACCACACACAAGACTCCTGGGCCATCCACAACCTAACCAGAGCTTCATCACTCTTACTCCAGCAGGTGATACTTCTCAATATAGCCTAAATGTGAGCCCTCTGCACAGCACGCCCTGCTGTCCCTTCAGAACTAGCTTATAGTCCAATGAGACTTTTCTAAATGAGCTTCCTCTAAGCCATGTTTCCTTCATCTTGTGTCTGTGAAGCTGATTTTTTGAACCCAGGTAAAAGACTTCACATTTCTCCAGATGAACTATCACCTTCTTAGACTGGTTCAGTCAGGATCTTTTCAGACCCTGATTCTGTCATCCAGCAGGTTAACTGTCCTGCCCAGCTTGGCATCATTTGTAAAACCGACCCCGTAGACTTTGAGTGGCAGATGTACAGTCTCTTATCAGGCCCAGAGAATAGGAGGATACTAGAAGAAAATAAAGAACCCACTGAGGTGCAGAGAGTCCAATGGGAGCACAGCCCTGCACTAGGTTCTAGAGTGAAATACCTGAGCGATCTGAAGAACTGTCTCCTGAGCCCTGGAAGCTTCTAATCAAATGGGAAAGAAACACTTGAAGAACACAGGGCATTTTAAAAAGGGAGAGAGGATCAAGAGCTGGCGTAGTGGCTGGAGGTCCTTAGAGCTGACCAGCTGCCTTGAGTGACTAGCCCAGGTGGCAGTATCTCTGGTCCCAGAACCAAAAGCACTTTGGAACAGCATTGAGCAAGTTCAGCAGAGGAAGGGAGGGGAGAAGAGGAATTCCAGAGGAGAAGGCATGTGCGAAGGAGGGGGAGTCGTCAGCTGTGAGTGACCAAGGGTGCAGACAGGAAAGAAGATTGGCATGAGAGGGCCTGAGATCTCACTGGGGTGTGAATAAGAACAGAGAGCAGTCCTATACGACCAAGATGGGGTGGTATGTGGGGAAGGTCTTTGAGGTTAATGAGTGTTTCCATATTCATGGTCACGTTTAAGTCAAACCTCATTTGGTTGCAGAATCTCAGAATGGCACACCCAGAAGGGTGTGCAGAGATCACCCAGTCTCATGTCCTGGTTTGAGAAGAGATGAGGAGATTGTCCCAGAGAGGTGAAAGGAATTGTCCAAGGTCACGCACTGGTGACAGAATTGGCCATCAAATCCAGGACTCCAAGAGTTCCAGGGTCTTTCCTGCCTCAGACGCTCACTGAGCAACTCACTTCCTCTCCCTGATCTTCTGTTTCTTCATCCTGAAAGCAGGGATGTTAATGCCCCTCTCCCCTCTCAGTACTGTTATGGGGGCAAGCTTTGCAAATCTCAAAGTTCAGTGAGTTGTTATGCTCACTCTCATTGAGCCTCCCTCCCTCCCTTGGAGGAATCAGACCACAGGTCTGCCCTGTTGTGGCTCTGGCCCTGCTTGGCATGTTGGGGCCCTTTGTGTGAGCCTCCATATTGAATTCCCACCCAAGGCTTCCTTTGATCCACTCTTGTTCTGAGCCATGGGGGCCAGTGGCCAGGAAGCTGCCACTGTTAGGTACTTTCTATTTCTGCTGAGAAACCTTTTAGGTCTTCAGGCTGGGAAGAGTAAGACACCTCTTCTTCTGATTTCGGGGAATTTTACCTGTTCACTCTCCCCCTCCCAACTGGAAGGTCCCTAATCTTTCCTCCAATTAGAAATCATATAACCTAATCTTGTAACCTGGGTTCTATATCCCATTGTTTTCTTTGAAAGTATACAAATCTGTCTCTTCCCGTCTTCAGGATTCAGTGCCACTCTGAGGGGGCCTCATCCTGATTAGCAATTGACATGCATTGCTTAATAAGTTGATACGCTCAGAGACTTGAACCTTTGTCTCCTCAGTTTTTTCAGATTACATCATCCCAGAATCTCAGAGTCTTACAGTAAGAAGCGGTCCAGAGACTAGGTAAGTAAGCCCTGCTGTAACATCTCTAAGAAATGTCCAATTAGTCTTTGCCTGAAGACCTCCCATGAGAGAGAACCTTCTACCTCCAGAGCAGCCCTGATGGTTAAGAAGAAAAGTCATGAGGTCCAGCCTTCAGCTGCCTCTCTGCAATGTAAAGCCAGTGTTCCTGGTTCAGCCCTGTGGGGTCAAACGGGACAGGGCTAATCCCTCTTCCGTATGACCATCTTTTAAGTATTTGAAGAGAGCCACCAGGCCTCCCCCCAAGATTTCTCCCCTCTGAGCTAACCATCCTTAGATCTTCAAGCAATCATCATGTGTTGTGACTTCCAGGTGCTTCCCCATCCTTATTCCTTTCCTCTGGGTGTGCTCCAGTTTGTCAATATCGTCCCTAGAATGTAGAGCCCAGAAACATGCTACTGCCTATTCTTTTGTATGTGTAGTCACACGTATGTGTCCTATTGTCATACTGGTCAGAGTGTGTCACAGGAAATCAGGTCTGCTCTGAAGAAGAGGGGAGTGGCCCAAAGGTGCTGTCAAGGATTTAGCTGCTGTTACCTTACACAGCTATTGAATTGTATTCCTTGTACAATTCAATTTGATCGTCATTTATTAAGTACATTCTGTGTGACCAGACCTGGGCTAGGGGCTGAAGACAGATGTGGCAGAAATGAAATGGAGCCTGCCCTCAAGGACTTACATCCTCCTGGCAGGGGGCAGCATCTCCTAGGTAAGTGAACACAAGCATCACAGGATAATTACAAGAGGAGACTAATATTAACAAATTGAGAAATCAGGAAAGGTGGAGGGTAAGGAGGCAGAGCCTGAGTTGAATTATGAAGGGAAGGCAGCATCTGCTGTGCTGAAAGGAGAGACAAGCTCATTTTTGAACTCAAGGCAGTGGGATGGACCCTCAGGGCTGCATGGTTCTCTCCTCTGCTGTTTTGGAAAGTTTGTACTAAACAAAAAGTTAGAAGTCCATTCACATTTGTTCTGAGCCCCCAACGTGTCAGGAGAATTTTGTTTCTCTGTCTTCATTTACATTTCTGTCTCCAGTTCATCTTGAAACATTTGGGGAAAGATGCAGCGGAGTATATTATAATGCGTGTTAATAGGCACTGGGAAGGGAAGTACCTCCGGGGAGGTTGAAGAAGGGAGGAAGAGCAGTAATCTTTTTATTTATTTATCTATTTATTTATTTGGGGGTTACATTTGAGTTCCGAACTGTTTCCCTCCCTTCCCCCCAACCCTGCCCTAGAGAAGGGCATTTGCCACAGACATGTATGTGGAACCACACAATATACACTTCCATAGACGAGCTCTTTCTCCAGAGGCTGACATCATCTTCCTCCACAAGTCCTTTGTAGCTGATCTGAATGGTCCTATCCCTGAGGATAGCATAGTCATTCACAGTTACTCTTTGAACAATCTGTTGTTACTGTATATGCTATTCTCTTGGTTCTGCTTGCTTCACTCCGCATTCTTTCATCCAAGTCTTTGGATGTTTTTCTAAAATCAACCTCATCATTTCTTACAGCACAATAGTATTCTATCACAATCATATACCGCAACTTCTTCAGTCATTCACCGATGGATGGGCACCCCCTCAATTTCCAATCTATCAATACTTTTGAGTATTTTGAGATTGATCGACAATAAACAGACCCTCACCCAAGCAGAAGATGAGGCTTCTAAGAGGAGAAGGTCAGGAGGGCATGCATTCTACAATCTCTCCGCATTCTCTGTGTCTTTGGGCAGCCCAATGCATTAAACTTCTCCAGGAATATAACCAGCCTAGGAGAACACAGCTCCACAGAGGAACAGCTACTCTGGAAGAACACACTCCCCCAGTCACCCTGCACTTCGGCAAGATTCTCTATGTTTCATCCAACATCTCTGAACCAACAATATTGTGGGCCAACAGTGGACAAGAGCTACTGGTTCTCCCTGCTCTTATCTACTAGCCACAGGCAGTCTCGGAGGGGAAGGAGGATGGCACAATCAGCAGAGCCCTTGACCATGGTTGCTGTCTAGCTGCCCCCATGGCTTAGCTACCCTGCATTCTGTGTGGGGTAATGCAATTAGACTAGTTTCATAGCACCATGACTGCAGGGATCACGAATTGGCAGACTTGCATACATTACCCAGTATCTAGCGAAGTGCTCTGCATATAACAGACCCTCAAGAGATGTTTGTTCAGATTACCTCTGTGTGTGAGGAATGGCTTCTTGGAGAAGGGAGGCTTTGGAGAAAATGGTGGATGTGGATTGGTGGAAATGGAGAATATAGTGCAGGTTAGGGAGATATTCGAAGTCATAGAGGCAGAAATTAATGGAGCAGGAGAGTCATGATGAAGAGTAAAAAGAGATGAGACTGGAGAAGGTATGAGGAAGCCATAGCATGGGGGACCTTGAAAGCTGGACTCAAGTCCTGTGCTGCCCAGCTTCTCATATCTGGGAATGAGGTGTATTTGCCAATTACTTATTCATTCGTCACATTCACAGATAAGATACTGAGGCAAAAATGGATAGGCTTGGTTTTCCAGCCAGCAATGGAATCGTAGACCTAGAGCTGGAAGTGATGGCAGATATCATTTGTCCAGCATCCCCCAAGCCCCCATTTCACAGTTGAGGAAATTGAGGGCCAACTTGGTTAAGTGATATCTAGGGTCATCGAAGTAGTAAACATCTGAGACAGGATATGAACCTAGGTCCTTGGACTCCAGGGTGAGTGTTCTATCCCATGTGCCACACATACTCATTTGAAATCAGAGGCTTCGAGTTGGAAGGGACCTTAGAGGACATTTAATCCAAAGTCTTAATTTGTCACAGAAGGAAACTGAGGCAGAGTTCCAAAGTAGCTGAGCTGGGTTTGGGACCCAGATCATCCAATTCCAAAGCCAGTGCTCTTTCCCATGGATCCATTGGCTTCTACTCTTGACAGGTGATGGTGGACAAAGGAACCTTCTAAAGCCCAGGGGTCCCACAGCAACCATTGAGACTAGCTCAGAACACTCCAGCTGGGTCTGCAAGCACCAAACATTTGGACACAGTTTTTCCTCCCTGACTTGAATGAATAGACCAGCTGCTGGGGATGTTTTAGACACAACCTTGGCAACCAATGTTTCTGGGTAGGTTTGGTGGCTTGGCTGTTTATAAAATCCTTTAACTCAAACACGACCACTTCCAAAGAGTCTTCAGAAAATGGGCAGTATATATTACAGATCCAGAAGATTGTCAGAAACAATCAAACATTATGCAAAGGGGCACAAAATGCTGGAGAGAGCCTTCTGTGAGCATGCACCTTATTTTCATAAGTAGCCAGGACTCATTGCAAAGGAGAGGGGTGAATATTTTCATGATCCCTGATGCATAGCAATGCTTCACTTATCCAGAGGCCATTCATTCAGCATTAGCAGGAGCCCAGCTGAGAAATAGGAGAAAATTCCAAAAGCATCTGATTAGTTCAAATAGATGCTAATTAATGCACCGTCCTAAGGTTCACAAAGCTTTTAGCTTCAACAACCCTGTGATTGAGGCAGTTTGGCCAGTGCTGACCCACCTTTCGGTCTCAAAAGAACTCATGTACTAGATTCCCTTCCAGTGGGTGAGCCCACTGTTGGTGCAGATTTCTCAAGAAAAAGCCAACGTTTCCTTTCAAAGAGCCGAAGGAAAGAGACTTAGAGATTCCAGAAGGGTAAAACATTCAGAAGGGAAGACAAAACTGTTCTCATTTTAAATGAATGCATCATTATTTCTTTTCCATTCTTGTCTCCGACAGTGATTATAGAAAAGAGTAACTGTGTCCTGACAGGCGTGTGGGCTCACACACCTGTCATTCCTTCAGTAGAGTATTCCCAGACAGTCCCATGCTTCTTAGGATATTTTCAAGGGGTCAGATATATAAGAAATATTTCTTTTTTTCCTCCTCATGTATCAACATGGCTTTTCTTCCCCTATCCTTCAGGGAAGCCTATTAACAACTAGTAACATCTATATCAATCTTTCAGGATCTTTCTTGCCCGCTCAACTGGACAAATCCCAGAAAAGGGCCCCGTTGTACCAGGAGCCTTCATGCTTTCATTCCCTGACATTTTCAATGGAACGGTTGACTCTCACCTGAGTTTCAAGGACTCTGGCCTTCCTAGGCCCCTGGCTGAGACTGGCATAGGTTTAAAGGACTGTAGATTTAGAGTTGGAAAGGCCTCAGGAGGGCTATAAGTAGTAAATTTTGCACCCAGGACAGCTGGCAGGAAATGCACCACTTGGGAGGGGCTGAGAGAGGTGGGCCAAAGAGACAGAGGCCATTTAGCAGTTTCCTGCTCTAATGTGTTGGTCTTAATAACTGTCATTATATAATGCTATGAAGCTTTACATATTCCATCTTACGAGCATCACAACAACTGCAAGGAGGCAGGAGCGACGGCAATGATTAATCTCATTTTACAGATGAGGAATTCGCGGCTTGGTGACGGAAGACTCTTTGGAGAGATTAAGTCTGATTAATCAACTAGAGAGCGTCAAGGGTCTTCAAACTCAGTCCTCCTGGATTCCACAGCCAATGCTCTATTCACTGCCCGTGCTCCCTCTCAAAAGCAAAACTGACTTTTAACACTCGAAAGCGCTTTCCTTATAGCTTTGTTAGTTAGGTGCTAAGATCCAGAGATTCTACATTCTTGCAGCTCCGGAAGCATTATCAGCACCCCCCAACATGATGGCGCCCTGAGGTGGAGCTTGCATTACCCCACCCTTGTGGAGCCTCTGGACTTTAGAGGTCTTCTTCTAAGCCAAAGGGCCTGGACTGAGCTCTGGGAAGCTGGCTTATGGTTAACATGAACTCACTCTCTTTGTTTGGTGTTATGGAGTAAACATTAATTATCCACTGGAATATATGTTTGACCATTTTTGTTAGTAAATGACTTAGTTGCTGTGGTAAAGATAGTATCTCCCATTCTTCCCATGAGGGAGACCAGCTTCCCCCTGAGTCATCCCTTTCAGAAAAACAAGTACACTCTCCCCATCCCCACCCAAATTAAGGCTGTTGTTCAGTCAGAAGACCTGCCGATGGAAAAGAGCAATGACATCAGCAGACCTGCTCTCCAGCCCCCAGCCAGTGAGTGTCTCCACTGGAGGCAGGCAGCCCCTTGGAGTCTCAGGATGACCCCTGCTCCTATAACCTGATAGTCTGTCTTTTGGGACTATTCCCCACTCAGGTCAATCTTGCCCTATTACAGTATTTCCTCATGGGAGGTGAAATTTCCTTCACCATCTTAGCTCATCCTCTCTAAAATGGGAAAAAGATGCTCTTTTTGCTCCAGGCTCTATTGGAGATGGAGCTGGTGGTGAGACCCAAGCAGCTGCCCCAGCCCATGGCCCAGACTGGGGGAGATGAGGCACAGTTCTTATTGTCCTTGGGCAAGTGAGGCTGAGGGTATTAGCAGATACTCCTGTGCCCAGTCCTGCACTCTTCCACCCCTGCCCCTAACCATCCCTGATGGCTTGGTAGAATCACATCTCCAGTTTTCCTTCACATATGGAACCACAGTCAAGTGAGAAGCTTTCAGCCCAATGGACCAATGATGAAATGTCAACATCTATACTTGCCAAGATTTAAGAAATTTATGGCACTCTTCAGAGGTGGGAGACTATGCGTGTGGAATATTGTATGTACTGTCCAACTCAGTTGATGTATGCCTAATTTTGATGAAATTGCTTTTCTTTCCCTTCTTCCTTTCTCTTTCTTTCTTTCTCCCTCTCTCTCTCTCTCTCTCTCTCTCTCTCTCTCTTTCTCTCTTTCTCTCTTTCTCTCTCTCTCTTGTCTCTCTCCCTCTCTTGGTTATAGGGGACAATTTATTGGATTCGGAAGGGTGTATTTAGAAATGAATGGAGATGTTAAAACAGAAAATAAGATTTTGATGGTTAATTTAGATTTCTGAAAATTGAGATAACTTAAGAATAGAGTCATGTTCAAATTTCAGCTCCACAAGGGGAGAAACTTGTTTGTTTTTGTACCCTCTCAGTGCCCACCACAATGGATGGCACAAAGAAGGTACTTGCTCTCATCTTTGTGGTGAGAACAGGGGAAGAATCCAAGATCAGAAGAGTCAGGCAGACGCTAATATGGACTGAGAAGGTCAGAAGGCCCACCAGAAGGTGTCACAGCAGGAGTAACTTGTCTACCAAAATTTCACAGACATTAAAATTCATCAAACCCTGATTAAGTACCATGAGAAGAAGCTAGTGTAATGTAATCAAGTCAAATCCACAAACACTTATTAAGTACCTACTACGTGCCAAGCACTGTGCTAACCACTAGGTATATGAAGAAAGGCAAAACCAAAAACCCAGAACAACAACAAAGATACCCCCCCAAACCCACATTTCCTGCTCTCAGGGAGCTCACCCTCTGGATGGAGACAGGATGAGCTGGAGATAACCTCTGAGGGAAGGTACTAACTAGCACGAAGAGGGGCTAGGAAAGGCAGAAGGTGGGATTTTAGCTGGGACCTGAAGGAAGCTGGGGAAACCTCCAGGCTTCCCTGTCCAAAGGTCATCCCAGAACTGGTCCAGGATACATGGTGACTCATGCATCTTAGGTGAGACACCATCCCTATGTCTTCTGGTGAGACAGAGGACCACCAGGCCGTACCATCTGCCCTCCGTTTATACCTTGCAGATCTCTGGAGCTTTCATGTGACCTACTGATGTAACCTAAACCCCCTGGGCCTTGCCATCCACCCTGGTGCTGAGCCCTCAGGATTTCCTTTCTTTTTACCTTGACTCCCACTTTTGTGTGTTGCCCTGTCCAATCACAGAATGAGCTCTTGGAGAGCACAGACTCTCTCACTTTTTCTTTGTGAATCCCCAGTCAGTGCTTAGCACGTAGCAAGTCCTTAATACCTTTTTTCATTCCTTCATTCTTTAATGAGCCTATATATTCTTATGGCAGATACAGCACATGGCATATATAGATAAATATGGTAAAAAGTAGGAAGTGGCAGAGCAGAGAAGGGGTCCAATAAACGAACTGAGGAAAAAATTGAGAAGAATATGACTGAGGTGTTGAGAGAAGGAATAACCAGTAAGTCCTTTTCTTTCCTGTGTCCTCACCTTTGAGTCAAGGCAGAGTCAGGACTGTATCTGGGGTGAAGATAATGCCAAGGGAGAAGACAAGAAAGCGCAAAGTAGAGTCTGAGAGACGCCCGCAAGACCCATGATGACCCAGAGAAACCGAGGGGTGCTCAGACAGATAGAAGAAGAAGCAGGAAGGAGCCGTGGGACTGAAGCCAACGGAGGTTTCTCACCTAAAATTCTCGCCCTCAGAAGTAAATTCATCTGGCCCTAAAGGTATGTCTGTTCAAACTTGCTCCCTGCAGAGCCTTGCTAGCTCCTAGTGTCTGTGAAGAGGCATTTCAGAGAAAGAAGAATCTTAAAGTTTGGAAGAAAATCAGCAGCCATATAGCCCCACCCACACCCAGAAAGGAAATCCATCTACTTCCCCAGCAAGTGGGTATCCAGCGGGGGTTAGTGGTCCAATAGGGGTGGAGAGGCAAGATGAACAGCAGGACAGATATTCAATCTCTAGGCCTCCTGATGGTCAAGGCCAGGCTTCACTGGGTCCTGGTACCAGGCTGATGGTGTGTAGAAAAGTGACTCATGGTTGAGGTACTCCGACTCCAGTGTTGGATACATTATGTTGCTTGGGGATATTGGAAGCGGTGAGGAGGAAACTTTTGAAAGCTCTTCATTCCTGGACTGATGGCAGGGCTAGAGTGGGTGGAGCAGCGATGTAGAGGCTCCTTTAACCCACCCTTATATATGGCCTGGACTTGAGGTGCATCACCATACTAGTTGACCATCTTCATTGGTCCCTGCCACTTGGATGGTGGGGACCCAGAACTGTCTCTGGCTGAAACTCCTGGGGAGGCCCATGGAGGAAAAGGGATGCATTTACACTCACCGTCCAAAGTGTCACTCTGTGTATGAACCCTTTGTTCTGGATCCGTCCTCACAAGATACCCACTTGCTCTAAACTGACCCGACCTGCTGCATTTTCCACCAGCATCTTCGATTCCATGGGTGCGGTGTCATGGAATCCAGATTCTCCAAACTGGCTGGAACATGAGAGGCCACACAGGACCATCCATACCCAAACAAGGACCCTTTCTGCCACACCTCCAGTAAATGGCAGTGACATCCAGCCACTGCTTGAAGATTCCCAGTAAGAAAGAGCCAACCATCTCCAGAGGCAGCCTTACCGAGAACCTACCTGACTGCCCCAGATTTGTCTCTTGCCAAACGTTCCTACTTGTTTTTGTATTTTGTGTTCGGTGATACGGTCACCGACCTTCCTGTCTCTATGTCCTCCTAAGCCCTTTGGCATCTTTTGAGCTCAGTCTTTGGTGCCACAGACTTTTCCACCAGGACGAGCACCAGTCCAGGGGACGTTGGTAAGAGTCACTCTTGGAGTTCTGTGGGCCACAGCTCCTGGATGGTCTGGCCTTTGCTTCCACTCTTTGGCTGAGTCACGGTAATCATGAGAAGTCTAGATGTTCCCTCCTTTGTTTGAACACACACACACACACACACACCACACACATACCATACACACACACACACACCACACACACACACACACACCACACACACACATATACACACCACACACACCACACACACACACACACACCACACACACACATATACATACCACACACACCACACACACACCATACACCCATGACACACACACACCACACACACCACACACATACCACACACCCATGCCACACACACATACCACACACACACACACACACACACACACACACACCACACACACCACACACACCCCTTTGCACTTACTCCTCATGAGCCTATGAAGGGAAAGAAAAAGCTCCCTCATCAGATGTCCATTCTTTGGGCAGTCAAGTCTTCGGGCTCAGTCAGCCTAGTTGTCTGGACCACACTCAGTTCACAAGAACTGATGAGCACTTGTTCATTTAGCTTTGGGAATTCCTCATCACCTCATAGAGCCCTAGGGATTAGAGCTAGAAGAAACCTTGGAGATGGTCCAACTTCTTCATTTTACAGAGAAGACAATGAGTCCATATTGGGGAAAAGACTTGTCTAGAGCCACTCAAGGTCACAAATAGCTTGCTGTATTTGACTTACAGTCAGTCTTCTGACTCTGGAGCATACCTATATAGGGGCATACTGGTAGAGGAGTCTGATGGATGAGAAGATAAAGAGTTTTAAAATGAGACACCTTCAATCCCTCCAGAGTTCTTAATTTCCCTCATGTGGGTTCCCCTCTGATCCACTTAGGTCCCAGCCCCTTCATTACTCCCTAGATGCATGAGCTCTGACATCCCTGCAGTGTCCCATCAGCAGGCAAGCTCCCAGCTCCTGCTCCCTGTTGGCCCCTACTATCTTTTCCTGAATTCCACTCATCCCTGCCCTTCTTCCATGGTCTCTCCTTAGCCCCACTCCCCACTTCCATTGTGCTGGCTGGAAGCCCTTTTCCATTGCTAGCGATCTGCCCTCATTCTCAATCTTCTCTTCCATTGTTCCTGGCTCTCTCTGAAAGACAGTGCTCTTCAGTGCTGGGTTTTCCTGCTTTCATGCCCCCAGCACATTAATCCAGGAGGAGGAAGAAGCAGACTCCTTGCTTCTCACTCCCAGTTCTAGAGAATCCTGTTGTCATATGAACAATAGATGATTTGCATACATTTAGTTTTCTGACATGGAAAGTTTACCCCCAAATCTGGTAAGTGTTCAGGAATCTCCTTTGGGAGGCTGTGATGTCTGACGCTCAATGTATTCAGCACAATGTTAATGGTAAACAATCAGTCAAAAATATTTATTAAGCACCTACTGTGTGCCAGGCACTGTGCTAAGCACTGGGGATACAAAGAAAGGTAAAAGACAGTCCCTGCCCTCACAGGGCTCACAGTCTAATGGGGAGGCAGCATTCAGACAGCTATGCACAAACAAGGTATAGACAGGATAATTTGGAGATAATAGATGGAAGGCACTAGAATTAAGTAGGATTGGCAAAGTCTTCTTGTATATGAAGGAATTTTAGCTGGAACTTGGAGAAAGTCATGGAAGTGAGAAGACAGAGATGAGGAAGAACATTCTGGGCATGGGAGACAGCCAGTGAAAATGCGTGGAGTCAGGAGACGGAGGGTCTTGTTTTAAGAACACTAAGAAGGCCCGTGTAGTGTCCCTGAATCACAAACCATGAGGTGGGATGGAAGGGTAAGAAGACCAGAAAGTAGGTAGAGCCAGGTTAGGAAGGACTTTGAAGGATTTTCCATTTGGTCCTGGAGATGATAAGGAAGGTGCCGTGATCAGACATGCACTTTAGGAGGATCACCTGGACAGAAGCATCTGATGGGGCTCATCATCTATAAGGAATTTTCATTTCACTTGGACTGGACCTTGGATACCATCTATACTTGTAGGAAGCTACTTTGGTGAGCATACATACAGCCTCCTATCTTCTGCCTCGCCTGAGGTATCCAATAGCCAGAGGGCTTTGAATGGGGTCAGTCTATTACTGCATCTTTCAAAGAATCTTAATGATGTTAACACATTTTAAATTAATAATCAAAAGGCATTTATTAAATAACTCCCACATGCCACCCACTGCAACCAAGTGGTGAGGACAGAAGGACAAAAGGACGGGGTGACTGTGCTGACTTTTACCTATGACAGTCATCTAGGCGGGATTTAGGACTTAGGGCTATAAGGTTTGCTCTCTCTTCTGTAGGGTGTGTGTGACCTTACCGAGTTCCACACCTGCTTCCTACAGGAAGCGTATTAAAGGTTTCAACTGCTTCACTCATCCTGATACTGTCTAACTTACTGCGTCCATTTGGGCACCAGTGGTTATTCCCAACACCAGGCAGACCCTAGTAGAAGCTGATCTCTTTGACCTCAGAAGATTGAACTAGGAGCAATGTATGGGATTTAACAGAGAAGAAAACTTAGGTTCCATTTAAGGAATAATTTCCTCAAATTAGAGTTTATCAGAAGTAGATTGAGGTGCCCCAGGAGGTCACAGGTCCCTCTTTCCTAGAGATGGCCTCAAGTGGGGCCGAAGAGGATATGGAAGAAGGAAATCTTGTTCAGATTTGGATTGGTCTAGAACAGAAACCTCCGAGTGCCTCCATTTCTGAGCCTCTGGTTTTTTTTTCTGAGTCTTTTATTGTGCCCAGACCTGGGCTGCACGCCAGACTCTGCCTGGATTTCTTCTATGTTATAACTTCCAATGAAGATTGTTTGCCTTCCCTTCTTTCTTCCTCAGCTCCTCAGTGGTCAGGGCCAACATGGCCCTGGGTGCCTTCATTCCCTTCCTCCAACTTTAGAAGGATGAGCTCATCCTCCATGAAGGCCAGAGTGTTATTGGCTCTTCTGCTCTTGTCAAAGAGAGCCCAAGCAGGGGTCTGGATGATTCAAGTCCCCCAGCACTATTGGAATTGTTCTCCATGGCAGGCCCATCATCTATTTCTCCCATCAAGCAATCAGTGAGCATTTATTAAGCATGTGTTACGTGCCAGGCACTGTGTTTCTCACTGGAGTAACAAAGAAAAGGTAGAAATGGCTCTGCCATCAGGGAACTCATTCTAATTGAGCTCAGCTTTTTTTTTTGTCCAGGAATCCTGTTGGATACTTCCATGACAGTGATACCTCCCTTTCTCTGTCTGTTGATCTTCCCCAAAATGCCCCCCTCTGTCCTCCCTTCTCTGAGTGCTTCCTGAATCCCCTCACACCAGCACTGAAAGCTTTCTTAGTACACAGCACCTCTCCTTTTCCTAACTGATCGATCACTTAAAAAAAAAATCCTAGCCTTCTAGAGACTCCACATTTCAGTTCTGAGTCCCAAAACCAAGTTCCAGTGGTAACTGACCTCCTTGAATTAGGACAGCTTAGTTCATCTTACCTGTGCCTCATCTTTGTTTTGGATAGATCAGGGGTTCTTACCTTTTTTATGTCCTAGACTCCCTGAGTAGTCTGGTGGAGCCATGAATTCCTCAGAATCGTGTTTGAAAATAATCGAAGGAAAAGCTGAATTCCAATTAGAGGTTAGTGAAAATAAAGATGGATGTTTTCTCCCTTCCAAGTTCAGAGGCTTCCTGAAATCTGTCAACAGACCCCTTGTCCATGGACTGAAGGTTAAGAACCCTTGATGTAATGGCCAAGTTGATGGATTTCATGACTGGCTCTGGGCATGGTAAGGAGCTGGTCATAAAAGATCACTAGATATGAGACATAATCTAGACAAGAGCATCAGATTCCTCCCTTTATGCTCTGAATGTAAATTTGGTCTGGTCCATTGCCAGGTTCCTATGTCACTTTCTCAAGTAAAACTGCCACTTTACCTGGCACTGAGTTTGTTAGATACACACAGGTACTTTCCTCCATCCTACTCCCTTTTCACTTAAATTCTCTCTTGATCAGATCCACAGGTCTCCAATAACCATGTTTTTACTTCGTTGAATGCACTGAGACAAGAGCCCATCATTCCTGCATGTTAAGTTATGATCTAAAAATCCCAAGCCTGTTTTCAGACACTTTCTTCTTTATCAGGCGTGTAGACTTTCAAATCTGCTTTTCTCTTTGCAAGCTCTTGGCCCCAGTTGGTAGCAGTGATAACATGCTTCTGTGCCCTTGACATCTTCCGTGCCTTGCCCAAGAGGGAATTTATCATCCCTAGCAATATCCCCAAGCTCTGCACGGTACTGCTGTTGATCTCCACTGGCTCTCCAGAGGTAGAGTGTAGTCATTAGGCTTTATGATTCTTGTGAAGATCGCAGGATTCTCTGTTGCTAATGACAGATTAAGAAGTATCATTCCCAGTACTGCTCAGCAAAGAGCTTGTTCCTTCTTTTCCCTGCCTTCTCATTAGATGGGTTCTCACTTCATGGCACCTCGGAGATCCACAACACCAGTCCTTGGGGGACGGACAGCTACTTTCTCCTCTATGGGAAGACCTTCATAGACTTTAGGTTTAGGATTGAAGGGTCCTTCTTTCTTTTCTCCTCTTTCATGGTATTCCACCTGCCAACATTCTGACATGTATCGGGATTCTCTTTTGCCTCTCCAAATATTTTTTTTCTCCTTTGCTTTTGCCATTAGGTCATTTATTTCAAGGGGAAAAAAACTGTTGTGCCTAATAATCTAGAGAATGGAAAGGGATTCTTCCATGCTTTTTGCCTTCTCTCCTAGGAGAAACACCAACCTGACCTTTCTTTATATATAGATGATGACTTGATCTTGGCAGAAGGGTACCACTTCACATTTTATGAAAATTATTGCAGAAGTATCCTTGCTTTCCATACTTAATTGAAGTGAACCAGTCCTCACTGGTTCTCCCTGGTACCTCGAGGCCAGTTGTTCCAGCAAGCTGCCTAAGTTGGCAGCCTAAATTGGTCTGAATTGCTTGGGTCTCCTGGGACATTCTGAGTTTATTGTGGTGTCTGCCCTTTCCCTCCCCTGTTGTATGTAGATGAAGGTAGCTTATCCAATGCTGTGGGTTGCCAGAGAGCAGCTTCCTATCCAAGGGGTAATACCGATAGCCAATATCTCTGAGGAGCTTTCTAGATGAATATAATTACCAACCACTTCTCGCCTGTTCTTCCTCTTCTTTCCTTTCCCTTCCAAAGCTCCTCCTGTCCTCAGTCTCTGACTTGACCTCACCCTTTCTCTTTTTCTTTATGTTCCAGAAATGGAAATACACTATCATTAACTCCATACCTATTTATGAATGGGGCTATGAGTGTGAAGGCAGGAGACTTAGAAGTGGGCTATTGTATAAAAAGCATTTAACATCTCTCCGTAAGAATTAGAACCAAAGTGAGGAGCACATTTAGCCTGGATGCCAGGACTAAGAGAAGTCTGTCTGTAGGGATCTGTGGCAGCTAGCCCAATCCCAGGCTCCTTTATGATTTAGAAAAACCACATGGTTGAGAAATTGCTGGGCTTGAGGCACCTTTACATGGGGACACCTAGGAGAAAAATAGAACTTCCTATGTTTGACTTTTAAAGCCCTTCACAACCTGGCCCCAATCTCCCCCTCCAGCCTCATTCTACATGACTCTGCTTCATGCCCAGCCCAGCCTGGGCTGGCCTGGCTTTTATCTGGGCCACATGGAGGCACACTGTGGAATCTGCATACAATCTATCCTGGGTGTCTATCCCAGCCCCTTACTGCTCATTATTCCAAGGACAGTGATAGGACAGTGATAGCTTCTTGGGGCCCCCATTATGGGGACAAAAGCTGTGTGTCAGCCCTTGGCCACCCAACTCATTTCCTTCTGGACTTGGTGTGTATCTATGGGAGAATGCATCACAGACTTAGGGGAGAGATTTTGTACCAATTCTCCTAAATCATCAAAGTCCAAAGAAAAAACTCTAACCCCTCTACAAGTGCCTTGAGGCTGGCGGATTAAATGATTCTCACCTGGTAATCTGGGGTGGGGGAAGCACTCCCGGGGGGGGGGGGGGGGGGTTAGGAGCTTGAAGGACAGCCCCTTCAAGCTACTCCTGGGCGGGGCTAGAGTAGATGAGCCGGGGGACCTTCTTACTGTTCCTCGTGCACAAGCCTCCAGCTTCCATTTCAGTGTCTTTGCAATGGCTTTCTGCCATGTCCCAGATGCACTCCCTTCTCACCTCTGCTTGGTAGAGTGCCATGTTTCCTTTAAGATTCAATCCAAGCACACCTTGAATTGACTTTTAACCGATCTCACCCCCAGTTGCTAGTGTCCTCCTTCCCAAAGCTAAGAAGGACATTTCTTTTGTAATACATATGTATGTATGTATGTATGTATGTACATATGTATATATGTATATCTCCATGTTATCTCCCTGCTTGGAATGTAGGCTCTTTGAAGACAGGCAGGTCACAGACTTGCCGAAACGCACACCACATGTTCCCCTTGGTACGTTTCTCCCCCTTTCTTCATCCCTTGTATGTTCAGAAAATGACCTCTTAACCCTGGCCAGAGATGGAAAAGCTAGTCTTCATGAGCCCCTTAAGCATACACACCCTAAGTAAAGCTTATCCTTTGTCCTACTTCCAGCCTCCCCAACCACTCTACCGGTTTCACCCGATTTTAGCTGGTTCTTGAAGCTCCTCACCTAGAGCTGTTTCCTTATGTGGAAGTATAATCATTTCTTACTTCTCATGCCAGGAACCTAGAAGGCTGTGCTACTGAGCATCACACCAGCCTGTCCCTCTTTGCCAAACACAAGACTCTTCATCACCAGCTATGAGCTGAGACCTCACCCCTAGTCCCAGCTTTCCCGCAATTGCTCAGCAGAAGTCTCCTGCTCCAGCACAATCGCCTGCTTCCTGGCTCCTGCTCAAACCTGTTTGGTTTTGTCATGTCTTGCACCTTTGTGTGTCCTGTGTTCCTTATCTGACCAGCCCTTTCTTCTCCTCTCAATTCCCACCCATCATTTCCCACCTGGCTAACCTAGCTCTCACGAGCTTCAGAAACTCATCATTCTGCAAGTTGAAATCAATTCTGAAACACACACTTCCTCAGATAATTCCCCACCCCAGTCATAGGACTTTCTCATGCCTGGTTACTTCCTCTCTCCTGTTTTCTCCTCTGCCTTTCAGATTTTTTTTTTTATGTGCTGTCTTCCTTCATTAGATTATTAGCTCCTTGAGGGCAAGGACTGTCATACCTTTCTTTGTATCCCCAGCACTTAGCATGATGCCTGGCACATAATAATTGCTTAACTGATGTTTATTGACTATTGGCTATTGACTCTCCAACAATCCCACTGTAAGAATGGGGATGAGTGAATAAGTCAGATTTCCTGCACTTCTCCTAAAGTAAGTGATATTTGTTGAAAAGGCCATGATTGATTTCAATACTCCATCAGATGAACTGGAGTGACTTGCCCAGAAAGTGTTTGTGTTGGCTGAGACAATCTGGTCATTGCCTTATGGGTCTTCTATAAAACAGTAGCCCAGTGGGAAACCTTGGGGGTGGATTCCAGTGAACAGTGAAAGAGGAGAGAGGGTTCCAGCTAAAGCCCCCCCCCCCACAGAAGGAAGTGCTTCAGGGGGCAGGAGGGAAGAGAAGGGGAGCCCTGGGGTTTGGTCTTGGGCTCTTCCAGTCCCCTTTCCCTCTGCCATTGACCAGGGAAGGACTTCTTGGGTACATGGTGTCCTATCACTGTCCTTGGAATAATGAGCAGTAACGGGCTGGGGTAGACACCCAGGATAGATTGTATGCAGATTCCACAATGTGCCTCCATGTGGCCCAGATAAAAGCCAGACCCAAAGGGAGCTTCTTGGGGCCCCCATTATGGGGACAAAAGCTGTGTGTCAGCCCTTGGCCACCCAACTCATTTCCTTCTGGACTTGGTGTGTATCTATGGGAGAATGCATCACAGACTTAGGGGAGAGATTTTGTACCAATTCTCCATATTATGCCTCCTCGGTAAATACCCCTTCCTAAAAGTTGTTGTTTGTCCTTCGTTTTCCAAGAGGACCAATGACATTACAGGTGACATCTTGACTCATGAGCAAATTGGAGTTAAGTGAGGCAGAGCTGTGTAAAGTTGTCAGCCTCTCTCTTCCCTCCTAAATCATCAAAGTCCAAAGAAAAAACTCTAACCCCTCTACAAGTGCCTTGAGGCTGGCGGATTAAATGATTCTCACCCGGTAATCTGGGGTGGGGGAAGCACTCCCGGGGGGGGGGGTTAGGAGCTTGAAGGACAGCTCCTTCAAGCTACTCCTGGGCGGGGCTAGAGTAGATGAGCTGGGGGACCTGACTCCCAAGGCCCAGGGGCAGCTGAGATCTGCAGCTCAGAGCGTGGGTTATAGCGATCGGCCTCCCCTCCAGGACTGGACAGAGTCCAAGCTCCTCTGCTCCAGGAAGCCAAGCCTTCCCAAACTGGCGGCCCCCAGCCCCTCAGCTGCCCTGGTGTGCCTTCCGCTTACACTTGGGTCTCTTAGCTCTGCCTGCCTGAAACGCTAATGCTTCCCAGCTGTTGGCGGGGTCAGAGCATCCATGTCTAGCTGGAGGGAACCTCAGAGACACTTGATAGGTGAGAAAACTCGGGCCTAGGGAGGAAGCGGCAGCTTGAGGGTTTGAACTTAGGGGCTCTGGTTCCGGGGCCGGCAATCGTTCTGTTCCATAGCATCTGTGGCCTGTCTCCACATTCCAGCTACCAGCCCCTTAGGGCAGGAGCGTGCCTGTGATTTCCAAGGCTTTCACCTCCCAACTGAGCCCACCCCTAGCCCAAGAATCAGTCAGTCCATGAACATTTAGTAAGCACCTACTATGTACCAGGCACTGTGCTAAGGGCTGGGGATAAAAAGAGGCAGAGGACGGTCTCTGCCCTCAAGAAGCTCACAATCTAATGAATGAGGTAACAGGCAGACTCTGTTTTGCCCTCAGTAGATAATCAGGAAATCTTTATCTCGAACAAACAAGAGAACGAATGAATGAATGAGTCCAGGCTACTGAAGCCTGCAGAGTCTGAAATTACAGGACAGGGCATAGTTTCTGTGATCAAATTTATCACTTCTGCATCCAAGCATCTCATTTATTAGAGAAGAAAGAAGTTGCACAGGTTTTTCCTGGGAGCTGGCTCTTCCTCGCCTATGAGATGAGCTGTCTGACTCCCCTTGTGATCAGAGGCCCCCAAACAGCACAAGGACCCACCTGGCAGCCCAGCCCAGCCCTGCAGTGACCCAGCAGCTTGTCGATTTCCTGTGCTGGCCCAGCAGCCCCAGTACAGGACGCTGTGTGCCCATCTGAGGAAGGCCGGGCCCTCCTCCCTGGAGCAATGGAATTGGGCCAGGCTGGAATGCATCCTTTCCTGTGGGCAGATATGGCAGCAGCAATGCGGGATGACATCATGAAGGAATAATGAGGGAGTAATAAATCTGGAGGGGGTCCTGTTGGGCAGGCTGGCCAGCCATTCAAGGGCTGCCTTTGCTGGGCTCTGGGACTGATTTCTTCCTGACTCTCTGCCCTCTCTGACTCCCCCGGACCCAGCCCATCCTAGCTAAAAGTGTAAGTTCACCTTCTCAGCCCCAGGCTTCTCCAAGTCAACCCAGGCCCTCCCTTGGCATTTCTGCTGCAAAAGGAGGGCTCTTCTGCCCACAGGGATGTGGCCACCACCACTGGTGCAGCCATGGGACAGGGATGACTGCGTGCACGGCACCCTCATGCCCAGACACCGGTTCTTTTGGCTCCCGGGGCAGGGTTCCACCTCCTGGCCCTTGGTGCTGCCTGGGGGTGGAGTCAGGACTGGGAAGCCCCACACAGCCACAGACATTCTCCCTCTGTCTCCAGGCTGCACCATGTCCTTCTCACAGTGAGCTGAGGAACAGGAGCCTTGGCCCAAGCTTTCAGGCTCGGCCCGGGGACTGGCTCCTCAAGCAGTCTTCTCTGGTCACCTCTGTGGTGGAGGGTTCACCTCCTTGGCTTCTGTTTACTGTCTGGGCACTTCTGTGTCCCCAAACAGGTTATAACAGAATAAAAGTCCTCTGGGGCAGGAGTTACTTTGTTTTTGTCTTGGAATCCTCAGTCCCTTGCCATAGTAAGCACCTAATTGGAGTTGTTGAATTGGGTGCAGAAAATGAGGCAGAGATGTGAGTCCTGCCCAGGTATTCGGACCATCCCCTGGAGCACCCCCCCCACCATAAGCCAGATGACCAGTGCGAGAGGAGACCCCACAGGCTCCCCGCCCAGCTGGCAGGCCCAGGAAGGCCACGTCTCGGGGCTGGGGGAGAGGAGAAGGGGAACCTGGCCATGCCTTGCTCCGGGACACCTCCTGAATTACCACTGTGCCAGACAGCAAAGAGGGCATTTGTCTCGGCACCCCCCCCATCAGTGAGACAGCCACCCACCTTGACTCGCTCTGGATTTCCTCTGGGCTTCCTCTCATCCCCCACTGGCATTTCCTCCTCAAACGGCCAAGAGCCTCAGCCCAAGACCACTGGGCTGGCTAAGGGCAGGTCTCTTTCATGTGGCTTCAAGAGAAATGGTATTAGAGGTGCTAAAGCTCCCCCTTAGCCACCTCTACCACACACATATACACACACATTCACACACATACACACACATACACACATATACATATATACATATATACATACACACATACACACATACTCATACGCATATACACACATACACATACATTCAAACATATACATATACACACGTGTGCACACACATGCACACATGCGCACATACATGCACACATGAACACACTCGCACATATACACACTCACATACATTTACATGTGTTCACACATGTACACTCATACATACCTGTACATACACACATGCACATACATATACACATGCACATGCACACATATCTACACACCCTCACACACATATACATACTCGTGCATACACATATACACACACATTCACACTCATACACAGTCACACATACACACATTTACACATATCCATACACTCATACACACATATATACACACACTCACACACACACACACACTCACACATAGTGGTGGTGGCTGAGCATCCTGGGTAGCACACTATTGGCCCCCTGATGTCACACCACAGATGACCCAGCCTCAGCTTTCCCTTCCTTTGCCCTGTCTCCTGCAGAGGCCTGGATAGGGTGTTGGGAAGCTCACACAGCCAAGGAGTACCGAGCTCCTCCTCTCTTACAGGCTCTGGGCAATACAAGGGAACACCACACAAGCTAGTCCCTGCCCTCCAGGAGCTGACCATCTACTGAGGGCATGAAGATATGGAAATGGGTAACTGTAAGAAAAAGCTGTGGGGAAGCTGGGGGAGGGGACAAAGAAGGTATTGTCGGAATCTATGGAGGAAGAAAATGAGGCTTAGCAGGGTTTGAGGACTTGCCCCAGATCGTAGAGCTAGTAAGCGGTGGAGGGGCAGACTCACCTCCTTACTCTCACTAGAGCCTTTGTAGAAGGATTCGGTCCCAAATCAGCAGAGATGCAGAGGCACAGCGGGGCTCCGTGATGCCTCCTGTCTAGACTGCAGCTCCATCAAAGTACTAAGGAATAGCCTCCGTGTTCAGGCTAAGGAGCGTGTCCTGGGCTAGCTCAGCATGCTCCTCCTCAGCCATGACCTCCCGTCGCCTGCTCCCGTGCCCTGGCACAGACAAGCAGCAGGCAGTGGAGAGGAGCTCGGCCCTCAGTTCTTGCCCCTCGTGTCTTAAATCCACCCCCTCCCTCCTCCTGGAAGAATGGACCTTCCTCTGAGATCATCTCTGGCTTATCCTATCTAGAGGTGGTTTGTACACGGCCCCCCCCTTCCCCCTTAGAAGGTGGGCTCCCTGAGGGGCGAGAGATGTTTTTTTACCTTTATTTGGATCCCCAGTATTTGCCACAGTGTTTTCCCCATAGTAGGTGCTTAATAAATGACTTTCCCCCTGTTCATTGTAACCCTACTTCACACAGTGCCAGGAACACAGTAGGTGCTTAGCAATTGCTTGTTGCCTTGACTTGATTGTTTTACCAAAAGGAACTTGACCTGAATCCTAGACTCAGAATGTTCTCATGGGTCTTTCCCCTCTGGAAAAGAAAAAAAAAAAAAAAGCTAAGCGTCAACGTGTGTGTTCAAGTTGCGTGCTCCAGGGAGACAGAACCCCCTTGGTCTGCTGCCTCCTGGAAACCACAGGTCTGATCCAAGACTGAAGTGTTTCCAGCTCTCAGGTCACAGGATCGCGCAGGAGAGGAAAAGAAAAAAGGATTAGTTCAAGCGAGAAGCTTTCAAGGGGTTTCTTCTCCCCCCATCCCCCACCAACCTTTAAATTAAACAGGAATATTTCTCCCGGGATGATGCCTGTTCTTTCCCTTTAAAAAAAAAAAAAATCTGACACTCTGTCTGCAAGTGAAGCCAGATTCTAAATGAGGCTGTTGTTCAGATCCCGTACAGAGAAAGAGCATGTTTTTCTAGCAGTGGAAGCCACATGAAAGCTTTCAGAACAGCTTTTCTCCATTCCTGCTTTGGTTTCTTTCAGCACAGACTGGAGAGATTCAGGAATAGTTTTGGCATGAAAAATGAGCCATGCAGTGTTTGACATATTGATTTCTGGTTCCCATTTCTGAGCAAAATGGGAAGGTGGGATTTTCCACTTTTCTTATTCCTACTTAACCTCTTCGGACATTTTCATCGACTCTTGCCGGCCCACGATGCAATAAAAGTCTACTCCGAATGAGTCTACATCCCCCCCTCCCCCTGCCCCCAGCAGCCATCCTCCTTTGCAGTATTCACACTGGAGGGTGGTGGGTACCTGCTCTTGTCGGCAAGCCAGGACCACGCTCAGAGAAATTTCCTTTCTCCATTTCATTCTGGAGCCAACCTAGTCAGCCATAGGCAGATAAAGGACCATACTTGGGGCCATAGGGATCATCTTTGCTCTAAACCACCTCCAGAGAGAGACAGCTTAAGCACGAAACCTCTAACATTGCCACAGTCTGGGCAAACAATAATGCTCTTAGAAACAGTGTTGTGGAGAAACATGATGTTCCTCGTGAAAACTAGCCCTGTTCCCCTTCCCTGCTTATCCCATCAAAAAATCAATGGAGATGGGAAGGCAGCCCCAGACTAGAGGTTAACATGCAGAGATAAGAAGTAATTTAGCATCTTTAAGAGAGAGGGTGATGAACGTGTCAGAACAAGCCAGGGATTGTCTCTTTACACAGCTAGAACATATTGTGATCGCTGAGTGGGCCTCAGGAGAGAGAGAACAGGGGATCACTCTCTGCCTCAGGGTGGGGAGAGGATTGCACTGTGGGTCTAATAGGGAAAGGTGGGGGGAGAGAGGAGTTTATGAGAAGGCAGCTGAACAGTGGGCTTCCCCTCCTTCCTGTTTCCCTCCCCTCCCCTCCCTTCCCAATGGGCAACCTTGACCTTGGGGAAGAGAGAGGGTCAGCTGGAGTTTAGGCTACCTGGGGCTGCTTCCACTCCCTGTGACTGTGCCTTTTCTAATTAAATTGGGTTTTCTTTATTGGAATGTGAGATCTAAGCGACTTGTTAACAACAGCTGGATCTCAGCAGAAGTTGCTAGCAGTCAGGCAGTGAGCCTGGCTTCAGAGACGTGATCCCACTGAGCTGGTTGTTGACAATAAAATTTTTTTTAAAAGGCAGTTGTTTCTGTTTAAAGAAAAAACTTCCTAAAAGAGTCTCCATCAACAAATGAAATTGTGCGAGATTCTTTGAAGGCTGTCCTGACAGATGCCCTCTGGGCACTAGTACCATAAAACAGGGGGCTGTCCACTCACCAAAGCTGCTCGCCACCATCATGAGGGATGTACAGCAAGGCGTCTAAAGAACTTCCCACCTGATGAGGCAAATGCTCCTGCTGGCAGCTAACCGCAGGCTGATTGTGCAGGTCATTCTAACTATCCTCACTGGAAAATGGGAGTAAATGATAAATATCTACAGTCCACTCTAGCATCTGCAATTGGGTGGACAAAACAAAATACAGTTTATCCATCAGAACATTTACATTGTGTAGACATTGCAAGTGTATGAGTTGGACCCAAAATTGAACAGGATGAAGGCATATATATATGTTGGATTCTGCTTCAATCTAACCTTGTGCCCACAATAAAGAGAGAAAGAAAAAGGCAAAGGGATGGATTTCTGGGATTAAAGGAGGAAAGACAAAGAGAGGCCAAGGTAGAGCTAGGATGTTTAGGGAGCCCCTGAAAGAATGGAGTGGACCACAAAGGGGTTCCCAAGAGGCTGTAGGTTCTGTAGGGACTGCAGAATAACCATCCAAATAATAATTCTGAGTGATAAGCTGGGAAAACGTGGGCAGCAGAGTAGGAAGGAAAATGGGGCAAAGGAGGGCCTGGGCACTAGGTGCCCAAGGTTAGGGACAGGGGCAGCTTTTGGTATATATAGGCATAGTTATTTTAACGTCCCCATGCTTCCCCTGAAACAAAAGATCTTTTTTTTAAATGGAATTGTTGTGTAATTGTAAAAAAACAAAACAAAACGGAATATCGTGGTCTCTGAAGACTCCAAAAACCGACGGTGGGAGGCATTAGCAAAGACTTGCGTAGAAGAAGAGGAATAAGAAACGCCATCTGAAAGGTGAGGTGTATGACTGGCAAAGGAGACAGGCTGGCCACGCAGGCAGAGCAAGGGCTAATCGGGAGCTTTCTCAGGCTCCATGGGATGCTAAGAGAGCCAGGGGATGGGCTGAAGAATGTTGGGAGGGCGCAGACAAGAGCATCAAGGGACGAGCTGTACGCTGTCCCAATGAAGACGGGGCCACGGTGCTGAGATCATGCCTCCATCAAAGAAGCAATGCAGAGTGTCCAGGACCCAAAGATGGCAGCCTTATTTCTGGTTCTCTGAAGTAGCATGTCCTGTTTTGGATGCTACATTTCATTTTACTAAAATTTTTTGATAAGTTTTGTGTTTTTTTTTCATTATCTACATTTCCCAATGTATTCCTCCCGCTTCTCCTTCCAGAGATCAGTTTCCTATAATAAAGAACAACAGGGCAAAGTTCAGCAAAAATAAGAACATATCAAAAACTCCTGACATGATACGCAGTATTCTGCACCCGTAGTCCCCCCCCCACTCCAAAGTGTGCTTCTGAATCCCCACTCCTATATCCCATTCCCATGGCTGAACTTGAAGGCTGTTTTCTTTTCTCCATTTGTAGTTACTGTTCTTCTGTAGACTGAGTCAGAGCCTGCTGAGGCTGGGTACATCAAGCTGGAAGAGCACATGGCTCACCACTGTCCATGAACAAACACATTTCCTTTTCTGCTCTCACTCCATACACATCACCCTGACTCCTCGATGGCTCCCATGGTTCCTTGTCTACAGGTTGGCACATTGCACCCCAAGTTCTTTTCTACCTCCATGTTTAGAACCTCAGCAAAGGGTGTCTTGGTAACACCCAACTCTTCTGCTCCATTGGTACCGCTCACTGATGTCCCCACTCTCATTGGCTGCAAAGGTAACTTTCTGGCTAGTTAGGAAGAGACTTGAGGCACTCCTCCCCCCAACAGCCCCAATTAGTGGCAGACTGACACAAGTCCTCTGTTATTTTACAACACGAGCTATCGGCTGTCCCTTGACCCATGCCTGGGATTCTCACTCGTGTACTATGGTTAATGTCCAACCCAGAGCTCAGAGACCTTACTTTATGGCAAGTGGGAAACTCAAGTTTCCCAGGAAAATGCCGGGTGATGCCATTCAGGGAATGACTTACGACTGGCAGGACCCACAGTGTTGCCGGAACAGAGGGATGGGGTTTCCAGCCTCTGCCCATCCCTGTGAAACATTGACTTCAAATCTTTAGCCTCTGCTGTCACTACAATTGGCAGATATTTCCATGAATAATTGGTTTCATCAATATGGGTCCTCTCTTTAATGATGCAGGTTGAATAAATATGGATTTGGTTCTTAGTATATACTAAGCCATATCTAAATATGAATAAAATGTTGTCCTCACCTTCAGGGTGCTGACAACCTAGCAAGGAAGATGAGGCAAATACTCAAGTAACCTCATTCCATCCCATTCAACAGAATGGAATCATAGATTCATGGAGCTGGGAGGTACCAAAGAGGCCAGCTATTTCAACCCCCAGCCCACCCCCATTTTACAAACCAAGAAGCTGAGGTTCAAGAAAATTAAGTGACTTGTTCAAAGTCACAAAGGTAGTAAGTGGCTGAGGCGAGATTTGAACTCATATCTTTTGTCATCGTTTTTCCCACTACACTGACATGATGCCTGCTTTCTACCATAGTACACAGGTCATTGATGACCAGGGGAGATTAAGGAAGACTTCACAGGGGAGGTAAATTACAAATTGGACCTTGAAGGATGGGTAGCATGTCATCAGAAGAGGAGAAGAGGGCATTGCAAGCATGGGAAATATCTTTTTCGGAGCAAGGTCAGAAATGTGGAAGACAGGCTCCCAGAGCAACAAGGAAACCGGGAGACATGGAGCTCACATAAAGGTAAGAGTGGGACATGAGGCTGGGGAAGCAGAATGAAGCCAGGTTATAAAGGGCCCAGGGAGCTTGGGCTTTGGTCAGCATCCACTAACTAGCCATCAATGGACCAGTGTCCATGATCAGAGCTGTGAATTAGAAAGTTTAATTCAGAGGCACCTAGCAGGATGGAGGAGAGAGAAGAAAACTCTCTGTGAGACACATGTTCTGTTTTGTTTTTCCTGAAGTGGAGGTAAGATGTTGGGGAGCAGATAATCCATCAGGACTATGTATACTATCACTAAAGGTACCTTCTTATCCTGGGTTAACCATTGGCCTCAGTCCCACTTTTTCTAGCTTGGGGCACTCACCAAAAAATGTAACGTCTGCTTATGTTCTGATAACCTCCTGTGGGGCTCATGTACAGGAATACTGCAAGGGGAAATGCGCATTAGTCGTTCACAGCTACTACCTGGGTCTCTGTCTTTGTATGGGCCAGGAAGAGGCAGAACCTGAAACCTCCCCCAGAAAGTTGGCTCTGTTGCTACCATAGTAACCCAACCCCCAGGTGGTGCATAGTTAGGAGCTCTGTGGTTTTTTATTGAAGTACACAAAAGAAACTGGGTTTTCTCTGCTAATCGGAGGAAGGGGACCTTGGGCACCTTTAAATGCATCAGTCCTGAGGAGGTCAGATATGGTTAGATGGGTGGATTGGTAGACTTCCTTAGGAGGCAGGGCTACACTCCTGGATATCTGTGAGTCATTCCACCTATCTGTCCCTACATTTTTCCTCCTTCTCTAGGAGAAGCCTGACCTCATCTCCTGCGTCATGCTATAAACAAAGCTATAAACCACAATACGCACAACAGATACCAGAACCTGCCCCTGTCCCTACCCTTGGGTACCTAGTGCCCAGGCCCTCCTTTGCCCCCATTTTCCTTCCTACTCTGCTGCCCACTTTTTCCCTTATTATCATTCAGGATATTATTTGAATGATTATTCTGAAGTCCTTATAGAACCTTCAGCCTCTTGGGAACTCCTTTGCAGTCCGCTCTGTTCTTTCCGGGGCTCCCTAAACATCCTAGCTCTACCTTGGCCTCTCCTCTTTCCTCCTTTGATCCCAGAAATCCATCCCTTTGCCTTTTTCTTTCTCTCTTTATTATGGGCACAAGGTTAGATTGACGCAGAATCCAACATCATTTCTGATTCATACTCCAGCCAAATGGAATTTCTTATCATTGAGCCCTCACTTCCAGCCTGGGAGGCGGGTAGCACTAAGAACACAGTCCTGGCTCTTACTTCCACAGGAAATTGGCAAAAGTAGAAGAGGTTTCCTGGATGAGAAAAGCATTTTCTCCTGGACTTTACCATCTCCAGAAATTCACCATCCTGTCGAATTTAATTGACTCTGAAACTCACAACTCCTTAGCACCCCCCTGCTCCCTCCCTCCCTCTGACTGGAGAGGGTGGAGAGTGGGCATCCGAGAGCCCTTGTCAGATCCTCCAACATTCCAAAGGGGCACCCAAGTCATTCACCTCATCATTGCCCATTCCCCATTTCTTCAGGGCTTCACCATGCCTCTAGAGCTCAGCATCCTCCTCCTCCCCCTCCCCCTTTTTATCTTCTTTTTCTGAGAGGTCTCCCCCTTTTAGATTACGAGTTTCTTGAGGGCATGGCGTGCATTTTCTTTGTATCCCCAGGACTTGGCCTAGTGCCCAGCACATAGTAGGTGCTTAATAAATGTTTATTGCCTGACAGATTAGTGTCAAGGTCTCCTAGCCTCAGGCTGGCTGCATCTAAGACTCCCCTCCCACCTGTTTCCTGGCTTTGACTGCCCCCCCACCTCCTCTTTCATAACCTTCAGCTGTTGCATCCTCCCAAGCTCCTAATGGTTTATCTGGAGTTAACTATCTCTATCCATCTTAGCCAAGCTTTCAGTGAGATTTTATCAAATTTTCTTTAAAAGAAATTCCCAGGTTCCCAGCAATGTCTTAATCATTGTTTTATATTCTAAAATGTCTTCCATTTTTATAGGCCCCCTAAAAAATAAACACAGCTGATGTTTTAATGGCTAAAGTCAGGCGTGAACTTCTCTCTCTAAATCCATTAGGGAGGAACACGGGGCTCAGTGGAGCCAGCAATGATCCAGGAAGTAATACCAGCTCCCTTTCTCTGGGCCAAGGCCACTTGGTCATCCCAAGTGGCTGCCAAGCCTGGCCTCTGTCCCTGACCCCCATGGAGCCAGGCCCACCTTGAAAAGAGAGAAGCAGGAAATTGGCTGCTGGAGAGGGCTTTCTGACTCGCTCCGGGGTGGGTGAGACGGGCTGGCCAGCTGCTCTCAGCAGTAAGCAGCAGGAGGCTGGCCGGACACTTGGTGCAACCCACTGGGCGCCTGCTCACGACCCAGAACACTCACAACGAGGCCTTCTTAGAACGCCCCCAGGATCTCTTCTGAGCTCGCTTTCTCAATGTGCGTTTTGTGCAGCTCCCCCGGGGCTCTCCTGGCAAGACTCGGAGATCTTTCCTCTTTGCGGGGAGCCCCTTTTAAAAGAACTGCAGAGGGAACAGTTGAGTCACTTCTGTCTCACTTTCTGTAGTCTTGGGAAGCGAATTCATCTTTTGCCAGACAATTTAGAGATGGGCAAACAGCAGCTTATACTCTGTGAGATCGGTGCGCAGGGGGTAATTCCCTTCAAGAGAAGTTTCCTCTGACAATCCAAACTTCAAAACTACAGAGAATGTCAGAGCTGGAAGAGATTCCCTCATCTAAAGCCTTCATTCGACAGAGGGGGAAATGGAGGTCCAGGCAGGGGAGGTAACTTACCAAAGAATACCCAGATGTTAAGTGATAGGACCAACCAGGTTTGTGATACTTGTCCTCTGTCCACAAATACAATGTCTTCCCCACGAGTGCCCTGATCCAGAAGAGCTTTGGTTCTTAGGGATCAATCAGACAAGCAGCAGTCATTAAGCACCTACTATGTGCTAAGCTCTGGGGAAACAAAAGACCCTTGCCCTCGCTTACTATCTAATGGGAAAGACTGCATGCAAACACCTGTAGACAAACGAGATATAGGATAAACTGGAGGCATTCTCTGGAGGAAGGCATTAGCAGTAAAGGGATTGGGAAAAGCTTCTTGTAAAAAGTGGGGTTTTAGCAGATGCTTGAAGCAAGCCAGGGAAGCCAGGAAGTAGGGGGAGGAGGGAGTGAATTCCAGGCATGGGGGCCAGCCAGAGAAAATGCTGGTGTCGGGAGATGGTTGGTTATGACGAGCTTGAAGAGTCAAACAAAGATTTTCTATTTGCTCCTGGGGGAGAAAGAGATCCACTGGAGTTCACAGTGTCCAGATCTGCTGGTGTTTTGTTGATGAGCTCTGGGTCTGAAGTCAGAGGCACCTGAATATGAAACTCCGCTTTGACACATGCTACCCAGGTCATCTGTAAAATGAAGGAGTGGAACTAGGTTTCCCCATTCTAGCTTGATCACCCCTCTAGGGATCCAGGTTTCTTCACTCTCCCACCTTACCTGATTCAGTCCTTTGTTACATGTTTTGTGGCTGGCCTCAGACAGCCCAGTGCTATCTGGCCTGGCTAGTCCAGCTGCCCCTAAACTAAGGTTAGCTTCAGGCTGCTGGATTAAGGTCAGGGCTGCTGTTCTGTTTTCTTCAGACCTAGTATTCAGGGTGGAAGCCCCAAGTATACCTCAAACCCCATTCTCTCCCTTAGGTCCTAAGAAAATGCTTCATCCTGGGCTTTAGGTCCCCAGTCTTGCAGCTCAGACCTGTAGAAGTCCCCTCGTTGCATGATGGTTCTCTGGCTGAGAAAGAGAAGTCAGACTTCCTCTCCAGACTGAAGATCTTCACCTGGTTTATCACCCCCCCAACTTTAAGCAGTCCACCCCCTCACCTTTCTGGGCATCTGAGTGCCCTCAAAACTCTCTTGCATCCTTAGGTCCCCTGTCCCAAATGGCTCTCCAAGAATACATTCACAAGCTGGGGAATGGCTCAGTCCACTTTTTTTTTGCTAGACATTCATCTCTAGAGTTAAGAGACCACCTGGTAAGTCCCTGTAAGACCCTGCCCTTTTGAAGGGGACTGAGTGTTGTCCATATGCTCTTCAATCTAGGAATAAGAATATTTATATTTTATATGGAGTTAAGGTTTGCAAAACACCTTACAAACATTATCTCATTTGATCTTCTCAATAACCCTGTAAAGTAGGCTCCCCATTTTACAGTTAAGGAAACTGAGGCACATAGAGGTTAGGCAACTCACCCAAGGTCACACAGCTAGTAAGCGTCTGGATTTGAACTCAGGTCTCCCTGAATCTAAGTCTAATGCTTTAATTGTTAGGAGACCTACCTGTTCCAGGCGGATGATCTCTGACTCCCAGCTCATCTGCAGAGTGGCTGTGCTCTGGAGTCAATGACCAGTGGACCTTTATTTCCATACCCCTACTTCTTCCTGTCCCAGATCATGGATCCAATAACTCAGCTTCTTTTAACTCAGTGAGTCATGGGTTGTGTGATGAGGAGGAGGGGGTGGACTAGTCTCTATGTTCACAATTTAAATATATACATATATATGTGTGTGTATTTATATCTCCCAAATGTGATCACGTCAAGGGTCACGTTGCCCTTCAGCTCCTTAGTTCTGCCATCTGTTAAATGGGAAGGGGACACAGTACTTGTACTTCCTATCCCACAAGGCTGTTGTGATGAAGTACTTTACAAACCTTTAAAGTCTGGTCAAGACCATCCAGCAATCCTCCCCACTCTCAGCCTAGCCCCCATCAATATGGACAGGGCACAGGCATTGAAGCTTTGCCAATGATGTGGACATTTTCATTGTCAAGCTCCCTATTACAAAGCATGTATCTAGCTGTTATTAGTGCTTTGGAGTGCTTTTCCTATCATTGTTGGCAGCTTAGATTTCATCCTTTGAAAAGTACCTGTTGATATTCTTTGACCACTTACTATTGGAGAATGTCTCTCAGTCCCATTCCTTATATATCTTGTAAATGAGACCTTTGCCAGAGAAACTTCCCTTCTAGTTTTAATTATGTTGGATTTGTCTGTGCAAAAGCTTGAGTTTCATGGAATCAAAACGTCCATTGTATCTTCTGTAATCCTTTCTCTTTCCTCTGTTTGGTCATCAATTCTTTCCCTATCCACATATTGGAAAGGTGATTTCTTCCTTGATCATATAATTTGTTTATGATGTCACCTTTATGTCCAAGTCCTGTATCCATTTGGAGCTTAATTTGGTATACATGTGAAGTGTTTCTGCCAAACTGTTGTCCAGTTTTCCCAGCACTTTTTGTCCAAGTGTAGTAACTACAGTAACTAGAGTCTATCAAATGCCATGCTTCTATGTTCATTTGCTTCTGCACGTTGGATACCTAATCTGTCCCACTGATGGAACTCTATATTTTTCACCAAATCATTTTAATGATTTCTGCTTTGTAATCTGGTACCACTAGACCTCTTTCTCATTTTTTTATTATCTCCCTTAAAAATCTTGACCTTTTGTTTCTTCAGATGAACTTCATTATTATTTTTTCTAGCTCTATAAAATAATTCATCGGTAATTTTATTTGCATGGTGCTGAATGAGTAAGTTAAATTAGGTTGCATTATCTTTTTAAAAATTATATTGTCTTAGGGCAGCTAGGTGGCACAGTGAATAGAGCTCTGGCCTTCGAGTCAGGAGGACTTGAGTTCAAATCCAGCCTCAGACACTTAACACTTACTAGCTGTGAGACCCTGGGCAAGTCACTTAACCCCGATCGCCTCACCAAAAAAAAAATTATATTGTCTTGACTTACCCATGAACAATTATTATTTATCTAAATATTTAAAATTTATTTCTATGGAAAGTGTTTTGTAGAATTCATCTAGTTTCTGAGTATGTCTTGGCACACAGACTCCCAAGTATTTTATTCATTCTGTAATTATTTTAAGTAGAATTTCTCCTTCTACCTCTTCCTGCTGAGTTTTGTGGTTAATGATAATGATTTGTATGGATTTATTTTATATCCTACAATTTTGCTGAATTTATTGTTTCATTTTTAGTTGAATCATTAGGTTTTCTAAGTAGAACACCATATTATCTGCAAGAAATGATAACTTTATTCCCGCTTTGTCTGTCTTTATTCCCTCAGTTTCTATTTCTTGTCTTGCTGCTGTAGCTAGCATTTCCCCCACTATGCTAAATAGTAGTGCTAATAATGAGCATTCTTGTCTTCCCCATGATCTTCTTGGGAAGGCCTCTAACTGTCCTTCATTACATATGTTTTGCTTTTGTTTTAGATAGATATTATTTACTACATTAAGAAAAAAGTTTATTTTCTTTATGCCTTCCAGTGTTTTTTTTAAACAAAAATGGATTTTGAATTATTTTTGAAAGTTTTTTCAGTATTTACTGACATAATCATATAATTTTCCAATTAATTGTTGTGAATAAGGCTTGTTATGTTTATAGCTCTCCTTATGTTGAATCAATCATGCGTTCCTAGTGTAGATCTAACCTGGTCACAGTGTATGATCTTTTAAATATGTTGCTGTAGCCTATTTGCTGAATTTATTTTTAAAAATTTGCACCCACGTTCATTAGGGTTATTGGTCTGTAGTTTTCTTTTTCTCTTTTGTCTCACTCCGGTTTAGGTATTGAGGCTGTATTTGCATTACAGAAATTAATTGGAAAGATCTATTTGTTTCCTATTTTTTGTAAATCATTTGTATAATATTATAACTCATTTTTCTTTGGTTATTTGATAGAATGCATTTTGCAAATTCATCTGGTCTTTGACCTCCTCAATCAAGGGACCAAAAGGAAGTGACAAGAGATGTTGATCTGGGCTAACACTGGCCTCAGAATTTCCTGAGTTCTGTCTCTCTACTATAATCTTTGCTTGTAATTTATTTCTATTGCTCTCTCTCTCTGTCTCTCTCTCTGTCTCTCTCTCTCTTTCTCTCTCTCTGTCTCTCTATGTC
>NW_020946652.1:5933316-5950102 GCF_900497805.2 Vombatus ursinus | reverse complement strand
GTTGGTGTATGTTGGGGTGTTGAGTGGTCCTCGGCAGCACCCCCCTCACCCTCCAGCTCTCCTCTGAGCACAAAAGCTAGACTGGCAGGCGAAAGGGTGCTGCTGGGCAAGGATTATCCTCCTTTCCCTCTCTATCATCTTCCTAAAAAGGGAAAAGTGAATTTGTTCAGCCAGTTGTCCTCGGAGACCAAGCCGGGGAACAGGATCTGAAACCAGAGGAGGCCACATTCTGGGTTCAATGGTTAACCAGCAGATTAATAAATACCAGAAAGAGGAAACAAGAAGACTTACATGGAAGGGAAAAAATGTCTCCTGTGGTTCCAGAGCCCTTGGCCGTTTGTGAAGCCCGGTGTCCTGCTGGGAGCTAACTTGGGCTCCGGACCCAGCTCTTGTTTGCTGTGGCCCCGCAGGGGCAGGGACCTTCCTGGGCCCCCCTCAGGCTGAGCTCTAGGAGGCCCCTGGCCCCTGACCCTGGGGATGGAGAGCTGCACCCTGGGCAAGAGATAGCGGCCACTGCAAACTGCCCCCTTCTCAGAGGAAAGAACTGAGACCCAGAGAGCTCCAGGGTGCTGAGAGGGGGTCAGGCTGGATCTGGGCTAGACTCAAGCCCGGCTCTTGTGAGTGCTGTTCTCCTCAGGTCCTCTGCCGCCTGGCTAGCAGGCTTACTACCTCAAGTTGGCGCACTGCAGTCCTACATTAGAAACAGAAGCGGTGGGCAGCTAGGTGGTGCAGCGGATAGAGCACCAGCCCTGGAGTCAGGAGGACCCGAGTTCAAATGTGGCCTCAGACACATGACACTTACTAGCCGTGTGACCCTGGGCAAGTCACTTAACCCTGATTGCCTCAGCAAAAAAAAAAAAATCGAGGTTATTGGGTCATAGTTTGTTTGTTTAGAAGCCTTTTCATTGATTCCTCCACAGAGACACAGGACCAAGAGTCGTCAAGTGCCTCCTAGACCACCTGCAGGTGGTAGCACCGTGCTAGGCACCTGGGGAGCCGCAAGAAGTAAGATGCGTGCCCGCCGAGGTGGCATGACTCTGCCTGCAGTGTGATCTAACAATAACACTAACTAACGTTCAGAGTGTCTACTGTGTGCTAAGCGCCTTACAAAGATTCTCCCACTTGATCTTCACAACCACCCTGTGAGGGAGGTGCTGTAATTATCCCTACTTCACAGATGAGGAAACTGAGGCAGCCGAAGGGAAATGACTCACTCAGGGTTATACAGCTAGCACATGTTAGAGGCCAGATTTGAATCCAGGGCTCCCTGACTCCAGATTCAGCGCTCTATCCATTTCACCACCAGCTGTCACTAGTCTAATTTGTCACTACTAGATTTGTAGCAGGAAGGCCTGAGTGCAAATCTCACCTCTAGTATTTACTATCCTGTGTGATTGCACAAATCGCTTCACCTTGATAAGCCTTGGTTTCCTCATTTGTAAAATGGGGATGATAATATCACTCAACTTTTGGGGTTATTGTGAGGATCAAACCGGATAACGTAAGTAAAATGAACGTGTCGGCCCTAGCTACAGATCAGTCACGATGATGATGATGATGATGATGATGATGATGATGATGATGACAATGGAAAGAGACTTGGTAAGGAGAGCGGAGTAGCCGCAGCACTGACAGGAGAAAGGGCTTTGAGATGCAGCTCTGTCCACTGTCCTTGCAAATCCCTAGCTGTGTGTCCTTCCTCACACTCTTCATGGTCTTCTGTGGGATCACTTTGACAGTTCCTTCCCATAGTAAATGTTTCCTCCACCTGTGTCCGTCAAGCATTTCAGGGGGGTTTTCAGCTAGTGCTCGAGACAATTTGGGGAATTACTTCAATTTCCTCTTGTTAACATTCGTTCATTCGTTCAGAACCTACTCTGTACTGAAGGCAGTAGAGAGATGACCACGATGGGATTCTTGCCTTCCTGGAGTTTACAGTTCAGTAAGAAGGGCATCAATTAGGCACCCAGTGGAGCAGACAGGAGATTGCAGTCCTTTTCAGAAGGGGTGAGGGAAAACGCTAATGTCTATTTCAGAAAGGGAAGAGCCTGGTCCCAGGGTAAGGCTCTGGGCTACAACCTTCCTGCTCTGAGCATCAGCCCCTCCCCGCTTCCCGGCAGCTGGTGTCCCAGGAGCCTCGGACGGGTGAAGCCATCCGCTGTTCAGTGGTGGGGAGGATCCCAGGTGGGCTTGTTCCGTGGGAGCGGAAGACATTCATTCTTCCCCTGGAAGATAAATGCTCTGGCCTCAGCTCCACCTCAGCCCTTTATGTTTCTTACATTATTTCACGAGGATCTATTCCCCCTCTCGGGTTGGGATAGATTGGCAGCATCTTGGGCCACAGTCCAGGGAGGTTTTATAACTTTAGCCTGTTTCCTTATTCACACATCATTCATTTCTTTTCAAAAGGAAAAAAGATAGAGCAGAGTGGGGAGGCTCCAATTCCCATACATTGAACACATACGTTAGCTTTTGAGTCCTAGATGTTTCAAGAGAGACCCTCAAGGACCCCACCTGGCCCCTGGCCCCATGAATTCTGCAGGAGCCCTGTCAGAACTGACATAGAGAAAGAAGGAGCTGCTGATCAGAGCAGGTTGTCAGTCACGGCCATGAATCATGGAACTTAGAAGCTCACTTGAGCTCTAATCATTTATAACGAGACTCTGACTTGCTCTCCCAGAGGGAGGTGGCTTCCATCCCCCCGAGGATTCTAGGGGCTTCCACTGAGGGGTTGGAGTTCTCTTTCTTGAATGATATTCTCCCTCTGTTAACCCCCATTGACTAATGCCCCAGTTTCAATGAACAATATAGCATCACTTAGCTTTTACAAAGAGATATTTACTGTGAAGACAGAGCAAGGAGAGGGGGTAGAAAGCATTGCTCCCCAACATCTGGTGGCATACTCTCCTCTGTACCACCTTTATCTCTGGGGAGATGGAGCTCAAACATGAAGGTGATTCTGCATGGCACTTGCCCCACCAGGGTCACCTCTAAATCTAGCTTAGCTCTTGGGGGAGTCACTGTGTCTCCCTTTCTGTTGTCTTCAGTCTATACTGGGCTAAATGGGTCCACCGGGATCTTCCCTCTTCACCATCTGGCCTCCAAAAAATCCTGGCACAGACTCGGCTCAGAATTCTGGTGGTTTTGCCCACTTGACATTTCAAAGCTCATAAGTATGTAGCCATCTCCAATACTTCTGCACCTAAAAGAAGGAAAGATGAGATACAACAGAGAGGAATCCTCAACAGGAGCGCATGGCAGGACCCTGGTGGAGAGATAAGGGCCTGAGGACTCTCCCCCCAGCACGGGCTCATCACCTCTCACTTCCTCACACACAACGAGGCAGGAAGTCTCCTCTGGTTCAGTTTGGATGTGCCCCTGCCCCCAGCTTGGCAGCCAGGCAGCTCCCCATACAGAATGTCTGTATGCGTTCCAAATAAGGAAGGAAAGCCCTTTCGTTGCCAGTCCGTCATCCCGGGGCCGGTCCGTCCTCCCGGGGCCGGTCCGTCATCCCGGGTTCGGTCATCCTCCCACTGCTGCTGCTAGTATCTTATGATCCACATTCTTCTACAGGCCTTTGGTCCCCATAGCGCCAGAAGCAAGTTAGTAGCTGACTTGGTGGGGAGCCCGTGGTCACAATCAGAGACCTCAGGATTTGGAAGAGCCAAGGGATTGAGGGACAGGGCACAGAGCCTGCTCAGGGTTGACCAAAGGCTAGAACAGACAAGCCCATCTGTCCTCACATCCCTCCCTTCTGACACTTAGGGCAGGTTCTGGGTGGCCTTGAGCCTGTCTTGTCCTGCAGGGGGTCATCCACCTCCTGCCTCCATTTTGTACCATTCTGGACTGCACTCTTTATTCATCTGGACCTTCCAAACCTGGTTTTCCTTCAGAGCTCAGATCAGAGGCCACCTCCTCCAGGAAGCTTCCCTGATTGCCTTTCCTTCTGAGGTTATCTTCTTTGGTGTTGCTGTTTGTCTGATTACTTGCTGTATTGCTGATAGCATTGAAGATCCGTGTGTTGTGGTTATGTTGTTTTCCCCTCATTTTCTTTTTGTATCCCAAGCTCTATGCATAGTTGCTAGTATCTAGTAGGTGCCTCCTCAGTGGTTGCTGTTTTTCCGGGCCCTATGTGGCCGGCAGCAGCTTCCTGCAGTCACAGGGGTGACTTGGTGGTGGAGCTGTGAGGAGGGCCCCCTGTCCCATGGTGCAAAGGCAGAAGTGTGATTCTAAACCAAGGGACTCATATTTCTGTACACTGAGCCAAGCAGTGTCTCCAGGGACAAGACAAAGGTCACAAATGTCTGTCCTCAAAAGTTGCCCAGGCAGGCAAAACCAAGCAGAAATTACATGGGGTTAAAAACCTTAAAACAAACAAAGGCAGCAGCTCCCCCATGGCCCCAAGAGCCATTGGCTGAGTGCTGGAAGAGGGCATAGGGGTCATCTGCTTTTTCAGTGGAGGAACTGAGGCTCAGAGGGCAGAAGCGACCACTCCACAGTCACCCAAGGTTAGCAGAAGAGACAGAACTGAATTGTGAAATGGTTTAGCCTCAAGAGCTGCCATCTTGGAAGGTTTCAGTGGCATGGCCAAGTGTGGTCTAACCTTTTGCGGTTTAACAGTGTTAAGTGTTGATTGATGGTGCCGTGTTATAAGAGACCCAATATCTGGGAATAAGGACTTTGATGGCCTTGGTCGGGTTCTAGGGGCTGCATCTGGGTGAGGATATTGTTAAGTGTCTGGAGGACGCTTCATCGTGGTAAAGGCCCACGGGAGGAGGTGGGCGTGCTTAGCCTGGAGAAGAAAAGACAAGGAGGAGAATGGGGTAGGAGAGGGGCAATGGGAGCATTCCCCTCTGGACTCTGAGGGACTCTGATTGGAAGAGGGATTAGTCTGCTCCGTTTGAGGAGCAGCAGGCCAGCATGGAGGTTGAGAGACAGAGTTCAGCTTCCTAGCAATGCCTGCATCCCCCAAAGAGGACAGGCAGTCTGGGAAGGTGGCAGGCTCTCCTCTCTGGGGTCATTAAGCAAAGGTCACTGTTGGCGACCCTGTCCAGAGGATTCCTGCTCAGGACTGGAGGATCTCTGAGGTCTCTGAGCCTTGGAGCTCTGCCTCCCAGGGGACCTTTGAGTCCCGAAAATGGAAAAGTCCAGCCAGCCACATGTGGAAATAGAAAGGCCTCGGAAGAATCCTCTCTTTCTGCCAGCACAGCCTTTCAAACTTGTCTTGTCCCTTCAGGACCAGTCTTGTTGAGAGAAGAGGGTCCTAAGGAGCCTCCCTGAGGATAGCTCAGGCCCAGCTCCGACATTCCAGGGCCTGGGCCCGAGTAACCCCGGGGTAGCCAGGGCTCAGAGGGCTGCCCCAGGACATGGAAGCTGCCTGAGGCCACCGCCCTCATCTCCCCCAAGGAGCAGCTGCATTCTGTTCCCACTGAGAGCAGACACAGCTGGGCTGGGCTGGAACACTGCCTCCCGGCTGGAGGCAGCTCCCCCGGGGCCCTTATCTAATCCTAGCCTGTGTGGGGCTCTTCTCCAAACTGATCCTGGAACTTTTCAGCCTTCCAAGTCCTGCTCTCACAGACCCAGGGCTGGGGAAGGTGGGCCTGGGGGAGCTCACATCCCTGAGCACAGGTCACTGATGGCCCAGTGGTGATGCCTCAAGCAGAGCCAGCAGTCCTGGGCTCCAGTCCTGACTGAAGCGTGTGGACTGTGTGACCTTGGACAAGTCATGTGAACTCTCTGGTGGCCAGTGAGCTGAGTGCTGGGAGACGACTCAGAGTCCTCCCTTTCTTCCCTCAAATGAGCCCCGGATTCAATCAGCCAATAGGCGTTGATTAAGTGCATTCCAAGAACTTTGCCAAGCACTTTCAGATGCAAAGAAAAAGTCAAAGCAGTTCCTGCTCTCAAGGAGGTTAAATATGGATGGGGCTGGAAGGAGGGAGCTTAGGGCCTCTGACCTCTCCCACAGAACAGAAGGTCCCAAGAACACCTCTTGCAAAGGGGCAGGAAGAGCATGCCCTGGCCAAGGTGGGCCTGCAGGAGAGGGGAGGACCTCCCTTCCCCAGCTGCCTGTCCTTGGTGCCTCTTTCCTGGAGCGTAGGTGACTGAACAGTGATCATGAAATGGTGAGTTCCAGCCATGAGCACTGGGTCAGCAGGTGAAGCTTCTGAATTGGGTGCTGACTAACGGTGAGCACCGTTCCTGCTTCTCAGAGCAAACTGCGGCCCCAGCCAGAAGATTCTGCCATTGAAAGGTCAGCACCCCAGCCATGCCTGGGCTTGCTAGCAGACACCGACTTGTGAGTAGCATACCCAATGCAGGTCAAAGGGAAGACAAAATATTGTTGTCTTTGCCTCCTGGGAGCGTATACAGGGTAATGGGTTACTGTTTCGTGTTTTAAACATGTTTTAAACATGGGTGCTTGCACATCTTAGTGTTTTAAGCATTTCTTTTGTGATAGAAGAAATAAATAGCTGTCCCATATATGTTATGTACTTTGTACATTGAGTACCTTTCAGACCACTAATTCTTTGTAGAGAGACTCTAAATATGAGTCATATGTTGTTTAGCTAATTAGTCATGTCCAACACTTCATGAACCCATTTGGGGTTTTCTTGGCAGATCCTGGAGTGGTTTGCCATTTCCTTTTCCAGCTCATTTTACAGATGAAGAAACTGAGACAAACAGGGTGAAGTGACTAGCCAAGGGTCACACAGGTAGGAAGTGTCTGAGGCTAGATTTGAACTCAGGAAGATGAGTCTTCCTGACTCCAGACCCGGCACTCTATCCACTGTGCCACCTCGCTGCCCTGCAACCCGTCTTCCTGAAGCACATACCATTCTGGATGCCCTTCTGTGGCCATTCTCCAGGGCACCTTATTACAGTCTCTTCTGCCCAGAACTAATGCCAGCACTCTTGATGAGGGAGGGCCAAGGCAGAGGACAATGGGAGAGTCACCTCCTTACAGCTGAAGGAGAGCCCAGAAGACTTGGGTTCTAATCCCGTCTCTTCCCTTCCAAGGTCCCTTTGGACCCTGGCTCTTCCTGTCCAAGGCAGAAGCTCTCCCTCACATCTCTGTGTCATTTATGCTTTTACTGAAGTCACTGGCAAAAATGTTGCAGGGCCCAGCACAGATTCCCTGGGCACGCCACTGGAGCCCTCTTTCCAAGGTGGCACTGACCCATTAGTAACTGCTCTTTGAATCTGGTCACTCAATCAGTAGTCAAGTTAGTGAGCATTTATGAAGCACGTTATTGAATGCCAGGCACTGTGCAAAGCACTGGGGATACAGACAGAAACAGAAAGAATGACAATCCCTGCCCTGAAGGAGCTTATATCCTCATGGGGGAAATGGAACCCTTGCAGCGGCAGAGAAAGTCCTCAAAGCCAGGAGAGAGGAAAGACAACAACACTGGCCTGGCCACTCTCCCTTACATGGAGCTCTGGAGGAGCCAATCAGAGGAACAGCCAGGAGCGGGGAGGGCACTTCTGCTCTGAGAAGTCGATGGGTGGAGGGAACCCCCAGGACAAGGAAGCATGGCAGAGATCGTCCTGAGCACCAGAAGCCTAGCTAGCAGTCCTTACTCCTAGAACACGCCTTTCCAACTTTGTTACAAGAGCAGGAATGACTTCATGCGGACACATTCCCCAATCAACCAGTTTCCTAACTGTCCAAAAAGGAGACTCTAGCATGACTTCACCATGCTTCATAAGCTCTTTGCAATCTCCGCTTTCTTTTCTAAATGTTTGCCCACCATTTCCTTGACCAGGCATTCCAGAATTTTCCCAGGAATAGAAGCCAAGTTAACTGGCCTAGTTTGCAGATTTCATTCTTTTTATCTCTTTTATTTTTTGGGGGAGGGGGGAGGACAACCCTTACCCTTCCTTCTCCAGTCCTGCGGTCCTTGCCCTGTCCAGCACAATCTTTCAAATACCAAGCTCAGTGTTTCAGCAATCACAACTGCCAGTTTAGCTGCCAATGGAATTTGTGTGGTTTGGCCTTATCCAGAGCAGCCAGGTGACCTCAGAAAGTTCCTTACTTATCTTGGGTATTGACCCACTACTGGTCATTTTGATTCGGCCTTTTCCAGAGCTGGGTGCTTTCTCCATCGGCAGAGAAAACTGACACAGAATGCCAACTAAGCCCTCCACCTTTGGAGGTTGGCACAATACCATGCACCCCATCTCAGACCTTCTCTGATCCTTCTCCTCTCCTCCCTGTAGCTAAAGCAAACACACAAACCTTTGTGTTATCGTTTGCCTTCTTCTTCAGAGGGACCTCCAATGACATATGTACTATCAAATACTGTGGATGAGAGGTGGAAGGGATGGGCAGGCTTGGGAGGTGACCTTGTACAGGTGGATTGTGTTTGAGATCATGACAGTAGCTCAGAGCCCCCATCTCAGCCACCCAATGATCTGCCTTTGGCCTCCTTGGGGATCACTGAGTGTTGGGGTCACATACCCTGATGCCTGAGAAGCCTGGCTTTATTCCTCAGAAACAATCAGCTCAGGAACTCAGCTCCCCCTGGCTCCCAGATCCTAAGCTTACTAGCCTCAGGTCTGGAGCCAAGGTGTTGGGCGTGGGGCCAATGGGTGGGGTGAAGACACACCCCTCCCTAATACCTGCTAAGCCTTCCAAGCATAGATTTTATTCCATGATTATGACTAATTTGCTTCTCTTCTTGGCACTCCAGGCTTCTTCCTGTCCTCAAGTAAGAAAGTGGGTTTGATTGAAAAAAAAAATGGAAGCTGGTGAGGGGAAGGGGAAGGAAGACACTTCAAAAGGAAAATACAAACCAATGGTTATTAACAGGCTCAGATGTAGTTTCTTAATCCTGTCAAAATGTCCAAAAAGTAGATTATGTGGCAATGGAGAGGAAGAGACAGAGAGAGACAGAGAGATGCATGGAGAGAGACAGAGAGACACACGGAGAGAGACAGAGAGACACACGGAGAGAGACAGAGATAGAGAGATAGAGAGACACATGGAGAGAGACAGACACAGAGAGACAGAGATAGAATTTCGGGAGCTAGGTGCGTGGCTTTAGTGGATAGAGTGCTCAACTTGGAGCCAGGAAGACCTGGGTACAAATCTTGCCTTTGCCGTTTACTTAGCTATGTGACCCTGGGTCAGTCACTTCAATTCTCTCTGTCTTAGTTTCCTCGTCTGCAAAATGAAGGGGGTCACCTCTGAGGTCTTCTCTGGATCTCAGTCTATGAACTTATGAAAAGCCATCAATGCCCCACGGGGAGTGTGGACTCGTTGGCACGTTGGTGATATGGTCAACCTCAATAGCTGCCCTGTTTCATCTCTGGAAATGATGTTCGGAACCTGGAGTTTGGACAGGCATAAGGGATCCTCTCTCAGTCTACACCCTTCGAGGCTTCTTGGCACCCCCTTCTGCTGCCCATTGATGTGAGTGCGGCAGGCTTCGGAAGAACTCTCTGGGGTCCTGGGCAGCCAAGGGCCTTCTCCATACATGCAGAACTCCAGGCTTCAAGGAAGTGCGCCCAAGCAGCTGGGAGGCTCAGTCACTCGTCTTGGTGGGGGCGAGCCAGATCACATCTAGGGCAGAGCAAGATCCGTCCAGTGGGTCACTCCTCCTCAGCTTCACTGTGTCTGTTCTGACTGAGCTGGCTTTCATCAGGGAATGCTCTGACCCCACCTGCTTCCTCCTTGCCACCTAGGGCCCAGAGGCACCCACGCCCAGCCTGACAGAGGAGAGGGGCCCCCCTGCCAAAAACAAGAGACCCTCAGAGGACCTGAAGGGCTGCTGTCTTGCCCAGGCAAGTTCCTAGAGGCTGGGTGGCCCAGGGGAGGATGCAGGGGGCCTCCTTGGCAATAACTTCCTTCCAAAAGTGTGAGAGGCTGAACGTCTGGGCTCAAGGGCTGCCCATGGCTACTAGCACCTGGGCCCTATCAAGGAGGCTCGTGCACAAGGCCTAGTAGGCTGCCTGCGTGCCTTGCTCCAAAGGGTGTGGCCTTTCTGGGAACTGATCTACGAGCCAGAGGGCCAGGAATGGATCAGAATGGGTTGAAACATTTGTACTAAGGACATAAAAAGGGACGATGGCTCAGCCAAAGGCATGGGCAAGTTCACTCACCTCTCGAAAAGCCGACAGAGCCTGTATTTTATGGAATCTTTTTTTTCTTCCATCTCCAATCCCTCACCCTCTGGCCTTATTGCCAAGATCACTTGTCCACAGCCTGGAAATGGCCAGAGACACCTTCTGGCCCTTTCACAGATGAGGAGACCCAGGGCCAGGGAATCCGAGCCTTTGTCAAAGGGCACAGGAAGCAGCAACTCCAGGCTGTAAGAACCAGCGTCAGCGGTTCTGGCCCTCAGTCAAGAGCTCTATGCCCAGCCCCCAGCTGCTTCCTCTGTGCCACAGCACATGACTTTAGAAGAGACCTGAAGTGGTCCTGCCTCGTTTGACAGATGACAGAACGGAGGCTCCATTGGCCCTTAGAATCACAGAGGATGAAGGACAGAGACCCAACACCACCCAGCCTGGCCCCATCACTTTACCGGGGAGGAAAAAGAGGTCCAGAGGGGCTAAGTGGCTCACCCCAGTGCACCAGCGGTGCAAGGGACAGAACTGAGATTGCTCTACAGGTCCTCGAATGCAGATCAAATGCTTTTCTCCCATTATCCTGGGGTCGAGCCTGGCGCCAAGTCGGCTCTGCCCAACACATTTTTGTTAAGTGACTACTCTATGCTGGGAGCTGTGTTAGGCTTCACCGATACAGTGATATAAACACAATAGCCCCTGTCCTCCAGAAACTTACATTCTACTGGAGAACAGGCCATGTTCATTAAACTGTCAATACAAAATCAATCCAAAGTGAAACAGGGATTTCAAGACACAGAGAATGCTAGTAGCTGGGGGTGGGGGGGCAGAGGGGCAGGTAGGAAAGGTCCCATTTAGGAGGTATCCCCTGAGCTGTGCTGAGAGGTGGTGATTCTGGGAGGAGGGGGAGGAGGAGGAGAAGGTGAAGAGTAGTATGCACTAGGCTTGGGGTACAGCAAAAGCATGCAGAAGGGAGAAAGAAGCTTTGTGCAGGGAACAGTCAGAAAGCCAGCTTGGCTAAAACTAAGAATGGGTGGGTAGTGTGAAATAAAAGTGGAAAGGTAAGCTGGAACGCAGTTGTGCTAAACATGAAATGAACTGGTGGAGAGAGTGGTCAAGAAAGGCTTCATGCTGGAGGAAGCCAAGACTCAATGCCAGGCTGACCATTCTATATTTGGTCTGGAGGAACTGGAGAGATGGCCATTGACAATTCAACGTGTCAAATCTGGGTTCTAGAAACATCAGTTTGGTGGCTCTCAGAAGAGGGAAAGAGTCTAGGGGGCCATGCCAATGCAGGGTCCCAACTGAGATGGTGCCCACGGGAGTCGGGGGAGTAAGATGTTTTCAAGAGACATTTGGGAGATAGAAGCAACAGGACTGATCAGCTGGTCAGGCACGGAATTTGATGGGGATAGAGAATCAAGGATGACCCCACAGCTGTGAACCTGTAAGACGGAAAGCAGGCTGGGGCCAGAACAGGGGACGTCTGAAGGAGCGATGGTTGGGAAAATGGAAGACAAAATGACTGTTCACATTCAACAGCTCTGAGAAACATGTCTGTCTCGGACACAGTCTGGAGAGGGCAGTCACAATTCCCAGGCTCTGGTGTTTGTTTCCCTGCAACAATGTGACTTCCTCTGGAATTTTTTTTTTTTTAAAGACAACGAACACACAAGCTTCTAGTCTGAAAAATCTCTAAATGTGGCCCATGTGTCTGATTCCTGTGTGGCCAAGTGAGTGGCGTTTCCAAACATCCCCAACTTATTTCCATGTTAAAATAATTCCACGCTCAGCTAAGCCCCACTTACACACAAGTGTGCACCTGTTAAAATAGGTCATTTTTCATTGTTAGTTTTCTACATTCCATGTGGGGAGGGTGTGGGAAGCCTAGAAAAATGCCCCCAGAAAGCCAGGAAGGGCACCCCAAAGCTCAGGCTGTCTTTGGGTCCATCTATGTCAGAGATCTGTGGAATTCTGGTAGTTCCTTTTCTTCTAAGAGGACCCTCCTGGTCCAGACATGAGTACTGAAGCATGTGTGGGAAATCTCTGAGCTCTGATTTCCTACTACACTTTTGTTATTTCAAAATTAAGTTTCATGGGGTTGACTGAAATCTGGGTGTACTATCAACGGGAAAACTCTATAAGAACCCAATAACTTCCACTTCTCCTCAAAACCAGAGGGCCATTAATGGCTGAGCCTCAGAACTAGGATTTCATTAGTATTTGGGGGGGGGAAGAATCACTTTGTAATAGATAACTTTAAACCTCACTTGAACAAATGCACAGAAAACACTGAGTAGGGAAGCCTTGGTCTTGGTGGATTTGTCCATGTCAGAATGTCTCACTAATTTAGAAAAATGACTACCTTAGCTCTCGCTCACGATTTCTGCAGCTTTTGCAAGAGAGGAATAACTTACTGCACCCAAGTGATGGGGATGCCAAGCAGGGGTCCCTGAGTGAATTCAGGACAATGCACCAGGAGCCCCAGGCCTTGTTACCGACGTCATCCTTCACCTCCCTCCCCTGCGTGATTGATGGGGTTCTAGATCCAGATTTCTAATCTTTTCTGCAGTTTATTTCAAAGTGAGAAATTCTCTCAGTGGAATAGGGTATAATTCCTGCCTTATGGAATCCCAAATTAGGCGACAGGTCCAGAGGAAAGAGATTCTCTCCCCTGTCAAGGACAAAGACAAATGACTTCCTTCTCTCGGACCTTATCCTAGAAGGAAATGAGAGGTGAGTCTCCAGGCTCCCTTTCTGTGAGGTAGAGGCAGGGTAGAGTAAGAAGCTGCAGGAAAAAATACTGCATGGAGACCCCTGGGATCTGAGGTGGAGAGCCTTGCTGCTACTTGGTGCCTGGGTGGCCTCAGGGAAATCCTGCCCTTCTCTGGGCTGCAGCTCCATCCTCCAGGAAATTCTGTGGTTGGAGCCTATGACCCTGTAAGGTTCCTTGCAGCTCTAAATGATGCTAAGACATTGAAAATTGGGGCCTGAATGACAGGAAAATAAAGTAACCAAGGGAACTGATTTGCTTTTCTCACTTCCACAATGTATGTCTACTTCTAACTAGACTAAAATAAAATAATGGGTGATTTCCAACCTTCAAAAAACAGTGCAGTTAAAATCCCGGACGAGGTTCATCCTCAGAGCTGCCATGGTTGTGAATAATCCGCTTAACTCCTCCCTGCCCCAGAGGCACAACCCCCTCCTTCCCGAGGCTCCAGACAGCCCTGCTGGTGTGACTTTCTCATAAATACCAGTTGTGCATCCTGAGGGAGTCCAGCAGGAAGGCAAAGTCATTTCTGCAGAAACCTCCTCCCCTGTTTCTTGTTAATGGTGGGTTGGTATCCTGGACTCCCAGGGTTGGGCCATTTCACTTATCCAATCCTCTATCAATACATGAATCCCCCTTTACATCATTTCCTTGCAAGCCTCTGCTTGAATACCTCTGAAATGGGGAACTCACTGCTACTGAAAGACTCCATCCCATTTACCTAGTTGTAATTTTTTTTCCTTATCTTCCTCCCTGTGATCATCACCAAGTAATGTCTTCTCCCTCTGAGTGGGAGAGACCAAGATCTTACACTAGCATTCTCCGAACAAGGCCATCAATATGGTGATTCTCAGTGACCAGACACCCAATCCAGCCCTCCCTTTTTCTTCCTTGCTGGGCCCCTTTCAATGACCAAGGAGGCATCTGGAGGTGGAGATAGAGCTGCTGCTGCTGCTGAGCTGTGTGAGGCCAAGGAAATGAGTGACTTCCAATTACGTATTTACGCTGTACTTTAAGGGTTAAAAACTGACTTGTGAAGTTGCTTCCTGGGCTTGCTTCAGGTCTCAGCTACAACCCCACCCTCTGCAAGAATCCTTTCCTGGGCCCCCTCAAGGCTCTTGCCTTCCCTCAGAGCAGCTGTTCAGTTTAGCCAGGCTATAGCTTGCTTGTGCCTAGGTATGTGCGTGTCATCTTCCTCATTAGAGGGGAATGCTTTGAATTTAGGGACTGGTGTTTTGCCATTCTCTGAATCCCCTGTGCTTTTCACAGAGCCTGGCACACAATAGATGCTTAGCATATGTTTGTCAATCTAATGCATGCACGGTTAGAAGAAAGCTCACGAGACTCGGAGCCCTTCTCATGACCACACAATGTAAAGACAATGCCAAGTCATGGAATCCCCGATATCAGAACTGGAAGGGGCCTGAGTCCTGTCCTCGTCCAACTCATTTAATCGATGAGGAGGAAACTGAGGTCTGGAGAGATTAGGGATTTCACAGGAAGAGAATCATGGAATCTCAGTGCAGGAAGGATGCTCATGGTTGAGCCACGTTGCTGTGGTTCAACTCCAGCCAAAACCCAAGTCCCTTCTAGGCCATTCTCCATGAGTGGGTACCAAGCCTTGGCTGGAAAACCTAGAGAGAAGGGGAAGCCACCGGCTCTGGACACAAATCACTTTGGGTCACTTCTAATGGCCAAGCAGTTGTTTTTTCCCTTTCTTAAATAGAATCACTTCTGCCTTGATACAATGTCCCCCACTGCTCTTATTTCTGCCCTCTGGGGCCAAGCAGAACAAGGCTAATCCCTCTTCCATGTGACAAGTCTTCCTTCCTTCATATCATTGAAACACGTTCTCATAATTCACCCAATCTTCCCTTCTTTGGACTCAACATCCCCAGATGCTTCCACCAATTTCATAGAGCACAGGTCATCTTCATGATCTTGAGGCCCTTCTCTGACCCCTTTATGATCACTCAGGATTCTGCCTCTATCCTCCAGAGTGTTAACTAGCAATCCCTCCCAGCTCAGTGTCGTTTGCAAAGGTGAGGAACTGGGCTCTTGGCTTTCATTTCAGCAGTGACCAGACTGTTCAACAGCACACTCCAGATCCTTGGAGCTCTCCGACTGAGATTTCTGTCCAAGGCAGCATCGAACGCCTAAGGACTCCTCTTGGGAGATGGCCATTCAACCAATTCTAGAACAACCCAACAATACGTGGGGCATAGGCAGCTTTCCATCTTTTCCATAAAAATAGTCTGAGAAACGGTGTCAAAGAATGAATTAAAACCTAGGCAAACTGTATCTGCAACAATCCTCTGATCTCTTAATATCATATTCAATAAAAGAAATGAGGTTAGCCTGGTAGGGCCTATCTCTGATTTTGGTGCTCACTGCCCCTTTTATTAGATAGGCAATAACCATCCCTTTAATAAGACATCCTCAACTTTTCCAAGAAACTGAAGTCATGCCCCCTGCTGCAGAGCTCGTGGACTCAGCTCGATGCACTTTTCTTGAAAACCAGGAGGATGTTTGCTCTTCTCAAATCCTGCAGCTCCTCTGTCTTTCTGAACAACCTTTCAAAGCTCCCGGGCGCTCACTTGGCAATCGGGGGGTACCAACTCTTTCAGAACTCTTGTGCCTGGGCCTGGCAATTTGGGCTCATCGAGGGCAGCGAGAAGCTCCCTTCCCCTCTCCTGGCTTATCTTGGGGTTTGGCTCCCCTCTCACCACTTTTGTTCTGATCCAAAGATTATTCTCTTTGAAAGGAGAAGTAGAGGCAGAGAAAGCCTTGGGCAGGGCTGGCTGCCTTCTCTCCCTTGTCAGTGATCGTTGTTCCAGGTGCCATGATCAAAAGTTCTATCTGTACCTCTTGGACCCGCCTCTTTCCCTTTGTGTAGTTAAAAAACACAACCCTTCGAATGCCCCCTGGGGCTCAGCTCTTTCTGGGCTTTAACATAGCCAGCACTGCTCTTCTAGGAACACACCAGACCCTGTGCACATTCACCTCTTCCAACCCATCTTTGGGCCACAGCAGACTCCTTTAATACCTGCCCTTTCCCTCCAGTCAGAATCGTTTCATTTTTTGATGTCTTCAGATCTTCCTAGCTTTTTTCTTAGAATTTTAGGCCATGGAATCCTACCTAACCTTATTATTATTTATTTCTCTGTGGCCTCGGTAATCCGCTCTCCCCAAATCTGTGATGCATCCCACGTTGCACCAGGCTTCCCTCTGCTTCTTTAGCTGAATTTCTCGTTTGGAAGGGTCATTTCTGACCTCTACCGATGTTCCTGTTTCTCCTCCTCACATTCTGTTCCAGCCAAACTGACCTGTCAGCTGTTCCCAGGGGTGCACAACCTCCTGGCTCCCATCTCTCATCACCTCTGCACAGGTGGTCAGTCTCCCATGCCTGGAATGTGCTCCTTCCTCCCCTCCCCCTCCCAGAATCCCACATTTCCTTCCAAGCAGGGCTCGCTCAGGTGCTCCAGCATGCAGGCCTTTACTGATGCTTCAGTTGTTAGCCATCTCTGCCCAGGGGTTACTTTGTATCCCTTCCTAGACTTCTTGAGTGTGTCTGGGTGCTTGCTGCATGAATGCCCCTCTCAAAACAGAAAGGTAGATACTGTTTTGTTTTCCTAAACTTAGTGTTGAGCACAGAACCTGAGGTAGTAGATACTTAAAAATGCAGCAAATCGAAGTTGTCCACATTTCTGCTACAGCAACCAGTTCCTTGAACCTATGACAGTGATTGTCTCAAAATCTTTCATGTTCTCAGGCATGTGTGACCCTGGCGTCTTGAAACATTGCCCAGTCCTTGACACGTCAGCAGGGGCACAGTCAGTCTCTCTCTCTCTCTCTCTCTCTCTCTCTCACACACACACAGACACACACAGTTGCACACACACAAATATACAGTCACACAAATAGGTACATACACACAAACAC
>NW_020946652.1:5906382-5933306 GCF_900497805.2 Vombatus ursinus | reverse complement strand
CACACACACACACACACACACACACACACACACACACACACACACACTGAACACTAACACGGAAAATCACCCAGGAAGCCCAAACTCCCTGTCATCACTCAAGTGAACCAAGATGTTTTGCCTCATTCTCCCTTTCCCTCCTTCATTGTGTCACACATCAGGACCGCAGCTGCTAAAGTGCGGGAACACTGGTACAGAGGTCATCCCCACTTTTCCTGCCTCTGCTCCCCTCAGGCAGCCTCAAAGTGAAATAGAGGATGTTAGCCCCCTCAGGGCTGCTGTGGGAAGCCGCGCCTTCCGGTTCCTGAGTTACATAAGACATTCTGGCTCTGACACAATGACACACCCCACGCTGCTCTTCTAGGACCATGACACGCTTTGTTTTCATCCACCTTTACTTGCCCAGATGTAGAAGGAACATCTGGCAATGATAAAACTTGAAACTGCTCCAGAAAACAGGTCATCAGTGTCAATAAAGATACAAACAAATGATATGAGAATCTGCCCACAAATATGGGCTTGTATATAAGATTTGGAGGACACTCCCCATTACCCCCATTTCTATTTGCCCCAGCAAGCTCCTGATAGAGACCAGTTAGGAGACTACTTAGGTGGCTAAGGTCATCCCTGCTTCTCCTTATAGTACTTCTGGAATGTCATGGGCTCTTAGATTGGAAGGGCCTGGGAAAAGATCTTGTCTAATTCACTCATTTTTCAAATGAGGACAATGAGGCCCTGAAAGGGGTAAGAACTGGGTCAAGATTGTCTAGCTAGTTTGAAGTTGAGGCAGGACTAAAATTGGCCTCCTCCTGAAGGACTTTACCACAGCACCAACACCACTCACCCTGCTTCACAGTCCCAACCACCTGCTTCCAGCCCCCAGGTAGGCCAGCTGCTTCTGCTCAGCTTTATTTTGCCATTTACCACAAATGTGAGAAGCTAAACTAACAATTAGTAGTAGTAGTAGTAGTAGTAGTAGTAGTAGTAGTAGTAGTCATCGTCGTAGATAAGAGAACCAGCTGGAGAAAGCAAGCCTCAGGGAGACTGACCTGGGTTCAAATGTTACTTCTGATGAGTGCTCGACCCTAGACAAGTCACTAAACTACTGAGTGCTTTAGACAACTCTAAGACTTGAAATTGCAGAGTAAGTGCTGTTCTACACTGGTGGAAAGAGTTCTTTACACACAGATTTGGTTTAAAATCACAGATGTGGTTAAAAAAAAAAGAACCCACTTTGTTAGAGATTCATATAGCCCAGTGTTTTGTTTTTAAACTGAGTACTGAGATTTCATCCTCATGGGGAATTCCTGGTGAAGAAACTCCCTCAATCAAAGAGAACCAGCACCTGACCTGTAATTTACGGTCTTAGAGACTCGCTCGGGACCCAGAGAGTTTAGTGATTTGCCCAGGGCCACCCAGTCAGAAAAGCACTTGAACACCAGCCTTTGACCTCTGAGCTTGTCTCCCCAGCCACTGAATCATAACACCTCTCTGCTAATTAAATACAATCATGATTATTTCCACTATTTTACAGGTAAGGAAACAAATACCATAACCAGATAGTTTTGTGCCTGAGGAAAGGATAGAACAATTGCACTTGCTATATCCATGCTTAACTGTAGCCTTCTTTAGAGTGGTGGGGGGAGGGAAGGCAGAAAATTAAGTAAAAAGTGCACAGCAGAGAACAAAAGAAAATCAACAAGGAAGCAAAGAAAAGTTGGGCAGCTTTGAAAACAATGTGTAGTATTTATTATTCAGGCTTTCTTGAAATGGAAAGCTATTGTTTTATATTGAATCCTTTCTTATGGTCTTCTGTCTTCGTGGCAATTTTTCTTTTTTTTTTTCATTTTGTATTTAAGTTTAAAATAAAAAAAAAATGTACAAAAAGAAAAGAAAAGAAAATTGTACTTGCCCCCTCCCCCCTCCCCCCTCCCCCTTCCCCCCTCCTCCCAGACCTGGTGGAGTAGTAAGAGTATATTTTATACCTGTTGTACACACCTGAGCTTTGCACATCCAAGAAAATGAAGCGCCTCTCTTGTTTCAGTCTTGTTGCAGCTGTGGAGGAAACCACAGTTCAGAGGTCCAATGACTTGCCCGTGGTCACATAGCCAGCGGGTGTCCAGAGGCAGCCATAGCTTCTCCCTTCTGTTGCAGCAGGCTGGGTGAGGTCCACTCACTTTCTCTCCCCTGGAGCCTAATGAGCTGTGAACACTGACACTTGGTGGCTTATTCTCACTTCCAAAGGTGTGAACCCTTGTGTGGAGGAGGCCCTCCCCTGCAGCCTCTCTGGAGGCCCGGAAGAGGACAGGAGAGTCCAACAGTGTCCATAAGCATTCCCTTGGTCTTCTTTCATTCCTGGCGCTGGGCCAAAGATGAAACAAACAAAACAAAGCCCTGCTCTCCAGGAGCTCCTGGTCTAATGAGGGACACAATGTGCAAAGGGCTGTATCCAAACAGCACCTAGAAAGGGAAACTGATGCGATCTCTGAGGGAAGGCGCTAAGATGAAGGGGGATGGAGAAAGCAAAGTGAGTCACTTGTCTTTGGCTGCGGCTTTGGGCAAATTCCACCCTCTCTCTGGGCCTCAGTCTCCTCAGAATGAGGAGTTTGAACTCCAAGGCCCAGGTTGGCTCTCAATCTCTGATCCTGTGACCACCAGCTATAGTGGGGGTGTCCTGCTAGAGGCTGAGGAAGCTATACAAGTTAGCAAAGCACCCAGCCCAACTTTCAGCAACTCTGTGAGGTAGATAGTCTTAATATCTTTCTGCTACAGGTAAGGCAACTGAGGCCCATTTGGGGTTTCAATAAGTTGGAGAAGATGAAAAGGGTGGGAGTGAGGGCCACAGACTCAGGCTCAGGATTCGCCTAGTGATGGGGAGCCCCAGTCAGCTCATTAGAAGTCCCCTTACATTCAGCCCAGAAACCCAGTCTCCAAATGTCATTCCCTCTAACCTGAATCTGGGTCTGAATCCCTTGGCAGCCCAATGGCTGTCTTTTACTCCTACGCAGTGGATTGCACACACACACGCACACACACGCACCCCAAATCTGTGAATGATCATGAGCCTGGCTTATGTGCACCTTTGCTTTTTAAAGGATCTTCAGATTTCCCCATTCCTTTTGGTTTCATTGGGTATGCCCCTAAAACTGTACCTAAGGGGATTGTTGGACAACATAGCTGGGAAAGCATGTATCTTACACAACGGAGCAAAGGGCCTGGCATTCTTAGAGGGTCAGAATCATCTCATTTAGCAGGCTCTCTGCCTCCGCAGCTTGGGGGGAGCAGTCCTCCTCGGCCCTGTATAAATCCATCACCAGGTGAGCTCACCAGGGTGAGGTACATAGCACATAAGCAAGGTGGCCAGGCCCCTGTGGTACCAGTTTACCTATAGAAAGAATGGGAAAATGGAACTGACCATTGGATGGAGACCAGAAGAAAGTTAAAGGAATTTGTTAGACAGATGGAAAATTCCCCAAATACAATAGAAGAGAGAGTCTAAAGAGATAAGAGGAAATTTTGGCCACCAAAAGTCTCAAAGAGTCACATGGAATATTGGTGAGTTCTGGGCACCCCATTTTAGGAAAAGCATTGATAAGATGCGGAGAATCCAGAGCAGGGCAACCAGAACAGGAAGGTCCTGGACTCTGGGCCATCTTAACACTAGGAGAAGGAACTGGGAATACTTAGCCCGGAGAAGAGAAGGCTTCGTGAGGATGTGATGGCTATGATCAAGTATCTGAAGGACTCTTTCATGTGGAGGGGGGTTCAGCCTTCTTCTGTTGGTCCCAGAGGTCAGAACCAGGACCAATGTGGGGCAGGGAGTTGTAGAGAGGCCAGTCTAGGCTTGAGGTAAGGACAACTATGCTAATAATCAGATCTGGCCAAAAGGGAAGGGGCTGCCTTGGGAGGTGGCAGGGTCCCTCTCAGTCAAAATTATCAGGAAGAATCAGCATGATTCCTTGTTGGGTGTCTAGTAACCTGGTTCTTTGGGAGACAGGGGTTGGAGTAGGCCATTCATGTCCCCTGAGGTTTGGTAGCCTGAGATCTGCCAAATCATGTTGGGGTTGGAGGCTGTGTCACTATGAGGAAGGTGGATACTGACAAAAGCTTAGATCCTGGGGAGGAGAAGGGCTAGCAAAGACATACAAAAAATCCTTCACATGAGGTCAAGAAACACCGGACAGGAGAGGTGGGTCCAGTTCATGATTCCCATGAAAAAGATCAAGGGGTCCTAACAGACTCAAATCTCACTACGCGTCAATGACATGAGGTCAGGCAAAAGAACAAAGTTCTGGGATGGAGAACAAATGGGGATGAGGGAGGTAACACATGGTGTTGTCACTGGCTGACTTTCCCACAACAATTTAGTGTTTACAGAGTTATTATACAGTCCTCTTCCTTAATCCTCACAACAATGCTGGGATGAGGACATCACAGAGATTATATTAACCCCATTTTACAGATGAGAAAACTGAAGCTCATAGAGGACCACAGTCATACAACTAGTAAAGGTCACCAGTGAGGTTTGAGCCTGGCTCTTCCTGTCTCTATCTTGTCTGACACACACAATGACAAAAACCAATCAAGAAGATTTCAGCAACATCCACCCATCAGGCTCGCTTTCTTGTCTCTATAAAATCCAAGCTACAACCATTAACAAGAATCCCAAGGACATCCTTGATGAAGATATGAGCAGGGAACACAGACTTCCTCAGGTGCTTCTCTCTCTATTCATCTGGACAGATCACCATTGACCAGAGATGTATAGCCAACACAAAACCACTGAGCGTATGGTTCATTAATTACAAGAATACATGTCACTGTGTAGAGGAAGTAGGAGCCATCCAGGCTCTCCACCAAGGAATCGTCTATGCAGCTGTTAAGGTCATTCCCTGAGAGACTCAGTCCCAGCAATACTGTTCTTACACAAACCTCTGATTGAGCAGGGAGGGGTGGCATGGTCAAACCTGTTCTTTAGTAAAATGACTTTGGTGGCTGAATGGAGGATGGATTGGAGTGGGAAGACAAGGCAGGCAGACACCCCCCCCCCCCCCCCCCCCCCCCCCCCGCCCGCAGCTATTGTAACAGTCCAGGTGGGAGATAATGAGGGCCTGTACCGGGGAGGGGAGCAATCTCAGAGGAGAGAAAGGGGCATACTCTAGAGATGTTTCCAACATTGATAGGCCTTGGCAGCAGATTAGATATGGGGAGAGGGGGGTGAGAGATGGTAAGGAGTCAAGGATGACACCTAGGTTTCAAGCCTAGGGGGCTAGGATGATGATGTCCTCTACAGTTATAGGAAAGGGGGGTTGTTAAGGGAAAAGATAATGAGTTCCATTTTGGACATGTTTAGTGGAAGATGTCTACTGGACATCCAGTTTTAAATGTCTGAAAGGCAGTTGGAGATGTGAAACTGAAGGTCAGCAGAGAAGTTGGAGAAGAATGGGTAGATTTCAGAATTTTTGGCACAGAGAAAATAATTAAATCTATGGGAGTTGATGAAATCACCAAGTAAAGTAGAATAGAAGGAAAAGAGAAGAGGGTCCAGGATTGAACCCTGTGGGGCACCTATGGTTAGAGGGTGTGATCTGGAAGAAGATGTAACAAAGGAGACTGAAAAAGAGGAGTCAGATGAGGAGGAAAACCAGGAGGGAATGATGCCCCCAAACCTAGAAGGTATTGGGGAGAGAGTGATCAATAGTGGCCAAGCCTGCAGAGGGGAAGGAAGACTCAGAAAAGAGTATTAGCTTTGGCAACTAAGACATCATTAGTAACTTTGGAGAGGACAGTTTCAGTGGAATGATGAGGTTGGAAGCTGGATTGTAAAGGGTTAAGAAGAAGTGAGGGGAGAAAAATGGAGGTATCTATTGTAGAAGGAGTTTCGAGGAATTTTGCTGCAAATAGTAGAAGAGATATGATAGTGGAGATGGAAAGACCAAGTGAAGGGTTTTTCCAGGATGAGGGAGACATGGACATGTTGGTAGGCAGTAGATAATGAGTCAGTAGATGGGGAAAGACTGAAAATAAGTGATGGAGTAGGGGATGACAGAGGGAGCAGTCTATGGGAGGAGACAGGATGGAATGGGATCACTTGAGTAGGATGAGAGATTAGCTTAGGGAAGGGCAGGGCAGGGCAGGGAGGGGAAGGGAGGGGAAGGGGAGGGAGGGGGGGGGAGGGAAGGGGAGGGGAGAGTGACTAGTGCGGCGGAGATGTCTTGGGAGGAAACTGAAGGGGTCGAGGGATTGGAGGTCATGGTGTGGACAAAGAGTGAGGTCTACTGCGCCACTTCCTATACTGCACTGCCTCCCAATTCCTGATCGTTCTCAAAAGGGCCAGCCTTATCTGCAGACAGGACTATAGGACCCTAGATTTGTGGCTTCTGTAAACCTTGCAGATTACCTGGGGCATCCTCCTCATTTTAGAGATGAGAAAATGGAGGCTCAGAGAGGTAATGTGCATGACCCAAAATCACACAAGGCAATGAGCAGCAGAGTCCAGATTCAAACACAGGCCTTTTGATGCCAGATGAAGCATTCTTTCCTTGGCATCACCCTGCATCTCAGGGAAAGAGAAGGATTCCCACAAAAACAGTAGCTACTGTTGGTGCCTGGAATTTCAACGTGAGTGATTCGTTTCTTTACACTGCCATTCCTTGGGGTCCTCTTTTCAAACTCGAGCACTCCCCTGGGGGTAAGGAGTGGTCATTACATTACCAAGGCCTTCAGAGTGAATGAATTTGCTGGACAGCTTTCCTTTTCACAAAGAAGATTTGGCAGCGTTAGGTACATCGGTTGCTCGTGAAGGGAGGAGAAAAGATGTCTGAAGGGCCACCAAGTGGAAGGAGGGAGGGAGGTGATAAAGACAAACTATCCTAGGTCACAATTTCAGGAAGAACATAACAAAAGTACACAGCAGAAATAGCCTAGATCTTTTCTGTAAGATGCTTAAGAGGACATTGTGATTTCTAGGGAATCATCTACCTTCAGAGACCATCAGGACTTCTCAGTCTCCATTTTCCTCTCATCTTCCTAGGAAGTAGAGAGATTTAAATGACTCTCTCTGACAACAGCAGCTGCTGGAGAGAAGCAGTGGGAACATCTGTCTGCAGCTGGTCTCACACGAGTGTAGCTGGACAGGGCTGGTGGGGGTGCACGAGAGCCTGTGGTCCAATGCCCCCTTCCCTTTGGGCAGAGCCCCTCCCCCTCCCCCAGGTTAGGGATCTGGAGCCAGACTGGGGCTAGGCTCCATTGAGTCTTCCTCAGACAATAACCGGGGAATCCTCCTCCAGCCACTCCAGATCTTGGTCCCATCCACAAGGGCCAGGATTTTGTACCAGAGGCGTTTCTATTTCTTCTCCCTCACTCTCACTCTATTTTCTGGTTTTGCTGGGAATCCCCCAGCTCTGTCAGGAGCTCAGCTAGGGCTTCTAAGGGAATTTGCATCTGGCAGAGGGAAAGCAAGGGCTTTAGAGCCCCCACCCTCTAGATGTATTGATTTCGAGGAGGAAGCACATTGTTAGCAGTCATCTGGTCTAAAGCTATCATTGGAGAAGTGGCTTGGCTTCATCATACCATGACTGTGAGATGGAGAATTGTACAGGGTCCTAGATCTGATGATGGAAGCCAGTCTCCTCACTTTACAGAGAAGGGGATTGAGACCCAGAGATGCAAAGCCCTTGCTCAAGATCAGGGAGGAAATGGGAAAGTTGGGACTAGCATTCGGATCCCTGTCCCTGGACAGGTTGGGCTGGGTGGTGGCCCCAAGGGCCCTTCCAGCTCTCAGATTCTCTACCCTCCCCCCATTCCTGCCCTCCCCACCCCCAGTGCAATGTGTGGCCCAGATTGCTAGGATAAGGGGCCTCATTTTTCATTCTAGTGTCCTGTGTCCCCTCCTTTTGCAGCTGAGAAAAGGCCACATTAATTAAGGTTTGGTGCCTCGCCTAAGGCCAGACAGCCGGCTCAGAGCAGGGGTTAGAAATCCTAGACCCTGAGCTCCCGGCGGCCCATTGTTCCAGGCCCAGAGCTAAGCCAGCCCCGAACTACAGGAATCCTGAGGATAATTGTCAAGACGCTGAATTACACTCTCGGCAGGAGAGTATGGGAAAACCCCAAGGATTCCTGTCTCCTCGATAAGACATAAAACTGAAGTACTCATCACTTTCAGAAGACCTCAGCTAAGTTCTCCCTCGGAGCTGGGATGTCCCGAGTCAATTGGAGTGCGGTAATTGCCTTCCCTTCCAAATCCCCCTGCTGTCTTCCCTGTTCAGAAAAGCCTTGGTTCTCACTGGCTCTATTGTTTCCTTTATTGATTTTGAATTTGCCCTCCCCTCCTTCCAAGAAGGATTTGGGCTGGACTACAAAATTAAACACAATGTAAAGCAGGATAATTAAAAAGGAGAACTAAACAGAAATCCATTTAAAGGAGCCGAGGCATAGATGTCGCCAGGCACCTGAGATGAGATGATTAATGTCTGCAGATAAGGGGCACGAGATTTAGTTCAGAGCTCCTAGCAGGGAAGTCAGAAAGGGGAAACTGGTGGATTCTAGAACTCTGTTTAAGTAAAGAAACCACCTTAGATAATCTGCAAAGAGAATTTTTTTCTTCCTGACTCCCAAATGAAAGGTAAATTTCCCATGGTGACCTTGATACTGTAAGGGATTTTATCTCTAGCTGTGGTTTCACAAAAGATACAGAAATGGTGAGGGTTTTAGGGGAAGGGAAGGCGGGGTTATTGTAGCTTTAACATGCTATAAATAATTGGTGGTTTGGAGTTCCCTCTATAATCATATTTTAACATTATTAGAATACTCATCTCTATTGATAGTTGTAATAAACATTATTCCCCCCAAATGTGGGTCTCTTGTGAAACCTTCAAGGAAATCTGAAAACTGAGTATTGACTCTTCACCCGGGGAAGCTCTTCTGTGGTAATGGGGGCCCCATGGCCCCAGGCTGGGCTGGAAGGTGCTCATGGAGACAGGACTGGTGGGGGGCTTGGAGATGCAAAGGAAAGGCTCACGGGGTTCAGAGGCTGGTTATCTGCAATACCAGGGCCACCCATGAGCTTTTGGCCACTGCTGGCCAGCAGTCCTTTAACCTCTTTGATGAGGGATTCCAGGGACAGTGTTCTGGTTGGTGAATGACCTGGGTGCTTCTGAGATCAAGCCTGCCAGAGGTGGGACTCTTCCTCTTTCTGGGAGGGTCTATGTGCTTCCACATTGTCTCAGGTAGTGATGTGGATTTCTTGGCAGGGGAGAGGCCCCAGACAGTCCTACTCAAGCACCCAGACAGGCCTCATTTGAGATGCCACACTTGGTGCCACTGTATACACAAACTTCAAATGCCCTGCTGGGCAGGGTTACTAAGTGATGGCTGTGGAATTGTTGGCACACGACTCCAATCAAGCAAGAGGAGGTGGTGGGGAAGCAGCTGCCCTATGACCTCCAGAATAACGCGGAGAATTGGGCAGCTGTGGAACGTCCAGTAACTTCCCGGGGAATGGGCGTGCACGTTGTGTGCCCTCTTGATGGGTCTGCAAGGTGCTGTTGAATTTGAAGTCATGTGAAGAAGTGGGTGACCTGCTTCTTAGCCGCACAAGTGGGAGCAGAAGACAGATGAGGGACCCCAGAGAGGGGAGAGGAGACTGAGACCCATTCTGGTTATGGTCATGGTTGGGGACCCATCTTTCTGTGACATCCCCCCGGATAGGGCTAGAAAAGGTGGGACTGGCCTCAGTGGTCTCTGAGGTTTCTTCCACCTATCAATCAGTGGTTCCACCATCCCAGAAGAAGGCAGTGGGCCATGGGGAAAATATGGGCAGGCCACCTTCCTCTGCCCTGAGTCTTAGGCCAGCCATAACAAGTAACTCTATCTGTGAGCTTCCTTTACCCACCCTCATTCTTTCCTCCTCTGTGCATCATCCTCTGCACATTTTAAAGGAGCCGACAGGTAGACAAGGGTGATTCTGACTTATGAGGATTTTGTCTGTCATCCAGATGTGTCCATGACAAAGCATCGCAGTTCTGAGAGTGGACAAGCCCTCTCTCCTCTCCCAACTGAACCATCGTTGATGTACAAAGCTCAGGCTGGCATTTGCCTAATCCCCAGACCCCAAGGATGCAGAAGAAAGAGTTCTCAAAGGACCCCAAGCCAGATGTCGGTAAAGTCTTGTCCAAGGAGGCAGTGGGCCAAGGCTGAATAGCCCCTCAGGAGACAGGTTCTGGAAGACCTGGAATGCCACCTTACAGGGCCATGAAAGATGCTAGAACTTGATATCTAAGAGGGGAAAGGAGAGAGAGCCAATGACAAGGCCACAGTTACTAAGCAAAGATAGACCCAAACTTGATTATCAGGCATTTGTCAGAGGAAATGCTGCGGCTAAAAGTTTCCTTAATGAGCTTGGAGTTAGGCGATGCCTTCATTTAAAGGAAAAAATAACAGGGTGGAACAACATGGCAGTTTCCCCCACATCTCCATGGACTCTTCCATCCTTTATTGTTCCCAAGAGTAAGATGTTCTAGCAGAATGTAAGCTCCTGGAGTGCAGGGAACACTTTTCCTTTTCCTTTGTATCTCCAGCACCCATCACATGCCCATTATACAATAGTTGCTCCATAAATGCTTGTTGAGTTGAATTATGTTGAATTGGGAAACCATCTTGTCACCTTTCTTCCCACCCAAGTGTGTCTGTTATTGTCCTTTGCACTAATGAAGCCTCCCAGTGTCTCGGGATGTGGGGGTGGGGTGGGGGGAGGGGCTTGCAGAGATGAGGGATGAGAAGCAAAGTGACTTGGCCAATGGCAAATGGAAGACCAGGTGGAGGCTGGGTTGGTAAGTTTCTACTCCTTGGGTCTCCTCAATTAGATCATCAGCTCAGAAGTGTCCCTTAGGCACGTGAGCAGAGCTTTGAAGGGAAGCATTCCCCGTGGGAGGTGGAGGACACTTTCCTTACAAAAAGCTCTTGGAAGGACAAGAGGAATATTGTGTGGGCTGACTTCGAGTTGAGAGGTTATATCTGTGTGTGTGTGTACTATGTAAAGAACTAGTATTTATACAGTACTTCAAGGTTTTCCGAGCACTTTACATATGTACGCCAACTCATTTGATCCTCACGACAACCCTGGCAGGTAAGTGCTATTATTATCCCTATTTTACGGTTGAGCAAACTAAAGCAGACAGTGGTGCTGTGACTTGCCCAGGGTCACACAGACAGTAAATATCTGAGGAGGGTTTTGAACTCCAGTCTTGCTGACTCCAGGAACCCTGTTTTATTTAATTTACCTTTTTTTTTAAGAGGCAATGGGGGTTAAGTGACTTGCCCAGGGTCACACAGCTAGCTAGTAAGTGTCTGAGGAAGGATTTGAACTCAGGTCTTCCTGACTCCAGGGCCGGTGCTCTATCCACTATGACACCTAGCTGCCCCCCAGGTTCTATGTTTTAGATGTATCACTGTGCAGCTGCCCCTGGGAAGGTGGGTACTTGCTCTGGCCCCACCCCCAATGACCTGTGGGAGCCTGACCTCTCAATTTGCTCTCTGGGCCTCAGTTTCCTCTGCTGTTGAATGAGAAGGTTGAACCACCTGACCCTGCCAGTTCCTTGAGGGCAGGGACTGTCTTTTGATTTTTTCAGCGTCCCCACTACTGGGCATATTGTGGACGCTCCATAAATGTTTCTTGACTGACTTCTTGGTTCCCTCCTGTGCCTCGGAGTGCAGTTTCCTTTCTGGCTGGCACCACTGTCCATGGAATGTCAGGAAATGCGTTGGCAGAGCACGAGTCACGTAAATATGGCGAAGTAATTGGCTTGGAGGAGGAGCGTGGCTAGCGGCTTCAGGGACAGGGAATTCCAGGCAGAAGGGAGGAAACCCAAGACCCCAGCGCTGTAGTCCAAGCTTAGCTCTCTCGGGTGTCTGGGTTCTCCCTGGCTGCCAACACACACACGCACGCAGCCGAGCTGCTGAATGCCTCATTGAGGCACCTGAGCCCGCCTGCCCGTCAACAGCCTCATTTTCCAGGCTCTATTAAGCAGCTTGTGAGGGAGCGGTCTGACCATCGCATCGGCTCTCACTTATGTGGGCCTGGCCCAGCCCCACCACGGTGGACCTCCCAAGCAGATTCATGCACCGATGAAACCTGACTGGAAATTCACCGGCAGCCTACACTTGACCCCGACGGGGGCTACTGGTCTGAGCTCAGCGTGGGCAGGTTCTGCCGTTGAGGCCAGCACCCATCTCCCGCCGCTGGGCCGTGGCCAAGAAGCCAAGCTTCATCAACTTTGTTTCTAAGTAACTTCCTTACGAAGGCCCCTCCCTCTGGAGGATGGGTAGGGAATAAGCTTCCACTTGGGAATGAAGAGCACAGGAGAATGCATTTAGCAATGGGAGGAAGCTCTGAGGCCATCTGTTCCAACCTCCTAGTACGGGCAAGGGAACTGGGTCCAGAGAAACCAAGTGGTTTGCTCAAGGCCGGCTGGCTCCTAGCGGCAGAACTCCTGAGGGTGCGTTGACATTCCGCCACGGTGTTCTCTCAAACGCAGGACCAGGGCTAGAGCGTGGCCGTTGTGACACGGTGCCTTGCGATAGTGTGGATTCATCTTCCGTCATCAGTGAAGGGGGCCAAAGGAGACGGAAGGGCACACGCTCCCGCGGTGTGGGGCCGGTCTCCATCCTGGATCCCTGCCCACCAGGGGTGTCCAGATGAGTGCTCTAGTCTATTGTTTTAGAGGCCGGGAGTCTGGCCTCTTGGGTTCATTCTGCTTTCCCTCGCCTGTCTTAGTAGGTGTACGGGAGTAACTGCTTAAGACCAGACGGGGAGGTCGGGAAGCTCCTGGGAGCGAGGCTCAGTGGGAGAAGGAAGTGATGTAGGTCCTAAGCTAATGTCTTCAGGACTCAGTAGTCAGCTGATGTGGGCAGGGCAGCTTGTGGTTGGCAAATATATATGCTGTATATGTACTGTGTAACATGTATGAGCTATAACATGTGTATGTTAGAATTACATCACATATAATCATGTACCTAATTTCATTTCATATATTTATACGGATTTCTAGGAGCTCTCACAATAAACCCCCTAAACATGGGCCTGGGTCCATCGGTGCATCCCCCAGTCTGCCCAGAGCAGGGGCCCAATCTAAGTTTGATAAACTGACATTCAGACAGATTCAGGGTTCTTCCTGGGAGCTGTGAATTTGTTTTATATTTCAATATACTTAGTTTCCTTTATAATTTCATGTATTTTATTTTATGCATTTGACAACATTCTTCTGAGATGGGGTCTGTTGGCTTCACCAGTCCATCTGCCCAGAGGCAGCTAGGTGGTGCACGGGATAGAATTCTGGGTCTGGAATGAGGAAGATGAGTTCAAACATGGCCTTAGACACTTACTAGCTATGTGACCCTCAGTAAGTCACTTAACCTTGGACAACCTCAGTTTCCTCAATTGTAAAATGGGATAACAATAGCACCTAGCTTGCAGGCTTTTTGTGAGAAATCACAAGATGACATATTGGTAAACTGTTTAGCACAGTGCCTGGCACATAGTAGGTGTCTAATAAATGTGTATTTCCTTTCTTCCATGGCATCAATGACACACAAAAGGGTCAAAACCCCTGCCATTGATAGAGTTAGGGTTAGGCTTTGCAAAATATTGGAGGGGGTCTGAGCAATCACCCTATAAAGGAGGAGTTACAAGTATCATCATGCCCCTTTTATAGATGGGAAAATAGTGGCTCAGAAAGTGATGTCTCCACTGCCACCCAGCTACCAAGAAGAGTGACAGGATTCAGCCTCAGGTCTCTGGGCCCTGGGTCCACCTCCCTCTGCACTCTGGCACACGCCCAGTTGGCCCCAAAGTGGCTGCTTGGGGAGGCATGGAGGCACGTGCCACGGGCTCTCTGTCTGTGTGATGCTGAAGTGGAAAGCACGACAATGTCAGACTAAAAATCCACCCCAAAGCAGCAGAGCCAGTTCAGTCATTTCTCCGGTAATTGGAAAAATGCAACCTTGTTTTTCCCAAACTGAATCGGGGGATGCCGAGTAGGTCACTTCTCTTTGGGCCCTGGAGCTGGTTTCTGCAGTCATACACAGGGTGACGTGGCAGCCGATAGATGGAGGGTTCTTCCAGCTGCCAAGATGACAGCTCTGTGTCTAATTAGTAAAATGAATCCAGTGAAAGTGATTAGCATTTCTATTCACAAGCTGGGACTTTCTTCAGAAGACTTGGATTTAGCTCTGTACTCTCCCACCTACTCCCGGGTGACCGTGAGGGAGTCCATTCCCAACCTGAGTCTTCATCTCTAAAATGTGAGGGTTGAGAGGGCAGTGTGGGATGGTGGGAAGAGCCCTGGCTCTGGAGCCTGAGGATTTTGGTTGACATCCCCCTCTGAAGCTCACACTACCTGCATGGCTTTGGGCAGTAAGGTCTTAGGATGGCCATCTGGAAATTAGGGGTGGGGGGGAACAAGATGGCTTCTGAGGTCCTTTCCAACTCCAAACTTATCACTTGGCCAGGCAAGTACTTTTATTCTTGTGCTAAAATCTCAGAGTCTGAGAATTCTGCTTTATCTCTTTCTAGCTGGGGCTTCAATAAGTGAGTGAACTGGATTTCCAATGTATGAGTGATCAATTTTCCTTTCCAGTTAATTGTAAGATTTGCTATTGATGCACGAATGGCCCTGGAGTCCTTGTTGAAGTAAAGACAATGAACAGTGTGCTCGTGGGGAGCTCGGGCTCATGGAGAGAATTGATTTAAAAGCCTAACAAGAGTCTTGGAGCTTTGATTTTTCAACACAGTGGAATATTATTCTGGAATTTAAAGAATTGTAAACTGTGCATTTCTCTGACGATGGAAGAGTCAGATCAAGTGGGGTGACAAATAATGGTGGCAATTGAAATAAGAGGTGAAGATCACATGACTCCAGCAGTACTGGACAGAGGCTGCTCCTAAAGGGATGTGACCACCTGGAAGGCATGCTTGAGCCCTTGGCCAATGGCCCAAGGCTTGCAAGGGAAGCTGAGACAGCCCAGCTCTGGGCTCTAACACTTTGCACCCTGAGGCTGAGTTGCACGCCTCATTCCACAGACACAACCAACCTTGCCGACTTGGACAAGAAGAAAGTGAAGTGAGAATCTATTAAGAAACCAGATTCCACCTCCCCCAGCGACAGTGAGCGATGAAAGAGCTCGAGGTCAAGGCCGACAGGACACTTTATAGACACAATCTTGTCCGGTCCTCACAACAGCCCCAGGAGAGAGGTTGCAAAGGGTATTCTTGTTCCCACTTTACAGATGAGGAAACCGAGGCTTGGAGGGGCAAAGTGAGTTGGTCCTGGTCACACAGGGAGAAGTAGGAATCAAACCCGAGACTCCTGACTCCATTGTTCCCAGTATATCTGATACTCCCTCCCAGTGTGGACTTCTGGATTCTTCGGATACTAGCTAGCAGTAATTCATGCATACATACACACACATACATACCTGTTATATAATATATACATACATATAAATAACAATTATATGCAAACATGCATGAATGTACACGTGTAAGAGGACCCCGCTGTCTGAGAGCCAGGTATGTTACATTTCACCCCTTGCCCAGCATTCTCCAGTCTCTGTTATTGACTTCAGCCCCCAACGATGGGGCTCCCTCAATTTTAGATCATCCCTAGTACCCCAACTCCATTTAACAGTTAACTCAGTCTAGTGAGTTTTTACAAAAGAATATTCACTTCAAAGTAAAGCAGAAAAGAATGTATCAACATAAACCCAACACCTGGGGGCATGTTCCCTCTTACACAACCTCAGTCTCTGGATAATGGAGGAGGGAGTCCAAAGACCCCCTGGGTTCTGGTATATCCCCCCTGCTTCTCAGGGCTTCCCAGCTGGGCCGGCAGCAACATCCAGCCTGGGATCCTGGCTCCATGGCCACCATGGCTCGAACTCTGGGCCCCAGGACCCTGCTGCCTGCACCTAGAACTGAAAAAGCCAAGCGGAACAGATTAAATTGCAAATTCTCTCTAAAGCGAGAGAACCCTTCCGCCTCACCCAGCTTAGTTCACGGTGCCCATGCTTCACCCCAGGATGCTGCCATAGAGAGAAAGCAAGCTTATCCGAGGCAGACAGTTTGAAAGATGCAGCCAGTTCTGGCTACTAAGCCAATGGAAAGAGACCACACCATCCACGAGGTAGAGGGACCCAGGATGCCTTCTCCCAGAAGCACATCCTTAACATCTCCCCCATGAGCGCCTTCTCCTTATGTGATCTGGGTCTGCAGCAATGTCCGATTACAAATGGCTGTAAAGATCTATATATTTGCATCCTTCTTTCCCCTCCAAACAGGTTACTTACTCTTCAAGTTGATCTGTCACAGTTATAACTCTGGTCCTAATAATACCAGAAAATACCAGGTTTTTCCAGAATTAAAAATGCTATAAATAGCTTGGGTTACAATTGTAGTAAACTAAAGTAATTGGGCGGGAGAGAGTGAGGTGGTCAGACTTGCACATTAGGAAGATCACTTTGGCTTCTAAGTGGAGGGCAGACTGGGCTAGAGGGATACTTGAGGCAGGGAGGCTGACCAGGCTGTTGCTGTGATGGGAGGTTTCTCATTATCTCCACCTCTCTGTGGTCAGTCCAACCGAAGGGTCCAGGTTGCACTAACATAGCTCAGCTCTGAGGGCACCTGGGTGGGTCTACTTTCAAAGTCTCAGAATTTATGGTGATCTGGGCATCTCTTGTACCCAGACAGTGTGAGCAGGAGAGCCCAGAGGAGCAGGAGATGGGACCAGAAAGTATGTCGTCCTTGATTGAAAGCTATCTCTTAACCTAATTCCCCGTCCCCATCCCTCCTATCAATAAGGCAGCTTCCCTCCCCACCCCCACCACAAGTGTATGTGCTGATAACCTCATCCTGGAGGATATCCAATTTGTGCCTGGATGATCTAAGATAATCCTTAGAGGGATTCCTACTGTGAATGACTGCCTACATTAGGCAGTCTCCAGGTTCCCTCCATCTCTTAAGATTTCACAACCCCACTGTTATTCTACTAATAGGGCCCACAGAGCTGACTGCTTTACCAGACTGGCCAACTTCCAGTCATCCTTGGGGATGGGGGGATTCGGGGGCACTTCCTGACTTGACAAAGCCAGAACATAAGGACCTCATGGAAACACTCCCACTTCCTGGTTCTCTTCCAGCACAGTCTGAAATGTAGGACAAAGTGTGGACGTATGGGACAACTACACAGGTCAGAAATCAGAGATGCCAGAGAAGTCACAAGTGCTGAGTTTGGAATCTAAGAACCTACGTTTGAATCTCGGCTCCCACAATGACCATCTGTGAGACCCTGGGCAAGTCAGCTTGCTTCTATGAGGCTCAGTGCCCTCATCTGTAGCATAGGGATGATAACCTGTGCATTGCATAATAGGGTAGGTGCTTTGTAAACCTTAAAGTTAATGCAAATGTGATGAGGAGGAGAAGGAATAGTAGTAGTAGTAGTAGTAATAGTAGTAGTAGTAGTAGTAGTAGTGGTAGTAGTAGTAGTAGTAGTAGTAGTAGTAGTGGAAGTAGTAGTAGTAGTAGTAGTAGTAGTAGTAATAGTAGTAGTAGTAGAAGTAGTAGTAGTAGTAATAGTAGTAGTAGTGGTGGTGGTGGTAGTGGTAGTAGTGGTGGTGGTGGTGATGGGGGTGGTAGGTGGGGGTATTGGTGGTGGTAGTGGTGGTGGTGGTGATAAAATAATAATAATGATAGCAACAACAATATTTACATAACACTTTATTTCTGTTATCTTACTTGATCCTCACAACAATTTTATGAGGAGGTAGGTGCTATTTTTACTTCCATTCTAATAAGGAAACTGAGGCTGAAAAAGATGTAGTGACTTGTCCAGGGTCACATAGCTAGAAAGTGTCTGCGTGGGATTTGAATTCACGTCTTCCTGACTTCAGATCCAACACTGTCCATTGTGTTACCTAGCTAGTAATAACTTGTGTTATCATTATCATTAATGTTATTAGCTCCTTCTTCTTGTCTTTTTCTATGTGATTCTGAGGGAAATGTTGGTGGTGGATAAGTCACTATCTTTTTTTTTTATTTAATATGTCATGACCTATTCCAAAGGTGCTCAAAAGAAATACTTTTTGTGATTTATTAACCAAACAACAAGCATTCTTTTAAGCACTGTGCTGTTTTAAGCCTATGAGGGCAACAAGTAAAACAGTCTTGACTTTTAAGGAGCTGATGGGCCAGCAGTAAGAGTAAGAGGATGCCCGCTCATCCTCCGTCGGCTCAATGAAAACATCTAGGACAGCCAAGCAGGGGAGCAGAGGAGACAATAGGGAAGCCACAGAGCTCATCCCATTTCTCAGGAATTGGGTCTCCTTGTCTGGGCTTCCACATGCTGAAAGTTTTTCTTTCCATACAACTTGGAGAGTACTCCTTTTGGGATGGCAATATCTATGAATACCACTGTTCCTAAGTTTTTATGAGTCAATGTCATTTCCAGGTGAGGGAGGGTAACGGTTCAATTTGTGATAATTGTCAGGGACTGGTAGAAGCCATTGGTTGAGTTGTCCAGGATATTCCAAAGTCTGTGTTTATCGTGTGCCAGCCCATGAAAGACAGCAAACTCCTTCCCGATGCATAATTACAGCCACCAGTTCGTGTATTACTAGATATTCTTGGTAGGTGCTAAAACTTTTATGACCTACAGTCTCTACCACTTCCGGGTCTAACCTCCACTGATCCAGAGGTCCAGGATCCTTAAGGATAATCCTTCTGAGGTTTCTGCTCCAAAATTGCCACCATAAACCCTTCTCTTTGCACAAACAAACCCTCATGATTCAGCCATTTTGGGGGTACTTCTCTGTCCACATGTTGTTGGCTGAGTTCATACAGATGTTGCCTAGGGACGACCTTTTAATTCTACCATTGGACTTTCATCACCCCAGGGACTCCATGGGGAGGCAAGCCGCTTCATTAAGTGGGGCAAACTCAGGGGTGTGTACTCATTGTTCTCAGTCTTGACTTGCTCACTGGAAGGATGTCTGTTTTTTCCTAAGGTATTTCTGCAAGTTTTGAACCTACTCACCGTGTGCTCTAAAAATACCTAGCAGCCTTCTTCCTTTTGGAGCTAATTCAAGTCAAGTCACCAAGCATTCATTAAGTGCATACTATATGCCAAGTACTGTGGGAAGTGCTGAAGGCCCTCCCCCCACACACACCCCAAAACGACAACAACAACATCTTTCTATAGCTGTCTTAGGATTCTTGGCCCTGCCTCTATTTTTGTTAATAATGTCAGAGATTTTATTAGACTACTTTCCAGATTTGTTACGGTCCATTTTCATAATTCCTAACGTAACATACATGTCAATTGTGCTTCATGTGTCTTTCCCTTTCAGTTTTGATTTCAAGACGCCAAGGAGTATCTTTAACATTCATCCATAGCCTTCTCCTTGACATCTTCACACTTGACACATCTTACCTAGGAGAGACCAAGGTGTTTGTAGCTATCACCTTCAACCACTGGATTCAAGGTCAAAGTTTTCAATCTCTGTGATGGAATGAGTGATATTGAAAGTTCCCTAGTTCCTGAGCCCAGTACCTGGCATGCTTCTCAGGGGAAAAGAAGGCAACCAAAGGTAAGCTACTGCTGAGGGAAAACTGAAGCCACACCATTAAGGACAAAGAGGGTAGCGCTTCCCCCCCCCCCATGGTTTGGCTGTGAGCTGCTCTGACAGTGAAGTGAATGGGAAATGTTTGGTAGGCAGTCCCACAAAGTGCGCTTACCTTCTAGGGGGTGTCTAATGAGTGCAGTAGACTCTTTGAATGTTTTATACTTCTGTATGTAGCTATGGGCTTTCGTAAGGCTTCTGGAGTTAATTCAGTTTCTGTGTTAGAGGAAATAAAAGGCTATCTCCTACTCAATACCCATATTTTACACAGAATGTGAGGACCCTGTAATCCACATTTGGGATGACGGAGTCTGTGTGAGCCTAGAGTACCTGGGGGAAGGGGCTGGCCTATGCAAAGGTCACAGTCACTTTATTCATCCTCCCCAAAACTTGCTTCATCTAATGACAAGAAGGCCCAAGAAGACACTAAAAAATGCACCCTGTTACTTCTCCTGGAAAATCATAAGCCTCGAAGAAACAAGGAAACCTAGATCAACAAATTTTGTTAAAAAAAAAAAAGAAATTTCTCACCTTGCAGATTCTGCTCAGAACTCCTGGTGTGTTTGGACATCTCCTGGCCCTCATTTGGGTCCAGCTAAGTCCTTTTACTTTCTACTTCCCCTCCTTCATTTACCACTGGCCTTCTGCCACCATGGCCCTTGGCCCCTGTGATTCAGGGCTGCCCACATGAGAGGCTGAGCTGGAGGGTCACTAACCTTACACTTCAGACCGAATTCTGAGGGGTGTTGTCATTTCCCTTCCCGAGACTTTTGCCTCCCCCCCAACCCCAGAACCAGGTCAACATTTCTGGGAAGGGGCTATCAACTTTGTCCCTCTGTCAAAGGGGACAGGGACAGGGACGGGGGGAGGGAGAAGGGGAGATGAAGTTGATCATCAGTCCTAAAATACACAAACCCATCCACAAGCCTTTGCAGGGGAGAAGATACAAGGGAGATTGGAAAGGGGAGCAGAAGGGGTTCTTGCCAGGGTTTTTTTTTTTGTCCTTTGGATGTTATGACTTGTACCTAATTCTTAGACAGGTCAACTACCTGTGGGCTCTATCCAACACACACACCCACCCACACCCACACACACACACACACACACCAATATAAAAAAGCTTACAGACAAACGCAAGTAACACCTGCCAGCGACCTAGAGAATGTCTTATAGGAAGAGTCATGATACTATGATATTTAAACCAACCTGGGGGAATTTTGGGAGCTAAAGATCTAGACTTCAGTTCAACAAGCACTAACTGAGCACCTATTATATGCCAGGCAATGGTGGGGTGCTTGGGATACAAGGACAAAACTGAAATGTCCTCTGCCCTCAAGAAACCTACATTCTACTGGGGGAAACATATGCATATGTACTGGGGGCACATGTACACAGAGAAGCAAAAACCAAAGATATACAAATTAATTGGGGTAGAGAGAACTAACAACCAGTGAACCTGGGAAAGATCTGTCTCATGGGAGGTGCTGCTTGTGCTAAGCCTTCAAGGGACCTGGCTTTAAAGAGCCCGAGGAGAAGCAGCATCCATCCCAGACCTAGGGTACAGTCAGGGCAAAAACTCAGAGATGGGAGATGGAGCATTCTGCACAAGAATTCAATAAACATTTATTCAGCACCTACTATGTTCAGGCTGAAATGGTTGAAGAGAAGGAATGTGAAAGAAGATTGGAAAAGTAGAAAGGGACCAGGTGCTAAGGAGCTTTAAGTGCCAACAGAAGGATTTATGTTTGCTGCTGGAGGGAATCTGGACCCATCCAAGTTTATTGAGTACAAGGGTGACAAGGTCAGAGCTAGGCTTTAGGAAAATCTCTTTGGTCTGTTGATGGGAGAATGGACTGCAGTGGGGGGAGGTGTGGTACATTGAGGCAGAGAGACTGATTAGGAGACAATTGTACTAGTTCAGGGGAGAGTTGATGAGGTCCTATGTGAGTGGAAAGGCGACAAATGAAAGAGATGCCAAGGATGTAACATGGACAACATTCAGCACCTGATCAGCGCCTCGCCTAGTGCCACACTAGAGGGGTGACTGAGAAAATGTCCACGACTGGTGTCATCAATCATAGTATGAGGTGAAAGGAATCCAGGTCTGAATCATGTAGCAAGAACTAGGAGTAACCACTGGGCAGCCCAGCTGCTCTCTTGGTATGTATGCAATGCCTTGAGATTTAGAGGAAGGCAGTCTCAGCACTGTGGCAAGACCACCTGTGAGGGATTAAAGAGAAGACATGGACAAGAGCCACATGGGATGGGCAGGCACAGGTGGGCTGCAACTAGCATCATTGGAGGCAATGTCCTCATCCAGGAGACCGCAGATTCATCCAAGTATCAAAAGAATCAGTCATTCATACGATGGGAAGGGAAGGGGAAAGAAAGGAAGGGAATGCAGGACAGGGGAGGGGAAGGGAAGTGAGCAGTGGGGAAACTCAAACCCAGGGCTTTGAACTCCTTTTTACAAGGGTGCTCACTGCCCCCTCTTTCAGGCTGTAGCAGAAGCTGGCTGACAGGAGATTTGTGAGTGTTGTCTCATCCAAGCCATCCCTGTGTGAACCCCTTGTCCTCGCTAGCCCAAATTGGAGGGGAGTTGCTGTTATTGGAGGAACAGAAAGAGTCTGCTTTCTCCCATCTGAGCACAGGGCTTAGCCTAGAGAAGACCACCCCAATGTGGGAGGCCTCCAGTTCTGCATTGGGAGAGGGGCTCTGTAACCCTCATGGGTGAGGGGAGGGACACCTTCTCCTTGTATCCAGCAGCAAAGGTCTCCTATTTCTTTTTTGACCTTTGTATTGTGGTTGAGGGTTCTCCTCTCATCTCCAACACTAGCATCTCCTCTCCCTTTCCTTTCCTTATCCCATTGCTTCCTGATCTCCTTTCTTCATCTCTCCATCCTCTTCTTCTTCTCCCTTTTCTGTCTCCCTCTTTGTTCTCCTCCCACTTACCCTAGCCTGCAGCCCTGCTCTGTTCTCATCTCTTTCTCCCTATTTCTCCTCCCTCCAACTTTTGTTCTTTTCTTTCCTTGACTATCCTGTCCTGTTCTCTCTTCTCTCCTGGTCTTTTTATGTGTTGTCCTTTCTGTCCTTTCCCTCTTCCTCTCCTTTTTCTCTTTGCTCCTCTCCCTCTTACTTACTCTCTCTCTCTCCTTCTCACTTCCTCTCTCCTCTGCTTCACACAACAGGACATGCACCCAGTAGACCAAACTAAGCCAAGCTGCCCTAAGGGGCTTCTGGGAGGCTCTCAGGCTCTCCTCGGGTCACCAGAGGGCCTGGCTGGACATTGCTGCTTTCCTCCCATGTCCTGCTCCCTCAATGACAGCAGAGCTCATGGGAAGCAAGGAGGGGGTCATCGAGGCAGAGCCCAGTGAACTTTGACTCCCTCTCCTTAGCCCTCTGGAAGGATACCCAAGGGGATGTGTTCATGGGGCTTTAGCCTAGATCTGATCTGGGTCCAGCTGCTGCAGTCCAATCCCACCCTGCAGGGCCAGAGCATCCCACAAGCCCTTGGCGCCCCCTGTAGGATGAAGAACTATTAAGCCACCTCTGATGGGGCCACTGATGCTGGGGCAGGAGTGGTGCCCCTGGGCAGGAGTGGTGCCCTTGGGCGAAATCATGCCTCTTGAAGCCTCCTCCAAGTTTGCCCCCATTTGGAGGGCCCAGAAGGCTCTGAGTTTCCCCCAGCCTCACAAAGTGGTCCACAGGACCCCCAGGTCACATTTTCCTGGCATCATTCTCATCCCTTCCAGTGTTCCAGGGAACACTGCTATTGGAAAATCAGTGGGCCAGCCCAGAGCAAGCTTCCTCCTGATGGGCTGAGCAAGCAGTGCCTCCTGAGAGGAAACTCTCAGGTCTGACCATCTGGAGATCCCCAGCCATACCCAGACAAGAAGGCCAAGGGAGGCAATGACCTCATATAGGGGGAAGAGCAGCAGATTGGGGGTCAGAGGCGCCGTGTTTGAATCCTGCCTCTCCCTCCTGCATAGCCTTGAGCTTCCCTTCAGAAGAGCAGAAGATGTTCATGCTAGAAGGCAGCTTAGAGGTTGTTGGGTCCAATACCCTTCAAGGGAGAGAGAACCTTGGCTTTGCCTTAACATTACTTCATGGGGTGCTACGGACAAAATAACAGCAGTGGTGACATGAGTGCAGCACTTCACAGTTTGCCAAGTGTTTAAACCTATGATCTCATTTGATGCTCACACCAGCCCTGGAATGTAAGAGCTATTACTATCCCCATTTTACAGATAAGAAGGCCAAGGCTGAGAGAGGTAAAACTCACCCAGGGTTACACAGTAAGTGCCTAACGAGCAAGATGATAAAATCACAGAATCTGAGAGTCAGAAGAGACCTAAGCAGCCATCTAGTCCACCCTGTACCCCCACAACATCCCTGACAAATGGCCATCCAGCCTCTGCGTGGAGACTCCCAAGGAGGCACAAGCCCTCCCCTCTCGAGGCAGCCCATCTTTTGGAGCCGCTCTGATTGTTAGAAGGGGTCCAAGTGCTGCCTTCTCATATGGGGCAGTTTGTTGCCGAGTCAAGTCTGCTCAGAGTTCTAAAAAACCTTTTTCCCTGCTTCGGAGGGCTGAGACAACTGGTGTCTATTCTGCATATGGCAAGCTGCAGCACATTGGATCAATACGAATGCCAGAACTGCTTTCTGCTTATGGGACAAATATGATTTAAATGATTGTAGACATAAGATAAGAACCTGGTTACTCACCATAGGCTAAGGTAGGATCATCCACAGAGAGGATTCTGAGGCTAAGCCCAGAAATATAAGGGAAGAGAGAGAGGTGAAAGGACAGATTTCAGACCTGCATCAGCTATGCTTGAAGCTAGAAATGATGGCTGCTATACTTGCTGTTGAGGAGAAGGAAGCTTAGGTGAGCAGAGGAAGAGTCTGGAAGCCAAGAATCAGAGAAATCATCTATCTAGCTGTGGTCGACTAGTTTGACTGAGTCCTTGCACCCAATGAGGTGTTAGTTAAGAACAATTTGGATCAATGCACCAGTGAAGGCACCTTTTCAACACGAGAGCTATATTCATCAAGGAACTTTGGTGGAAAGTTCCTGAGACCAGAAGAAGACGCCAAAGTTCACATTTCCAGAGTCGTGAGTTCTCCCAAGCACATTGATTTTTTTTTTTTTAATGTGACTCCATGGCAGGTTTCTGTATGTATGACCACTATGTCCCATAGCTATTGAGTGCATTAGAGGGAAACTGGAATCCAGGCTTGTGGATGAATTGCAGTGTTCTTATTATTCCTGATTTGCTTTAATATATGAATGCCTGTGATCCTGTTTCTTTTGCCTTATCATTCAAGAAATGATTATGTTTAAGGTCTAAAATTGTCATTACTGTGAGTGGCTAGTTTTATGTAAATGAAAACACATCAATAGGGGCTCAAAAGCTGAGGAATTGAGTAGGAGTGGTATACGTACCCAAAACACAGTTACTTTTGGAATCCTGAAAAAGTTTGACTGTTTGGTGGCAGTCATGTTCTGGGAACTTGGACCTGTGCATTTGAGAATAGGCTGGAGTGACTTCTTCGTCCAGCTGCCTGGTGTGACGAGTGTGAGAACCTATGCTTTGGATGGCTGGCCCTCGCAGGAACATCCCCTTTCTACAACTTCTACTCTTTACTCCTTGTTCCCTCTGGGGCCGAGCAGAAAAGGCCAATCTCCCTTCCACAAATCCATGGACACGGCTCTCGTGTGCCCCCTCATCCTCCCTCAGACTCAACATTCCCATCCTCCCATGGCATGGAGTCTACTTGCTCTCTTGGTCGTCCTCTTTAGGCACTCTCCAGCTTACTGCAGTTCCCAGAACTGAATGCAATCCTTCCCATGGGATCTGACCAGGGCAAAGAGATCAGGAATGGCCACTCCTTTTTCCTGGAAGTACTGATCCCTCTTAATGCAGCCCCAGCTTCCAATAATTGCTGGCAGGACTTCTCACGATGAGCGACTTGCTCCCTGCTTAGCCAGGCTGGGCTTCCGATGACAAGCCCGTCCCTGGGCCTATATTCAGAGGCTTGAAAAGCTTCCCTGGTGCATCCTCTGAGAGCCAAGGGTCATCTCCCCTCCTTAGTGGAGACATGAAGAACACCAATGAGCCCTCCTGGTTCTGCTGGGCTTTTTTTGGGTGTGGGTCCTTCTTCCTGGCAGCTCTGGGAGGGATGGTCAATGCCATGATGACACTCCCATATTTACCGTCATTCAGCTATCCAAGGCTGGAGCTGGGTGTCCAGCCTTGGGCCATGTAGATCCAGGGCTCCCTCCACTTTGTCACTCACAGTCTCTTTTCATGGGGAGTTGGAAGGAACCTCGGATGTCATCTGGTCCAACAGAGAGGGAAACTGAGGCCCACTGAGGTGGCAGAACCAGGCTTTGAACCCAGCTCCTCTGACTCTGAATCTAGAACTCTGCTAGATTCACTGCCCTCCGCTGCCTTTGTCAGGCTGTGGTCTGACTGTGCTAGCCTGGGCATCCCCCGACACAGCCCTGAATCCTGGCCTCCCACCTGCCTGGTCCTTGACAAGAAGAGCGGCCTGCCTGCCTGAGGGCTCCCCTCCAAGCGGCTCGGCTTCTCTCCTCCACCTCTTCAGCGCCTAAATCTGAAGAGGGGTGGTAAGGAAGTCATTGGTTCCTTCAGGATGGAAACCTGACCCCGGGCTTCTTTAAGAGTGCTCCCTGCCGACGCAGAGAACTCCTTCACATTGTTCCCACAAGCGCATCCAGATGGGTTTTTTTCCAGCTGCCCCGTAGGTGACCAGTGGAGAGTTACCCAATCATTTCTTTGTGGGCCTTCTCCTCCCAAGAGAAACTGAATGACTTTCTTCACATATTTGTTCTATTGAGAGCCAAACCCACCCACAGACTAAAATAGCAGATTTTCCAAGCTTCAATTGGATGTTTCAAAACCTCAATAACAAATAGAGAATTGAATATGGCCCCCTGGCTTGCAGGCTTCATTCAGGAATTCTGTACATGCGCAGAACACTGCTCTCTCTCTCTCTCTCTCTCTCTCTCTCTCTCTCTCTCTCTCTCTCCTCTTTCCCTGTGTGTGTGTGTGTGTCTGTCTCTTTCTCTGTCTTTCTCTTTCACTGTTTCTCTGTCTCTGTTTCTGTTTTTCTGTCTCTCTTTTTCACTGTCTCTGTCTCTGTCTCTGTGTCTTTGTCTTTCATAGTCTCTCTCTGTGTCTGTGTCTTTCTCTGTCTCTCTCTTTCACTGTCTTTCTCTGTCTCCTTCT
>NW_020946652.1:5866007-5906372 GCF_900497805.2 Vombatus ursinus | reverse complement strand
ATTTCGCTGTCTTTCCTGTGTCTTTCTATGTGTCTGTCTCTGTCTCTGTCTCATGCTCTAGGCATCGGTTCAGGCTCAGAGAAGGTTCAACCTTGAGAGCTGTGAGGCGTTATTCGAGTCTTTGAGGAGTATAATTTCTTGCCCTCAGCCCTAACAGAAGCCAAAGGGGAAAAACAAAACAAACAATAACACCTCCCAAAAACAAAACCTCAAACCTTTCACTTCCAGTCCAAGGATGTAACCCAGCTAGTCTCCCCAGGCTCCTTTGGAAAGGGAGGAAGGGAAGAGAATAAACATGAATTGAATACCTACTGTGTGCCAGGCCCTATGCACTTTGCAAATATTATTTTGTTTGATGCACGATCACCCTTTGAGGTTGGTGCTATGGTTATCTCCATTTTACAGATAAGAATACTGAGGCAAACAGAGGTTCAATGACTTGTCCAAGGTCACATAGCTAGGAAGTGAGGCTGGATTGAATTTAGGACTTTCTGACTCCAGGCTCGGTGTTCTATGCACTGTGTCACCAGCCTGAATTCCTCTGGGAATGGCCAGGGTTCAGTCTAGTCTGTCCCAATCATTCCATCACTTGGTCAGTCGGTCAACAAGCTTTTGTTGAGAAGTGCTTACGTGTGCTAGGTCCTATGACAACAAATGAGAATTCAAAGAAAAGCAAAAACCCAGTCCCTGCCCTCATGGACCTTCCACAGGGAGATAAACTATAAACAGCTAGGTGTAGATACAGAACAGATGGGAGGGGGGAAGGCTCTACAGCTGGGGTGAGCAGGAAGTTTGCCAATACAAGTCCATGCCACCCAATCAAGAATCAATCGATAAACATTTAGTACACACCTATGACAGGCACTGTGCTCCAGGCGGGGTTAGCCAGACAGCACATTGGGGTGCAGCAGCACCTAGTAGGACCTCCACGGGCGCTCACCAAATGAGAACTCTGTAGGTTTGGTTGGAACGAGGTCAGCTTCAGAAATGAGATGATAAACTCCAGGACAAGAGCTCATGGTTGACCCCTACCCCCAGACTGGGCAGGTCCCCATTCAGTGCAGCCAGGAGGCCATTAAAGGCCATCCTACCCACCTTCCTGAAGAGATGTCTTCAGACAGCCTGCACCAGCTCTGAGCTTCTTAAGGCTGAAAGTCACTTGCTTACTGTAAAGCACTGTCTCCAGAAGGCCTCTCTACTCCCAAGTACTCCCTCTATAGTACCTAGTAGTTTCCACTGGCACTTTCACTTAGATAGAGCTTATTAGCTTAGTTGGACACCCCCTGGCAGAGATCTGGGAACTGGGGGATTCAGAGACAGGGCCAGTGGATTTAGACAGGGAGGGGAGGAAAGTTTGAATTTTGGGGTAAGGCCACATTAGACTTCATCTGGGGGACTCAGCAGCTAGGGAGGAGAAATCTAGGGGCTGACAGCCTCCTGGAGAGAGCAGAAGGCAGGGATGAGCCCAAAGGCCACCCCACAACTTGTTCTCAGGGCCAGCCCAGGATACAACACGGTGACTTTCGTTTCTTTCCCCACAGTATTCTTGGTAACCTCTCCCCCAAGAGCAGTGGGATGCAGGGCCATAAAGAGGCCTTTGACTTCCTCCTGGACAGTCAGCTGGGCTAACAAAACCACATCTTTCTTTGTAAGGTTTCAGCTTGTTCCCCACCACAGGAGTGTGCAAACAGAGCCTGGGATGCTCTGGAAACCACTGGGGATGTGGTGGAGGGAATGAGATGACCTTTGAGGGCCTTTCCAACTCTATGGCTGCCTGTGTTGCATAGCAACCAACCTGGACTCACCAGGAGAGAATTTCCACCATTAAGGTCTGGCCATTATTCTCAGCCCAACTCAGGGCTAAGTCCTACCCCCACCCCAATCCAAGAAAACCAAGCTAACCACAGAAGGAAGGCAGAGAGGTGCCTACTCCCAGAAATGGAGTTTTCAAATTTTAACTTTAGGATTTTATTTATCCATGTCTTGGTATACTCCCCCAAAATCCCCTTTCTCCCAACCTAGAACCCTCCCTCACAAAAGGTTGCCCAAGCTAGATGCTCCTCTGGCCTCTTCTGCCACCTGGATGCTGGGAGTTGTTCATCTGACAACAGGGGCCACACTCCACCTCCAGGTGCTCCAGCCCCTTCACCGAGAGTTGTTGTTTAGTCGTTTCAGACATATACAACTTTTTGTGGCCCCATTTAGGGTTTGCTTGGAAAACACACTAAAACGGTTTGCCATATCCTTCTCCTCATTTAACAGATGAAGAAACTGAGGCAAACTGGATCTAGTGACTTGGCCAGGGTCACACAATTATCAAGTGTCTGAGGCTGGATCTGAACTCAGGTCTTCCTGACTCCAGGCCCTGTGCTCTATTCACTGCACCACTTGGCTGCCCAAGAGCAAGGAATGTGCTTTTCATTATCTGTTCTCTGGAACTAAGGCTGCGGTTAAGCTGCAGTTGGCTGCCTTGCTGGACTGCTCTCATTTGCATCATTGCCATGATTTTGTCTGTTTTTCCTCAGCTCCACTTCCTTTCCTCTCCATCTGTTAACACAATTCTTCCCTTATTTCTCTGAATTCCTCTTATCTGCCTTTTTTTACAGCACATAATGCACTGTTACATTTCCTTGCCACAATTTGGCCATTCTTTAATGCAGGCATTCATTTCGTCTCCAGTTTTTTGTTCCAACAAAAAAAGATGTCGTTATGAATATTTTGGTATAAATGGGACTTTACTTTTCAGTCTTAGACCTCCTTGCACAGAAAGTTTTAAAAAAGAAACCCCCAGGGCAAAGACCTAGGTGTGCCTGGTCCTAATCTGACTTGGCAGTGCTCACGAACATCTGGAAACAATGAGGAGAATTATTGGACTCCACACTCCTCACCACCACCCCTACACACACACACATACACACACACACACACACTCACTCACTCATGCACACACAGTCCTGAACAGTGAAATCTGAAGTGTGTCACTTGATCTAAAAGCTGTTTCTAAATGGAAAGTGCTGTGCTGGGCCCTGCACACTAAGCAGGTCCATCGCCATCTTCCTGGTCTCAGGTAGGTGAGGATGGCTGTCAGGCAGGTCCATTCATAAACACTTGCTCAATCTGCTCCTTCAGTCCCTAGGGCCTCCTCACCTGGAACCTCTCCCCTCCATATTGGGCCCCTTCCCCCAATGGGGGCTTCCTCTTGGCGCTTCTGTTTTACGGCAGGTTTCAGGCCACCCAACGGTCATGGTCTTCCAAGGTGTTTCTGACTCTTTGGACTTTACCACCTTTCCCTTTCAGCTCCATTTCTGTATAGTCTTGCTCCATTAGAATAAAAGGTCCCTGAGGGCAGGGGCTGCTATTTTGCTTACATTTGAATTCCCAGCTCTTAGGATAGTGCCCCACACTTAATTATTGTTGTTCGTCCTTCCTTTCAGGAGAGGATCAATGACACCATGGCCAAGTCTTGACTCATGCGTGAGTTGGATTTAAGTGAGGCACAGCACAAAGTCCTCAAGCTCTCTGTCTCTTCCAGGATTCCACATCCAGCGTTCAAAACAACGGACAATGGGCCAGGATGTGATGGTGACCTTGGCATCTTGGATGCCTGACCGAGCCCCGAGCCCTCTGCACAACCTGCTTCAGCCGCCTTCGTGGCCATTGGAGCAAATTATTCTCATCTGCCCCTTCCATTGCAGGAAGTCCTCACGTGCTTAGGGGAGACACCCCTCAACTCACCAAACCTCAACCTGGTTTAACCTGCCTGCCAAAACAGTCTCCTGGGGTGTGACCACTGCACCGAGCCCCAGGTGAGCGTCAGGTGGCAGACGGGCAGATTGGGTGACCAGAGGGGATGAGCGGCCCTCACCCCAGAGAAGCTCATCCACCTGAACACTCCATACATCCTGCCACTTGGTAAGTTCTGGTTGTTTCCCGTACTGGTGTTTGAGGCACTCAGCAAAGCATTGTTCTAGGCTCTGGGGATGCCAAGACAGAAAAGAAACATTTTTGCCTGCCCTCCAGATGCTTCCAGTCTTCTGGGGCTAGACAAAAAGTCCACTATAGATAAGTTGATACCAAGTACATAAAGAAATGACAGAAAGCAGAATTTGAGCTGTGCTGTGAAGGAGCCTGGGGTCTCTCAAGGGGAGTGGAGGGAGGCGTGGAGGGGGCAGCTCGTTCCAGGCGCCTCCCTCCCCTGCATGCTCCAGCCATCACGTGATGGACTTGGGGTAGTTCCTTCTGGGTCAGGTTTCATGTCCTGGCTCTGTCCTCTGTGCCTCCGATTCCTCCCCAGCTTCCTGCCAGGCGCCCGTCCTCCTCACCTGGGCACTCACCCTCAGGTTTCCTTGTCCGATAGCGCTTTGTCTTTATTTCCCTACACGTGGGCGTGTTCTCTCTCCCATTACAGCAAAAGCTCCCTGAAGTCAGGGATTGTTGTGGAGTTTTTCTGTCTTTGTGTCCCCAGGACCTATCATAGTACTTGGCATACAGTAGGTGCTTAATAAATGCTTCAAAAAATTAATTCATTGACTGATTGACCAGGAGGTATCCTATAACTCTCCCTAGCAAAAACTGCAGATACAGCCTATCCGTGTCATTCCTCACTTTAAAAAACAAAAGAAACAAAAACCCTCCAAAATCCCAGGATCAGCCGCAGCCCTCAGGGCTGCTTGGCTTTCCCCTCGAGATTTCCTCTTGGATGACAGAGACATGAAGCCAACCCCCCACACTCCCTACTGCCCAGCTCTTCTCTGCTTCCTCATTTGCCTGCTTACACTCCTTCTACCCCGGCTGATAAATGCCCCCAGCCCCACAGCAGCGGTTGGTCCATTTTTATCCACAGTGCCCCGGGAGGATGAGGAGAGGCTGCCAGCCGAGCGAGCTCCCCCCTTCTCACCTCAGATGTCACCTCTCCAGGACCTCCTGTGGGGCTGCCCCTCCCCCCCAGCTCCCTGCCTCAAAGCAGGGACCACGTGGGGGTGGGGCGGCCCACGAGGGCAGGGCGGGGCTCTGTCCTAACTGTCTAGAGAGCTCTCGGGGAATCACCTCTTCTCTACCTACTTTGAGGTCCGTCCCCCTTCATCACTCAGGGACTTGCGGACCCTGAGACTTCCAGACCGCCTGGGGGAGGGGGCGGCGCTTCCTTGGCTCCATTGTTCAACCCCTCACCACATGATTAGGCAAAGGCAGTAAGGCATCTTCCGAGGTTAGCTAATTATTATTTTTGACCATATATCACAACACCGTTGAATGTGCCGTCCTTAATGCCTCCGATCACTCAGAGCTGATGACTAGCTGAGTGACGGATGGATGGGCCACCGCCTGGGAGGCGGTAGATCCGGCTTCTGGGGCAGCTGGCACGGTGGATCGGCTTCCACCAGGCTCTCTCTGGTCCTTTCCAACCAAGGCTGTGCTGGAGCCGGGCAGCACCCACATCGGGCTCTGAGAGCCGGTTGTTAAATTTTCCATCCGAGTATTTACACCTCAGAAATGAGCAAATGCTCGGCGTCGAGGTTCCTTTGATTGTTTTGTCCATTGTTCAGAATTAAGAAAGCCATGGTGAAAATAGCACGATGAGATGAAACTTGAAAGTGCGTCCTACTTTTTGGAAATCCAGTTGTTTAACACTGACCAGCACTCCACCTCTGCGGCAAACACCTATGCCAGTGGTATTATGGGGAGAGCAAGGACATGGATTCTGAAGACCTGGGTTCGAATTCTGATTCTGCCACTCACCAGCTGTTTCCTCACTTGTAAAATGGGGCTAATAATAGCTCCATGCTCCCAGCGTCATGGGGAGGCAAGGCTTCCGATACCCTAAGATGCTGTTTTGGCAAGAGCTTCCATGAATGGGAGTACTCCTCCTTTCCTTGACCGTTGGTCAGAACTTCCTCCGGAAGGAGGAGGATGCCAGTGCTAGGGAAGACGCAGAGATAAATCAGATGTGACCTTTGTGTTCCGGGAGCCCAGGATCACGTATGGAAGCCAAGGGCAGGGAAGAGATTTAGTTGCGTGAAATCCTGGGCTCGGCACGGTTGGAAGCTGCAGAGAGTTCAGGCTGCATTCTCCTGGCAAACTGTCTCCCTTCCAGAAGATGTCGGGAAGCCCTCAGCTTTCTCCTATTGGGAGTGAAACAGTTGGACCTGGTGACCTGGTGGTTCCTCCCAGCACTACATGTTCGGTCCTAAAATCCCAAAATTTAGAAATGAAACAGTTACCAAGAAAAATGAACAACGTTTCCTAGTGACTGGATTTTTGTCTTTTGCCTTTAAATTGGGAATCTTGGAAAAGCTTGAAAATCTTGGAAAAACTTGAGAAGTCACTCCAAGTGTCAGTCAACAAACATTAGTGCCTACTATGTTCCAGGAATGGCGCTAAGCACTGGGGAGACAAAGAAAGGCACAAGATGGTCCCTGTTCTCATGGATCTCACAGCCTAATGGGGAAGATAACTTGCACACACCTATGTACAAGTAAGACATTTATTGTTGTTCACTCACGTCCCACTCTTCATGACCCCCTTTGGGGTTTTCTTGGCAGAGATACTGGAGTGATTTTCCATTTCTTTCTCCAGCTTATTTTACAGATGAGGAAACTGAGGCAAATAGGGTAAGTGACTTGCCCAGGGTCACACAGCCAGTAAGTGTCTGAGGCTCAGCACTCTGTGCACTGTGGCACCACCTAACTGCCTAAGACACAGGCGGCTGTTTAAGTTCAGTTCAAAGCGTCCTTCCTGTGGGCAGTGGGAAATACAAGAATGGAGGTGAAGCAGCTCTTAGGGCTGTGGATGCAGCGTCTCTCAAGATGCATTTCCTCTCCTGAACCGGGACTGGCAGAAAGCTTCTGTCTTTCCAAGCTGTAAAATGCACAGAGCTCTTTAGCGAGCAAAGCCCGCGTAAGGAAAGGCTGCCAAAGGTGGCCCTAGCTCTGGCTTCCTCTGTCACCTGGGTGCCCACCGCTGATCTCTGGGCACCAAGAAATAATGGATGAGACAGAGCTGGTGTGAGTTACAAGGTAACACAACTCCAGGGAAGTTTGGATACTGCCAGGCATACAGTGGGTGCTTAGTAAATGCCTATTGATCGACTCTGATTGTGTCTACACCACTTGAAGCCGGATAGGGACCCAGGACGATCACTGTCACATGCAGAGGAGATGAGCAGGCTGCTGTCTAACCTAGAAACCATGGCCCAGTCATTCCTGGGGGCCATCAGTCAACAAATATTTATTAAACATCTAGAGCAGGGGTGGGGAACCTGCAGCCTCAAGGCCACACTTGGCCCTCTAGGTCCTCAAGTGTGGCCCTTTGACTGAATCCAAACTTCACAGAACAAATCCCCTTCACGAAAGGATTTGTTCTGGGGCAGCTAGGTGGTGCAGTGGATAGAGCACCGGCCCTGGAGTCAGGAGGACCTGAGTTCAAATGCGGCCTCAGACACATAACTCTAGCTGTGTGATCCTGGGCAAGTCACTTAACCCCATTGCCTAGCCAAAAATAAATAAATAAATAAAGGATTTGTTCTGTAAAACATGGACGCAGTCAAAAGGCCACACCTGAGGCCCTAGAGGGCCACATGTGTCCTGGAGGCTGCAGGTTCCCCTCTCCCACTTACTCTCTATAAGAGCCATGAGACTAAGGTGCTGCTGCTTCTGACTTCTGTGGCATCATGACCCCACCCCCATTCCCCAGGCCTTTGTTTCTTCCTTGGCAAAATGAATAAGAGGCTCAGACCAGAAGGTCTAGGTCACTGTAGGAGCTCCCTTCCAACTCTAGTCATGTTCCTTTGGTTCTTGGGCAGCTAGGTGGCGCTACAGTGCACAGAGCTCCAGGCCTGGAGTCAGGAAGACCTGAGTTCAAATCCAGCCTCCGACACTTACTTATCTGTGTGACCCTAGGCAAGTCACTTAACCATGTTTGCCTCCGTTTCTTCATCTGAAAAAATGAGCTGGAGAAGGCAATGGTAAGCCACTCCAGTATATTTGCCAAGAAAGCCCCAAATGGGGTTACCAAACATCAGACATGTCTGAAACAACTGAAATGAACCATCTAAAAGTGTTCTGTGACTGGGTGGGGGAGAATGCTAGATGAAGAACTATCTAAGAGCTTTGTGCATCTTTAACCTGGAGACAAAAAGCAACTCAGAATTCTAAATACCCCAAGAGTGAAGGTGACTGGCTGTGCCAAGCCAGACCTCACCAGGAATACCCTCTACCACACACCTGATGAGGTCAGCTGCTACTTAAAGACCCCCAGGAAAGACTTACATGAACTGATGCAGAGTGAAGTGAGCAGAACCAGGAGAACATTGTACACAGTAACAGCCACATTGTGCGATGATCTACTATGATAGACTGAGCTCTTCTCAGCAGTGCAGTGATCCCAGACAACGCTGAAAGAGTCAGAATAGACAATGCTGTCCACATCCAGAGAAAGACCTATGGAATCTGAATACAGATCGAAGCGGACTGTTTGCTCTTTTTTCCTTGTTTTTTCTTTCTTGTGGTTTTCCTCTTTTGCTCTCATTCTTCTTTCACAACATGACTTATGTGCAAATGTGTTTAATATGATTGTACACACATAGCCCAGCAGACTGCTTGCTGTCTTGGGGAGGGGAAAAGGGAAAGAGGGAAGGAGAAAATCTTGGAACTCGAAATCTTATAAAAATGAATGTTGAAAACTGTCTTTGCATGTAATTGGAAAAAATAAAACACTGTTAAGTGGAGGGGGTGTGGGGGGGAGACACCCTCCCTCCCACCCAGAAAGGAGAAAAGTAGTCCCCGCCCAGGCAGCCCATGTCATTTTGGGGACAGTATGCCTCCTTGGGAAAGTTTTCTTTTCTTTTTCTTTTTGCCTAGTGTCTAGCCTAAACCTGCCTCTCCCAAACGCTCCCCCTTCCCCGTTGCTCCTTGTTTGCTTCTCTGGGTCCAAGAAAAATGAGTCTGCTCAAGACACAGAGAGCAGGACAGCCCCCTTCTGATACCTGAAGGAGTCAGATAGGGATGAGAAAGCAGGCTCACTCTTCAGATGGGAGATTTCAGCTCAGAATACAGAGAAAATAAAAGAATAGATTTTTGAAGTCTAGTCACTTGAAGTAGTGAGCTGACCATCTCTGCAGGTATTCAAGTGGAGGTTGGAGGATCATTTCTCAGAGATGTGAAAGGATTTTCACAACGGAAAGGAGATAGGACTCCGTGAAAAAGAGGATCATAGACTATTGGAGGCAGAAGGGGCCTGAGTGACCCTCCAGTCCAACTCTGATTGTTTATTTTTATTTTTAACAAAAACGATCTGTATTTGTTTGTATAACCCCTCCACTTCCCCACATAATCTTCCCTGCTCTGCTGATGTAAACCTGTCATTTTCAAATGAGGACCAGAGGTCTCTTGCAGGCTGAGGTTTGGTGATTCTGGGACTTTGGGGTCCTTACCAGCTCAGCTTTCCTCTGCCCGGGTGGATGGATCATCGAGCGCTGGTCTTTTTGGATAGCTGCCGTGGGCTGGCTACCTGGGGTTAGACTCCCATCCTTCACAGTCCCGAGAAGGGAGGCTACCTAGGACCTAGAGTTTGACCTCATCCCCCTGGTTTCAAGGAGCTACACCCCCCCCCCCACACACACCACATATACAACACACAGACTCCACATACACACAACACAAAACCACATCCCCCCTCATATATCCCCCCCACACGCCATATTGTACAGACATACAACACATATACCCCCACACCACACACACACACACAGAGCATACCACATATACATACCATACCTTGCACATGCTATGCCATACACACCATACCACACACATATCATATATAACTACACACATATACCATGCAAGTACCACACCACATATACATATCACACACAAATCACACACACTACACTATACACACACTATACCCCACACACTACACACACACCACAACATGCATACATTACACCACACACACCACATACCACATACCACACACACACATCGTTCCCACACATACACCACATACCACACACCACACCGTACCACATGCACCACACCATGCACACGCACCACATACCACACACATACACACACACCACACACACCACTCATACACACACACACACACACACACACACACACACACACACCTCCCAGGCTCTCCTCCAGGCTGCTAGGGCTGTTTTCAGAAAGGTCAATTAGTGAGGATTTTCAGGACCTCTCTGTGTCTGGTACTCTGGCATTTTTCACATTCTCTGCCTCCCCTGACTCAGGGAAGCTTCTGGGGGTCTGTTTATTCTTCCAAAGTCGTGAGAAAGAAAGAAAAAAAAGAAAGGGAAGAAATGAATGAAGAGGCCAGGCCAGTTGTCTCTGTCTGGGATCTCCTTTCCGTGATTTAGAGCAGGCAGAACTCTTTGAGGCTGTGAAGGCCAGTGCCCTCATTTTACAGATGAGGAAACAGAGGCACAGGGGAGTCATGCGCCTATTAAGTGTTTGAGGCAGGGTTGGAACCAAGGTCTTCTTGATTCCCAGTGTGCTGTTCCCCTCATTCTATCTTGCTCCTTTCCTCCTCTCCCTCCCTTTGGAGATGCCCCGGCTCCTCCTGGCCCTGGCGGACTTTGCCCACCTTAAAGTGCTCTCTGAATGGGAGCTGTGATGGGGGTTGCTGAGAACATACTTGAACCTTGTGGGTCCTGAAGGGCTAGGCTTAGGGCACCCTAACCTGAGGGAGCCCCTTCTTGCTTGTGCCCCTTTCCCCAACACGGGCTCAGGCTCAGGACCCTCTGTGGGCACTCATCTCAGCCATGATTGTGGAGTTTAGACATCTCTCTTGTGTCCAGGTCTAGTCCCCAAGAAAACAAGCCCATCTCCGCTTCCCAGCGGGGCCCCAGTCCCAGCCTCAGGGGAGGACTGGCCAACAGACAGCTGTGGGCCCCCTCCCCCCCATCTCCAACCCCTCTGACTGTGGGGAACACGTTGACACAGCTGCTCCTGGGTGGCAGGAAGGACGAGTACTTGCTCCATCTGTACCCAGAAAGCCTAGCACCCTTTCCCCTCCCCCCCCCAGGGCAAAATGGGGTCAAAATGGGATGTATAAATTTCTCATCTGCAGCCGTCTGCAAAGTGCCCCTCCCGGGAGAGGAGGGGACCATCTTGCCTAACCAGCATCGTCCCATGGGCTCCAATCCTTCTGAGAGCCAAGGGCGCCCTCTCCTGGCCATAGAGCTTGGTTTGATCTGGAGGACGAGGGGGATGAAGGAGAACATGATTGGGGTATGGGCAGGATGCAAGACAGAGCAGCGTCAGAAAACAAAGGGGATTCCCGGGTTTGTGGGCCCAGGTTAGCATTCCTGAGTGTATTTCAATGGAGAAAACTGGTGAAGCAATTCCTGCGTGTATAGGTGTGCATGTAGGAATGTGGAGGAAGAAAGACTATGAAGAACTTACTATAAGTGTTATTGCCTCTATTTTACAGATGGGAAAATTGAGGCTCAGAGAAGCTAAGTGAATCCAGGTCTTCTGGACTCTAAAATTTTCTCTATCTCACCAAGTTCATGGGTTCATCCATTTAGAACTGGAGAAAGGTCACAGAGCTCCTCTCCTGAACCTCAAAGCAGCTCTGCCAAGGGAGGCCCTTCAATGCCCACCAGCTTCACCAATTTACTTCTGTCCCTTTCTGGTCCTCAAGTGCAATGAGATCACTCTGCTGACGAGCCTCAGGCAGACTCCCTGACTTTTCGGGGTGATTCAAAAAGCTTTTTTTTTTTTTTAGTGAGGCAGTTGGGGTTAAGTGACTTGCCCGGGGTCACACAGCGAGTGAGTGTCCAGTGTCTGAGGCTGGATTTGAACTCAGGTCCTCCTGACTCCAAGGCCAGTGCTCTATCCACTGTGCACCTAGCTGCTTCAAAAGCTTTCTTTTTGAAGTTGGAAATCTCAGGTTTTGAAGAGGAAATCTCGATGACTGTGTATTTTGGACTTTGGACAAGTCATGCATTGTTGGGGCCTCAGTTTCCTTTTCTGGCACATGAGAAGGCTGAGCCACATGACTGCTAGGGTTCCTTCCAGCTCCAACATTCTTTTAGTCTGATGAACTCTCCTTAATTCAGTTTATGAGAACGCTGTTATTTTAAAGACTTCCAGAACTCTATCCCAGGCTTAAAGCTCAGCCTGCAGCTCTGCACGTGGTCTAAGATGTCTTCCAGTGAGGAGGGATTGGAGCCAGCTGGGGGGGGGGGGGGGGGGGTGTGGGGTGTGTGTGTGTGTGTGTCTACCTTCCAACATTCCTGGAACATTTTGGGTCTGTCCTTTGCCCTATGACAAACTGCCTTGTATTCCCTCTGGCCCCTACATTATAAGCTCCTCGAGGGCAGAAACTGTCTTTAAAACATGTTTTTGTCCTCAGAGCTTGAGACAAACTAGGCATTTAACGAATACATTTAAGTATTAGCTAGTATTCATAGTAACACTTTTAAAGGTTTTGACAAGTAGTGTACGTTTGTTATCTTATAAGCTGTAAATCTGGGGTGTATGAGGGGTTCAGGAGCTAGCTCCTCAGGGGACAGGGCTATCCATCCCCCTTTGGTGTCCGTTACTCAGCTCTCACCTGTGGCTCCAATAAGCTGTGGCATGTGTACTGGTCACACCCCCGTAAAACCATTGGCAGACAGGCTGACTGACAGGTCTCTGACAGGAGGGTGTCTATCCCATGCACGTAAAGAGTTCCCCTGGTGGAATGGGTGGATGAGAACAGGTTGTTCCAACGGCCATGAAGGCGGCTGAAGCAGGCACCGTGGAGTGCTGAGAGCTTGGTCACCCACTGCACCCCGGGCCTTCGCCAGTCATGCTGGCTTTTGTCCTGTCACTGGACTTTGGTGGCTCTGGAAGATCAAGCGGGGCCGATGACTTTGCGCAGCTCGACCTCACTTCAATCCAATTCAAGAACAAGGCAAGACGTCACCTGGGATGCCCTTGGTCCTCTTTGAGAACAAACGCTGGACAACCACAGTCTGTGTATCTGTATTATACCCCCCACCCCTACCGCTACCGAGTTTCCTCAGTAGAACGTAAGCTTCTGGAGGGCAGAGACTTTTGTCTTTGTATCCCTAACATCCAACAACAGCACCTGGAGAGCAAGCAACAAGCAATTATTAAGTACCTACTGTGTACTATTTACTGTGCCACCTGTTAGGGATGCAAAAACAAATCAATATAATCTCTCCACTCAAGGATGCGCTAATGGGTGACATCCATTTATCAGTGTACGTGATGCATAAAAGCAGATGCCATCGATGAATCAGTCAGCAATCCCCTACAGGGTGTCTGGCTCTCGGCTAAGCTCTAACTCAACACAAGAAACAATTCAGAGAAGTTACATTCTATCCGAGGGGACAAAATGTACAGAGGTAAAGTATTTTCAGAATAAACATGAAATATATACAAAGTAGCGAGGGAGGAAGGGCCCTGGAAGGGGGTAGGGTGGTGTGAGGAAGGCTTCGTGCAGAAGAAGGCGCTACCAGGGCTACAACTTGAATGGAAGGAAGGCAGAGGGAGTGAGGTGGAAGGAGGAGAAAGCCATCTCCAGGCATGGGAGTCAGCCAATAGAGAGGCTCAGAAATGGGAGACAAGGTCAGTTCGGGAAGAAGGGATCAGCAGCTGGGGACGAAGGGTGAGTGGGAGACCAGGAAAGGCTGGCTTCAAGTACACGGTGAGCATAGTACCTGGGACTCCTGTGCCGAGGATGAGTTTGAGGTCTGGCATCTGGCTGCCCCCTCTTTTCCAAACAACTTTCCTGTTTGTGGCCAGAGCTAAAAATGGAAACTTCTGGTAGCTTTGTTCCAACATTCCTTTGGGTTATTGAAAATGCTCGTTTTTATCTTGGCAAAGAGAGATAGCCAGAGGGCCTCGTTTGTCCCCGCAGAGGCAGCTGAAAGGAGGCGTTTTCTAGAGTCAGCTCTGCCTGTGGGAAGCACAAGGGGGTAGGGATGAGTTAAGGGGATATTGGCCTTTCGGAATCATGCATTCCTTCCTCAACCGGTATGATGAGAAGATGGGCAACCAGGCCACAGAAGGCCCATTTGGAGGCAGCTAGGTGTTTTGAATGCTGAAGGGAAGACACAGGGAGGGCAGGATAACTTCCTCCAAATGTTTAAAGGAGTGTCTCGTAGAAGAGGGAGTAGACTTGTTCTGTCTACTCTCAGAGGTCAGGACAAAGGTGAGGAGTGGAAGAGATTGACTTAACTTCTGTCCGGCGGCCAGAGCCACATGGACAGCTTTGGGAGGTAGTGGGTTCCTTCCCCAGAACTCTTCAGGCAGATGCTGGGTGGTCCCTTGTCAGGGATCTCCTGAGGGAAGGGGGATGTGGATCAGTTACAGGGCAGGCTGGGTGATCCTTGAAGTCCCCTTCCACCCTGAGACTTGGTGACTTAGGAAGGGTCTTTCCTCTCTCATTTGGGCCCAGGACTGGTGAATCTTGGGTGGCAGGGCCTAGAGTGCTAAGAGTCCATCCAGAACCATCTACTGCTCACCCAGACTGCAGGGAGCCTGGTGGGGCTGCCATCATCCCCACTTGCAGATGCCAGCACTTGCTGTGCTGAGGGAGAGCGCCCAAACCAGGAGTCGCAGGTCTTGAGTTCAAATTTTGTCACCACCTGCATAACCTTTGGCAAAGTTCAAGCTCTCTGGGCATCAGGTCCAGCCCCTGTAAAATGAGGCCTCTGGGGGCTCCCCCAGCACTAAATCTATGACCCAAGACCCATCAGTACAATCAATGATGCTCCCAGAATGTTCATGCTCGAAGGCAACCTTAGAGTCCCTCTTGTTTTACAGATGAGAAAACTGAGGAGCGACGAGGAGAGTGACCTGCCCAACAGAATCCAGGAGAAAAGAGGTGGAATCAAGGTGTGAATCCAGGGCCCCACACTCTCAGGGCTCTTTCCACTAGACCACCAAGAGGTAGAAAGGGCTGGCCTCCTGGCATGAGGTGATAGATAGCCGAGCAAAGGGGAAGGTGTCACGCAGGAGTCCATTTGGGTTGTGCAGTGTGGGAAGGAAAGCAGAACAGGGCTTCCCATCAAGCCTGGAGCACTTTGCATGAGGCTGCAGTTGTGGAAGGAGATGGGGTACTGGACCGGATGCTAAGTGGATTGGGTAAGGGACAGAGTTTGGGCCAGAGCTCTTGGGGGACAGGTAGATAGAGGCCACTCGAGAGACTGGAGAGGGAAAGACTGGAAGCTGCAGGTATTGTAGAGGAAGCTGGCTTCTCAACATGTCTGATTTCCAGATTGACCCCTAGAGATTTTGGAGAGAGAATTTTTGGGTGGCATTGAGCTCCATATCTTAGCTGAAATCCCATCTGGTTGCCAGCTAAAGAGCTCATCTGGTCTTTTATGTTCTTTGGTATATTCTCACCTGTGTAACGGCTCCAATTTCTGTTTGCTTGGATCACTGGGCTTACTCACCATTTGCTGTTTGCAATAGTTCTTTGTCTAATCAGCATTTGTTGGAAAGGAGCTAAATCACCAAGTATAGGTTCAAGACTGCTGTCCCATTTATGATGACCGAATGAAACAGCTTCTGACACCCTAGAGCAGAGATGTTGGCGGGGAGAGAGCTAGAGAGAGCAGACCCCTGTCCCTCTCTGGGAGACAGGGGAGGGAAAGGTCAGAACAGTCAGTTTGAAATGTCTGATGCCTCACCTGCCCTCCCTACCTAGAGCTTTGAACAGCTGTTTGCACATCATCTCCCCATCAGCCTGTAAGGAAGGTCTGTCTTTTGCTTTTCTTTGTAACCGAAGCTCTTTGCACAGTGCTTGGCCCGTCATCAGCACTTGAAAATGAAGGCATATTCACGGACTGACCTATAGGACTGGAACTCAGGGAGGAAACGAAGACTGGCCAAGGAAATGGCAGCAGCTTTTTCTCAGAGTTTGGCTGAGATGACGAGGAGAGACTTAGGACCGCAGGGGTGGGGCTGGGCTGGGCTGCGGTGGGCAAGGTATGGTAAGATCCCTCCTGGGCTCTACATTCGCCTGACAACCTCATCAGTTCCCATTGATTCCACCATTATCTCTATGCAGATGACTCCCAGATCTGTATATTCATCCCCAGTCTATTGGGCACAAAGAGCTGGAAGTCTCCTAGCCATCTCAGACTCAGCATGCCCCACATTAAACTCATTCCTTTTTCTTCCTCTAACCCACCTATCTTCCAAATTTCCGTTTTTCTGTCAAGGGTATCACCATCCTCAATCATCCAGGTTCACAACCTTGGCTTTATTCTGACTCAGTCTCCCCAAGTAGCTAATCACTTACCAGATCTTTAAACCTCCATAGCATCTCTGGAATCCAGTCCCTTGTCTCCACTCTAACCTCTTGCCTGGACTATGACATTAGCTTCCTAATTGGTCTTCGTGATTCAAGTCTTTCCCCTCTTTAAATCATCATTCACAACAAATGTCAAAGTGGTTTTTTTTCTTTTTTAATTTTTTTTTTTATTTTTAGGCAATTGGGGTTAAGTGACTTGCCCAGGGTCACACAGCTACTAAGTGTCAAGTGTCTAAGGCCAGATTTGAACTCAGGTCCTCCTGACTCCAGTGCTCTATCCACTGCGCCACCTAGCTGCCCCTCAAAGTGGTTTTCTTAAAACACTGGCTGCCCTATGTTGCTCCACTGCTCAACCAATTCCCCTGGCTCCCTATTATCCCCAGGACCAAGTATAAACTCTTCTGTTTGGCCTTTACAGACTTCCCAACATGGCCCCAACTTACTGTAATGGGGATCATCTGAGATGAAGTAACCCAGGTGGGGGACGGCTGAGGCTTGCTTCTGAGGGAAGACTTCCTGAACTTCCCTACCATGGGGGTGGGAAGAGTCTTGCTCCATGGGCTTCACAGCCAGAACCGTCTGAGTCTTTATAGCCATCAGACGGGGCAGACTCCCTTTCCTTTCAGACGGTTGCCAGGGGTTGAAGATCTTGTTCACCCACAGCTTGATGTGACATTGTTCACATAAATCAGAGTTCACATAAATCAAGTCAGTACTTTGTACTGACTTGTCCATCTCAGCCAATGTACCTTTATGGACATTAGGTCCACTTGGCCTAAGTGACCCCATGTTGGAGTCCTAGCATTGTGAGTGTTCCATCAAACAATATAAAGTTTGCAGTGATCACACATGGCCATCCCAGTGACCTAAGCTGGGTGGGAAGAAGGGCCACCTTCCACCTCTCCTTTAGGTTTCATGTCCTCCAGAAATAGGCTTGGGGCTCTGGTCTGTTTTGTTTCTCCTTTTCAGTTCTGGGCAAAGGTGGTAGAGTCCCTGGACTCAGAAGTTTAAGCTGGGAGAACACTGGAGCCAGGATCCTAAACTGGGGTGTTCTTGTCAGCCCCTCTGGGAAACCAGAGTATCAGGATTTGAACCCAGGACTGGGGACTTGGGACTCGGTGGGCCTATGCTATCTAGGAACGCTGATATGTTTGCTCTTGGTATGTGTCTGAAGTCAATATGCCTGTGTAAAAGCTAAACTGACTGGTAAGTGGTTAATGGAACCAGAGTTCAGAGGACTCCTAAAATGGGACATGTACCACCAATGGAGGCTTAAGCCAATGGCAGAGACCCTGGATGCCCCAAGCCCCTTAGGGGCACTGGAGGACCCTGGGGAAAGGGGGAAAGGTAACATCCGTGGCTTCCAGGCAGCAGAAGGAGAGGTGGGGGGCCAAGGGGCCAGGGTAATTACTGTTCCTCTGCCTATCACATCTTATCGTATGTTACTGCCCTTCACACCCCCCACATTCCAGCCTGAATGGCCTTCTTCCTGTTCCTCACACAGTCTTTCATCTTCCGTCTCGTGGTCTTTGTATTGGCCGTTCCCCGTGCCTGCCATGCCCTCTCACCTCACCTCTGTCTTTTAGGATCCCTAGCTTCCTTTGAAGTAGAGCCAAAGCCTTTCTTGATCACCCCCAGCTGCTAGCGCCTGCCCAAACAAAACGGCCTCGTATTGACTTTGTTTACATTGTGACACGTGCCTTTATAAAAGGCATTCAAGTGTAATTCCGTTAAAGGAGGCATTCTGTCACATTGTCTCTGTATCCCTAGTGCCTCAAATAGCACCTGGGAAATAGCCGGGGCTTCATAAGTGCGTGGTGACTGATTAGCCACGAGACCAGATTTTGACCTGGAAGGACCTTCAAGGCCACTGGGTTCACCACCCTCATTTTTGCAGATGAGGAAGCTGAGGTGCAGAACAGTTGAATGACTTGCTCAGGGTCACACAGCCAATAAGCACATAAGGGAGCATTTGAATTCAGAACTTCCTGACTCCTAGTCCAGCGGTCTATCCATTACCCCATCTAGCTGTCCCCTGGATGGATACTTCCGTGACCGAAAGAATGGTGCTGCTGTCGCTGGAACTGGGGAAGTCTAGAGGCGAGCTGGATTTGAAGAAAATAGAAAGAATTAAGCTTTGGACACACTGACTTTCAGATGTTTCGGAGACGTCCACTTGGAAACGTCCAAAAGCCAGTTGGTGATGAGGCCCTCGAACTCAAGATAGAGATTGAGGTTTGATAGATACATCTAGGAATCAGCCACATGGAACCCAAGGGAGCTAAACTTCCCCAGAGAAAACACATAGAGGGTGCTCCTTGTTTCACAGAGGAGGAAACAGATGCCTTGATAAAGTCACATATGCAATAAGGACATTTCATCAAATAAGAGGAAATTTAATTCAGTTGAATGTGAAGTCTTATTTGGCTTTAAAAAACCAAATTCATAAATGTAAAATTGGTGAAGAAAAAGATCTGGATATCTGAATGGACCGCACACTTAAAGTGAGCCAGCAGCTAAGAAGCTAGCACGACCCTCGGCTGCATGAACGGATGCATAGCTTTCAAGAATAGAGGCTTTGGCCCCACCGTCCTTTCTGTTGCTCTGACTTTATCTGGACAATCATGCCACATTTTATGCCTGATGCTGTTAAGCTCGGGAGTGTTCATAAAGGCAGCCAGGATAGCAAATGGCCACGAGCTCATGTATAAGAGGATCGGTTAAAGAACAGGGAATGTTTAGCCTGGAGAAAAGAAAAGCGGGGGGGATAGGACACCTTTCTTCCAACATTTGAAAGATGGTTACATCAAAGAAAGACTGGACATTTTCTGCTGGACTCCAAAGGTCAGAATTAGGAGCGATGAGCCCAGGTTGCAGAGAGGTAGATTTCTGCCTAATGAAAGGAAAAACTTCAAACAATGAGAACTGTCCCAGCATGGAAGAGGCTGCCTCGGGAGATAGCGAGCTCCCCTTCAGTAGTAAGCTTCAAGCAGAGGCTGAATAGAGCTGTCCCAGCATGGAAGAGGCTGCCTCGGGAGATAGCGAGCTTTCCCTCAGGAGGTAGGGAGCTCCCCTTCAGTGGTGGGCTCCAAGCAGAGGCTGAGTGCTCACTTGTCAAAGAAGTTGTGGAGGAAGCTCGTGTCCCAATACAGAGCAGAATGGGGCCACCCCAATACCTCCCCACACAGAGATCCTTTGACCCTGTGCGGCAGAGATCTGGGGATCCATACAGGTTAACCCAGACTCTGTGACTTGGGATGGAGCCTTCATGCTGTTTATCACCAGAATTCAGTGCCTTATATGGGACTCATCCAGGCTCAGGCCATGCTGGGGGCCCAGGGCATCTCAGCCCACACTGGAGGTCTCAGCCTACAACTCACTGCAGGGGAGAATGGCAATGTGAGCGCTCAGGTCTCCTGGGGAATGAGCCCTTCTTTCCCTGAGCTGGCGCCCTCATGAACTGAAGGAGCACCTCATCACCTGGATCTCAGGAGAAGTTGCTTGTCTGCCCTTGATTCCCAAGCTGTGAGGTGAGGGGCCATGTATCACGGTACAGGATGATTTAACAAAGAGAGCATCACCATCCGAGGAGGAAATGGGGCAGGATGAGGAGGCCCAGTTATGCTAAGCAGGCCCAAATTAGTACATTACATGCCTCATTTTGTGCTGCTGTGTGTGCCAGATAAGAAAGTGCTCATAAATTGTGCTTCTGGGTCAGGAATCATAAAAGGAAAGATCATCAATCGTTAATTAGCAGGGAAAGTGGTGCTGGATCGTTTCTATGCTGTCTACTGTTCTCTCCAATGCAGAAAACCTCCAGAGGCAGAGCCTCCCCCCCCCCCCCCCCCAAAGGAAATACAGTCTGGACAGAAATGAGCTCCCCAGACAGTGGGAATTTGCCTGCTCCTGTACAGGGACATGATGGGAACACAGTCACTGCTGGAGGGTCGATTTGCCTGGGAAGTTTCCCAAAAGAGGAAGCTGGGTTCCCCTTCCGGAGCCGCAGACAGAGCTAGTGCCATGGCAGGCTTGGAGTCATGGCGCAGGTGGGCATTGAAGCCAGCATCTCATCTGGCAAAGCCTGCTCCCCACTCCCCCACGCCACCTCTGACTGTCCCGTCTTAGTAAATACTTCCTTGCTAAAATCTACTGAAGGCTGGCTGATCTTTTGTTCCAGACTGATCAATTTGGAAGGCCGTGGAGGCTCACGAGGATGGCATTAGACAATTCATCATGACTCCTTTAGGAGGAGATGGATCAGCTCCAGCACCTGAGGCTTCATGTGTTATAATGGAATAAGAATCCTCCAAGCTTACGTGGGTCACAACAGTCATCCTCATTTGTGTGTGTGTCTGACAATGTAGATGGAGAGAAAGAGAATTCTCCACCCCACCTCATTGTTTTTGCCAGGGAGGCAGATGTAATGTAAGGGAGCACCTGTCCTGGGGCTGGTCTGGAGCCACTGCCCGGGGCTGAAGACCTGCATCATTGCCTTATCTGGAGGATAATAGCCATCGGTCAGGAGCTGCAGGGAACCTCTAAGGTTATCAGCTCCAACCTCTTCATTGACGAAACTGAGGCAAGTTAAGTGACTTGCCTAAAGTCACACTGCTCATAAATATCTGGGGCAGGATTTTAACCCAGGTTGACTCCAATTCTAGTGCCCCATCCACCATGACATGCAGAAAACATAATGGGAGAAGGATCAGCCTTAGAGTCAGAAAAACCTCTGACACGTATGGTTGTCAGAAGAGGATGGACTTTCCTCACTGGGAATTCCCTATAATGAAGCCATCAATATAGGCAAAATAATAGTAATAACAAGAGGGAAGGGGGGAAAGGGGGAAGGAGAAAAAGGAGGAGGAGAAAGAAGAAGAAAGGAGAGAAAGAAGGAAATTGGATATAATTTCATTAAAATGGACAGAGGCTAATCCTTCCTCTCCCACTGCCCTCTGCTTCTTCCAGGGAGGGTGGCAAGTATCACTTGTGCCTCATGCTAGGGCCCCCCCCCCAAAGAATTGCTCTAACCCCTCCAGAGTGGAGCATTCCCTTACCAGGCACACCCTCCCAATTGCTCTGAATTAATTTTGAAACCCAAGGCCAAAGGAGAGTTCCATCCATGTGCATCCTTGTGTATTTTAGTCATGATTTGGAGAGTGTCAGCATAGACAGATGGTTTGCATTTTTCCTGTTGTATCTAATCATGTCCAAGGCTGTGTGTTTGGTTCTTCCCTCCTCTCTTGCTAAGGCCCACAGAGAGTGTTAATTAGAAGATTTCTCCTGGTTTCCCTAATAGCTTTCAGTCCTCAGGGGCCCCCAACATAGGGGCAGCTGGGCAAATGTCCGAGGTGCCTTGATTCACCATCTTCAGATGCCCCTTCAGGGCCCCTAGAAGGCAGACCCAGAAAGGTTCCTCTGCCGAAGGTTGGGTGGGCCAGGGAGCAGTCTCGAGTCAAGTCAGAAGAACTGGGTTCAGATTCCACTACTAACTGAGTGACTTTGGTCAAGTTGCTGCACTGGCCTGGGATTCAGTTTCCTCTGCTATAAAATGAAGGGCTAGGGTAGATGTAGATGGCTTCTTATGTCCCTTCCATATTTAAATGTATATTTCTGTTACTCATGTGGGGGGCCATGAGCAAAGGGAGAAGGTGTCAAAACATCAGCGTTCTGGATGCCCCTGTTATATAAAACTGTTGTTTCATAGTTTTACTTATTAAAATGAATTCTCTCTGTCCTGTTAAATACAATCATGAGAATAGCTCCTATTCCAGTAGATCTTAAAGGTTCCCCAAGTCCTTTCCTCACCCCACTGGGAGGTTGGTAGTAGCACAGGCAGTGGGCAGGAGAACCCCAAGACTCTTTCCATCCCATCCCATCACTATTGGTAACTGCTTGTATTTACGTGGCAGTTTATTGTTTCCAAAGTATATTTGTCACTAACAACCCTGCAAAGTAGGAAATGAAGTAGGATGACCCCTATTTTATAGAAGAAGAAACTGAGGCACTGAAAGGCAGCGTGAGTAACCCAGAGAAAACCTGCTGGAGCTGAGAATAACGCCCTGGTCTCCTGACCGAGGCCAGCACTCTCCTATGTTTATCTGCCTGTGACACGGGGAGTGGAGGGAACCACAGCCCCTGGGTACCTTGGGAAGCAGGACGCAGTGCCAGGCTGGGTGTGTTCCCCTGTGACTTGAAAGAGGTCCTGGCTACTCTGAGCTGAACCCTTAGTAGAAAGCAGCTACACCAGGAAAGGCCCGAATCCTGGAGGGACAACCTTTACTTTTGTCCATATTTCACATCCTGGGCACCTCCACACCTTGGAGTGGGTTGAGCCCTTGGTTCTCCAGCAGGGGCCTGGAAGCCAAGAGAACCCTGGGATCCTCTTCCAATCCTCCCTCTTCAATCAATGTCAATCAAGCATTTCTTGGGTGCTTCCTCTGTGCCAGAGGCTCTGCTAAGCTCCTCAGAGTGGGCTCTGCCATTAGGTCAGCGGTCCCTACACTGAATCATGTGGGAGAGGTCTGAGGGAAAGCCCCAGGCCATGGAGAACTTTCTTCTGGGACCTTTAACTTCACATGGAAGGAGAGAGCTTTTCTTGACAATCCTTCAGCCCGACACAATGGAAGTCCCTGAGCCAGGTTCACAGATGTCTAGGAGTGGAGCCAAAGCATGCCTCTGGGCTGAGGCTGGCAGCTCTGCCCCAGTGCTTTCAGACCTCCCTTGATGGGCCATGTTGGAGCCAAATAAACAGCAGGAATAGCAGGAGACTTCTCCAGTGTCCCCTAGACTAGAGGGGCGTCAACCAGAGGCAGACCAGGGATGACTCTGTCGTCTAGAGCCCCGGCCTTGATCTATGGAGACAAGATGCAGGGCTCACTCATGCCAGGTTGACATGCTTCCCACATGGAGGGATTTAGCAGAACCACAAACATCTGCAGCCCAGAACCCATCTGAACAAACCCGATGGGGATCAGATCCAAAGAGCAGCCAATGGAGAGAGGCTGGGAAGGTTTCTACTTTCTCCTTTACCTCCCACTGCCCTGGCGGCACCTGGTAAATACAAACAGTACTCACTGGGCTGCAAACTGTCCATTCTTCAAATGCAGGGGACTGGTGAGAGAAACAAGCAAAGTACTTGCCTCAGAGACACAGCGAAAGGAGGAAGGTAGGCATGTATTTTGTTTCTTGCAAGAAGCGGTGTGCTGCTCCCAAAGAAATACAGAATCGAGAGCAAGCTCTTATACCTTAAGGTGTATCAGATAAGCCAATAGCTTAAGGTGTGTCAGATAAACTAATTAAGCACGTGCAGATGTAAGAACAGCTGTTAGTTATTTGTCAATGTTTTACTTCTAATATAACATAATACTTATATGTAATATAATACTTATTATATTATTCCTTAAAGAATACCTGCTAATCAGGATATGCTAATCCACAGGCATCTCCCCGTTCTTCCACACTGTAGAGCATTGCCTGTAGGGTACTCCTCAGTTCTAGATCTATCCTGTTTTTACATTATCTTCTGTAGAAACAGAAAATTTCACAAACATCTTTTTTTTTTCCACACTGGGAAAGAGATACATATGTGTGTAGTGGGGTGCTCACTCCATGCCCAAACTCTGTTGCCCTTTAGATGGGATGAAATTGTATATTCCTGCACCAAGGACAGAGGAGCTCAAAAGGGTGGGGATGCAGCTCCGGGTCTTCCCCCAAGACCTTTTTCCTCTTTACTCTCCAGAGCACCACCATCCTCCCTGTCACTCAGGCTCTCTATCTAAGTGTCATCCTGGACGTCTCATTTGTACTCGATCCCCATAACTGATCAATTGCCAAATATTAACATTTCTAACCCCACAGTATCTCAACTGTCTGTCCCCTTCCCTCCACTAACAAGGCATCTAATAATATCCTAGTTCAGACTCTCCTTCCCTCCTGCCTGAGCTATTCTAATGGCTTCCTCACTTCAATCCAATCAGTCAGTCAATCAATATCGATCACCTCATTATTTCATTCATCTTCCACTCTGCTGACAAAATAAGATTCCTAAAGCATGATCCAATCATGTCACCTTCATGAAACTCCAGGATCAAATCTCAGCTCCTCAGTCCCTCAGGGAGTCTTTCCTGGTCCCCCTTAAGTCAAGTGTCTTGGCCCTTTGAGGGGATCTCCAATGTATCCTCTTTATAGCTTGTTTGTACAGTCTTTCCCACGTTATCTCCCCCAATAGACTTCAAGCTCCTTGAGGGCAGGGGCTCTCTTTTATTTTTCTTTGTATACCCAGTGCTTAGTATAGTGCCTGGTGCACAGTAGGTGCTTAATAAATGCTTACTGTTATTTAAAGTAGCGATGCCAAACAGACAGGTTGCAACACTGCCAAATCCAGCCTGAACTATATTAAAATGACATTGGGAAACATTTAACACAATAAATACAAGAGAACAGATAATGTTAATATGTGGTTTCCTAAGTCAATATGTAGCCCCAGGGATCCTTAGTGGTTCAGCGGCCATTTCTAGTTGAGTTTGATACCAGTCGTAAAGGCGCCTCAGCTTCTTTTCGGTTTTCCTACATCGTACTCTTCCCATCCCACCTCAAACCCAGGCATTCTGTATCTCCTTGCTGGCTGGTTCTCCAATACACACACATACACACACACACACACACACACACACACACACACACACACAGCATCTATGGTTTGCACTGACTAGCCTTCCTACACTCTTCTCCAGCTAAGATTCTCAGAATGAAAGGGGTGCTTAATAAATACTTGTTAACTGATTGATTGGTTTAAAGGCCTTCATGGCCCCTTGCTACCTTTCCATTCTTCTCACATCTTACTCTCCTCCTTGAACTCTATAACTCAATGACACTGGCCTCCTGACTGTCCTTGCACAAGATGGAAGATGTGCTAGAACCCGCTCCAACTGACTCTCAAAAGGTGATTGTTAAATGCTCAGTGTGAGCATTTACACCTTGGAAATAGACAATGGTACAGATCAGGGTTTGATTTACTGTTTTGCTGATTGTCTCAGCTTAAGAAATAGAGGAAGTATTTAATAATACAGATTGAACTTAAAGCTGTGCCATTAGGGTTAGTTTTCAGCGAGTGGTTGTTAAATATCACCAGCACACCAGTGTGCAGGACACTACATCTTTGGGCTCCATGCATTTTCACTGGCTGACCCCCAGGCCTGGAATTCTCTCCATCTCCATGTTCTGGCTTCTTTCAGGTCCCAGCTAAAGTCCCACCTTGTACAAAAAACATGTCCTGTGAATAAGCACACTGGTGCATTGTTGGTGGAGTTGTGAATTGGTGCAAACATTTTGGAAAGTAATTTGTAATTATGCACACAAAGTGATAAAAATGTCAATAACCTTTGACCCACTGACTCCATTACTTGGTTGGACCCCAAGAAGGTAATTGATCTGAAAAAATTCCTCACATACACCAAAATATTTATAGCAGCACTTTTTGTGATAGCAAAGAATGAGAAACAAAGTAGATACTCATTGATTAGGGAACGGCTAAACAAATTACGATACAGGGATGTAATGGAGTATTCCTGTTCTGTAATAAATAATTTATATGATGAATGTGGAGAAGCACAAAAAGCTGGTTATCTCTATTATCTCTACATCAACAGATGCAGAGTGAAGTCAGCAGAGCCAAGAAAACATTGTAGACAATGACTGAGGCAACGCAAACAAATGGAAAGAACCTCCCCTCCCCCACCCCCATATCAAAAGTGAAAGTTACACAATTATAAAGAAGAAACAGGACTTCGGAGACGTGGGAGAAGACCCCCCCCCCGCCCCTCCTCCTATGCAGGGCCAGGAAAGGACACCCTCCAGCTCCCCCTCCTCTTTCCACTCCTGTTGACTTTGTCTGCAGACTTTTTCAATGTGTTAGTCATTTGCACTGCTTTTCTTCTCTTCTTTTTATTTTTTGTCTCTATGGAATAGCTTTCTGGGGGGTGGAGGGAGGGATGCTGGAGAAGACAACGGGGATGAAACAAAACCAGTCCTCAGGAACATCTCTTTTTAAAGAAGCCTTTCCTGGTCCCCCTCATTCCAATGTCCTCCTGCTCTCACTTATCTCAACTTTATCCCACAGATATTACATTTGTACAGGATCCAATGAAGGAAGTGTTTATTAAGCACTCACCAAGCACACAGCGTTGGGCTGTGTGCTGGAGGACACAAAGGGAAACATGGGACGGCTCCTGCCTCACAGAGCTTCCATCCCAATGAGGAGACAGCGAATGCCTAGGAAAGGTTTCAGCTGCACGTCCCATGGAAAGGTCCCTGGGGCCTTAGTGGGCGACGGTGAAGCAGATGCTCACATCTCCTTAACGTAATGTTGGGCCGTTGGACAGGCTGAGGACTTTGTGGGGAGAATTGCCTTTTCTGGGTCCGTGGAGGTGGCTTTCTAGGACAATGCCTGAGGGCCCTGGGCCAGAAGCGTGGCTATCCCCAAAGCTCCAGGGTCTTGGGCTGTCAGGGTCAAGGGGACATGGTGGTGGTTTGACTTGCTCAGCACCTGCTGCCCCCTGTCTCTCCCTGGAGGTACCCCAACCCCTCTCAGCCAGCCCAGCTGGCTGTTGTCATGTTGTTTCCCTCATCGCAATGGGATGTTCTTGAGGACAGGGTTGCTTTTTGCCTTTCTTTGTAACCTCAGCACTCAGCCCAGTGTGTGGGCGTAGTAGGTGCTTAAGCAAAGCTTGTTGCCACGGTTTCATATGACAGGAAGTGCCTTGGGAGGATGGAGGGGAGGCTTGGACAGGTGAAGGGAGGGCGATGAAAGCTCTTTTTCCAGTATTTGAAGGTCTGATATGAAGATGGGTGGATGCTGCTTAGTCCCAGGAGGTGGGGAGGCAGGTGCTGGGGGAGGGGAGGGGATAAATACATTTTCATGGATTCCCAAGCTGGTTTCTCCTTGATGTCTCTTCTTAACTCTTAAGGAGGCAGGAGCTGTCCACTGGAGGTCTCTAAGGAAATCAGCAGAACCACCTACTGGCGATGCTGCATGGAGTTAAGCTGCCTTCCTGCCAGGGTCTGAGGTCAGGCCAGCTGGCCTCTCAGGTTCTTCCCTAAATTGAGATTTTGTGATGTCTGCACCATTCTCATAATGTCCTACATCTAGAGTTGGAAGGGACCCCAGAAGCCATGTAGTCCAAACTCCTTATTGTACAGAGAAGGAAACTGAGGCACAGCAGGACTTGCCCAAGGCCACACAGAGAGTAAGGGTCAGAAGCAAGATTTGAATCCAGGTTCTGGGCTCCTAGAGCCCTGAACCACATTGCTTTCTCTATAAGCAATCTGGCAAGGGAAGGTTTGTGTTAAATATCATTCATCTCCTTTGGATACTGGCCCCAAGGAGCCTTCTGTGTCCCCTGGCCCGCCCCTTGCTGTGAGGGGCCACAGGCTCTCCTTCAGTGGGCAGGAAAAGGGCAGCCTAATTAAACCCTTGACCAGCAGAACTCCCACCTGAGCAGTGCCAGAGCAGGAAGGGGAGGCGCCGGGCTGGACAGGGCCTGCCTGAGGGGTTATTCCTCTGTGCTCCCTGTTATCTCCCATTTCCTTTGAGAGCCCTGGAGAGACAGCCTTCCCAAACAGCTTCTGCGGTGGCCTGTCCAGCTTTTGTCCTCCCCAGCAGAACACTCTCTGCCCCAGTGGGTCCAAACAAGGCCTCCATTAACTCCGAGCCTGCAAGGGGGGCACGTGCCCCCAAAGTCCAACACTGTGGCCCAGCCCTCAGACAAGGCTGGAAACAAATGGGGCAGAGATCCCACAGAATAGAATCATCCGCTCAATGTCACTGAATACATTTACCCTCCTCAGTGTCCATTCAGGGCCCGGGGGGCGGGGGGGGGGGGAACTCAATAGAGATGGATCAGACAACATCTCTATGGCAACGTGGGTCTGAGAAGGGATGGCAGCCTGGAGATGGATGCAGGACAGGATAGAAGCTGCATGGAGGCCTGGGGGTCCTGGAGGTGGGGGTATTTCCTTTTTTTTTTTTCTCAAGACCCCACCCTCGCTCAGAAGGACCTTCTGATTCCCAGGACAATGCCATAGGAGCTTGTGGACAAGACTCCTTCAGCCTCAAAGGGCAGCGTGTGACCTGCTGGCCCATTGTGGGCCGGCTGCCGGGGAGTTTGCACCAAGAATTAAGACATGGGGCCACTGGCTTGGGTCAACAGAATTCCTGTCCTTTTCCTTGCTTGTGGGCTCTCCAGCCCTAAGAGCTAATAAGGGCTTGACTCAAGTGTTGGGCCTTGGAGAGACAGTGAGGAAGGCAGAAAACAAATAGAGCTTCTGATGTCCAGGAGGGCTGTGGCCCTGGCCCAGGGCCCTGCCTGCTCCCAGGCTTCATCTGTGGGCCGCTTCCTGGATGCTGTGGGGGGAATCCTTAGGGAAAGGGCGGGGGCATTAAAAAAGGGACAGGAAACATGGAGGGGGCAGCAGAGAGAAAAGATCATTTTAAAGCCTATGCTTTCCCAGAAGCAAATGTGCCTTTTGTGGGTTTGAGAGGATGCAGAGATGAGCTGCCCACTGGCTGTCCAGGCCAGTAGCTTCTCTCCAGGAACATGGAGGTCATTTTGTCACATTGCATGAGCCCTGCATTTGGAGTCTGAAGCCTTCCAGCCTTCCTTCACTTCCCCCTTCTGCCAAATGCCAACAACTTCCTCCACTGCAGAAAGGAGGCTGCACTAGGCCCCCTCAGCGAGGGTCTCTTCCAGCCATGACCCTGCACACAGATGAGTGAGATCGAGGGTCGCTGAGGCTTGGCTGCATCTGAACCATGGCAGGGACCTCAGAGCCCATCCAACCTCTCAACAACCCTCCTGCACTCTGGCCGGCCCTCCAGCCTCGTCTGCTTCAAGACCTCTAGTGAGGGGACCCCCACCCTCCCAGGCTGCCTCCCTCACCTCTGGACACCTCTGAGAACCATGTTTCCTTTCATTTGGTTCCTGTCCTTCCACCTAAACTGGCCCTTGGAAACCCCTGCCCTGCAGCTCCCGGTTCTGCCCTCAGAGGCCAAGCAGAAAAGACTAATCTCTCCTCCAGATCTGCCCTTCAGACACCTAAAAAGAGCAGTCGTCTTCCCCCCACTGTTCTTCTCTAGACCGGACATCTCCATTTCTTCCCATTAAGCCTCCCATGATGAGGACTCCAGCCTCTTCATCCTCCCAGCTGTCCTCTGGGGGCACCTCCAGTATACCAATGCCCTCCTCAAGCGACGGTGCCCCAGAATGAACACAGTGCTCTAGAGGAGGTCTGATGGGGCAGAAGACGGAGGGCCAGGGGTACCAGAAAGAGCATGGAGTCCTTCCTGCTGGAGGCTGTGCCACTCAGTCCTAGCCAAGGTGACCCCGGCTTCTTTGGCTACCACACTGTACCATTGACTCCTACAGAGCTTGCGGTTCACTGATCTGCCCAGATCTTTTTTTTGGACAAACCGCCTCCTGCCCTCCCCTCCCCTCCCTTCTGTACTTGTGAACTGTTGTACATTAGCTCATCAAGATCTGAGGGTCTCCATCCCTCAAAGAAAGCGGCCTCCGAGCTTAGACAACCTTGGACAGCTCCCTTCTCTCCCGGCTGCATTGTCTTCCATAAAATGAGGGGATTGGGCTGGATACGCTCTAAGTTTCCTTTGAGCTCTGACATCCTATCATCCACTGAGTCCATCTGCATAATAATAGCTCCTACGGACACGTTGCTTTACATACATTATCTCGTGGGATCCTCACAAAACACCTGTGACATAGGTCCTATGTTAACTCCCATTGTACAGATGAGGATTTTGTGATTTTGCCCAGGGTCATACGGATAGTAAAGGTCAGATATGGGATTCAAATCCAGGTCTTCTAGGTTCCAAATCATGTCTTCCACCATGCTGAATCTATAACTCTATGGTTTACAACTCATTTCTTTCTTTTTTCCTCTTTATACCTGATCTCCCTCACTCCTTCAACCTGAAACTCTGTTTCCAGCCCAGTAGCCTGCTCTGGCTCAACCAAACTCCCCCCCCCCACTTACACATACATACACATACCCACACACACATCAGCCTCCCTTTATCTGAATCCCCTTCCACCATTGCTTCCTCTGTCTCCCCTCTATCTCCACATACAAGCAGAGCCTGTTACATAGGACCCACATGATGCCATCTGCCCAGAAAGGATTGTGTTGGCCATGTCCTTGGGCCTCATTTTTTCTAGAACAGTGATGGTCACCCCATAGATTTTTAATAACCATTTTTGGAGAGCTTTTCGTCTGTAAGGGCTCCTGGGTGTATTTGTACAAGAAGGGCTTTCCAAAGAGGCTCCAAATCATGCAGTTTAAAAAAGAGTCCCTCAGATTTCCCCTGTGAATCATAGACATGACTGTCACACAACCAAATTCACATCCCATGACTCGCACAGCCCTTGTCTGTGACGCATTCAGAGTCCCTGGCCCAGAGCCGAGCTAGGGAAGAGAAAGTGCTTGTGCTCCCCAGCGAACCTGGAGCAGGGCCAGGAGGTCCAGTTATAGATAGTAGGTGAAACCACTGGGGCCCTGGGCATCTCTTTCAAACCACAGACTTTCACAAAGGAGGCCCTGGAGGGCACAGAGTTGGGAGGCCACCAGGAGAGTTCCAAGGGCCATTCATTGTTGACCTCTTGTTACTTTATATGTTGACTTGAATGGTGCCAGCTTGGCAGACACAAGGGAACTTTGTGGGCCTGGGACCCTGAGGAGCCAAGCTGGCTGTCTTTCAGTCTGCCCCACTGTCCTTTAGCCCCAGAGGGCACCCAGTGGGAGGAGGCCACAGTGGATGGGTGGGTCACCCAGCCTACTGATGCAAGCTCTATTTCCCAATCCTAGAGGGTGGTCCTAGCAGTCCAGGCACATCATAGAAGGAAGCATTACTGCAGTTGGTGGTCTGAAATCCAGTGATGATGACAAGTTGGCTTTGATCTTAAGGGGAATATATTTTTGCTCTGCAGATACTAAATTCATATGCCACATTATATTTGGGTCAATTAGGCCAGAGACTGAGAGGCGACGGGTGTGGGGCAAGAGAATAGGAGGCCAGAAAGACCAGAAGCAGCCAGAAGTCTGGGCTTTGGGAAGCCTGTACATCTTACAACACAGTTGAGGTTGCGGGGGGGAGTCAACAGAAGTGACCTGAGCTCCTGAGTTATACCCACTGCCTACCAGCACTTACAGAGTCCTCTGACCTTCACTATTCATCCTAGGATCATGGGACCTGAAGGAGATTCTCCTCTGTCTATACTGACCATCACCCTCTCCCAGCTTGGGAATGCTTTCCCACCCTGATGGCCCAGCCAGGCTCCCTGTCCTGGTTTGACTCATCCCAGCTGGCCAGTTTGACTAGAACAGAGAAGACATGAAGGGCAGTGACACGACCGAAGACCAAAAGAGTCGATGGGAAACAGACTGGGAGAATGGGAAATGGAAATGATCTTGGACCTGGGTTCCCTTTCTAGGGGCTAGAAGGGGCTGGGGAGTATCTATGCTGCTATCAGAGAGTGGTTGAACAGGAATATCTCTGTTCTCAGAGCTTTCAAGTTGCACAGTTTTGATGTAAGAAAGCCTTGAAAAGGGTTTAGGCAACAAGGTGGTTCAGTAGCTTGAAGTCAGGAAGACCAAAGAAGACCTTGAGCTCAGCCTTGGACACTGTATGACCCTGGGAAAGTCATGTGATCTCCTTCAGTTTCAGTTTCCTTATCTGTAAAATGGGTACAATAATGACATCATCTACTTCCCCGTATGGTGATAATTAAATGAGATAATATCTGTAAACAGGAATCTGCCATATAATAATAATAGCCAACATTTACACAGCACTTACTATATGTTGAGCACTGTGCTAAGCACTTTATAATTGTTATCTCATTTAATCCCCATAACATTTTACAGTTGAGGAAACTGACGCAGACAGATGAAGTGATTTGCCCAGCAGCACACAGCTAATAAGTGTCTGAGGCTGGATTTGAACTAAGGTCTTCCTGACTTCAGGACCAGTGCTCTGTCCACTGTGTCACCCAGCCACCCCAAGCTATATAAATGCTATCCTCTATGGTCTTTGGTTCTATGGAATCTTTTTTTTTTTCAGTCAACAAAAAGTAAACACAGAATATTATCTACATCTTCAATCAGTTACTCGGTGGTAACATATGTTTCTGTAGAGGAAGATTGTCTATAGAAGGAACACAATGGACAAATGTTGGAAAAGATGTGCAGATTTTTGTAACGTGTTCTTTTTACCAGAAGGGTCACACATTTGGACTCTAACATCCCTGTCCTGGTGTTGCTTATAGTGAAATGACACTTTTAAAAAACCAAAGACAGAGAAAGCAGATTAGACCAAGTCAGCCCAGCAGAGACCCACCATTTAGGTGATCCAGTTGTGAGGAAGCTGAGGGGCTGACTCATAAGGTACCACAAGGTATCCTCCTTGGAGAAGATGCTAAAGGGGTGGGAAGGATCTTGGCCGTGATCACCCAAAAAGGAACTGAGAGAAAACATCAATATCTCTCGACTCATCCACCTTCTGTATACACAAAATGTTTATAAGAATAATCTCCGTGTGTACCAAAAGAATCCTTAATGAGGACAGTCTGAGGGTACCAGCAGGCTTCCTCCAGGAAGATGAACAGGACTCAAGGTTTTGTTTCTGTCTATAGTATTGGCCTTTGCTCTATATGTTTATAGAGGAAGATGTGAGGAACTGGGATATGAATGAGCATGCCCAGCAAGGCAAAGAAGGTGGGAGGGAATACTGGCTTCCCTAATCCCCCTTAAGCCCAGGCTCCTCTTCCAGTGTTTACAATAAAGAACAAGTCCCCTTGCACACCCTCTCAGAAGCTTGGGCTTGAGGGCATCGTGCTGAGAATAGACCCACAGGACCACCTTCCCATCAACATGTTTCCAGTGGCTTCTCACATCACTCAATTCCACCAAACCATCTCTCTGATGTTCTGTCTTTATTATAGATGCCTCGTGAAGACTTCAATACCATTTTTTCCCCTTTGACAACATTTTTTTAAAAGTGTTGATATTCTGCAATTTTTTTCCTGAAAAGGTTCACTTTTACATCTTAGATACATCTTAGACCTGGAGAGATGATTGAGTCTAGTCTCCTGCCTCTCCACTACACTACGTAACAAGAGTTCAGGAGAGTTTCCTATGGCAGAGAGATATTCACTTCCTCATCATTACAAACAACTGATGTTGTAAATGACTGTTCTCATACTTTTGTAGGACAAGACCTTTGGAAGAGTCTTTGGGAAGCATCTAGTCATTTTACAGATCAGAAAACTGAGACTCCCAAAATAAGTGACTTGACCAAAGTTAGCCAGCATTAGAAGTCATGTGACTCAAGCTCAGGGCATTTTTTCCCACCATGCTACCTCATTGTCTAGAAATTGTTCAGAAAGGATTCCAAGATGAAACTTCAGGCAACCCTCTGCATGACAGGGTACTAGGAAATGTGGGTAATGAGGACAGATGGCAGAATCGTCCCAATTCCTGGAAAATGTACATGTAGCATCTAGCGGGATTCAGGCTTTCATTGGTTTTGGGAGAGTGGCAGAATCCTCACAACCCCACCCAAGATGAATGACTAGTCCTTGAGAATGGAGGACAGAGAATGTAGAAATGGAACCAAGACCACATTCCAGCCTGGGTCCTTGTGTGGAACTTTGCCCCATAAGGGAGAATGAGTCTTGGAGCTGAGATGTTCTAATACAGAGAAAAGACAGTCCCGAGTCTGCTGGAGTGCAGCTGACATTCAGGAAAGGGCCCTCGTTGGTGAGCCTGTCTTGGAGATTCCATCCCAGGACTCTCTTGGGAGTGGGGACCTACTCCCCACCTACCTACCTTTATCTGCTCCCTGTCTTCACAGGCTCCCATCTGGGACCGACTGGTAAACCCTGGTCATGCCAGCCAAAGCTTTAGCAAGAGGCCAGAACATGAGTCCATCCTCATGGAGCCAGAGGACATTCTCCATGGACTCGCCCTCGTTGCAAAGAGAAACTGGTTTTGTTCATTTTGTTATCTTCTTACTCCTAATTCTTGAAGGGCTATCCATTCGAAAGACCCCACAGCCATGTAAGTGCTGACCTTTGTTTTGTACCCGCTGATCATCCTTATCAAGCAGAGAGAGAAAACAAACCACAAGAGTTGCAGAAGTGGCTTGGGCTGTCTTAGAAGATATCAACTACCTCTAGTCTGGCCCTGCCTGGCACTGAAGTCCAAGATGGGCCAAGGTTCAAGTAATTAATTCAGGGAGAATTTTCAGGGTTCAGTTGGAGGCTCCGGTTGGGACTGGAGATGGAGAGAGATTTAAGAACTGGATCTGCAGATTTGGGAAGCATTTGCTTGGAAGTGAGAGTGACCCATGGGCTCTGAGGAGCCACTGCTCAGTAAGATCTAGTCTCAGAGGACTGACTGGTGCACTGAGTGATTCAATGACTTGTCCAGAGTCACACCAGCTGGAATGTGTCAGCAGAGTGACTTGGCCTGGACTTTCTTAGGGTCTGCTCTCTTTCCACTACACCACCCAGGCCCTTGCCTGCCAGGAGCAGACATGCAATGAAGAGCTGATGGACTGAATTCTATTCCTTCCAAGACTTCCTCTCGGCTCCCACTCCCCTCACCTCCATCCACCTGAGCTACTGCCCCAGCCTCCTCCTCAGGGGGCTTCATGCCTTCACTTTCTGCCTGACTCCACAATCATGGGCTGTTGGGATCTTTTTCCTCCCATGCAGACCTCTTTATGTCCCTCTTCTGATTCTTCTCTCATACCAAGTCAAGTTCATTTCCTTTTTTCTGGTATCCAAAGCCGTCCCAATCCTAGCAGTAGCATCGCCCATGCCAGTCTTCCCCTACACACATTTGGTGCCTTCTCCATTTGCCCACCTAGCCCCCTGGCCTTTCTTTGTCCTGTGCTTTATGCCTTCTCCTTTTCTTGTGAAATTCCTCTTTACCCTTTACAGCCATCTCCTCCAGGAAGCCCTCACCCTTGGCTCTTGAATATGTTTACAGAGATAGTTGGTTGTGTCTGTTGTGTCTCCCTCCACCACTTCTTCCTCCATTGGACCATAAACTCTTGAGGGCTGGGACAGACTGGGTCTTATCTAAACCCTCTACCTCTCCCAGTTCCCTGCTCAGCTGCTCCATGTACAGTAGGTGCTTAATAAATGTTTGCTAAAAGATTAAACTGCATTTGCCTAAGATAGCCTTTGTTGCTGCCCACAAAAGGGGTGTGCTGACATGGATGGCAGTTGGCTGTTCACCCTGGAGATGGCTACCTAGAAAATGCTGAGAGCACGAAGCTACCAGGGCATCCATTGCCACCAGCCCCTGAGGAACTAGAAGCAGCCTCCCCTCCCCAGCGAGTCTGCCGGCACGATGAGGCAGCTGGTGGGAGGACAGAAGCCTTGGCTGGGGTGGCCCCACCATCCACGGACCCAACCTGAAGCTTGCTCTTGGCTCCTGCCCCTACTCTCATAAGGTTTCCAGATTGCTCGCTCAGCTCTGCCAAAGGCGCTTCTGTAACTTGGCCAATCCAAACTCGGGGGATTGATGAGCAGCCAGCCCAGCTTCTGGCTGCCTGGCAGTGCCAACAAACTCTGGAAACTGCTCAGGAGCCCCTCCCTAGCCTTGGGCACCCAGCTCCCTCACAAGTTCAAAATGCTTTCATATGGACAAAGTCTGCCTGACCTCAGACTCTCCTCCTGGCCCTGACCTGGTTGCTCCATAGCAGCCTATAACTGGCCTCCTAGAAAGCAACAGAAAACAAGACTCCTCTAGGCAGCAGAGGGAGGAAAAGGATCCCATTATCTCAGAATGAACAAATCCACAGCTGGAAAGGTCCTTCAAGTTCAACATTCAGTGTGGTGGGAGACAGCATGGCGTGCTAGACTTGGGTTGACTAGACCTGGGTTCGAATCCTTCCTCAAAAGCTTGCCAACTGGGGGACCCTTCCACCCTGGGCCGCAGCTGCTTCATCTGTAAGATAAAAGCATTGTACTCGATGGCCTCTGAAATCCCCTCCGGTCCTGGATCTCTGAGCCTCTGGCTACAAGTAATAGCTCGATGAGGAGAGACAAGGTTTGAGCCCAGGCTCTGCCCCCAGATCCAGCATTCTTCCCACCAGCCTATGCGAGATTGTACCAAGTCCGGGGGAGAACTTGAGACCAGCCAGGCCCCCAGGCCCCTCTGACAGGGCCTGTCCACACCCCCGTGTCCAGCCTGCTGCCCCTTCGGTCTCAGTTTGGCCCCTGAGCTCTTACCGCTGGCTCGAAGAGAGCCTGAGGCTCCCTGGGGAGACGAGGAGCGAGGCCAGTTGGACCAGAACGGCGGAAAGGCGACCAGAGAGCGCTTTGCTGAGAGCGGCCATCCCTCCCTCTTAGTAGACGGAGCATCCACACTGGTCCTTGAAGAGTGCAAACATCAGCCGCCAAAACTGTCCCCAGAAGCATGAGAAACAGGGAAGATACCGACTGGTTCCCATTGTCCTCTCACCGCAGGACAGAGAAAGAATCTGGTCAGATTCTGCTCTCGGTCTATATGACATTGGACAATGAGACACAATGACCAAAGACAAATAAATATTGTTAATGTGAGTTGGTCAAAAGACGCAGAGGAGAGGGTTCAAATCCCAGAGTAGCACTGAGTCCATGGCTTACCTGCTCGGGGCCTCTAGCTGCTCACCTGTAAAATGAGATTAGATTAGATGCCCTGGGTAGATCCCTAATCCTACACGGATGTAACGCTGCTTCTAACCCTTTTCTGACCTGATGTTCTGTGATTCTATGATCCTGCAGTTTGGTTCAACTCAAAAAACATTTATTAAGCATCTACTGTATGCCAACCACTGTGCTAGACATAAAACCCAAAATGACACTGGTCCTGCCCTCAAAGGAGCTACATTCTCCTGGGAGGACAGATGAGCAAGGACAAAGCATGGACAAAGTAATTTTTCAAGAGAGAACATTAACTACGGGAAAGGTGTCGGGTAGGAAGGGGAAGCTGAGCATCCGTTGAAGGAAGCCGGGGAATGTTAAGAGGCAGAGAGGAAAGAGTGTATTCCAGGAATGGCAGATCCACTGAGACAAAGGCATGGAAGTGGTAGATGTAAGACTACATACAGGGAATGGTTAGCAGACCAGATGGACTAGAATGGAGAGGGCAGATGGGCAATCCTACGGCATGTGCCTGAAAAGGGAGCAGAAGCCAGACTTTGGGAAGAGGAGTTAGTATTTCATCCTCCGGGTAACAGAGGTTGAAGATTTTTGAGTGTGGGAAGAACATATTTCAGCACCATGCCCATAGGCAGCTGTTCAGAGTGGGAAGGGGACACTCCAAGCAGGGGCACCAATTAGGAGGTTGTTACCAGAATTAGATGAGAGGTAAGGCCCCCGAACTGGGATTGTGTGAGCTGAGAGGGGGCAGATGGGTCCCTCTGAGAGATGACGTGGAGTGGGGAGCCAAACTCCCACATTGCAGCTGATGCTTGGACACATCTTTGGGAACAAGCATTTAGAGGACACAAGGCCTGGGGTTCATTCCACATGCCGGGCACGTCTTTTCCAGTTCATAGCTAATCCCCACAAAATGTCTTCATAAGAGAAGATGGCAAAGCCCAGGTGAATCACAAGTTTGTGCTTCCAGGAGAGGGGCCTTTTCAATGGATTGGAAATCTCTCCTGGATGTTGGACAGCTTTCCTCAGGCAATGTCATGGTAGGTACACCCAAGGAAAAGGAAAGAATGGAGCCTGGCCTTCTCTAGAAAAGTAAGGGGGGGGGCGGGGAACAAGTCCATGTCATCAGGCTATTTGGAAATTCTAGGAAGTGCGATAGGTGAAGCCAAACTGGAGACACTTCCTTAAGAGCGTTTTCGAATTTTCAGGTTGTGTGTAGGGCACATGTTGAGTAGAAGACATGTTGCAGCCTTGTCTCCCAAATCCCGGCTTCACGGAATGTCGGAGTCCTGTACAGAACAGGCCAAGAGTTCCAAGGCCAAGACCAGCTCTTTTTTGAGGACTTGAGTGAGGAGCCCAGCCCCTCCACAGGCAATCTCATAGTTAGGAAGCTTGTTTTATGATCAGTTCTCTACAAACTGCTTCCCCCCAGCCCTCCTCACACCTTCTCGCCTTCCTCTCCCTCTCTGCCCCGCCCCGTATCCAATCACTTGACCAGACTGGTCAATCCTACTCCTACATCAGCTGTCACATCGATCTCTGTCCACGCACATGGCCACCGACTCCGGCCCCAGTCACTTCTCACCTGGACTCACCTGAAGTGGTTAGCTCCCGGCAGGGAAATGTTCTGGATTTGGGAGTGCTGAACTCAGGAAGACCTGCTGGTGGTGTGATGATTGCCCAATCTCTGAGACTCAGTTTCCTCATCTGTAAAACAGGGATAAAAATACTTGTGCCTATGTCTTAGGCTCCAATAAGATGTCTGTAAAATGCTTGGAAAGCCTGAGTGAGCCATAGAAACATCAACTTTCCCTGCAAGGCTCATGCCTTTCCCCTATGTGTTATCTTCAGTTTACTCTGTCGGTAGCTTGTATATAGATTAGACTGTGAGCTCCTTGAGCGCAGGGCCAGTCTGTCACCTTTCTTTGTACACCCAGCACTTAGCATACAGCATATAGTGAGAGCTTAATAAATGCTTGTTGGCTGATTGGCTGATCATTATCGAGTTTGGCAAGTTCTTGGAATCTGAGAGGGAGGAGATAAAACAGGAACCAGTGAGGTCACCAGTTATCTCCTGGGCCCTGCAGCGCTTGGCCAGGCTGTTCGGTGGGAGACAGGTTCCAACTTGATCTCAGAATGACTTAAGCTGTACCCGGAACACCACACTCATCCTGCCCAGATGCCCAACTGGCAGTTAAGGTTTGCCCTGAGAACCAAAATCTCTCCTAAAGAAACTCTCATCATTTCCCTCCATCCGCAGGAATCCGCTCCGCATCAGCATCCTTCCTGGATGTGGAGTCGGAGTACGCGGGTTCGAATCCTGGCTCAGCCCTAACTACGTGAAGAACCTTGGGCAAGTCAGGGTTCGACCCCACAGATCTCTCAGGTCCCTTTCCTGCTCAGACTGGAGCGAGCCGCTTCAAACCCAAGGGCCTTCATCTCCTGCCTGACAGCTCGGTGCCCTGGCTCATTCCTTATTAAGCACTCTATGCCATTAAGCATCTCACTAGGCTGGAGCGAAGCAGGGCGGTCAGGATAATGAAGATCTATAGCGAACGGAGAAAAAGTTCAATGGAGAAACGTCGTGGGCTTCACTCCCTGGTTGCCTCGACCTCCACAGCTCTATCTCGCCTTCATTAGCAACGGAAGAGAGTTCAAAAGCAGGCTGATTCCCCTCGGGGGGGAGAGGCATCGATCCGGCTTAAATCCTGAGCTAGCTGGCTTCTGGCAGCCTGAGAACAGGGCTGCTCTGCAAATTCCCAACTCCTCCCGTTCTCCCGATGTGTAACCGCAGGAGCCGGCCCCTAAAGAGGTAGCCCGAGCCTCAGGCCAAGAGCATCCCGCCAGGCAGTCCGGCCTCAGTTAGGGAGCAGTCAGGAGGAGCCGCTGAGGGGCCTCCCAAAGCCCTTTCCATGCCTGATCCCCGAGACCCCGAGACCGATGTCCCTCCAACCTCCCCCCTCCCATCCCAGTGGAGATCGAGCATGCCGAAGGGCCTGGAGTCGGGCCCGCGGGCAGGGCCAGCTTCCCGCGTGCCTTTCTTCCTGTTCTGGACACCTCAGACAAGTCACTTCCTCCTTTCTGTGACTCAGTTGCCTCATCTCCGGAATAAAGAGGCTGGACTCAGCAGCTTCTAGCTAAGGTCCCTCCCAGCTCCAACATCTTGCGATTCTTGGATTCTAATTGTTTTCAATTAATTTTTTAATGAACAGAAATCTATTTTATCTCCCAGCCACCTCAAAAAGAAAAGAAAAGAAATGAAAAGAAAGGAAAAGAAAAGAAAAGAAAAGAAAAGGAAAGAAAAGAAAAGAAAAGAAAAGAAAAGAAAAGAAAAGAAAAGAAA
>NW_020946652.1:5861697-5865997 GCF_900497805.2 Vombatus ursinus | reverse complement strand
AAGAAAAGAAAAGAAAAGAAAAGAAAAGAAAAGAAAAGAAAAGAAAAACAAGTTCCTTATAACAAATCCATCTAGTCACACCAAGATTTTCGCCTTGGCTGGGTTTACCCCGCCCCTTCCGTCGGGAGGCGGGCGGCCCTTCATGGGGGTTCCTCTGGCACAGTGGATGGCCATTGAAGCGCCCCGGGACCCTCGTTTGTCTTCCAGTGTGTCGGTTACGGTACGAAGCCCACTCTGCATCAGCTTAGAAAAGTCCTCGAAGTCGCTCATTTTTATAATATCGATGCTATAGCGGAGATGATTCTCTTGGCTCTGCTTTCTTCCCTTTGCCTCTTTGAGAGCATCCATTTCCTCATTTCTTACAGCCTAATAATGCTCCATCGTAGTCACATACTACAGATCATCACAGTCCAGGGCCAGGTCCTGATCTCCTGTCTTCTGGTCGAGGTTCTCCCCGCTAGATCGAGGAGAATGAATCCCACCTGCTTGCTCCTCAAGGTGGCTGGAAACTGATTATGAAACCAACACATCCATGTGTGTGCACACACGCGTGCACACACACACAGATACACACACATGGCACAATACAACACGCTGGCACACATGCACATACATGCCTGTGCACAGAGGCCCACACAGAACAGTAAGACTTCCTTTCCATATCTCTGGGCTCTTCTCAGGTTCCAAGAAGAACGGTCTCCTTTTCCTCCCCGCTCAAGCCTGGAATCCACAATGATCACCCTGATCCATAAAGCAACAGACAAGCCTGGGCGGTGGCATTCACTTTCATGGTGAAAGGGGACACTGCCTGCCTGGGTCACTGAAAGGAGACACCAGAAGGTGGCCTGAGGGCTCTTATGGGTAAGTGGGAATGAGTTTGATCTGAGCACAGGGGGGCAGGGGAAAGAGGGAGGGGGATTACAAGAGGTTTCACAGCTCCATTAAGCAGCCCCCTGAGCATACGTGGCAGAGCCAGGGAGGCCTCTGAGAGGAGGCTGCAAGGTAAGACTCAATGACATCATGAAATGAGGATCTGAGGGATGCCTTACCGGTAAGCCCCAGGCCCCCCTAGCAGATGGGGGGTGGAAATGGAGGTCAAGGATTAGCCATAAGAGCTTCACCTGTCCCTGTTCAATCCAAGCTTGGCCCAGGCCATGATCAAAGGCCCCAGGGCCCATCAGAGGTGCCGATTTGAGATATCGCAGCTGCACACAGGAGACACCAAAAAGTCCCCACCCTCCCACACAGCCACTGTGCACATGACTGGGGGCCACAGTTAAGCACACCCAGCCCTGTGCACTCCATTCCCTCCAAGGTCCCCTCAATGCAGGACACCAAACATTCTGGGACAAAGAAGTTTGAATCCCGTGCCTCACCTGTGCTCTGCCATTCATCAGCTCTGTGTCTGAGCCATCACATATACCCTCTCCCCCCAACCCCAGCAGACTGGAGGCTCTCTGAGGTCAGGGGCTATGGCTTTTCCTCCTGCCATCCTTCTCCAAAGTTCCCTTTACCAGAAGGATGATCTGGATTAGAAAGCTAACACATTTTGTGAAAACCTCTGCTGCCTGACATGGTTCCAGCTGCCCACACCCAAGAGCTGGCATTGAATGTCTGCCAGCTCTCTCAGTGGTGACGTATGTACCCTCTGGGCTTGGACACCTCACACTCCCAAGGGACATCAGCCATTTGGAGTCAAGACAAGATGGATGAATCCAATGCATTTCTAGCTGGGTGGGCTCCTCAAAGCAAACTCTGCCATGGGGGGGCATGTCAAGCAGCAAGCAACTGCACCAACCCCTGGTCAGTGAACCAGCGACCTTCAGCTGAGGAAAAGAAAGCTGGGTTTCTGGTGCCAGCTCTGCCACTAGTGAGACAGGCCACCCTGGGCCAGCCACTGACCCAGGTGCTCAAAGCCTCTGCTTCCTCGGTGGGACAGCTAGAGGGATGAAGCACACTTAGCTCTAATGTCTGACGGCGGGAGTCTTCACCTGGCATTCAAAGCCCTGCTCAGGCTGGCTCCAGTCAGCCTAGCCAACTTGAGTTACCACTGATCCCTCTGAAGACCCCCCCCCATCCCCATGGGGCCGGAAGGAGGGACAAGAGTTTCCCTTTGTCTTCCAAGCATGAGCTTCTCATTTCAGACTCCAAGTCTTTGCTCAGGCTGTGCCCCAGCCTCCAGTTAAGGTAGTGTGGCACAGGGGAAAGAACGCTCCATCTGAAGGTGACGGACCTGGGTTCTAACTCTAGGTCTGCTCATTACTTTCCGGGTGACTTGGGGAAAATCCCTTTTCATCTCTGGGTTATTTTTATCCCCTGTAAAATGTGTGTGTGTGTGTGTGTGTGTGTGTGTGTGTGTGTGTGTGTGATGACCTCCAACCCCTCCTCTGATGCTTATCATCTGTGTGATCTTGGGTAAGTCACTTCTCTCTGGGCCACCAAGACTCCATGACATTTCAGGTCTTTCTGTCTCTAGGTCTGGGGCTCTCCCACGTTCCTTTCAGTTCTTGTTCTGACAATGAGGTGCATCTCCTTAGAGTGTCTTCCATATCTGACATGTGTCCGTGAGATGCATCCTCCCCTGGACTCCTGAATGCCCTTCCCTCACCTCCCAGCCGACATCCAGCACCCAGCTGCCTCCTCCATGAATCTCTTGCAGCCGGCGTGGTCCTGTGTATGCCCCCCCCCCCCCACTGACTACAGCAGCTGGAAGTTGCCTCCATCTCCTTCCCACCTGAGAGCACTTTTCACTTTTCACATTTTCATCCGTATCTCTTCTTCTTGTGGGCGTGTTCCTCGTCTGGAAGAGGAAAGGCTTGCAGTGGAAGCCTCCTAGGGACCTTCCTGACTCTAGACCTGGCATCCTCTGATCCCCAAAGTGGCTAGAGGAGGCAGGAGGAGCTGAGCCCAAATTCTGCCTCAGATATTCCTAGCTGTATAACCCTGGGCAAGTCACTTAACTTGGCAATGTCAGGTTTCTCATATGTAAAATGGAAGTTAGCGCCTACCTCACAGCTACGTAGTGAGCATCAAAGGAGATACTATTAGAAAGTGATTTACATTGTAAAACTGCATATAAATGTGCTTTTCTGCTATGTCATTGTTGTCCCCAAGAACTGTGCTTTTTTCAGCTTTCTTCTATCCCTCAAAACAGAAGGTTGTCTTACAAACTGCTAATAAAATGAAAAAAATGATCCAATGCCCATGTGCCGACAGTGGGGAAAACCTCAGATTTATCAAGCAGGGACCAGAGAGGTCAGAGAGCCCAACACCCCCTCACTTTACAGATGAAGAAATGGAGGCTCGCACAGGTGAGTGACTCACCCAGGTCACACAGCTAGGAAGTGCCTGGGCAAGGACCTGAGCTTACTCTCCTGACTTCAAGCCCACATGCACACAGGGTGACAAGGAGAGAGAGGAGCTGCCCAGGCAGAGCGCTCCAGAGGCTGGAAAAGGTAGAGAAAGGCTTTCAGGGCGAGGCTCGGCCATGCTGTTGGCTTATTTTTATTTTATCTTGGGCAATAGAGAGCCCCCAGGGTTTCTTGAGCAAAGGAATGATATGTTCCTTCCTTCCTTCCTTCCTTCCTTCCTTCCTTCCTTCCTTCCTTCCTTCCTTCCTTCCTTCATTCATTCATTCATTCCTCCCTCTCTCCCTTGCTCCCTCTCTTCCTTCCTTCCTTTTTTCCTTCATTCCTCCCTTTCTCCTTCTCTTCCTTTTTTATTTTTCTTTCTTTCCTTCCTTTTTTCCTTCCTTCTTCCTTCCCTTCCTTTCTTCTTCCCTCCCTCCTTTCCTTCCTTCCTTCCTTCCTTCATTCCTCCCTCTCTCCCTTGCTCCCTCTCTTCCTTCCTTCCTTCCTTCCTTCCTCCCTCTCTCCCTTGCTCCCTCTCTTCCTTCCTTTTTTCCTTCCTTGTTCCCTTTCTCCTTCTCTTCCTTTTTAATTTTTCTTTCCTTCCTTCCTTCCTTTTTTCCTTCCTTCTTCCTTCCCTTCCTTTCTTCTTCCCTCCCTCCTTTCCTTCCTTCCTTCCTCATTTTTTTTAAAGAACCTACTATACTGTCAGTCTTTGCGCTGGATATTGGAGATACAAGAGTCCCTGCCCTCAAGGTGCTTACATTCTCTTGAAAAGACAGACAGAGAAGTAAATATGAACTATATATATGGTAAATCTATGTGGGGGGGCCTGTATGGGGCAAGGAGGACACTAACCATTGGGTGCCCAGAAAAGGATCTGCCTCCTCACCCTCAGCCCCATGGCCTCTCTGCAGCCTGACCCTCAGCCCCATGCCCTCTCTGCAGCCTGA
>NW_020946652.1:5766678-5861687 GCF_900497805.2 Vombatus ursinus | reverse complement strand
CCTCTCTGCAGCCTGACCCTCAGCCCCATGCCCTCTCTGCAGCCTGACCCTCAGCCCCATGGCCTCTCTGCAGCCTGACTCTCAGCCCCATGCCCTCTCTGCAGCCTGGCAGTCTGCTCTGCCCTCTCAGGACTTAGAGAGAACAGAGAGAAAGGAGTCCTTTGTTCTTTCCACCTTTTATCCCCCATGACTAAACCAAAGGGAAAGGTTCAGATGACAGAGGGAGCCAGGGCTGGGGAAGGGTAGCGGCCATTAGAAAGGGAGCCAAGTGCTGTCAGCTCTGAACCGATAACAGATGGGCACAGCCTGATTCCAGCAGAAGCCTCGAGAGGAAGCAAACAGGGCTGCTTCTTCTTCTGTCCATCTGTCAACCAATGATCCTTCAGTGTCTGAGGGGCCAAGTATTGGCTTCAGGCAATGAGGACTTCAACATTAAGGGCCCCATCTTCCCAGTGACTGGGAAAATGAGGAAGCAGGAGTGGGTGAGTACCCTCAGGGAAAGCCATCCTGAGTGAGGAGTATTAGGAAGTGATCCCCAGCAGTCACCAGAAGCTCAGCCCCAAGTCACCGTACTAAGCTGGGAGGCAGGGCAAAGAAAGTGGGATTGGTACCACAAAACTTGGCTTCAAATCTTGTCTTAGATGTGGGGCTCTGGACAAGTCACTTCACTTTCTAAGCCTCAGTTTCCTCGTCTGCAAAACAGAGTTGGGGGAGAGTAGCCCCGACGGCCTCTGAGGGCCCTTCCTCTTATAAATCTAGGATACTCTGCAGTGACTTAAAAATGTCTCCCGGCCTCAGCTCCCTCGATTCTCTTCCAATATGCGGTTAGGCTTCAAGACACTGGGATAGACTCACTTTTCTTTTCTTTTTCTTTAAAAAAATACACGATTTATTTTTACATCCATTTCTAATCTGTCTTTCCTTCTTATCCCTTGATTGAACAATAGAAAAGGGGAGCTGGAATCTTCACCATAGACATCCAGAAAAACCAATTCCGACATTGCCCGCGCTCCAAAACGCAGATCCCTCCCTGCGCTTTCCATACCTCCCCTTTCTGTCAGGATTGGAGGGTTTCATCTTCATCCCTCTGGGGCTTGGTTGGTCAGCCTAAAGTCTTTCAAAGTTATTTTTTGATATCAAGTTGTTATCACTGTACATTTCATTCTCCTGGATCTGCTCACTCTATTCTGCATCAGAAACTCACTATTATGAAGGACCAGAAATGTCCTGGTGGAGACATTGTTTTGGTTATTGCTTTTCCTTTTCAGGGAGGGCAGCGGCTGTCTCTGTGGTGTAACAGAGATGCAGGAAAAGCACTGGTTGAGCGAAGCCCTCTTGGCTGCAGTTGCGAAAGGGGCCTGGTGCCCCTGCAGCACATGACCAATATCTGTCTCCTTGAGGAAGTCCTCGCCCCACCGCCACCCGCCTTTGTGGGCCACGGGAAGTTCTGCCTCCACTAATGGCAGCTGTCATTGCAGCTTTTCCAGACCATGAGCTCAGATGGGCAATTAAATCACACTGGAGCCCCATGGATGAGAGCTAGTCCCAATGGGCCCAGCAGGTAAATCGTTAAGACGTGGTTCTTTTCCGTGATAAATTGTCCAGGAGAGTGAAATATGCTGCTGGCCATTAATCTGGGCTAATCAGGTTGAAAGCTGGGTTGTTTCGTTTGGTAATTAGCTGGTTATTTGAAAAACATGATACATGGCTTGGTGCCGGTCTATAGAGCTGCGAGGAAGCAGACAATTGTGGGAGCTGCGGGAATCTCTGGAGAGCCATTCATGCCTTTTCAATTACAGCCATCGGCATATTCTGAAAAATGGCCCTGGCCTATATCGACACCCGAGGAAGAGATCAGTTGACTGAGCAGAGCCAGAGGCTGGCTGAGTGCAGGTAATTGCCAGCTCCTTCCATGTGCAGGCAGGCCTGCTGAGCAGAAGCCAAAGTGGGGGAGATTGCCCATTTGGGATTTCTGGGCATCTGCTGCCTACAGCTCCTGCACCTCAAGTCTTTGGAGAATGCCTGCGGTAGCAGCAGGGAGGCAGGAAGTATAGACACCCTCCAGCCCTTGAGTGCTGCTCATGATCCTGGCTGACATCACTGGTCCTGAGCCAGAGCTTGGAGGCTTGAGTAGGAACCCAGGGCTCCCCTGGAGAAGGAGGTTGAAAAGGCAGAGATCTGCCACTTCATTCCCCTCAGCAAGAAGGTTTACTGACCTTAGCCTTGCTAGGAATATCACACCGAAAGGCCATGAGTCCCCAGCATATATGGGCTCTGTGATACGCACACAATTCATTGGACAGGGATAAGTGAAAAAGCATCTGTAATGCCCTCAGGAAGGGGACCCCTCTACCTGACCCAGCCAGCAATCCAGAGCTGGCAGGGCCCCCAGAAGCGTCGGATCCAGCCCAGACCTGAACAAACATTCCTTCTGCCATATACCCACTGTGGCCAGCTAGACACTGCTGGAAAGTCTTGGATGAGGACGATGCTACCACAGCCCTTCCTCTTGCAATGCTGAGACCTGTTGACCTACTCTGCTTCTGGGGGTCAAGCTGATTCTCTGTGGCATCAAGGTTCTGCTCTTCATTTGTCACGAGGTCATATCTCTTACGATTCAGGGGATGTCCTATGCTCAAACACTGCAGGGCCAGGAGGGTCTGTTTCTACCTAGTGCCAGCCCACTTGATTTTCATAAAACAGAGAAAGAATTTGGCAGGGGGAGGAGCTTAGAAACCATCTGACCCAACCTCATCATCTTTCAGAAAAGTAAACCGAGGTCCAGAAAGGGAAGGGACTTATTCAAAATCACCCAGTCTGTCTCTTAACTCCATCCCCACCCCACTGCCTGCCCCCACAGACTGCTGTTCTCATAGTACCATATTACATTGATCACTCCTGAATAATTTTAATTTTCGAAACAGCCCACTATACAGACAAGGTCATCGATTCTCCTGACTACATCTGCTGCCTTTTGCCAGACCTGTAAATGCCAGTCAGAAGGTGTTGGCTCTCAGGGACCTCTCAGAAGAACATTAGTAACTGTAGTCACTGGGCTGAGGGACAGCGTTCCCTGCTTTCACAGGATAAGCATTTCTGAAGGTTCATGTACTGGGAATGTGTTTATTACCCCTAATCCTAAGGGGATTCTGGTCTGTCTCTTTCAGGAAATTCAATCAGCGAAAATCAACTCACTGTCAACTAAAACCATTATCTGATTGTTAGGAGGAATTGTAATTGTATGAAGCAAATGGTCTGGGGCCTGGGAAGGGAGGGCTCTTCATTGGCTCCCTTTCCATCAGATACTTGCTAATTTGAGATGTGCTTGGAGCACTTCACTGTTTCCTTCCCTTCCAAGGCAGGAGATGAAGCTGCAGCAGGATGCAGGGCCTAATGCTGGAGACAGCCATGGTGGAAGGACTCCTGACTGTCTCTCTAGGGTGGTGATGGCCAGGCCAGGTTTGGGAAGGCTTGGGACCCACTGCTGGCTGACAGTTGTGGGACTATAGATAAATCAGGTCACATCCTTGATCTTTGGGTTACTCACAAGAGGCAGCTATGTGGCACCACTGACCCAGGAATCAGGAAGGCCTGGGTTCAAATCTCACCTCAGGCATGCTACGTGACCCTAAGCAAGTCACTTAAATTTTTTTTAGAATTGGTTGTTATGAGGATCAAATGAAATAATTCACGTAAATGTGTTGGCTAGTTAATTAATTATTATCAGCTAGGTGGCCCAGAGGATATAGCTCTGGGTCTGGAGGTGGGAAGACTTGTCCTCCTGAGTTCAAATCTGGCCCCAGACACTAGCTGTGTGACCCTGGGCAAGTCACTTAATCTTGTTTGCCTCAGTTTCCTCATCTGCAAAATGAGCTAGAAAAGGAAATGACAAATTAGTCCAGTATCTCTGCCAAGAAAACCCCAAAGGGGGGTCATAAAGAGTCAGACATGACTGAAAATGACTGAACAACAAGTAAAACAGAGGGAAAAGGAAGAAAAAATTCTGAGAAGGAAGGAGACAAAAAACAACAGCCTGTCTTCTCACTTTGGGAAGCTCATACGGTTTCCTCTTTGGCGTGTGGCTGGATGCCTTTACAATCTCCATTTACTACAAGTCCAAGGCTGGTTTCTAGTCATGGTTTTGATGAAAGCCGCCCTATTATGTAAATGTGAGTTTTTATTTATTTGTGTAACCTTTGTCTGGGGAGGGGGAGGGGAGTGGGGGCAGGGGACGGAGCCTGTGCTACAGAAGGACCAGGGTGTGTCAGGTTGTTTGCTGCTTTTGCTGCTGTCATTGCAGGGTAGGCGGGCTAGACTACTACACGTGGCTCAAGGCCTCACTCAGAACTCGATTCAATGAAATATGATGGACAAGAATGAAGCACCTACTATGAGCAAGGAACGGAACCAGGTACTGGGGCTACACATATAAAGAGAGATAGAGTCTGCCCTCACAGATCTGAGAAGATCCAACGTGGAACCCGTGGCCCAGCTCAGAATGACCAGGGGGAGGGGCAGCCAGGTGGCACATTGCATAGAGCACCGGCCTTGGAGCCAGGAGGACCCAGCCTCAGACACGTAACACTCACTAGCTGGGTGACCCTGGGCAAGTCACTTAACCCCATTGCTTAGCAAAAAAACAAAATGACCAGGGGAAAACTTTCTGGTTACCCTGCCCCTTGCCACTGCCCCCCCCCCCACCTAGGGTTCTTTATGTGGAATCTCAAAATTTAGTTCAATTATTATTCATTTGTAAGTCTCCACAGATGTGAGGGAAAAGGTCCCCAGATCCCGTGCAAGTATGCAAGGTAACAGTGCATTTATAGCATTTCTTGGATTCTACTCCACAGAAAATTCAGAAATCATGTAAAGGATTCAAGGTATGCCATAAAACTAAACTAGGTAAAAATCGATTTCCTCTCTATTTCCAGGACTTACACCATCACCCTTTGATTGGGACTGCGACCTCCCATGTCACCCCTCTATTACAACAGAGGCTCCCTATTTCTTCTAGGATCAGCTATGATTGCTCCTCTATTTGACTTGTGAAGTCCTTCACTCCATGGCCTCTCCTCCAGCCTCATCATACGTGACTCCCCCTCCCAACCCCAACAGTCCAGCTTTTCTATGGGTGTTCTTCCTGTTCCTCACACACAGCACTCCATCTCCCATCACTGTGTCTTTGCAAAGGCAATTGCCTCTTCCAGGAATGCTTTCCCTGAACCCTAATTTCCTTCAAAGTTCCAGTGTCACTTCCTATAGGAAACTCTCCTGGTCACCCCAATGGTTGGCACCCTCTTTCCTAAATTGTCTAATATTTAAATACTTTTTATAATTTGTATTTATTTTGTATATATTTATATATGTCTATGTTGTCTCTCCTGTTAGAAGGTAAATTCCTTGAGGGCAGGGACTATTTTATTCTTTTTCTTTATATTTCCAGTATCTAGCACAGTGACTGGTGCAGGGTAGGAGCTTTATTGATTGGTTGTTGGTTAATTGATTGACATGAGTCCAGGAATAAAGTTCTAATGACTTATGTTATTCAGATATGAATGACTGACAGGAGAGAGGGGAGAGAGAGAGAGGGAGAGAGAGAGAGAGAGAGGGAGAGAGAGAGAGAGAGAGAGAGAGAACTTTGGGTAAGAAAGGGTTTTCCCAGAGACTCCCAAATATACAGCCACCTGCCTGCTTTGCTCAAGCATAAACCCATCCCTGCTTTTGGGTTAGATGTTCAGGCCCCAGATGTACAGGCCAGCAGGTTAGGAAGGTACCCAGGTCCTCCAGGGTCTATACCACAGTGAAGCACTTGCTCCTTTCTCTCCCCTAACAGCTGTAACAGGATGAGATCTAAATCCAACCTGGGATCATCGTGCAGAGAGATGGTGGGAAAGAGTCTGGCCCATTTGGGCTTGAAGGTAGAATTAGGGAGTGGTGGGGGGGCAATGTGAAACCAGGCTAGAAAGTCAGTCTGCACAAGTGCCACATTGTGGAGGGAGTTTGTGCTTTGTTCTAGAGGTCAGAAGAAGCCTCTTCAGCAGGAGAAGTAGGAGGGTGACACCAGCAGAGCTGGCCTTTGCAGCTCCCTGGAGGAGGGATTAGAAAGCATTGAGTCCTCACCCAAGGTGAACCTGATCGAGGGAAGAGAGAGAAAAGACAAAAGAAAGAGAAAAGACAAAAATCTTGTCTGCCGCCCCTTCCCACCCCTACTCCCCAGTAGACTGTGAGCTACTTGAGGGTGCCAGAGACTTTCTGATGGTCTGTTCTGCATGGAATCCCCAGCACCCAGCCCAGTGCCTCACTCTTGATTGCCTTTATAGACAATGTTTGTCTAATCGAATTGAGCTAACTTTGTTATGGCGGAAACAAAAGGTGTGAGGATGGAGAAGGCACCAAACCTGAGCCCAGTGGAAGGTGCAGAAAGAAAGGAGTCTGGGGAAAGGGTGAAGGGAGAGAAAGCAGACAATTCCTGCCAGTGGGTGGGCGTGGCAGACAAGGACTGAGCTGTGTTCCCATGGCCTGCAGATTCCAACGGAAGCCAGACAGCCCAAGAGAGCCATCACCAGCTCTGAGAGAAGATCGGGCAGCAAAGGGCAGTGGAGTTGATTCTGTTGACGGAGACCTGGGAAGGGCTGGTTTGCTTCCACGGTTCTGAGTCCCCAGAGACAGGCGGACTGGGTACCATGGGAAGAGACCAGGCAGAAAAGCATCCTTGGTGACTCCTCCCAACCACCCCACCCCCACGGTTTCCTCAGGAACGTCTGACTTTGGTTTGTTTCTCACTGATGTCTATGGCAAGTATCTTTGGGTCCCAGGGCAGTGCCAAGCTCACAAGGCACAGAGCACACCAATCCTGGGTCTCTGGAGCTACAAAAAGGACCCTGGAGCTTGTGAGGTCTAACTCCCTCATATTACACTTCAAGAAACAGAGGCACAGAGAGGTAGAGGGACTTGCCCAGGGTCACACAGCTAGCGGACGCTGAGGACACCAAACAGGGGAAGGATTTGGGAAGGCTGAGAGATCAGCATCAGCACACCGACACCGTGTGTCAAACCATCAACGATATCACGTCAAAATGCCTTCATCCACTCGTTCCATGAGAAAGCATTAGAGGCAAAGGTGTGTGAGAGGGAGGCATCAGACAAATGCAGAGGAGACATTTCTGTTTGGGCAAATCAGCTGCAGAAGTGAAGAGTGTGTGTGTGGTGGGGGGGCCCTTCCTAAGTCCAGGCCCGCAGCAGAAGCGTGCCGTGAATGGCACTCACGGGCACTGCTCGAACGTGCTGTACCGGACTGAGGGCCCTCCTTGGAGTCGCTAAGACCAAGGTTCAAGCACTGCCTGGGCCCCATACGTCGGTGGGTGAGTCACTCCCAACCTCACTGCCCCTCGCAACTAGCGAGCACCTGCTGGATGCCTGAGAGGCTGCAGAGGAACAGTCAACATCTGCATCGGTACAGGGTCTTCCATAATGGGATTGCCTTGTATCAGTGAAAACATACGCCTTGACCAAACACTCTCAAGCACAGCGAGGAAAGCAATGGGCCCTGGATGCAAAGCCCCTGAGGGGCTCCTGAGAAGCTTCCTTCCCTGCAGGCCACGGAGGAAGCGGTGGAGCCCAGTCGGGCCTCTCAGCCCAGGCCACTTGTTCGTCTGCCCTCGTCATTGTTTCTGAACCAACTGTCCTCACTCTTTGAAATCCTTTGATACTACATGAAAAGAGAGAGCAGGATCCCAGGAAAAGGGGGAGAGAGAGAGAGGCTTGGGAGTTGGGGGGAGGGGGCCAGGCAGTGAAAGGCCCAGGAAGCAGCAGGACCACAGACCCATAATGCCTATGGGCCCCATAAAGAGCCAGTTTATTAAACCTGCTTTGGGAGGTCAGAGAGGAGGCCGAGGCAGCGGCCAGCCCACAGGCTGAGTTATGCAAACTCGGCAAGGCTTAACAGACCCAGTTAATGAAAGCCCCCAACTGGGGGGACCAGCATCGGCTTGTAATACTTCCATCAAGGCCACACAGAAGCTCTGGATCCCTTAAGCCCCACTTTGAAGTCTGGCACTGAGGCGGCCAGAGAAAGGGAAGGTCAGAGACCACCTCAGCCCCCTGCTCCCTGAGTGCCTGCCCAGGCCCCGCTCAGATACATACACACACACACACACACACACACACACACACACACACACACTCACGCACACACAGACACACACAGACACACACACACACACGCGTGTGCGCACATGTACACACACATGCACACCCAGGGACAAAAGCACCCACGAGTCACTTCTGCCAGTACACAAAAACACTTCCTCCAAGGCTGGCTGTGATTACTTGGGAGCTTGGGGAGAGGCTCCATTGGTCCCTTCCCTAAGAGGGTCTGACTCATCTGGCCATTTGATACCCAGTGTCTGCAGCCTGACAGGGCATGCAGGAGTCAGCCTAAGACAGGGGGTGCAATGGGGGGCAGGGTCTCTGCTCCCATGGCTGCTGCAGGGCCATCATTCCACTCCATGCAGAGGGGTCTAACGGCCCTAGCAGTGAAGCCACATGGAAGCTGAGCCCTGGACCCAGGGCACCCTGGGAGCATCGTGAAATGCTCTCTCCTGAGCCCTAACCCTCGACTCGGCAAACCCAGCATCCCCCACACACTGTTGCCATCTTGAAAAAGCCACCCTTTTAACCCCAAAAGAAAGCATCCTTGTTTCTAGAGGGTTCCCCAGAATTAAAAAATTACACCTGAATTCCTGGACCTATGAAAGTCCTTATCTGTGCTTATGTGGCACCATAGTGTAGAAATTGTGGCGCCAAGGCCGACACTTTGGGCCAGTGTAGCCACTCACATGGATGAGCCACAGCTTTCCTCCCAGCTGTCAGCGTATCCTCAGCAGCATCTTAGCTGGTCCTCACTCATCCTCAGCACCAGGAGCTTCCTGGATCCGGCTCCCAGCCCCCAGTGGAGATTATCAGCTTACAGTGAGGTTCAGCTCCCTCTTCTTTCCAAAATTAGTCCTTGGATGGGGGAGTGGGGCGGGGATAGAAGTGGATGGAGGGTTAGAACAGGTTGAAAGTGGGGGAAGGGCACCTCCTGGGGAGTGGTTCAGGAACCCCTGCATGCAGGAGGGAGATGCCCCGCCTATGACTGTCACACGTGGAGACACTGCTTAGACATTCGAGTGTTCTGGTTTGATCTGGTTTGGTTTTTCTCACAACTGCTCTACGAGGTGAGTAGAACAGCGTTAGGGTTCCTGTTTTGGAGGTGAGGAAACTCAGGCTGTTACATCATTTGAAATGTACTGAATGAAAGGAACTTAGCAGTTCAGAAAGTAACAATGTAACTTTATGAAAGTATCTCCTAAGTATATGTATGTGTATGATGGGGGGAGGGGTGTGTGTGTGTGTCTGTGTGTGTGTGTGTGTGTGTGTGTCTGTGTATGTGTCTGCGTGTATAGGTGTGAGGTATGTGCACTTCGGGGGCGAGGGGTGTGGGTGCCTATACGTGGAGGAGGTATGTATGTAGGGTCTCTCTGCGTATTTGAGTTACGGCTGTATTTCTCACTTCCTGTCTGTTCTCTTTGTGTCTATCTCTATCCCTGTCACTCCAGACATTACAAACATTTGTTCTGTTTCTCTGTGTCTCTGTTTTTCTCCCTCCCTCTCTCTGTCTCTCTCTGTATGTCTCTCTCTTTCTCTCTGTCTCTGTCTCTCTCTGTGTCTCTATCTATCTCTGTCTCTGTCTGTCTGTCTCTGCTTGTTGGAAATGTTGGTGACCTGTGCTTGGGTGTTTCACCCTGGACATCAGGGTCCCCGTTCTCAGGAGCCAGTCATAATCTCAGGCTCCTCCTCCTCACAAGTGTTTGATCTGCTCTGGGCCTACAGCACTTGCCTTGAAAGTGATTTAGTTTAATATGCCCTGCAGCATTAAATGAAGCCCTGTGAGCAGGGTTAGCCTCACCTCTAGCCAAGTTGGGTAGTCCCCATTCTTGCCTTTGCTCTCTGTGTGACCCTGGACAATCAGTCAGTCAATCAACAAGTATTTATTAAGCACATGCTGTATACCAGACATTAGAGATCATTCCCCTTTCCCAAACTAGCTCCTGAGTCCTGCTACAGTATCCAAATCCCCACCACTGGTACTTTCCTTTCTGTAAGGCCATTGAGGGTCCCTATTAAATGCAAACACAAGATTTGGGATGGAGGACACAGTCATGACTGGCCATTAGCATCTGCTCTTTAAGCAGGTCATCCAACAGGTCTATGTGAGACTTGGAGGTTGACGGAGGAAGGAAGGAACTAGGAATGGTCCTGGGGAGGGGCCCTGGCAAACCTTGAAGGGGGCCAGGGGACACTGGGAGGAAAGAGTGTGGGCACAGATGACCGAGGACTGAAGGCAGTTGAGTCTTCCCTCCTTTGTAATTTTGCTTGACTCTGGTCCTCCCTTGGCCTGGTCTTTGAGGGCTGCCTTCTCTCCCCTTCTCCTTCCCCAAGCTGTTCTTTGATTGGATTTTCTTTGGCTCGGGCACTTAACAGGTGACCTGGCCCTGGAGGGCCTTTGGCCTCTGTGCTTCTGATGGTGAATTACAGATGAACGGGACAGGTCTAAGCAAGCAGCCATAATGGTGGAGGCTCAGTTGCCCCATAATCATTTGGCCAATTTTTCGTGGGGAGAATAGAAGCCGGAATGTTAAGGACCCCTCCCTCAGACACACACACCCTCTCTCTCTGTTCCGAAGCCCCTGGATGGTCCCAATAGCAATGGCGTTGTCCATCGGTGGATGTCAGACCCAAGCCTCCAGTCAACCAGGAGAGGCCCACGCATGGGTCAGAGCCAGGTCTGGCTGTGACCAACATCGTTGTGGGGGTTTGTCACAGGGCCTCCACAGGAAGGCCATTGTGAAGCAGGATTAACTGGGGGTCATTTGGGAATACCATTCCTGGGAACATGGAGGGGGCCTTCCACCACAGAGTTGTCCCTTTGTGCCTGCCCAGCAGAGTTTTGTTGGGGTTTTGTCCTTTTTCAAAGGAACACCTCCCAGAGAATCCTAGAAAGTCTTAGAGCAGCCCCAGACAGCCCCTCCCTGTCCTCCTAATCAGCCACGTGGGTTTGCACAATTAAATCTCAATAGCTTCTTCCATGTCTTTGTCCAAGTCGCCCATGCCCCTGTGTCGGTATTCACTGTGGCATGCCGGGGCCATTCTCTCCTCTCTGCAGGTCTGTCTCCTGGGGGCAGCTTCTTCCTTCCTCCCTCTTTCCTCTCTTCCTTCCTTCCTCTCCCCCTCCCCACCCCCTTCTTGGGAGGGCCTTTCTCTCACACTTGGGAGGGAGCAGTGGGGGTTTTCCATCATTACCTAAGAGCCGTGGGATACTGAATAGGCTGTCTCCAGCCAAGGATGAGAAGCTTCAGGGCAAGCTCCGTGTAGAGAAAGTGTGGCCCAAAGCACTTTCTCAGGGCTGTGATGGGGGCTGAGGTCAGGCCTTCAAGGCTTTTACCGATAGGACGACGCCTTTCTCTACCAGGACCACAAAGAAAGGGATGAGCATGCGGACATGGGAGAAAACCCTCCGCTTTCATCACAACTGCTTTTAAAATTCAGAATGAAGATCTGAGAACTTTTAAAAATAAAGACCCTAGAAAGCAGACTCCATTCTAATCGTATTATTGGAGGAGGGGGAGGGGAGGAGAGACAGAAAAGGAAAGGGAAGACTGAGGGACAGGTAGAAGAGGACATACAGGGAAGAAGGGACAGACAGAGCCATTCAGGAGGATCCACATTAGTTTTTAGCTTTGGTTTGTGTATTTGTGTGTGTGCACACGTATATGTGGATGCATGCATTTTATATGTGGGTGAAGTGTATGTGTGTGGCTGTGAGAGTATGTGTATTGCAAGCGTGTGCATATATGCCCATGCATGTGTGTATGCATATGTATGTGTACGTACAAGTGCTTTAATGTGTGTGTGTGTGCATGCATGTTCGTGTGCATGCATGCGTGCATGCGTGCGTGCGTGTGTGCGTGTGTGTGTGTGTGTGTGTGTATCTAGTCTAGTTAGCACATTTTGCTGCCTTGGACCCAAGAGCCTACTGGATGTATCGGATTGTGCTTTGGGGATGCCAAGGTAGGGAAGGATAATAATTATGGACATTTCTATGGCATTTTATGCCTCCACCAGATAATCCTGTGAAGTAGATAGACACTGCAGGCCAGATTACTCCCATTTTACAGGTGGGGACACTACAGATACTACAGCATGCAGAGTGTGCCCTCGATAACAAATGGCAGATTCCCAGCCAGTTCTCCCTGGCTCCAAGTTTTTCTGCTCTTTCTGGGCACTTCACCCCCTTTTCTTTGTTTGGCAGATACTCGAGCCCCTGTCCCAGAGGAGAGTGGACTGACTTGGGCCAGTTTCTGGAAGAGCTTGTTTAAGTAAAAGGGCGAGGAGGTGAGGGGCTATTTACAGGAAAGAAGGCTGGTCCAGAGGCAGGGAGGGAGGGAGGGCCTCCACACAGCCTCAGGTTTCTTCTGGAAGCCATGAGGACAGTTTTGTGGGTCTCTTTTCGCCTTCTGAGTTGAATTTCAGGTGGCCCAGGGTCCCCATCATCTTCAGGGACCAAGTTGGGGCAGCAGTGGCCCCCGTGTCCTGGAGAGAGGAATCATGGAGTAGTGGATAGAGTGCTGGAGTCGGGAGGCCTTGGGTTCAAATCCTGCCTCAGACACCTCCCACCTGCATCACTCTGGGAAGATCAGGAAACCTCTCTACACCTCATTTTCACCATCTGCAAGACTGGATTCTCTCAGGCCTGTGATCCCGAGAGTCTTTGCCTTGCCCTAGTGGGGCTGCGCCCTCTCACTCTGAGGGCTCCCCACTGCCGAGGCACTCCAGGTGCGGGCTGGGAAGGCTCCCTTTCTTCCGGGCCAGCTGGAATCCTGCCCCGCCTCCACTGCCATCTCCACCCCATTGCCCCCAATTTTGTTCCCAGATGCAGGGGAAATGAAAGGTAGAACTATGGCGGGAATGTCTTTGTTGCCAGCCTAAGTTAAGGATGAGGCTGGCCCAGCTGTGAATGCTTCAGCCAAGCTGGCGGTACAGTCAAGCCCTTGTTCTGCTCTGAAAGCTCTGGCCTCGGGTTGGTTCCCGGGGCGGAGAGTCGACAGCAGCTGCCTTTGTGGTCAAAGAAGCCAGGCAGACAATAAGGGCCCGGTTCCCCCAAGTGCTCGCTTGACACCGGCACTTTGTCTGCCGTCCACATGATCAATGGCCAGCGGCGGGGGGGGGAGGGGGAGGCCACAGGCTGCCCACACAATAGTGGCAAGGCAAGAACCAGCCAGGAGACCGTGATCCGGAGAGCTGGCCTTCCCAGACATTGTCCACCCAGCTTGGTCTGCCCATTGGGTTGAACAACCCACCGATCAGCGCAATGGAGGGAGTCTTCGTTTCTAGATTTGGGTGTCCGTTCCAGCAACGCCAGTTTAGAAACAGAGCAAAGGAAGGCTACAGCTGACCCTTCATTGCCCCCAACCCGGCCACGACTGGGGGTTCTGTAGAAGGAGCAGATGGAGGAAGGCACAGGAAGGGTGTCCTGGGACACCAGCGGGGCTGGGATTCGAGGGGAGGCCCTGACTCTGCCCAAGACCCTCCTGGCATTTGTTGGCTATTGGGCTTTGGAGAGCCAAGGTGGGTTGAGAGACATCTCCTGGAGGCTTCGGTTTCCTCATTTCCTTGTACAAAAATAAATATTTATAGGATGAAGAAGGGAAGGGAAGGGAAGGGATCTGCCCTCCTGCACCCCCAGGGAAACCAACAAGAGGATGTCGTCTGAGATCTCAAAGCACAGTCAGGACTTGATCTCACTCCTTTGGTTTTGCCAGTGACCCTGAGTAGTGGGATGTGGAAGCCTGGGGGTCTGGATGAACATGCACATGTCATTCCTGAGCATGCCAGAGACAGAGCCCAGCACAGGCCCCGGTCAGGGCCAAGTCTAGCAGTCATCTTGCCTCTTCCTGGGCGTGAGCTCATTAGACTGGGAACTCCTTGAGCGCAAGGACTTTTTTGGTAGCTTAACAGAGTGCCTGGCACATAGTAGGACTAAATCAATGCTAACTGACTGACTAGCTGACTTTGAGAATAGCAACCAAAACTGTAAGAGATGACCCACACCTCACCAGGTAAGGATCTACACCTGAGCCCACAACAGTGGGAACCCACAGGTGAGGCAGTCAGTCAATAAACATTTATTAAGTACCTACTAAGTGCCAGACACTATGTGAAGCACTAGGGCTAAAAAAGAGGCAAAAGACAGTCCCTGTCCTCAAGGAGCTCCCAATTTAACGGAGGGAGACAACATGCAAAGGACTCTGTACAAAAAGGCTCTAGACAGGATGCATAGGAAATAAGGAAGGGAGGGAAGGGTCTAGAAGGAAGAAAGATCAGGGAAAGCTTCCTGTAGAAGATGAGACTACGTGAGACTTGGAGGCAGCCAGCAAAGTCCAAAGGTGACGTGAGGAGGGAGGGAATCCCAGGAACGGGGCACAGCCAGAGAAAAGGCCAGGAAGCAGGAGCTGGGGGGTGTGTGTATGGAAGGGTGTGCTTGTATATGGAAGGGCATGTGTGTGTGTAAGGGTGTGTGTATGTGTAAGGGTGTGTGTGTATGGAAGGGCATGTGTGTGTGTGTGTAAGGGTGTGTGTGTGTATGTGTAAGGGTGTGTGTGTGTATGTATGCGTGTGTGTGTGTGTGTGTGTGTGTGTGTGTGTGTGAAAGGTGTAAGAAGACTGGGAAGGTTGGGGGGTGGGTGAGTCATGAAGGTTTGAATACTAAACAGAGGATTTTGCATTTAACCTGGAGGTGATACGGAGTCACTGTAGCTTATTGAGTAGGGAGGGGTATGTGAGCCAGCCACGGCTCTGTAGTCTCTAGCCACAGCCCCCGCCCTCAAAGAGCTTCCGATCTTGGACAATAGAGAAAGATGCATCTGGCTGGAAAGAAGACCATGTGACCGTGGTCGCAGGCTCATCCCAGATGCACGCGCCAGAGAAAGGATCTTCTCCAGCATAGGTGTGTGACCTGAGAATGCCCTCAATGTGCAAGAACGAATATTCCATCAGACTCAAATGGGAGGACTGGATGGGATAGACAGAATGGGTCGGGGGAAGGGACCCTGGCTTGTGAGTCAGAGGACCAGAAGGCAAATCCACTATTTCCAATCTAGGTGATGTTGGGTGAGTTACTTACCCTCTCTTGGCCTTAGTTTCCTCATCTGTAAAATAAAGGGATTAGACTCCAAGGGTCCTTCCACCCCTAAGTTGTCTTGTCTCTCTGTATCTCTCTCTGTCTCTGTGTCTGTGTCTGTCTCTCTGTCTCTATCTCTCTGTCTCTTTCTATCTCTCTGTCTCTGTCTTTCTCTCTCTCTGTCTCTGTCTCTCTCTCTCTGTCTCTGTCTCTCTCTCTGTCTCTTTCTCTCTCTCTGTCTCTTTCTCTCTCTCTCATCTCCAGTAATTTGCTTTGGTTCTTAATACATTGTTTGGTTTTAAACAGTTAGGAAACCAACCTCACCAACTTTTCCTTGGATTCTTAGGTCAGAGCTAGGAGGGACCTTAGAAATGATTTAGTGCAATCTCATTTTACAGATGAGGAAACTGAGGCCCAGAGAAGTAACAGGTCCTTAGTGGACACACTAATGACCTTCTGGGAACTGTCTCTTTCAGGAAGGAGCAGCTAGAGTCATTTCAACTCTCTTGGAGGGTCCGGAAGCTCAGTGTAGGGGAGGGAAGGTCTGACTGACAGCAGCCACTCTCACACTGGGAGTTTTCTTTCTTTTCGTCTCAGGAGAGCACAGACAAAAATGCAAAGGGTATGTGCAATTTGAGTGTCTTTTCTCCCAGCTGAGACATCTAGTTTAAGTCAAAGCCCCAGATGTCTGAGCTGGGAGATCCTTGGAGACTTCTGTCTGAACTGTACCTGGACAAGAATCCCTTCTCTGACAGAGGATTAGCTAGCTTCTACTTGCATATCTTTGATGACGGGGATCTCACCGCTACTCGAGCTGGGTCCTTCCAATTTGGAACCGTTCTCATAGTGAAGACGTCTGTCCCAACATCAACATTAAGCCTAAACCTGACCCCTCTGTCCTCGCATTCTTGGGGTATGTGGGGATGGGGACTTGATTTCTCTGTCCCATCTGGAGTGTAATTGGGGCAACCTCAAACTCCGTTTTGCTCCCTGCTACACTGTTCTCTGTCTCTCTGTTTGTCTCTGTCTCTCTCAGTCTGTTTCTGTCTGTCTGCCAGTTTGTCTCTGGGTCTCTCTTCATTCCTATGATCACTCGTAGTTGTCGCCATCACCACTCCCCACAGTCAATGGCCCAGTTGCATGGCCTTCTTCCTGCTTCTCTCTCGGACCCTGCTTTGGCCCTGCCCACAGACCCGGCTCTCTCCTGACTTCCAGCTCTCAGAGCTGCCTCCCTTCTCCTCAAGCACCATCTTCTGTGATTGGTTTCCACCCCCCTTCCCTCGGCCCATCTGCTGGTTGCCCCCCTCCCGACCTTCCTTGCACACAATGACTTTGGAGCCATTCACATTTATTCTGTTTACATTTAATAAGGTTTTTAAATGCACAAAGTAAACATATAGGATGATAAAGAGAACCAATTATATCGAAATAGTTACACATATATTTTTAAAGTTCTTGGACCCCAGGGTAAGTGCCCTCACTCCAGAGGCCCCAACTGTTTGGAGAGGTTCCTCCCTGCCTCTTATCAGAGGACCCAAGGGACCCGCTTACCTCCCTGCAGACAGAGCCCCTGGGGGATTCCACCCCCCCCAGGAGCAGATGCCCTTTTAGGTCTGGGGGCAGGTCAGCGAACCAAGAAGCCCCCAATCCTGCCACCAGCATGGAGAACTTTGGCTGTGCTCACCTCCCCTGAAGATGGGCACCGGGCTGAGACTCCTGCCTCTGCAGGGACTCCTCCTCCTCCCCCCATCTCATTGGGGTTTCTGTTGTGTTGTGACTGTGCACTGGGGCATTTTTGGGGTGACTCTGGTAGGACATTTAAGACCCATTCTGCATCAGGAGTATGGCACCTGCCAGTCCTGGGTTGCTTGGGGAGGGGCAAAGGAAGGGAATTTGGATAAGCTTCTCATTCCTGAGGTCGCTGTGGAGGCTGCTGTCACCCTGCTGACCCAGAAACCAGGACTGAGGAGCCACTGGAACGGGGCTGCTATCATCTGTATTATTATAGGAGGGCCAGCAGCAGCCTAGTGGGCAGAAAAGCCTGGATTCTAGCCCTGCTTCTGACACATTCTGATTGTGCGACCCTGGACAAGTCACTTGGACACTCTACTCTCAGCAACTCTCCCACACTACAAGGGCTGAAGAGGAGCCGCCCTGAACAGGTGGAGGGAATTTCTCTACCTGGGAGTTCCCTAGAAGTCAGGTCCTGCTCCCTACTAATAGTACATCCAGGAATGACTCCCCCCCCCAAAAAAAACCCCAAAATGTATCAACACAATGTTGACAGGAGAAGAGAAGAGGTGGGTTTGACTCAATGGCCCGTCGGAGTGGCCATCGCAGAGGGGAGCGTGTGTGGCTTCTGAGAGCCAGCGGCGGCTTACATTGACCGAGTAAACATCTCCGACTGCAGATCACAGCCTCCCTTCTGTGTACAGAGGGTGTTAGGCCAGACTCCGCCAAGTCGCACTTCATGGCGACAAAGAGTACAAAGCCATCATCTCGTGCTCGTCAACAGCGTTCCAGTCATGAAGACTTTGGCTCAATGTTTGCGGGACGAGCCAGGCCTGCCTCACTCTGTTGACTTAACTTCATCAATTACGAGAGAAACAGGATTGACTGGCCTGCCTTGCCCTCTCCCAGAGGACCGTCCAAATCTGCCGGGATGGACCCACGATATCCTTGGCGTTAAATTAGAATGTGCAAAAGATGGCCGGGGGGGGGGGAGAGGGGGTTGTCGGGCTTCCCTCACTGCTCCTGACTGACCTCAGCACCGCCAACTTGCTTAAAAATCACCCGGACCCCACCCCACCCCCCAGATATGGGCCAAAGGAGCTGGTGGTGGGTGGACTGGGGCCACTCTCAAGCCAGTGAAAAGCTATTAACAAATGGACAAAGGAGGCCGGCTCTTCTTAGAATAAAATCACTTTCCCCAAGGGGCTTGGGGCCTGCCTTGACTCTCCCACCAGGCCAAGTCAGATCTGCCCGAGTATGCTGGGGTGGGGGCTCTCTTAGGCACAACCACGTCTTGGTCTGCCTGCCCCTTCGGGGTATTTTGAACCAGGGATTTCGCCTGTTACGATAACAAGAGATCAATGAGCTTAATCAGGATTTAGACCTCGAGTTCTGTGCTCTGCTTTCTCGGAGCAAAAATCCCTGGTCAGACACGTCTGGGGCCCCAGGCGGCGTTCCGTGGCCAGCAAAGGGATGAGGAAGAGGGAAGGGAGTTTGATTATCTCAGGTAATCATTAAGAAGAAGAAGAATGGCTTATGTTTATGTAGCACTTGCTATGAGGCAGTCACTGGGCTAAGCACTTTACAATTATTGCCTCATTTGACCCTCACAATAATTCTGGGAGGTAGATGCTGTTACTATTCCCATGTTACAGATGAGGAAACTGAGACAAAGAGAGGACAAGTGACTAGCCCAGGGTCACAGCTAGGAAATGCCTGAGGCTGGCTTTGAATTCAGGTGTGCCAGACTCCAGACACAGTGCTCTATCTCCTGCACTGTCTAGCTACTTCTAATTTCTTCAGAAAGACAGAAAGACAATGTTGCCCCTCTTTGGGGTGGACCCTGACCAGTGGCGGTGCCCAGGGGACCTCTCTGAATCCCATGCATACCAGTCGCTGTGCTACTGGTGTCAACTTTTAAGGCCAGAGGGGTCCCTCCAAAGGGCCCCCCAGCTGCCATGGCTCCTCAAGCAGCCCTTCCACCCGCCCAGGGCCCAAGGGAGCCCCCAATTCTCTGATGGGCAGTGGAACAAGGCTCCCCAAGGCTCCTCTCCCAGAGACTTTGGGACCGGCCCCCTCCACTCCCCCGTCTTAGCAGGACAAAGGCCCTCCCCCACCCCGCTGCTGGAGAAAGGTCTTTTCTTCCCCTTGTTGAGGGGGGTCTCCGATGCTAAGATACCATTCTGTTAGTCAAGTAATGTCACAAGACTCCTGCTCCCCCGCCCTCCTCCCACCCCTCTGCCTTTTGGGAAAGAAAGGCTAGAGGCCGGCTTCTGCTTGAGACAAGTGTGAGAGAAGAAATGGGAGCCCAAGGAACGATCTCCTGGGAGGGGAAGGCAAAGGAGGCCAGGCCAGCCTCGGCCAGGGGAAGGCCCCCACAGTCAGCCTGGCAACCGCCACTCCTGCTGCCTCCCAATCACTAGGTAGCGACTGTTTGCCCAAAGGATGAGCGGGTCAGCCCTCAGGTGTCACCTGCTGAACTTATGGTCATGAATATTCCCCTAATCCTTTCCGACCAAGAGTTCCTTTCATGATAAATCTGGACCCCACTCATAGCCAGGGGAGGGGGCCACTCTCTGGCCTCCTCTTTTCTCCCTTCTCCCTTCCCCCACCCCTTCACTGACACATGGGTCATCTCCTTGGGCTCATTTCCAGTATCCTGTCTTCCTTACTCCCTGCTGGTGACCTCCCCTAAAGAGATTTGCTGCTCAGGACAGGCTTAGTGACCAGTATTCATCCAGCAAGAGGGAAATGCAAATGTCTTAAAGACCAGCTTCAACAGAGTAAGCCCTTAAAAAATGTTTGTTGACTGACTATCTGATGGAGTATCCACCGACAATGACCCCAAAGAAAATCTAATCTTGAGACTTTGGGCTTTTCCAGACAAATTCTTCCATTTTCTCCCCTGCCCTTTTTCTAGAAGTATACAGCCTTCCTTTGCACTCCACACCATGTCTTTACACTGGAGGATTTTGATCTAGACTCGTTGTATCACAGATGTACAGGGGAAGGGGCTTCGGAAACCACCCTGTCCAACCCCTCATTTTACAGATGACAAAAGTGAAACGATTTGTTAAATGTCAAATGAAACACTAAGTCCCAGTGGCAGGATTTGAATCCTGGTCCTTTGACTCCATGTCAATATACCCTCAAAAACCACAGTTCATCACTCTCCTCAATCCCATGACCTTCATCTTCACCCCATCACAGGCACACCAGGGATGGACATGACCTTGATCTCCTCATCACCCACAAGAGCTGTACTTCCATGATGGAGAATTCTGAAATCCCTCCTCCACAGCCAGCTCCACCCCATTCTATTTCAGGCCCTCACCCTCCCTGGCTCTGGAAACATTCTCTGCCCCTTCCTATCTCTACTCCCCGGGAAATCAGCGCAACTCTTGTTTTCTTTGTCCCTGGGTCCTGCCCAAGGTGACCCAACTTTGCCAAACACCAGACCCGGGCTTACTTGCGTTTCAACAATTCTCTGCTCCCACTCGTGTGATTGAGAAAGTGACTCAAGTGTGCTGGGTGGAGTAGTGGGCTAGAAGCTGTAATCCGTTCTGGTGGGCAAGGGCTTATGGCTAATAAGGGAGGCCCTTTGATTGTCTCTATCACCCTCCCCCTGGCACCCTCCTCTTCTCTCCTCAAGCGTCCTCTCTCTCACCTGAAGACCTCACCTCAGACTTTCCTAAGAGAACAGGTCATTTATCCAGCATTCATCCCTCTTCTTTTCAGTTCTGCCTAAGCCACAATTTCTTCAGCCCTTCTCTTGGCCAACGCCAATCCCTTCACTTATACATCCTCCAATCCCGCCAGTCAGATTTTCTCTTATTTTCCATCTCTCTGAACTACCCAACTCTTTCTGTCCTGCCTGTAGAGACACCCAAGTCTCTGCCATCCCTAAAAGCCCTTTGACACTGCTCGACTCCACCATCTCCCCTCAAAAAAGCCATCTACACTTGCTGCTTCTACTTCCTTTCCTTTTGTTCTCTTCTCAGCCCTTTGCAAACTGGCTTCCCATATCACAACTCCAATGAAACCGCCCTCTCCAAAGCCTCCAATGGTTGCCTCATCCCCAAGCCTCGGGACCTTTTCTCAAACCTTGGCAACCTCTCAATCGATAATTTTCACCATTTACACACACATACGTATACATAGATACATATATTCATCATCTCTCCCCACCCCCCAAGTCTTCTTTGTTCCTGTTGAGGATACCATCACCCTTCCAATCCCCCAACTCATACCTTAGGCGTCAGCCTAGACTCACCTTCCCTCCACTTCGGCCCTGGCACTTTTCCCTCTCTGTCTCTGTCTCCCGCCTTCCTCTTCTCTCCTCTCACACGGCCCCCGCCTCACTTCCAAATCACATCACTCCCGCTTGAACTGACAGGAGAAGTGAGACAACCAGCGGAGGGAAGGCACTGAATGAGGCAGGATTCCTTCCCCTCGCTAGGGCTTAGTCTTGCTCTTCGTGAGGCGAGCGGTTCTTTGCACTGGAGGACTCCGAGGTCCCTTGCGGCCCTGGCTCTCTGACCCCGCTTCACCTCCACCGCAGGGGGCCGATGCCTTCCTATCTTGGGCAGCCTTGGATTTACTGCTGGTATCTTCTAGGTACTTAGTTGCTTACATGTTGTCTCCCCCATTAGAATGCAAGCTCCTTGAGGGCAGGCACTGTATTTGTCTTCAACAGCTAAAACCGACTGTCCAGCCCATCTCCTGAACCTGATCCTGCAGAAACGACTGCTATCCCAGGGGAAGGGTCTTTAGTGCAGAAGTCACACCACCAGCACCCACCTTCCTTTTGCCCAAGCTTCCCAGCTCTCTCTGGCGCACTGCACTCTCCCGTCAGAAGGCAGCCTCTTGAGGGCAGGGGCTCACTTGCTTTTATCTCCAGTGCTTAGCATGGTGCCTGGCATATATGCAGTGCTTAAGAAATCTTACGGCCTTGCCTAGTAGTCCGGGTCTTGTGGATTCCTAGAAGCAGAGGTGGGACAGGAAAGTATTTCATTAAAGTTGGAGGAAGAGAGCCTACCCAAAGGCATAGAGGCTGGAGACTGAGTGGCACAGAAGGGGAATGGTGAGTAATTCACGTTGTAAAAAGACAGAGTGACTGGGGAGAGCGGAGAACGTGGAGTCCATGTGGAAAGATCCTGGAAGAGCTTTAAACGCCAAGCGGAGGGTTGGTTCAAAAGCTTCTCTCGGAGTCAGAGAAGAGGACGAGCCTCCCCATGGCCACCTCCAGACTGACTCATGACCCAGGGGGCCTTACACAGCCTGTGTGGGCAAAGGTAGTGGGGCACATAGTGATAGGGAGGTGATAGGGAGCTGCGAGAGCTTCTGGAAAATGGAGGGGAAGTAATCGCGTGCTTGTTCTCCTGCCATCCCTGCACTCCTCCTCCCACCAGGACTCATGCTCCTGCCCCTGGGCCCCCAAGTCCTGTTTCATGAGTTCTCACCTCGTCTTGCCCTGTCCCAGATTTCTGGCACCACTTTTCAGTCACCCCTCTCCCCCTCTCCATTTTCTGATGCTTACACCCCTCTATGGGTTGTTTTCCCCAGTAGAATGCAAGCTCCTTATGGCCAGGGATTTTCTTTATGCTTATTTTTATATCCAGTGCTTAGCATAGAATGTGGCACACAGCACACACTAAATCAATTATTACTCACTCATCCATCCATCCATCCATCCATCCATCTCCACCCACTCCATGCTGAAGATGCTATCCTCTGGGAGGGTAGAGTCTATGCAGGATCACATTTGGGGAGGCGTTGCTGACAGCCCTATTTGAGTTGCACATCTTATACTTAGGCGATATTAACTTGCTTTCTAATCTTCCTGTGAAACCCCACATCGCCACAAAGTGACCAAAGTGCCAATGTGGAATAGTAGGCAGAGTGCTGGACTTAGAATGGGGAGCCCTTGGTTCGAGTGCCATGCCTAACAGCCCCAAGCTGGTTGTGAGGCTCTGATCCAGTCAGCTGCCACAGCCTCTTTGCGTGGCCTTATTCTGGCTGGTGGGCAGACCGAGGACCTCAGAGGATCGGAGAGAGCCACAGAACGTCTCTTCTCTCTTCTCACTCTGGTGGCGCAGGATGGCAGGATTTGTGGAGGTGGCCTGGGGATCTTGGGAATTCTTCAGAAACATCCTCCAAGAATCAGCTCTTGCTCAGCAAGAAATGATCACTTAATTTCAAGGCATTATTTTTCTACGAGAAATGTCATCTACTGACAACCTTGCCATGGGCCACCAGGACTCTCAGTTACTTCTAATTCGTCCTTTCTTTTTAAGGAATGATGACCCGAGGTCACCATAGGAACACACTGTCCTCCTGGAGTTAAGGCTGTTCTCTCTATCAGGGCCAGACTGGCAGGCTGGGTGTCACCTTCCTGCCCTAACCTGGATGTCCCCAAACTTGCAATCACAGCGGCAGGTGCTGGAGGCACAAGGGGATGGAGTCTTGCAGAGAGTCATGGGAAATGAATGACTGAGTCTTGTAACTGCCTTTAATGGAGGAGGCTTTTCCCGGGCTAGACAAAGGCTCAGGTCACCTTGGAACATGTGCTCATATAGTGTTTCCTCTGCCCTGTGGAGGGGGGATGGCCTCCCTTAGCTGCTGGGTTTCTGAGAGATGCCTGAGAGCAGGTGGTCAGGCCAGGGAAGGCTTCTGGCCTCAGGTTCTGCCTCCACACCCTCCAGCCTCACCAGACCCTGAAGGACAAAGCAGCGAGATCTACCACTGACATCTGCGCCCACCTGGCTCAGACAGCGAGTCAGGGCAGGGCAGTGCGGTGCAATGGATGGGGTTCTAGGCTTGGCGTCTGAAGATGTGGATTCCAATCCTGACTCATTTACTGGGCAAATCCCTCCATCTCTTTGTGCCTCAATTTGCTCATTTGTAAAATGGAGGGATCTTGTTCCATGGCCTTTCAGGTGCCTTCTAACTACATCTGGGACCACGTTAGCTCTCACTACAACTAACCACCTTAGTTCTTTCAGAAACTTGGTCAGGGGTTCTTAAAAAGTCCTTGGACTGTGGTTAAGAGTTGGGGACAATCTGATGTGTGTGGTGAAAAACAGTTCCTGTCCTCTAGGTGCTTACAGTCTACCTGGGAGAACAGCACGTACATGTGTAGGTGTATAAGAGAGAAGGTTGGGGGAGGCCCCACAGCCGGGGAGGGGGGTCAGAAAGGGGCTCTTGGGGGCTCTCTGCTCTAAGCTGAGGCTCAGAACAGCAGCAGGCACACCCGCGTTCTTGAATTTCACCAACATCGGGGCAAAGCTCGCCACAGCGGTCCACAGGCTGACTCCTCTGCGCCGTCTCTGGGTCGGCACTGCCGACGTGGCCCGACTCCCCAGCCAGCGGCCACAGGGTACTTTCTGCCCAGCTGCCTCGGGACAAAGTCTCCATTAACTCCCCAACCCGCAAGAAAATGAAGGAAAACAAAAGCAGCCCAAATGTCCTCCTCACCCCCTACAAGGCTGGAAACAAATGGTACAGGGATGAGGTCAGAAAGGAATCATGCGCCGACCATGCCCTGCATTCATTTACCTACCTCAGAGCCATTCAGCGCCCGGCTCGGCGCGGGGAACAAGGGCGGCGGGACAGCAGAAGGAGGTTTCGGGGCGGCCGCTCCATTTCGAGGCTTGACAGGCCTTGGCCGGCCTCGGCCTTCTTTGTGTCTCCCACATAATAGAGCAGCGTAAACTGAGCAGCCCATGGCTTGTGGGCGAGCTCCGAGACAGAGCCGCCCCTTTGCAAATGCTAATGGTATTGTAACATCCTGTCAACGGGGGACACAAGAAAGGGGGTGGATTTTCACATGAACCAGAACGGGGCCATTGAGGATGGGTCTGTGGCCAATGTGTAGCATCAACACATCAAAAGCCGGGGCCAATCATACAGTATATGGCGGGGAGGACGTGACGATTAGGGACTTGAAGAAAGAGAACACGGGCTCTCGCCGCCTGATTACCCAGAGACATTCAGGGAAAACGTATCAGCTTGGAAGTTAATGGAAGTCAAACACTCACCCGCGGTTCAGTATCCTGAAAAATGTGGGGAATCAAGATAAGTCAAGTGAAGGGGCATTTATTAAGGGCATCTACGTGCCAGGCACCGTTCTAAGTGCTGCCCAGATGAAGAAAGGCCAAAAAAAATAAAAATACACAGATAAAGAAATAACCAAACCGGTCTCTGTTTTCAAGGAGTTTCCACTCCACTGGGGAAGACATGCAAACCACTGTAAAACTGGAGGGGATCTCAGAGGGAGGAGCAGGGAAGCAGGGAATGCTGCTGAAGCCGCTGGGATCCAGAGCGTTTGTGGCTCCCAGGTACCTGCCTCTGCCTCCAGAAGAGCTGCTTGGGACCCGTGTGGAATCACAGAATCTCAGAGCTGGGAGAGTCTCAGCAGTCACTGGTGTGGTCCAGCCCAGACAGGACCAAGCTTCTGCTGGGACTTCTCCCACCAGTGGTCCTCCATCCACTGCTTAAAGGCTCCTAGTAAATGGGAGGACTCACTGCCTCCAGGGACAACTCTGAAGCTGCTTTCAGATTTCTTTAGGAGGTTTTTCCTTACAAATCTGCCCAAATCTGCCTCCCTAAAACGTCCATCCATCACACCTCATTTTGCCCTCTAGGGCTAATCTCTCTTCTACACAACCTACAAATGCTGGACCTCAGCTGTCATGTTCCCACTGTCTTCTCTTCTCCAAGATAAACATCTTTGAGGCCTTCTGCCTTCCTCCACCATCCTGGTGTGTAACAAACAGCAAGGCCAGTTTGGCTGGACTGTAGGGGGAGGCATTATGATGAGCCTGGGGAAGGTGACTGGGCCACATGTGGAAAGGCTCTAAATGTCACACAGAGGATGGGAACCTTGGGAGTTACTGGGGCAGGGCAGTGATGGAGTTTGAGCTACCATTTGTTTGAGTAGCTGTATGGATGATGAATTGGAGAGGAGACCAGTTAGGAGGGTATGGCAACACGTCAGGCAAGAGGTGATGAGGGTCTAAACTAGTGCATGGGCTACGTGAACAGGGAGAAGGGATGGACACAAGAGATGCTATGAAGGTAGAAGCAAAGATTTGTAGCTGAAGATTTGGGATGGGAGAGGGGCGAGTTGCAGATGACACTGAGGTGGAGAACCTGAGTGACTAGGAGAGTGGTGAACTCAACAGAAAGAAAAGTTTGGAAGAAGGGTGGATTTTTAAGAAAAGATAGTAAGTTCTGCTTGGGTCTGAGTTTGAGGTACCTACGGCATATTGAATTTACAATGGCCAGCAGGCAGCTGGCGATCTGACACATACGCACTTATTATTTGTTATCGGGTGCCCTCAAAGCCAGGAAGGACTGAGTTTGAGTCCCACCACACACACTCTGTGGCCCTGAAAAGGCCCGAGGCAGCTCTTTGGGACTACAAGCTGCAGAGAGGGTGCTCGCCTTCATAGAAGGAAGGCATTTCCTTGCCTGGGAGTTCCTATGCCATTGAAATCCCGAGTCCAGCCTTTAGCCCCCAGAGTTCATTATCAAGTGCCTGTTGCTGTAAGACGAGGTCAGGGGAGAGGTTAGGGCTGGCTACCTAGATCGAGGAGGTAACTGCAGAGTGATGAATACTGGACCCATGAGGGCCAGGAGGTCACCAAAGGAGAAGATGTAGAAAGCGAGAGAAGGGGGTCCAGTGCATAGCCTGCTATGATGATCCCCAATTTACTTGTCAAGGCTGGAAGGGTTTGGTAGAGTGGATTGGGTGCTGAACGTGGAGTCGGGAAGATCTGGGTTCAAATCCCTCCCCAGACACTTACTACCTGTGTAATCCTCTCTGCCTCAAGTTCCTCATCTGCATTTTCACAGTGTCTGTACCCAGGCACTGGGCCATCACTAGCTCACCTCCCTTTCCATCCCACAAATCCTTGGACGAGGCCCCATTTCTTCCCCTTGGCAAGGATACTGGAGTGGTTTGCTGTTTCCTTTTCCAGGTTCCTCATACTATAGATGAGGAACCTGAGGCAAACAGGGTTAAATGACTTGCCCAGGGTCACACAGCTAGTAAGTGTCTGAGGCTGAATTTGAACTCAGGTCCTCTTGCCTCCGAGCCTGGCACTCTGCCAACTGCACCACCTACCTCTAAGCCTGTGATATTACGACCAGGCAGCTACCAAGTGTTGGAGCACACCTTTGCTGTAGAATTTTGTTCTAACTACATGAAGACAGCACCATAAATAATGGGACCCACACTTTGCACCATTTTCTTTACCAAAAGATTTCATTTTCTCTGAGTCTTCCCTCCATCTCCAGCCCTCACCTCTCTTTGGAGTATACTTACCCAGCGCCTCCCAGTCGATACGTTTCAGATTCTACTTGTTCTCTTTTTCCTGAAACCTGCTTCACCGTCCTGACTCTTGGTCAGTGGAGTTACCACGCACGCTGTCCCCTACATTCAAAACCTCCACTTGGCCTTTGCTTCTTTCCATAGCCAGACTGCTACCCAGTCACGCTGATTCTACTTCTGCCCTCCCCTCTCCAACTGAGGATTATTAATAATTATAGTAAGCATTCATACAGCCTTTAAGGTTTGCAAAGCACTTTACATATGTTAACTCTTTTGATCCTCACAACAACTCTGTAAGGTGGATTCTATTACCACTCTCTATTTTATAGACGAAGACACTGAGGCAGAGAGTTTACGTGACTTGCCCAAGGTCACACAGCTAGTCAGTGCCTGAGGCAGGATGCAAAGTCCGGTCTTCCTGACTCTGGCTCTGGCTCTGGCTCTCTCCACCGTACCACCAAGCTGCCGGTGCTCTCGTTGCCCCCCGGATCTGTCGTTCCTACCAGTCAGGGATAGGGTTAGCGTCATTGTGCATGTCTCCTCAGGGATGCTGCATTGCTGTGAATCAACATGCACAGTCTCTGAAGAATGAAGCTGCTGGTGACCCAGGAGACCTTGGAGGGATGTGAGTGGGAATCAGCATGTTGTCTGCCAGACCTCACGCATTGGATGCGACACCGCAGAAATCATCCAGGAAATGCAGGATCGCCAAAGGTGGGGACGGGCCAGTCCTACTGCCAAGAGGATCAACGTAACAGGTGTACCTTCTGTCCAAGGCTAAAGGAGGATCCCGAGTGCAGGGACATTGCTCAGCTTTCCAGCTTTGTCTTATCACAACTTGGATGCAAGTCACGGTGGGGCAGGCACCATGGACTTGTGGAATGGGGAGGCGAGCTGGTGATGGCCCAGCGCCTGGGAAAGAGCCTCAAGTCCACCAGCTCCTTGGCGGATCCTCTATGGGAGATTCGACATGAACAGGAAGCTCATGGCAGAAGGAGGCACCCACCCAGGTGGGGTGCGCCCCACTGATGGGATGATTGGTGTTTCGACTATACCTGGGCTTGGCATCTTCTCCAGCCCGTGTGTGCGGCCACGCCTGCCTCGATGACCTAATTCAAGAACTGCTTCCTTTTCTTCTCTTCTTTGTGTAAACCCAAATATTTACTTAGCTTCATTTTTTTCTCCCCCCAGTGAATCCACTCAATAGACTAATCCTGAACAAGTTAGATCACCAAGTCTGGGTATTAGGTCTTCCAAACTGGGGGAAACCCTGTGTTAGTGAGCAGGGTCCAACTTCTCCATATCTTCTAGGGGACTATATCAATGGGAGTTATTTTCCATTTGCGCCTCCAGCACCCAACACAAGTGCCTGGCACATGGTGGATTCTTAGTGAAGTTTTCTTGATCGATGACCCTGGCAACTATGAACCCTTCATGGGCATGACAAGTACCATAGCTGGTCATTTGCTCCATTCCCCCTCACCTAAGGCATATTTCACAAACTTTTATGGCTCATGAATTATCACAACAGCGGTCAGCAGCAGAGGGAGGAAAAGGGAATCAATGCGTACCTACATCACCTTTCCCAATCATTCCTTCTCTCCACCCCCCAAAAAATGTCAACAGGAAAAAAATGGGACTGTTCTTCAAGGGATAGCAATGAAATGTCATATTTTATTAAATATCATAACTTCTTCATGCCAGAAACAAAATGTACAGACATTGTGATACTATCAACATTACATATCAACAGTGTGAAAGGTCAGCCTGGGGACTGACCACCAATGGCTCCCAGGCTATCATCTGAACAACATCCATTCAAAGCTACACAGACATATTCCTGAAGGCATGAAATGGATCCTACAGAGGTCTCTAAAGAGAGAGATATCGCATAACCTTCTTCACTTGTCCAAGTCAACAATGGCCAAATTTAAGAATTCTTAACCCAAATGGCCTATGATTCAATTTAAGATTTGTACAGGAAGACTGTTCTGATCCCCCCCCTCCACCCCACAGTTGTTAGCGCTTTCTCCCCAGAAGTGCCATTCTGAAATCAGTTTCTAAGTCTATGTCTCCTTCAGTGGCAGCGGGGTGGTTTATTTAGGTCCTCTCTCCCCAGCGGCCTGACACGTAGAACAGGGTGAAGAAAACTCGAATTCACGAAGCCTTTTTTTTTTTAATTCTGTCCCTCACAGATGTGACGTTGCGGATGTCTCTTTCTCAGATGAAATAATCATAAGTATCTTCATTTTCTCTCATTGCCTAGGCTTTCTAACTTTGTATTTTTCTTGAAGCTTTGCTATAAACTCTTCTCCAAAGTTGGAGAACTTGTAAACTAGTTTAATCAGCACTGAGCAGGATGTGGCCTTTCCCACGGCCCCGCCCCACAAACCTCAGCCTCCACACTGCTAGCTGTGTGCACATGCACATGTTTAATAATATACAACGCACGTAGAGATAGTATTAACATCCTATACCATACACACTTGGTGGGCCTGCCGTGAGGTTTGATGAGAGAACACTGCCTTTCAGATGACACAGATTGTTAATCTAATTCATGAATTTTCATACAAGAGGAAAGCAGCTCAGTGAAGCTGAGGTGCATTCATAAGGACTCAGTTAAGTGCACACCACAAGGCTTATGGAACAAGCAGGCGGGGGACAGGGACCGGACCAGTGGGAGGTCCTTGCTGAGGGAACCCCCTTGACCCACACAGGTTGGCCCCTTCTCTGCAGCTTCTCACCTAGAAAGCGGCTTGAGCCAAACAGCCGGCATGGGCCAGAGTTAGGACCGGAATCCGGGTCGTCTGGCTTTTTAACAACACCCATCATGCCAGGCTGTCTCTCTCCTGTGACAGCTGTACTCCAACCCAGACATCTGGATTCATTACTCGGTGAATTCCTAATAAACACTCTGAACTGGGGGAGCTATCCGGGACATTAGAGGACGCAGATTTCATTTTTAATCAAGGAGAAAACCCAGACCTCATGAGACTGTGCCCAGTTCCACAGCCAGCGTACCGCAGACTCCAACTGGGGTCTCTTGTTTCTGTCCCTCCCCTTCCACGCATTCGCTCGCTGGAGTCAAAGTTAGCATCTGCAGGAGCATCTCAGTTCTTCCCCCGACACAAGCAAAAACACAAATCTTTGTAACTCCGTCAAGGGACGAGTTCGAGTACGGCGCTCAGGTCACCTGCCCTCAAGGGGCCTCCACTTCCTCAAGTGCAAAAAGAAGGGGTGGGATCGTGGGACAGCTTCCAAAATCGATTTAACTCCAGCTCTGAGGGGTGGCCGTGCACCAACGCACCTGGAGCTGAAGAAGCCAGTGTTGACTGCAGGGGACCAATGAAAAGCCTTCGTCCACCAGGGTTCTTTTATTCATCCGTTACACAAGACAATCGCGACACAGTTTAAACGGGACCTTTTACCTTGATGACAAGAGTCCACATAAAGTGCTGGCTCTGCTCCGCCCAGCTATGAACTGAAAAGCAAAGCCTATGGTCTGTTTATAACCCAGGGCTATTTCTCACCTAATGCAGCAAGCACCCAGATAGCCATTATTCTTGTCCCAACACTGAGTTGGAATGAGGTTAGAATGCTTCAATTATTCAGGGCCACAAATGCTTTCATCAACACGGGCCACTCAAGGATCTTAATTCTGCCAATATAAACATAGAGAGTCCGAATTCGTGAACATGCCAACTGTTCTTCTTTGTGGTAGATGTTAGCGTGGGCAAACCACATGTATAGAAATTCAAGACCCCCTGTCACCAGAGCCCAGATTCTTAGAACGTGAAGACAGAACCAGATTCAGCCTCTTTTACTGGAGAGGTGAAATACTGTTTCCCATCCCAAATGACAATGCTCACACTCAGAACCAATGACTGAAAAGGCTGGCTCCCATAGCCTCAACTTCCTATGGAGAATTCCTAAATAAAAATCCCAAGGGCTCCACACACCCTGCAGCCAACGTCCTTGCTGATTCCCCTGCAGGGCACGCACCGACTTATTTCAGCGGGGGCTGGGGTCTGGTAGGGGAAGGCAATGTGATTAAAATGGGGGCCATGCCTCGGGAGGGAGCGCCACTAGGCGCTGAGAGGCCGTCTGCCTCCTCTCTCTAAGGCAGTTTCTTCAACGGTGCAACAGGAAGGATTTCGTTTCCTCCCGAGTTTGGCCTGAGGATTCTGATTTTTGAAATCTGGGCTTTGTCCTCAGGTCTTCGTATTCTGTTTCATCCGTCACTTTGTTTGGGAATTCTTACGCAGTAGATATGAAAGCTTTAGCGAAAGATGCTTCAGGATCCTCAAAATCGGCCCTGGATTTACTGAAGTGTCAGAAGCATCTACTTTTTAGGCCAGAGACACGACACACCCAGCTCCAGGGGTTCCAATGGAATTTTATTTTTTCCTTCAATTACATCTGCATTCAATAAATACCTAAATTTCCACATACCCCCTCAAAGAAAAAAGAAAAAAAAATCACACTTAGCTGAGATCATCTATACAGAAATAGTGTAATGTACACACAGCCTGGCATCCTCTGTGCGGCCTGCTCCAACAATCAGTGCTTACTTAGGCGCCGGGTCAGGTCCAGAGGCTGGACGGAGGAGGGTTTTCAAACACACAGAAGGAGGGAAGGAGGAAGATGGGAACACTGACTGTGGCATTTCCCCTTTCTCACATACATTCCTCCGCTCTCGAGTGGCTCTGGCTAAAGGCCACCAGGTCGCCCCCACATCCACCTGATGACTGACAACGAGTTTTTCCTCTCAGGCAGAGCGACGGGTGGGGGTGGGGGTGGGGGTAAGTGCATCGTCTCCTCCTGACCCAGGGAAGATCTGAACTTGCTCTGCTCCTGACCTGTGTGAAGGCTGAAACTGTCTGGATCAATACCAACCCAAAGAGAAAGCACGTCTGAGTTGGTTCCTTTACTAGAGAGCCCAAAGTTTTCACAAACTCCTAAAATGTGCCACGCTGCTGTGAACCTGGTGAAGACCCTCCTCAGACGTCCTTGTTGGGCCCCCAGTACTGAGAAATGCTCACTCAGATGGTCAGCAACACTTTGAATAATATGGGAGAAAAATTCTTAGGCCAGTATCGAAAAACTGAATTTTGGGAAAAGGAAGCCCAAGTGGGCTGGAAGCAGCAGACCGTCATGAGGTGGGAGCTGAAAAAATGAAGCTGAATGTGGAGAGAAGTAAAGAGCCAGAGGAGAACGCCTGTGTGCGTCCAAAATGAGCGGCCCTCCCTCGGTGGGACTCACCACGAGCGTGGCCGAGGGAAGCCGGGCCCCCGGCACCTGTCACTGACTGCCTTTAAATGACACTGCACACATGTGTGCGCATGTACACGAAGTGTGGGGATGCAGGCGTGTACCAGCCATCCAGGGCTCTGGTGCATGTCTTAAAAGAAAGAAACCAGGGGCAGCTAGGTGGCGCAGTGGATAGAGCACTGGCCCTGAAGTTAGGAGGACCTGAGTTCAAATCCGGCTTCAGACTAAACACTTGACACTTACTAGCTGTGTGACCCTGGGCAAGTCATTTAACCCCAACTGCCTTAAAAAAAAAAAAAGAAAAGAAAGAAACCCCCCTCTTGCTGATGATTCCCACACCCGCCTTGGGTGGCACAAGTGGGTCAGAGGCCAGCTGACGGCTCAGGACTGTCTCCACCGCTTCCCCTCAGAGCGCTGGGGCCACCACGGTGCCAGCTTCGCTCTAGGGTGGCCAGCAATGGCTGCAGACAGTTTCCTCTCACCATCGCTCTAACTCCGAGGGTATCGGAATCATTCAAGCTCCCAATTTCCCAACAAAGACCCTTCCCCTCCACACGGCGAGCTTAAGCCAAACGGGGGCAATCCTCCAATCCTCTGACCGGACATCACAGACCCAAACGATGACTTCTGGGGGTGGGATCATTTTATATACAGATGACAGCGCTGCGCCAGGTTTTTATTTCAAACACTCAGCAACACTTTCTGGAAAAGAAATGGCTCTCAGGTAAAACCAGTCTCTGCCTCAGAAGAGCCCGTGCCCCAGGAACTAAGACTAAAAACAGAAGGGGAGAATCGCAGCCACGGCCGCATCCCACGCCGTCGCGTCAACCACACCAGCAGGGGGTGCTGTCAATACGGAGGCCCCGCCAAGAAGCAAGTACGTCTGTTTCCCCGGGGGGCTCTCCGAGGAGGAAGGCTGGACCAAAGACCGGGAAGCGTTGGCTGTTCACTGCACCTGGAGGCGGCCGCTGCTGGGAGGGATTCTATTCTGTCGGAGGAAGAACGCGAGAGGTCAGGAACATCCCCGGTAACAGCCAGGCGTTAACAGAAAACAGGCAAGGAGGGCGCAGCCCACGAGGCGACGGCTGGGAGCCCGGTCTCGCACCCATGTCGGAGGGGCAGCGCTGACGGTGGGAGACCCCACCTTCCAGCCCAGCCTGGCCACCATCCTTACTCCTCCAGCTCTGACCTCTGAAATAAACTGCTAAAACACACAAACGATGGTCATGCCCCAAATCGTGCGATGCCAGCCTGAGCTCCTGCTCGGGGGGCCTCGGCTCCTAGTGTAGGCCGGTATGCCTGTGGCAGCCGCTGGCCTGGGTCTGCTGCCCTGCCCATCCTCAGCAGAAAACATAAAAAATGATCAAAACCCGCTACAGTCTATGTTCCCCCTCGATTCTGGAAACAACAGATGATGGGACTTCCAGCCAAGCTGCGTGAGGCGAGTGCTACATCCTTGTAACTTAGGACTTCTGACACTCAGACAAGCTCGAGACTGAGTGACAGAAGCGGCAGCTTTTTCACGCGTACACATGCACGCGCGCAAACACACACACACACACACACACACACACACACACACTCACACACACTGCCTCAAACACACCCATCTCCTGATCTCTCACGGCAGTGTCTGGCCTTGCCAACAACGCCCCTCTGGGACACCCAGGCTTGGGCCTCCTCTGGTCTCCATCTCCTCCTGTCCATCTCAGTCATCATTACCTCGGTGGGTCATCAGCCATCTCCAGCCTGTCCTTCTCTCTCTCTCTCTCAGGGACTTCATTGGCTCCCAGAGGGGTCCAATCATCATCCCTGTGCAGCTGACTTTCACATTCACACAGTCAGCCTGACTGGAAGTCACCGTCTATAAACCTAAGCTCTTCTTTTCCCTGAAGCTGCCTCTCCTCCAGACATCCGCCTCTCCACTGAGGATGCTGCCATCTTAATGCCACCTCACTCTCTTCCCACTCTACACTCCACACCCCACCTCCTACCTGCACGGACTCAGACACAGTCTCGCCTGGCACAAGAAGCATCTTACAACAGGATCCGCTCAGCTGAGCTGTCCTCTCTCCACTCAAAATTCCTAGAGTTTTTCTTCTAATCCCCCCTTTTCTGCCCAGAAGCATCCTTACTTGTAGGTGCAGCATTTCATCCAGCCCCATCCCTGCTGGCAGGGCAGCGGGACTTTCAGGCTGGCTCTTGTCTCAGTGAAGAGCCGAGCCCGGGCACAGCTTTGCACATTACTGATGCCTGCTGCACGGCTCAAGGTTCCCTTTCTCCTCAGGTTAACCCAGGCTAGCAGACCCTTTAAGCTCTTGGGGACTTTCCTCCTTCAGCAGTTACAGTTCTCTTCACCCCCTTCCTGAAAATCACCCTGTGCCCTGAGCCTTCTGGAGAATCGGGTGCTCTGCTGCCCATCACCTGGCTATGAGGGGGATGAGCCCAGGGGCAGACCCGGGGCTGCTGCTGGGAATCCGGGACCCTCGAGGGCTGAGGCCCCAAGCAGAGACCCTAGGGGAGGCGTGACACCATTCTGTGCCTCATAATTGGTTTGCATTTAACAGGTTACTTCAAAGGCCAAGTCTGGAGGTGAAAGACAATGGTGGCAACTGCAGGCTGTAAGAGGGCTAGCCCACTGGCAGAGGCTCTCCAATAATTTTTTTGCTATCACTATCCAGGTTAACGAGAAGATACATACATACGTACATACGTACATACACACACGTTTTTGAAGATCAAACGTACTGTACTATTAGAACAAGATAAAAAACGGTTGGTAGTTAGCTTCAGAATGAAGTCTTGTTTTTACTTTAGAATACGCTGGGTTTCCCATTCTGAGAATTCACAGGACTGCCGATGAACTACTGACGCCCGCCGCGCCCTTCAGGGAGCGGGAAGCCTCCTGGCCCCAGCACCACCTCCTTTCTCCTCCTCCCGCGTGCCCTGAGCTCTCCTCTCTCTGGCTGCAGGGACTCAGGGATGAAATCGCTAACTAAGGTGATCCTATCAAGCAAGACCCTGACGACAAGGCAAGCAAGGAGCTGAAAGACCCCGGAGACGCTCGATTCCCAGGGCTCTGGTGAGGACATGAAGACTCAGTGCTAACGACGCACTTACAGAGACAGTCAACGGCCAGTTCTGGTATCAAGCGAAATCCTTCACCCTTCCGTGAGGAGAACAGCTATGAAAAGGACATCGAAGGGGTGTCCGAACCAAGGCTTGGCCGCTGTTCCTACGGCGGGCCGTGAGGCCAGGAGGAGTGACCCGAGTATGCACGCTCACTGTCCGCATTTACAGTGCGGGCCTTGACCGGGGGTCGATCTGTGCTGCTGAACTGCTTTCCTTCTCTTTCGTTTGGGACAAAGGACGGCTCCTTGTGGAGGGGAGGGGGTGCAGATGACTTAGAAACAAAAGCTATCAATAAAATAGGATTACCAAGCAGGGTAGAAAAGAAGCCCACCAGATATGGCTCTTGTTAAGGTACACACAGACAGACAGACAGACAGACAGACAGACACACACACACACACACACACACACACGCTACCACGGTCATCTCCGTTCCTCTGCTGACTTTTCTGGGTGGCTCAGGGAAGCTCACGAAGGCCAACTTCAGGAGCTGCCCACCTGTCCCCGCAGTTTTCACGTTATAAATCTCTTTGCCCTCTGTTCACATATACATGAGTTCTTAGGGAATTCACGTCCAGAGGACTGTTCTTGGTTCAGCTGCTGGGCACCGTGTCACTCAGAGCCACCTACCACATCTGGGACCTTCAGATGCCCGTCTCTAAGGCTCGTGCCCTCGGCATCACCAGCCGTCTCTGCCCACCAAGCTGAAGGGAGCCCACCGGGGGGACGGAGCCCCATTCGAGCCGGTTCCCTGCCAGGATGAGGGGAGTAACAGCTCAGAGACACTCTTTTACTCACATTTATTTCTCCTGGTGGAGGGCGTCAATGAAAGCATCTAGTTTTTCTTGAATTTCTCTCACTTTTTCTAAGAAGACAAAAAGAAATAAACATCTTGTTTACTTTGCATTTTCTGTCCTAAAGACCACAATAAAACTTTATGAAACCTTTATTATCTGTCCTCAGCACCCAGGGTTCAGGCCTCATCTCACAGATGAATGCATGCACGCCCACCAAGGTCTGGTCCCCTGGCTCAGCAGGGAGCTAAGGTCCCACAGGGCCGAGCTGGGATTCGCAGCCCGGGCTCTGAGTCCACTCCAGGCCTCCCGGCCCAGCCCCCCAGGATCTCTAGCGTATCATACTATTTACAGAGGCAAACTTTGGTTCATTCTCCATTTATGCTTTCCATGCAAGTGTTTAATCATTTTATAGCCAAAAAACTGTCATAAAATTACACGGCAGTTCTAAGTGGTTTTCCTCAACTTCGTACAAACATGAAATAAGAATCCAAGATACTATTTAAAAAAAAAATATTTCTTCTAAAATAACTTCAAAAGTATAAGATAATCAAAGCACATTTTAATCAGCAAAAAATGTTGACTAGATGCACCCATAATTTGGCACCCACAAAGTGCTTCTGAGATGTGTCTGGAAGAGCACCAGAGATTTTAGGAGGTGGAGGTGAGGCATGAGACGGTCAGTGCAAAGGCGGGTATAAGGTCAGTGGGCTGGACCATGGAGGGAGTGGGTGAGGGAGCTGAAAGACCAGAAAGGGAAAGCCACGTGTGACCAGTCATTATCTCCCTTGATTTCACAGTCTGGAAAGACACAGAGTAATGACTCAACCCTTTCTTCCTCTTTACTCAACTTAGACACAAGGTTAAGTTGCCATTCAGAAAAAACAAACTTAAAGCTGAGGTATCCATTCAAAGTTAGTGATGTACGAGCAGAATGACAGAGTTCAGTTTTACGTGGAAAAAAAACAAACAGGCTTTTGGTGGAGTTCTAAACTTCATGTTTAAATTGTATACTTAAAATAAATATTTCCCAAGGAACACTTCCATGAGTGATAGAACACTGGGGATGCCCACACCATAAAATTAAAATCATTTGGTCTGAATCCTTATCAGTTGTTTCATTTTGAAATAGTCCAGATTTCAGATTTTACGTGTCAGAAGTGACTGTTCTCAAGGTCCCCAAAAAACCACACGCTGAAAAGACACAATGATGAAAGCACAGGTGACAGAAACCTGTCCCATGGAAAACAAAGTAAAACTAATCAAGAATAAACGCACTAAGAAAGAAGAGCCTCCCTTCCTTTCTGTGGCAGGATTCGAACTCCAGGTCCAGCAGCCCCTCCAATCACTGAATCCCAGAGTTGTCCTGACTCTGACGGCACAAAGCTCTTGACAGACTTCTCTTCCTCCCTCCCCACCATTAACTCCTTCCATCCCAGCTACAAGGCACCCTTCCCCAGCAGCCACTGGGGCCAGGCCCAGGGCCGGAGGGGTCGTCCCCAGCGTGGTGGTGGCCGTTCCCAGGACGCTGGCTTCCGGAGCATGCCTGAGTCACAAATGAAGGAGGGACCATTAGCTGGCCCTGGTACGTCCAATGCTCAGAGCTGCCCGTTGCCCAGATAAGGGACATGAAGGAAGGAGTCGCAGAGTAAAGGTTAACCTGCCCGGGGCAGCCCGCGCCACCTCCCCAGGAGAGCTTTAGAGACGTTCTCATCCAACCTACTTCTGCACACTATGTCTCCCGCGGCTTAGGTGTTTGGATTGAGGAGAAACAGCCGCTGGTGAAAACGCATCACCAGGTGACTCACGCTGGCGCCCGAGTCCTGGGGCCCGGACGCGGTGTGAGCTGAGCCGACGGGCAGCCAGAAGGGGAAGGTGGCGGCGGGCAGGAAGCTGGATTTGAGAGAACAGCGTCAAGGCTGGGAAGGAATGGAAAGAGGGGCCAGGACGTGCCCAGAAATCACGAGTCAGGCCCCTGCCTCTCTGGAGGCGGAGGGCGAGGAATCGTGAGCAGCCCTCCTCACAAAGGGAAAGAGGCAGCCTTCCGATTTCCCCGGGCACGGGGAAAGGAAACCCGAGTGAATCTGAAAACGCAGTCGCTTCTGAAATGCCAGTCTACTTCTTGGGAAAAGTCTTAGTTAGCCGGATGGGCTCCCACCTCCGTCAGTCACTGTGACGCCAGAACTGCGATCAGATGAGGTTCTCGCGGTCTCGGATCCTCTGGCTTAGAACACACGCTTCAGCGCTCCAAAGAAGTGTACTTTCAGGGAGAAACACGACCGGACTCCATCTTGGCTTTTACAAAGCTACCCAAAGACAATCTCTGCTCTTCCCAGGACCTCGTTGGTCCCAGGGCCGCCCAGCGTCTCTTTCCCTGTGCTCCTGGGCCTTCATCCTCATCGCCAGAGTTCACACCGAGGCAAGCCCACCTCCCGCTTCTGGGGGGCCCCTGCAGGGTCTGCCTCCAGTCCTGGACACTAGAGACAGCTGCATTTCTGGCCAGTTCTTGGAGTCCAAGGAAAAGAGGGGCAGCCTCGCGGGAACGGGGATGGGCTTGTTCTCCATGCCACAGAAGACAGGACGGGATCAACGACCGTGGACAAACTGGGTGGAGAAAACCACTCCCGAGGACCAACCGACTGTGTGACGCTCCCTGAAGACTGATCCGGATGGGACCAGAGCCCCTGGCGGCTGCAGGGAACGATCCAGAGCCTCCCACTGAAGCCCAAAGCCCCACCACGTCGAGGGACTCGTTCTCTCTCCGCCATGATGGCGGCTCCCAAACGAGAACAGGTTCCCCCCCGAGCAGGAACCGGGCCTGTCTTGTGCCGGGGCGTTCCCCGCACGCGGCCAGCGCGCAGCGAACTGAACCAGAAGTTCCAAAAGAGAAACCTTCCCGCTGATGTCCTTGCGGCAGAGTCCTTTACGTAACACAGAAACAGCCCCACTCTTGAGAAATGTGAGAACTCCCCCCCAAAGTCTCCCCTCCTCCCGCCGACGTCTCATCACAAGTTTCAGACAGCTGCAGAGGCTAAGCAGAGACAATGAAGTACTAGCAAGGGCCGGGGCAGCTCCCATGGCATCAGGATCCCCATTTTTAAAAATCTTTAAAAACCACCCGTTTTCCCCCTTGTCGTTTCCTCCTGTTCACAAGCACCTCCTAGCGGGGGAAGGCCCCCAGGTGGCCCTTTCAGCGCAGAAGCCAACGGGTCCTCAACAGCCCAGAGGTTCCACGCGGGAGGCACTCCTGGTCCGTGGCACGACTGGCCGGTCACGAGACCTTCGGGCTGTCGGCAGGAGGTGAGCTGCTGAGGAACCACGGCCATTTCTTAAACCGCCGACTCATTAGTATCACGAAAGAAAGTAGAGAGAAGTATAGCACAGGAAGGCAAAAAGGATGCAGACTCTGGCATCAAATCCAGATTTATGAACCAACTTGAAAAGTACTTTTCAAAATCAAGAATCAGGACCAAAGGTTTTTACAAGTTAAAATCAAAATAAAAGAGGGCAGTTAGGTGGCTCAGTAGATAGAGCACCAGTCCTAGAGTCAGGAGGACTCGAGTTCAAATCCAGCCTCAGCGACAACACTTACTGGCTGTGTGACCCTGTGCAAGTCACTTAACCCAAACTGCCTCAACCAAAAAAAAAAAAAAAAAAAAATCAAAACGAAAGGTCCATTTCACTAAAATAAGATGTCAAGTAGAAGGCTAATGTTAATTATTTCAAAAATAATTTTAAGGTTAATTTCATGAAATCATTAAAATTTATAAAGTTTATAAAGTTTAAAGCATGTTTTTTTCTTATTAAAAAATGTAAAATTGCCATGAAAACAGATGCCATGCCTTTGCCCTAACTGTCCACAGCAGACAGAAGCAAATTGTGTCTCTTTGCACTAATTCCATTTTTCACTTCTTTCCACACACACTGTGCAGTATTAGTATTTTCTCACTGACGTGAATGGCAGTAACACTTGCCTTATACAGATGTGTAGAAAAACAGTGTTCTTCAAAAAGTCGGAGGTAGGTGAATTTTTGGGAGGCGTGGCCCCCAGCTACAAACCGCAGCGGACCACACAACACTCCCCACGTCTGGACGTGAAGAGAGCTGCCCCCGCACCCTGGGAGTCTCCAGTGGCAAGGACGGATCGGCTGGACGGGGGAAGCTGCTGGGGAGAAGGCATCACGTGGTGACGCTGAGATGTTCCTTGGTACCGAGGCCTTCCTCGGCCCTGTCCGTGCTGGGCTCGTACCCGACATTAGGAGGTAAGTTGCCAGAGGCAGCACTGGGTCAAATCCAGCTCTGGATAGACATCCAATTTCAAAGCAGGAGGACGACTTCAGGGGTCGCAGGAGACCAGAGAAAGATGCTGAGGGCCCTAGAGGCCCAAGGTTGTCTAGTCGGACTGCTGTCTCCATCATTCCTGACAAATTGGACAAACCTCTGGCAAAGACCTCCAGGGACAGGGCGTTCATCAGCTCGCGGGCAGAGTTCATTCCATTATTTTGGCCAAAATCGAATTCTGAGGTGGTTTTTAATTTTGGTGAGTTGCTGTAATATTTATTCATCGGTCCTAATTCTGTCTCTGCCACCTGTGTCAGCTGGGCGGCTCAGTGTGCAGTGCTGGGCCTGGGGTCAGGAGGACCCGAGTTCAAATCCAGCCTCAGACATTTCCTGGATGTTTGTCTCGGCTCCCCCGCTGTAAGCCGGGGATAACAGTAACATCTACCTGCACAGAAAGGGCCACAGAAATGCCCGCTATCCTTCTAACCAGCTCACCTCCCATCCCCCCCGGGCTCTGCCTCGCCTCCAGACACAGGCTCTTGCCATCCCCTGGGGCCGGCAGGCTTGGGGTCTTTGGTGCCATCTTCGCTTTCTCTGGCAGCCTTTGAAGACTCCGCTCCAATCACACCTCCTCCAGGAGGCCCGCCTTCTCCGGTCTCCACCTGCTTGTCCACAGGCTCTTTCCTCCGCCTCTCTGGGAGCACGGCCTGGGGTTTTGCTTTTCTGTGCATCCCTAACACTTGCCAAAGAGCTCTGATCTGGGCCAGCCTTTTTTGATACAAGCCTGCTGATACGACCTGTTTTCTTATGCTTAATCTGCATCATAAACATCTCTACATCCCCTTCTTGAGTCTCTCCTGGTAGCGTGTGCCCGTTTCTGACGTTCCGGCCGGCTCTCCCGACGCCGTGGCCACACCCACTCCCCATACACCTCTTATCCTGCCTCTCCACATCCTCTGTTCTCTCTCTGTGTCCTCCGTCACCCTTTCTCCTTTTCCCTCTCTCCATTCTTGGAAAGCTCTCCCTGGGCGGCCTACCAGACACTCCACAGCTGTCAGGGTCTTCTTCAAAATCCCATATACGTCTTTATCTGACCAGTTGTTCTCTCAAAAGGGGACAGAGACATCGCAGTCTCCTTGAGGACCCGGATCACAGCATTGTGGTCTTTGCCTTGTCAACATCTGTGTATTTTTTTATCCAGCCCTGTGATTTCCCTCCGTGAATGCTGATCGACACCCTAGGTCACCAGAGTACAGAGAGGTCGGGTGAACCGTCTAGAATCACAAAGTGAGTATGTTTCAGAAGCAGGACAGGCCCATCGCCCTGTGACCCTGCCTCTGAGCCTCTCCAAATCCGGTCCTGGGACGTGAAGGTCGGGAAACGCCGATGCTTGGCGTACTTCCCCCTCCCTCCTCCACTATCAGTTCAGACTTGGTTCTGAAGAGAAACGAAGACGCTTCAGAAGGAAAGATGCACCTGGGCAAGGTTGGTCACTCCAAAAGAAAGGGCTCTGGGCTCATGCCGCTTTACCAGCAGCATTCAGGGTTGGATTTAAATGATGGATGTGGTCTGTGGAAAACAGCTGCCTCGGCCTCCAGACCCAAGCCAGAGCTGGCCGCCCGGGGCGGGATGCTCTTTCTGAGGGGCTACACTGCGCTGCCCTTTCTCAAGCACCACCACACCCCCTTCCCTTTTCTTCCCATGACACAAAGCAGAAACACAAACAATCCTTCCCATTTCCCTCCAGACTGTTAGCAATTTCACACAGCTGCCAAAAACAATTCAACAAAAGGCACAGGTTCTGAAATTAGAGCTGCGGTAATCAGCTCGGCTACTGGAAGGGGAAGAATAACAGGGTGCATCTGTAGGACAGACAGCCCCCCTGCCCTGCCCCGCGCGTCAGCCGCAGGTGAAGCCTTCCTCCCTCTGAGCATGCTCCGTCCCTCCTCCACCTATAACGTTCGTAATAGGGGTCCGTGGTTCCATTCGCTCTCGAGGGTCCTTATGGATGCAGACACTTCTCTGGTCATCTCCTGAACTGGAGGACGAGGGCGGAGGAAAGGACACCCCGGCATACCGCGTGCTCTTTGTAACATGCATCGTGATTTTGAAGCAGAACAAGTCAGTTTAATTCTTGGCTTATTAATTCTTAATGGAAATTTGGGGACATCGGCTCAGACAAAAACCTAACTGGTTTGTGACCTTTTAGGCACTATAAGTAAAAGGGTCGACAGGCTATAGTTTAGTTTAATTTTCCAAATGTTTAAAGGGAAAGGATAACACTTTTCACTCCTCAGCCAGCTCTCCAGCAAGGTGACCTCGGCCCGTTCAGGCCCCACCAAACACGCCACACAGAGGACGTCTACTTAAAAAGAAAGAGAGGGCGCCTTCTCCTTTGGCACAGAAGCCAACCTGGCACAGGGCACCTTTTCTTCTTCCTTCAGCATCCTGTCTGACTGCCATGGGCAGTGGGGAATGCTAATGGGTTCAAAGGCCCTGGTGGCCAGGCTTTGAACCAGCCAGAGAAGGGACAGGGCACCTTCTGGGAAGTGGAATCCCGTAGACTCTGTTCCTGGGGGCCTGCAGGCAGTACTGAAGAGGGGCTAGGAAGGGTCGTGAGAAAGAACGCCGACATTGGTGAGAGCTGCCTGCCAGGCACTCCCTCTCCACAGGCTGCCAAAGGGCTGTTTCTAGAGTCCGGCTCGGACCAGCTGACCCTGGCTCCAAATGCTTGCTGCCGTTAGAACCAAACACAGACCTGTTCAGGCATCTCAAGCCCTTGGCCAGCCCTCGATCCAGCTGCCATCCAGGGTTACGGGCTCCTCCAGCCAAACTCTGAGCACCCCATCCTCTCCAGCCTCCACGCCTGGCTGTTCTGCCCGCGTCCCCTTCACCTTGGAGGAGTCTGACCTCCCTTCAGGACTCAGGTGAGCCGTCGCCTCCTCTGCAAGGGCCTTCCAATACCCAGCACTGTCCGTGCTCTCCACACCACTCCCACCACAACCAGAATCCTTCATATTCATATGTGTACGTGCTAGTCTTAGATGGTAAGCTCTCTGAAGGCAGTGCCTCTTTCATGTTTGGGTTTGCATCCAGGACCAGTTTAAGAGGTGGAAAGAGTGGTCCCAATGTAAGGAGGTACCACAGTGAGCTGGGCCTGGAATCAGCAAGACCTGAATTCAAATCTAGCCTTAAGACATTCACCAGCTGTGTGGCCCTGGGAAAGTCATTCACGTCTGCTGACCTCAGTTTCCTCATCTGTAAAATGGTGATAATAACAGCACCGACCTCCCGGCATTCTTCTGAAGATCAAGTGAGATATGATTGTAAAGCGCTTACCACGGTGCCTGCACACAGTAGGCGCCGCATAAACGTTAGCTATTATTGCTGCTGTAGTTGATGGCTCAGGGCTGGCATGGCCGGAGGCATCCAGCAGGGGACCCAGGGGCTTCTGCTTGGCCTTTGGTCATTCAGTATTTTCATGAATGACTTGGATAAAAGCACATCTGGTCCGCCCATCACACGTGTGGATCACACCAAACTGGGAGGGAGAGCTAACACGACAGATGGCCAGGAAGCACCAGGCTTAAACCCAGTAACAATGTAGAGGTGAAACCTTGCATTTGGGCACAAAGGAAAGAAGGGGGCACTGCACCTTCTGGAAGAGGCAGCAGCTGTGCTGAAGAGGATCTTGGGGTACCAGTGGGCCACAAGCTCAAGGAATCAGCGGGGGGACGGGGCAGCCCCAAACGCCCGAGCGACTGGGACCGAACCAGATGGGCCACGCTCCCAGGGATCGGGGGACGACCGTCTCATTGTCTTTGTGAGAAGGATCACGTTCACTCTCGGGCAGCACCGTGAGAACAGGTAAACTGCTAAGTTGGAGAGCATCCAGAAGAGCGCAGCCTGGTGGGGACAGACCTGCAGCTCACGATTATGAATATCTGGTGACGACAGACCCGGGCAGGGCTGGCCTCGAGAAGGGAAGGCCGGGGGCGTGGAGGCTCCGGGGCAGGGCCAAAGTCGCCCAGAGCCCCACTGAGGCTTGATGAAGACCAGCCGGCAGATAACGCAGCGACTCCTCGACCCTCAGGGCTGTCCAGAGGTCGAGCAGCGCGTCTCAAGAGGCCAAAGCTGGATGGCCCAACGTCAGGCGCGTCACGGGAGGCATTCTTCCGCATGTGCATCAGATGAGACGCCTCGGAAGACCCTGCCAACTCTCAAACTATGGATTAAGGAAAAGCGCTTGATTTGGTGGAAGCAAAGACGCGTTAAAGTCTCCCATCCAACAACGCGGTCTCATCCTCACAGCAAGGTCATTCGAGACTCCCTGGAAGAACAGAAATGACCGTAGTCCAGGTCCCGTGGATTGCTCATGGCGTCAGCAAAGGCACAGGGCAGCGTGCCTTTCCTAAGGCGCTGGCCCCTGCAGTGAAGGTGCGTGGGGTCTTCCAGATGCTGCTGGCAGACGGCCTGAGGAAGCTGGTGTCAAGCCTCCAGGAAGGGAGAAAAATGGGCCTGGCCCCTCTGACCCTTTGACCCAGGAATAGCACATCTAGGGATGTATCCTAAAGAGATCATGCGAATGGGAAAAGGCCCCACACGTACAAAAATATTCATAGCAGCTCTTTCTGTGGTGGCAAAGAACCGGAAATTGAGCGGATGCCCATCCATTGGGGAATGGCTGAGCAAGTTGTGGTGTATGAATATAATGGAATACTATTGTGCTAGAAGAAATGATGAGCAGGTGGACTTCAGAAAAACCTGGAAAAACTTGTATGGACTGATGCTGAGTGAAGTGAGCAGGACCAGGAGAACACTGTACAGAGTAACAGCCACGCTGTGCGATGACTGACTTTGATGGACTTAGTCCTTCTCAGCAATGCCAGGATCTAAGACATCTCCAGAGGCCGCATGAGAGAAAATGCTGTCCACATCCAAGGAAAGAACTTTGGGGTCTGAACGCGGATGGAAGTGAACTATTTGCTCTCCTTTTCTTTTGTTGTTTTGTTTTGTTTCTTCTTTCTCGTGGTTCCTCCCATTGGTTCTAATTCTTCTTTATGTCATGACCAATGTGAAAACACATTTAATATGAATGTATAAATAGAGCCTATATCAGATTTCACTCTGTCTGGGGAAGGGGGAGAAAATAAAAATCTTACAGAAATGAACACTGAAAACGGAAAATAAGTAATTTTAAAAAGGGAAAGAAAAGAAGAGAAAAGAAATAGGCCTGGCTAAAGCCACAGGAAAGATGTAAATGGATGTAGTGGATGAAGACCATCTACAGTCCAGACCATGACATGCGATCAGACGGACGGCCTACAGGGCTCCTGGGCCTGGGCCCAACAGCCTCAATGGACACGGACACGTGTCTAGAATTAAGCAAGAGGAGCAAACGGTATGAATGAGCTTCCGAAGATGGCGCAGGCCCTCGAATGACCCCAAGCTTCCCCTAGGTCCACATCCTAAAGCAGAACCCAAAGGAGAGGTGCCTCAGGTCTGTCAGCAATGCCAAGGAAATGAGGCTCCTTCCAAGCAGGGAGAACAAGGAAGATGGGGAGCGTGAGGCACCTCAAGGGGGCGGAGGAGGGAAAAGAGGATGGACCCAACCCTCGGCAAAGGGGAGGATGACAAGGCGCGTGCCCGCCTGCTCCCCTGGCCTTCCACCTGGCAGCATGCTGCAAGCGCTCTGTGGGGGAAGGGGGAGAAGGGCAGCCCAGGGCAGGATCAGGGGAGGGTCCGAGAATGGAACTGCCCAGCAGTGTGGCCGAGGGAGGGAGCCAGAACGGTGACTGGCCTCAGGGCGAGGTCATTTATGAGACAGTGAGAAGCGTGTGGCCAACAGCAAGATGGCAAAAGGCCCCCGGGGGTTCTGAGGCGCGCCGTGACGCCCAGGGAGACACCAAGCCTGGCACGCGGAGGAGCCAGGCCTTCCGTCTCCCTGTTTATTCCAGGCCAGCGAGGTTTCCCGAGTCTGCCAGACACAGACGGAACTGGGCGAGGTTCCAACGGGACTGATGTGCCTACAACAGTCTTCTCCAAACTGCCTAACCAGCCAACTCTGCACTCTCCCTCTATTCTTTTATAAATCCATGACTTTCTGCACCAAGTCTAAGAAAAGATTTGACTTAAAAAGTCAAATCCACTAGACCCAATGGTAACTCCTCCCCGCCTCCCCCGGCCATTCCAGCTCCTTCTGACTCTGGGTCACATTACCGTGTGTGCGACTCAGTCTTTCCAAAACTCAAAGGAGGAGGATGTAGAAAATACAGAAAGCCATCAAATACGATACCAGAGACAATGCTGTGGATGACAAAAGAGACTGTAGACTAAAATGCACATTTGGCGAGACCAAGAGACGTGGAAGGAAGCCGGCTAAGAAACACGCCATCAAAGCCGTGTTACCGATTACGAAACGACTGTTCTCTGGCCTCCCGATGATCCTTGAATCATTCACTTCTTGGAGGAGAATTACGGCTTTTGACTCAAGTTAACCTAAAAGTTTGTAAGTTTGCTAGTAAAATTTTCATTTCAGACATTTAGAATATCAGTTAACACATATAGTCAGAATACAGAAATTTCTTTAGCAAGGGTTCTTATCCTGGGGCCTGCAGACTCACAACAGGTCTGGAGAGATTTCAGGGGGTCTATGAACCGGGATGGGAAAGAAATCACGTCTTCTATTTCACTAACCTTTAGTTAATTTAGCAGTTCCTTCAAACTCAGATGTAGGCACAGTAATGTGAGATTAGAGCAGGCTGCCAAAGGGTGCCCATGGCTCACAAGAGGCTAAGAACTCCTGTTTCAGAGCTCGCGTCACCAAGATGATGTTTAGGACACAGTCGAACTCGGACTCGCTGTGGAGACCGGGAGGGAACCTTCTGGCTCTTGGCGCCGCAGGCCATTAGGTCTGGAAGGGGCTTTGAAGAGCCTCTGCTCTCAATTATGCAGGTCAAATCCTGTGCTCCGCCACGCTGAGCTCCCTCCACGTCAGGAGCCCAGGCGACCTCCACCCGGTGGCTCCGTCCTCTTCTCGTCTCGGCCATCAAACTGACTGTTTCTGCTCTTATTTTCATCCCTTTTAAATATCTTCTCTAACAAACTTGGCTTCTACTCTCTTCTCTAAAGAAAGGGCATTTTCAACAATGTTAAACTTCGATGGGCACCGAGTGTTAATTAAAACAGAAAGATGACCACTGTCATTGGGTTGATGGCAGCTTAAGGAAAATTGATTGGCCTTCTTCCACAGTCCAACACTTTTAGGTCCCAACAGTTAAATGTTCATCTCAAGTTTACACAGACTTTCTCAGTTAAAAAAAAGATCAGAACACCTAAGCCCGGCTTAATTTTCTCAGTTCCATGCCTTTACAGAGCCCGGTCCATCCTACAAGCTTTTTTTTCCCCCCCATCCCCTGGCACACTGCATTATTTCTTTACATTCACACAAGGCACAGTGCGGAGTGGAGGAGGAAGGGAGGGTGGGAGAGCAAAGAAAACCCAAGGACAAGCCCCGGCAGCTTTGTGCACTGCCAGTGGCACCCTCCCCGGAGAACAAACTTTACATTTCCAGAAACAATTGCTGCTGCCTGGGAGATGCTCGGGCATCGGCCAGCAGAGGCGCGTCAGGAGTGGCGAGAGGCCGGGCCTGCTGCTCCTCTGGCCGCTAATCCTTCAAAGGGCCAGGGCAAGGGCCAGCTGTTGCCATCTTGGGTAGGAAATCCACAGAGCAAATTCACTACAGGCAGGGGCAGGGGCCGGGGCCCGGACCAGTTCTAACTAGCCTCCCTCTCGAAATGACATCGTTGCTGCCTCCGAAGTAGGTCAGGCAGGAGGAGAGGGAAAAGGCTGCCGTGGCTTCATTTTACCGGGAAATTCAGACAGGACGGCGAACAACAGGCAGAGCCCTGACGTGCCTCCCCCACCAACCTCTCAGTACAGCCATTTCTGAGCGAGGTCAAATGAATTCCCTCTTCCTTCTGCTCAGCGGAGACAAGCGGGGAAGGAGAGGAGCCACCAGACAAGACAAAGCGCAGAGCTGCGCAGCGGTCCTTGTGGGCACGTCACCGGCTTGACCCAATCCAGCAAGAGCAGATGGAGAGGCCCTGTTCTCTCCCTGCCCCAGGGGCCAGACCGAGCCCAAAGAGCATCCTCCGCAGAGCGCCAAGCCCGCCCCCAAATCCCCACAGAGCCCCGACCGTTCTGCTGGTGCCCCTCAGGCCTGCTAACTCAGCAGAAGGGAAGGATTTTGCCCTCGTCGGCCCAGGGCCTCGCAGAGTCTAATGAAGTTACGGCAGACCTCGTCACTGAAGAACTAAAATGGGGGCGTGGAAAAGATGGTGGACTCAGTTCCCCGCCTTCTGAGTGTCTCCTCAGCTCAAAAGTGCCCACTGCATGGTGCTGATTTCCAGGGGGGTCTAAGCAGTTAGCAGTCTCAAGGACAGAAGAAGGACATCCCGTGGCCAATAAACAAAGCCAGGTTTATATGCCAGATGATTCTGAAGCACGCGTCTGCCTCACTGGAAACAGTCGCTCTTGAAGCGTCCCCTCAATGACCAGTGCCATGGGTCGCCCTCTAGAATGATGGGCCTCTATAGCTGGCTGCTGGTCTGGCTAGGCCTGGGGGGCCAGCAGACCCCCTACGTCAGCTGTAATTTCACTCCTTGAATAGGGTAAGCTTGGCTGGGACGACCAGATCACTAAAACAGAGGCGCACAGCCAGAGAGACGCTTATTCACGTCGGGCATCGGGGGACAGACTGCCCCTTGGTCGGCTTGGGCCTTCCCTGAGCCCTGCGGCCTCTCTGTGCTCCCCAGAGCCGATGCTGCCAAGGCCTTGATCATCGAGAATGACGATGAGGTTGGCACCAAGTACTTGCTGGGCACGTGACACAGGAGGGAGGCGTGAGGTGACTCACCCAACATCACAGAGCAGGCCCTCGAGGACCCCTTCACACCCACATCCTCCAGGCCTCCAGCCCCTCACCCTTCCAACTCCACCCAGACCCTCTCAAGAACAGGCAGAAGGCAAAGGCTAGAGGGCTGTTTCTTCCCCAATAAGCTACTTCAGTGAGATACTCAACGGTATTTCTGGCTTAAAATAAGGGGGGGGTGAGTCCTGGAGCTTTAGGGAAGAGCCCTTCCTACCCACGCAGACCTTTGGTGCAGAAGCCAAGGGGTGATAACTGTGCCACGTAGGCCAATGAAGAAAAGACACATAATTCTCCAAATCCTGCAGTAACTAATTAGTAACAGAGATAGGACCACTGAAAGTAAACCATCCATCAGGCCTAATGTTACCCCCAGACACTCGGGGCAGGGTGGAGGAAGGGCTGTGCTCCCCAGAGGACAGTCTCATTTCTGTCTGTTAGAAAAACCTTCAGAGAGGTAAATACAAGATCTCTTCCCACTGGAGCCGTTGTCTCCAAGGGCCTCATGCTGACGACTCATCACCGTGTTTTTAACATTAACCTGAAAACCATTTTTCCTGATTTAGCAAAGACACCCTGACCTGCCCAGCAAACACACTCCAGTCCTCACCCTGTGACTCTGGGTTACTTGGCTCGGGAGGCCGGAGGAGCCCCAGTGGAGGCCCACGGGGTTTCCTGGTTGCGGAGGGTGCGAGCCCTTCCGGACTCCTCTACCCGTGGCCGGGGCTGCTGGGACAGGTGGGAATCCCCCTTGAGGGGTGCTCAGAGCCAGCGGACACTCACGTGGAGCTGAAACGTTCTGTTCCGTGTTTAGGGGGAGGAGGAAGACGACTGGTATTTGAAAGCCCCATTTCAAGAATGTGAAACCAACACCCCTCGCGCTTCTGTTTTCCAAGGACCCTGTTCTGACCTCCTGCTGCCACCAAGCTTCAGACCGGGACCCACGGCGCTCACTGGAGGCTGGCGTGAATCCCGCTGGACAGGGGAGGGAGGGGCACCGGGCCCCCCGGCCTCTCCAGGTCCCTCTGGGTCTCCCCAGGCCCCCCAGCCCGCCCACGCGCCCCACCCCAGCACGCGCTACTCACTGAGGTCTTCCGCCAGCTGGACCCTCTTCCCCGTGAGCAGTTTCACCTTCATTTCGCTGTCTTCAGCAAAGTCTTCCAACACCTCTTTGACGTTCTTCTCCAGCCGCCGGACTGTTCAAAGCAACGGGGAAATGTGAGCCGAGAGGCCCCACAAACAAGCCTCCTCAGGGTCAAAGTCTCAAACACGTCTCTCGAGCCCTCCCGCGAAGGCACGGCGGGACAAGGCTTGATGCCGAGAATGACCAAGGCCCGTCTGCAGGCTCGGCGCGGAGAAGAAGCTCGGCCAGCCCCAACCCAAACCCCTCCTTTTGACAAAGGAGGAAACAGAGGCCAGAGAGGGAAGGTGGGACGGGCGCTCTGGCCCTGCCTCACCTTCAGTGTTGGTGAGCTGCTGCCGCAAGGTGTTGGCCGTGATCGACAGCATGCGCTGGATGCGCCAGAAGAGGACGACATCATTGCACTCCAACTGAAAAGGCCAAAAGTCACGGCGTGAGCGACTGTGGATGGTGACGGCGGGCTTCTCCTGCCCCTGTTGAGGCTCGGGCGCCCCAGCATGCAGCCAAGAGCCACGGGAGGGAGGCTTCCGCCCCGCCCCTTCCAGGTCATGCCAGAGTCACTTGCATAGTATAAGAAAACCAGTCATTTAAAATTCAACCTTTGCTCTACATGGAGAAGCCTGGCAAGTTAGGAAATGACGTGAAAAGCTCGCTGTCAGGGCAGCTAGTTGGTGCAGTGGATACAGCACCGGCCCTGAGTTCAAATCCGGCCTCAGACCAAACACGTGACACTTAACTAGCTGTGTGACCCTGAGCAAGTCACTTAAACCCAATTACCTTAAAAAAAAAAAAAGAGAAAAGCTCGCTGTCCTCACGGAAGGGGCTCAAATAATCCATGCAATTTCTCTTTTAGAAATGAGGGAATCAGGTGGAAAATGCCCAGACCTGGGCCTCGACACAGCTGGCCCTGGTCAGGCCTAGGGGTGGGGCATCCCGGGCGCCATCACAGTGCAGAAGAACAGGGTTCTCTTCCCGGTTACCGAGGATACCGAGAAGCTCAGGCCCATGTCATGGGGAGGGGGCGGGCGGGGCCCACAAGCATCCTCCAGCCTCTGCTAGAACACTGACCTCAGAGTCCACAAAATGCCTCTGGTAGTAATAAAAGCCTCGGCGACAGAGATTGCAATGGCTCAGGGCTGTTTTCAAGAAATGCCTTCTATAAACCTGGTGCCACGTGTCCTTAATCTGAAAAAAGAGAAAAGGCAGTGAGCCCTGGAGGTCAGTCATAGTCACCTGGAATCAGGCGGCCCTGGGTCAACCCAGCTCTCCCTCTGTGGACCCAAGCTTCTGGATCTACGGGCAAGTTCTCCGGGCCCAGACGCCAAGGCACCTGCTGTAGCCACACTCAGGCACACCTGTACCTGCCCTCTGGGCAGGGCAGGGAGCTGAGGCTGGGCCCCATGGCCAGCCAGGTGCAGACTTAGGCCTCCCGACTCCAGGTCAGGCTCAGCAGAGACCCGCCATGGCACCCGAACGCAGAAGTGACCTGCCATGAACGGCTGGGACTCACAGATACCAGTTCAGCCAAAGCTGATGATGCCCCTTAATTAAGTTGGAGGCACCGTGTAACTGCCGGGGACACCAAGATGCACCTGCCTCAGTCTCTCCAGAAGAGCCAGGACAAATGTCCAGACAGAGAGGACACACTGGGGACTTCTGGAGGGAGAAGCCAAGGGGGGTGTGCAATGCAGGTACAGAGCAGTGCCTCCAGAAACGCGTGGCAAGGTCAACCTAGCCCATGGCTGCCCGTCAGTTCTGGCAGCAATCAGGGCTAGGCAAGCGGGGAAGTCATGGGAAAGGAGGCTGGAGAAAAGAGAACTGAATGCCCCCCACTCCCGCTGGGGGACTCCGGCTCCCTCCAGGCCTCAGGAGGATGACTCGGGCATAGCGGTGAAAGGAGGACGTCTGGGGAAAAGATGCTGAAGGCGGGGAGATGAGTTAGGAGCTTTTCACACTGAGTAGGTGCAAGAGGGAAGCCAGGAAAGCCTGGACGAGGGCAGAGGGCATGGCAGTGGCCCGAAGAGACTTGCTGAAGATGGGGCAGGGACAAAGGACACCCACAGAGACAGATAAACAGACACCAGGCTCATCTTGCACACCAAGGCTTCCAAATCCAATCTCTTTATACACATCTTCAATTTGGACAACTTCCCTCCTTCGTTTTGTTAAAATGCCCACGTTAATGGCCATTTGGACTTAGAACGTCTAACTGTGTACCTTTAACTTGCCCTTGGGAATTGGCAGAAATAATCAGGACCCATTAAATCACGGACAACCGAAGAACCCTTCTTTACCTGTTATGTAAATTTATCTCCTAAATTCACTACCAACTTTTAGAGGAGTTTCATAAAAACTGATCTGATTTTCACAATTTTTGGTTGTGAAATTCTTCTGCCCTCTGGTGGACTCATTAATAAGTACACTCAGAGTTACATCAGTGACAGCAGCTTCCAGGACTAGAGAGAATTGATGTCTAGCTCAGCATTCCTAATCTGATGATGGCATCTGGCAGATTCATCTTCCCAGGCCTGTTTTCCTCATGCTAATATCACAGATGATTAATTACTTCTCGAATATCATCTACCTGAGCAGCAGGAAACGATGCCCAAAGTGGGCTCTCAACATTACAAAAAGCTAAACACAGACTGAGCCCACCCTGCTCTCTAGAAACGGAACGAGTCATCGTTTTACCGAAAAAGATGTCTCGGTGAGCAGAAAATCCTGCTGTGTCCTGCTTTTTGGAATAACCCTAGGCTTTGTTTCCCTGTATGTTCACGCACAAAGTGATGCAAAGCCCAGCAGGAGGTGCGGCCACCACGGCGGCCTCATCCGTCAGACTGCTGGGGGTCATTACCAAACATGGGTCCACTTCGACTCCTCGAGACTCCAGGTTCTTGCGGACCGTGGTGATCTCATCGCTGGCGAGATAAGCCGGATGCTCCTCGTTACACTTTAACATCTTCTCCAATTCATTTTTGGTTTCGTTGTGAATAGACTTAAAATTTAAAAAAGCAATGCCAGTGAATACACATAAGACTTTAATTGTCACTTTTCACACAGAAGACAGAAAGGCCTGGACTTTAAGCTTGACCCTGATCCTGATCAGGCAGGCTGGTGGCCCCCAACACCTCCAGGGTGGCTGGAACCAGATTAAAAGGTAACTGGGACACACTGAACAAAATAAATAAAAAGACAGCAGACCAGAGATCAGGCTACTCTGGGGTTTCCACGTCCATGTGCAGCCCAGCCTGGGGACCCTTCTGGGCATCCCGGGGGCCTCTGTTCCCATTCGAGTCTGACACCAGGTACAGACCACCAAAAGCACGGGTGGCCGGTCGCTGGCCGACGACCACACTGCCTCGAGGGCCTTGTGTGATGTGTCCCGAGTGGACCTATGGGCGAGGCCAGGGAGCCTGCGGTCTGTGAACTTGGATGGAAAAAAAAAATTACAGCTTTATTTTCACTAACTTCTAACTCAGAGCTTATTCCTTGGGGCCTGCGAGCTTGTACTTTTCACACTGTTGTAACTCTACCTAAATATACTTCTTTTCCTTTTGAGACCCTCTGTATTTATTTCACACATTTAAAAGCACACTCCTGAGAAGGGAGGCTCTGCTGGACCAGCGCCCACAGACCCAAAGGCAGCGTGCCCAGGAAAGGAGGATCACGTCTCACTGTTCTGATGAGGAAGGTAAGTGGAAACAGCAACCTTCAGCAGACAGCTGTGACCCGGCAAAGGCGTTTCCAGCAGCTCTGCCGAGGCTCAGCCCCATCCACTACCAATTCCCTTCCAGGCCCCTCTGATCTGTCTCCTTCTTAAAAGGTTCAAAGAGTCGAGTCCTGCCTCAGCCTCTAATCCCCCCCAGCCCGAAACAAACAGCGTCCCAAACCGTTCCATTCTTCAGTGCTTCAAAATGCACAGCCGAAGGAACTGGGGCCCACCCAGAGAAATGTGCCTCCAAATGGGGGACAGTATTTTTCCCTTAAAACCCTCAAAGTTTCCTTTTTATACTATCAGCTGGCCTTTTTACTATACTCACTGTCTTTTTTCAAAGGCTGAAAAAATTTGGAAAATTATTTTTAGCTACTGAATCAAATGATTATCATGGCAACAAGTGAGAATGAAAAAAGCAGCCCAGTATGGCGGCTGAACTGAGGCCTCTGGCCCACCGCAAACACAAGGCCACCAGCAGGCGACAGCCCTTACCTGTTCTTGGGTCCGTCCCATCCAGTTCATCCACCTCTTTTTCCAATCTGGACCCACCATGTTTTCGAGGACGGCTTCCGCTAGAACATGGAATTTTTAAATGAAAAAAACCGAGAACATGAAGTTCATTTACTCTTACTAAACTTTTCTGGCATGATAGTGACATGTCTGCTAGCCTCCTTATCTTTCAGTCCTCCATCAGCTCAAATTCAAATGAAGATGAAAAAATTCAAATACAGGGCCACCGGTGGCATAAGGCTTCAGATACAATTTGGCTGGAGGCAAGCTTAACTGCCTACAAACATCAGAACTGCGTATGGATTCAGCATGAACTGCACGGAAAAGTTTTCCACGGCAGCTTCCCGGTGACTGTGAGGTCTCGGGATGCGGTGATTTGCTCCTGAGTCACTGGAAAGCACAGGTCAGAGAACCCAGCACCAGAGGCGGCCTGGCCCCTCGCCAAGGCTGACCTTCCTGTCTCCTCCAGAAGCCTGCCCCCTGCCCTCCCCCTCCATCACTAACCATCCCCCTCTCCCCGTCCTGGACGATCCCCAATCGCCACAAACATTCCCAGCTCGCCAGGGCCACGTCTCTCTCCCCTTTCCTGGTGAGCTCCAAAACACATGCCTCCACGTCCGCCTCCTTTCCCCTCAGCCCTCTCCTAAACTACCAGTAACGGCCTCACTGGCCAGCACAATGGCTCTCCCTCTGTCCCCGTCCTCCTCGGCCCCGCGCTGCCCAGGGCACTGCCGATCAGTCGCCCCGCTCCTGGCTCCCCTCTCCCCTTCTCAGCCCCTTTCTCCTGATCCTCCTCCACGTCACAGCCGCTGACCACGGCTGCCCCCAGGGCCCTGTCCGAGCCCTCCTCTTTATGCCGTCTCACTTGGCGGCCTCAGCTGCTTTCACGTGATCATTGGTTGTTTCTAAGCAGGTGGTCCTCAGATCTACTTATCCGGTCCTAATCTCTCTCTCCCCACCTCCAGTCCTGTTTCCCTTCAAACCCTTCCTTCCTTCCCCCACCTAGCTGTCCTTCCTGACTTCTCATCCCACTCACCTGCTGCCAGGTTTCCAGCAGCCCCACCCTCTTCCCAGAGCGGCCTCATCTCACACCTGGATGGCAGCAGCAGCCTCCCCTTTGGCCTCCCTGCCTCAAGGCTCTCCCCACTCCAGTGCAGTTCGGACCCCGTCCAATAAACTCCAGGACCATGAAACTCTCAGCCTAGCTCTCAGGGCCCTCCCTCCATTTACACCTTGGGACAGTTCGCTCCCTTCCACACACCTGACGGGACAGTGACCTAACGATCTTCCCCACTTCTGGAGCCTTCCCTGTGAGACGACGTGCCCTTACCCTAAGCACACACCCTTCTGGGATGGGCAGAGGCGCTGGCCCACGAGAAGGGGAGCCTTTCTCGGGGTGTCCAGTGCTTAGCCCGGTGCGGGGCAACGGGCCTTTAACAGACGCCTGTTGACTGGGACGTCGTGACATGAGGAGAAGGACACAGTCTGGACCCTGCGTCAGCCCTCCAAGACCCCGTGTTCTCCACGCCTGGCCGGGCAGTGGCGTTGGAGCGTCCTGGCTCTACTCACTGTCCCGGAGCCGCCCGCGGAGGGCTTCCTCCATGAAGAAGATGGCGGCGTCCCACTGTTGCTTGTCGGTGATGGAGCGGTCCTCCAGGGCGTTGTGCTGGATAACCCTCTGAAAGCAAGAGAGGGTGGCCCGTCAAGCCAGCCAGCAACCCCACCGCCTCCTCCCCGAGCTCCCTCCTCCGGCCCGCGCACGGCTCAGCCTGGCCCGCCGGCCTCTAGGAGGAGGACCGCGACCCACCAAGCTGTCCTCGGCAAAGTCGTTCCACTTGTGCCGCTTTACGCTCTCCTCCTTGACTGCCTGCTTGAGCTTGTCAAAGATGTCGTCGTGTTCTTTTCCTTTCGGCTCAGTCATGAAGCGAGAAAACTCTTCCTGCAGCGTCTCCCAAGCCACCTGCACTCGAAGAAGAAGAGAGACAGACGCGCTGCAGACCAGACACACGGACGGGAAACAAGCCTGCTCTTCCCCAACGGGCAGAACCGCCTCCCTCCAGCACCGAAACCTCTACCAGAAGCCGGGGCTCGTCCCGGAAGGGAAACGGCCAGGAGAAGCACTCTAAAAACCTCCATGACAAAACACACCCAAACTGCCATCCAAAAAGCTATCGAGCTCTGTAAATTTGGACAATTAAAAACGTTTGTTCAAGACCCGTAAGCGACAACGAGGATGAACCCTCCTTCCTGTGTGCTGCACCCACTTTAAGGCTCTATCACAGAACGCTTCCAACCCTCTGCACGAGAAGAAGGCCAGGGGAGGGGGAGGGTGCATAGGCAAGGACCAACCCCTTCCTCCCCTGCCTCCCCTCGGACAAGGGAACAACCAAAGAATGAGAACCCCTCAGGCCTGGAACCGGGTTGGAGATAACAAGCAGCCCCCCCCCCCCCACTTTTCTGATCCAGAAAGAGGCAGAGAAAACGGTCCTGGGGCCGACCAGACATCAGGGCATTAAATGTCATCACAGGCCAAAGAAAGTCCCAAAGGACTGTGGTGGTCATGGCTCCTTCCAGGCCAGAGCTAATGTCTGGGAAAATGGGCGGAGAGGCCCAAAAGGAGTGGGGAGAAAGGGGCAGAGGGAGGCACGCGCCCAGACCATCCCCATGGAGGAGCCCTCGGCAAGGCCAAGGCCGCAGCGCCCCAATGCCCTGTGTGCCTCTCCCGGACCCAGTAATTCTGCTGTGAATCAACCTTGCCAGGTGGATGAGCTCACCACCTCATTCTGAACTCCTCATCTTCACTCAGGAGAGGCATTTAAACACAGTTTGCATTCAGATTTCACAGGAAATTGAGTGCCCGAGAGGAAAAACGATTTTCTCACGCCAAGAGCCAGTTAAATTGGGGCTGAGATGCTGTCCTCCAGACATAAAGGTCACTACATGGATGGCGTAAAGCATCGGCCCCCATGCAGACCCAGGCCCGAAGGACAGATGGGCATCCGGGGAGGCCCAGAATGACAATGGTAAAGCAAGGACCAGAAAGCCCCAGGCACAACTGTGTGGCCTGCTCTACCCTTCGGAAGATGCTCTGACCCACGGGCTGAGGGACATCCCAACCTCCACTGCCTTGGCAGGCAGCTGCTTGTCGGTCCATTGCTTCAGCTTGATGTCCACCGTGGTATTAAAAGTCCCCGAGTTCATAGTCTGGGCAGCAGGCAGGTAGATGTTTTCAATCACGTGGGTCGACACCCTCTCCCACAACATTTGCTGGAGGATCTCCTCCCTGAAATAAGGAACGTCGTCAGGACAATTGTGGACTCTGCAGGGTCCCGTCATCTCAGGGGAAGCAGACGGGAGGGACACAGGCTGCACCTAGGCTCGACTTTCCCACCCAGTCGTCGAGTGCCCCCAGGCGCCACCCTCGTCACGCAGGGTCCGTCCCAGAGAATAATGACATGACCCACGTAGAAGTCATCCAGGGTGCACCAGAAAATACCGGTTTGATAGATCCACTTTTTTCCTAATCTCCAAAGATATTTGTCTGGTGACTCAACCGTGCCTCCCTCCCAGCCTGGAGAGCCCTCTGGGGTGGATCCAAATTAATTACTAATTAAATCCCACAGGCATTGACAAAGTAAACACAAACTATTAGAGTCAAACAGATGTTGACAGTCTCCTTTTGAAATGGAAGCCCACTAACAATGGGAGGGAACCAGAAACGCTTCCACCCCCCAGCATCTCTACAGCTGGTGCCCTCCACGTGCGGGCACTGCGCCAAGCCCTTTACCAGAAAGATGGGGATGCTGGGAGGCCCCGGTGAAGAGGACGTGCCCTCCGGGCCTAGGGGACAGCGTGCACAGGTGGATGGGGGATCTGCAGCTAGCCAAAGAGGCCGGAAATGGATGCTGCTGCTACTGACCCATGACACAGGAATTTATCATTTCCATGTTAATTTACATGATACACGTAATGAATACACTCATACTTTAGTTTTCTCAAGAACTGTCTTTTCCAGGGGTAGCTAGGTGGTGCAACGTATAGAGCACTGGCCCTGGAGTTGGGAGGACTGAGTTCAAATCTGGCCTCAGACACTTGACACTTACTAGCTATGTGCCCTTGGACAAGTCACTTAACCCCAATTGCCTCACCAAAAAAAAAAAAAAAAAAAGAATTCACTAAAAAAAAAGGGGGGGGGCAGCTAGGTGGCACAGTGGATAGAGCATCGGCCCTGAAGTCAGGAGCACCTGAGTTCAAATCTGGCCTCAGACCAAACACGTGACACTTACTAGCTATGTGACCCTGGGCAAGTCACTTAACCCCAAATGCATCACCAAAAACAAAAAAGAAGTGCCTTTCCCAGCTCGTGAGTCAGACTCACAACGCGGCTTGAACTGGTTGGTCAAACCCCGACAAGGCTCACAATCACCGGCGTCCTTGTGCCTGCGAACCCAAAGACTGCAGGACCCATTCCCGTCCCAGAACTGGGGTCTGACCCCCAGGTAACGAGCAGCGCTGTCACCCGTGGGACTCAGAACTGCCGTGTCGTCCTCCGTTGGTGCGTGTGTCTGGGCAACCCCTCTGGCCCTGGGGACGACTGTCTGTAGTCCACGTTCCCCCCTCCCTTCCCGTTGTGATGTATGTGTGTAATCTCTGTCTTCACTTCAGCAAGGTGGAATTCTGAACCGGAGAATTCCCGATTTACAAATCTGTTCCTCACAATGAAACTAATTAATGAAACAGCTGCCCGATTACTGGCACAGCGTGTCTGGCCAGCTGTTTCCTCATTCTCGGGTTAGAGACTGGCTCAGTCAAACCCTGCTAACACCCTGAAGGGGATCCCCAAAGCTCTGGGGTTCACTGTCTACTCTTCCCTCTCTCAGCACCCAACTTCAACAACTGGGGGGACGGTGCCAAAGAAGAAACAAGCCCTTGGGAAGAAGAGAAACCCCTCTTTCCACAAAGTTCAAAGAGTGTCGAGAAAGGACTGGTTGATTGTCATGGCCTCAAATTCTACAGGGAAAACGAAGTCAGGAGACGTGGGAAACCTGGAGATTAAACTCTGAAAACATAAAAATAAGCAATTCCAATGACAACAATCCTGGGAGATTGGGGCTCTTATTCCCATTTTACAAAGTGGGGGAGCTGAGGCGGGCAGAGGTTAGAGGACTTGCGCAAGGCCCTGAATTCTGGTCTTGCTGACTCCAGGTCCAGTGCTCTATCCACCATGTCACCCAGATAATGAGATGTCTAGAAGTCACAGATGAGAGACGGAGTCAAGGGTGGCAGAAGCCTAGTGCCTCCTGCCTCCTGGATCCCCGCCAGACAGGGAGCAACTGGAGGGCAGGGTGGGCCTCTCTCTGTATCCCCAGGGCTTAGGACAGGGCCTGGCACAGAGCTGATATCTCTTCCCAAGGCCTAGCAGGGCACGAGCTGCCATGGCACATCCCGACTGACTCAGTGAGCTTCCACACCCTCAAGCCTCCGTCCCCCCATCTCAGACTCCTGAGCCTTGGAGGGAGAAGTCTCTGACGAGGTGAGATTTGCTAGGAGTAAATAACCAGGGCAAATATCCACGGGAGAAACCTAGGAAAGTGGGGACACGATTGTGACCCACCAATTCCTACAAGGCTCAGGGAGAAGAGATCAAAAGAACAGAAGGAAAGCCAGGAGAGCGTGGCTGCCCCTGCCTCCAAAGGGCAACCAAGAGAACAGGTTCATCCGTCTGTGCCGAGAGGCCTTTCAGTGAAAGAGCAATTGCCTCCAGGCTGGTTGGGACCAGACCAGGTGCCTCTGGAATGCCTTCTGCACTGGGATTTGGCTTGTTTTGTTGGGCTCCAGTGGCTGACTCGGGATAAAGGGATGGCAAGGAGCGGGCCCTGGATTCAAATCCCACCCTGACATTGGGCCACCATGTTTTCTCCTCTGTACTAGACGGCTTCTCCAGTCTGGCTCTAGAGCCTCTAATACAGAGAGGCTCCAGGCTCCCTCAGAGGGAGCCCACGTTTGCCTATGTCCCCTCCTGGCACGGCAGCTAGAGAGGTTCCAGGGGACAGCTGGACCACAAGGAAGTCGGTCAGGGCTCTAGACGCCGCCGGAGCAGATCCCTCCAACCTGAGGCAAATAAAAGCTCTGCATGGCTATTTTCACCACGAATGGCTATCAAGAGAGCTTCGCCACAAAGGAATTCCGAAGGGGGCTACCTTTTATTCCCCTACATCTGCTGCATTACAAAGAAGCTGTTTCAAAGTTTATACAGTGGATCTCACACCTCACAAAACCTGAAAACCCAGGACTGTACAAAAACATCCATTCCCTTTCAAAAGAATCCTTTACTTTAACATTTAAAAGACACTTTTTACTTAACGCACATAAATGTCTCTTCTCACTGGCTGAAGGGGGGCATGCCATGCATGCTTTGGGCAACACCTGGTGTCCCTCTGTTATGAGGGAGAGCTCCTTCTTGGGTTTCAGCGGGGTCATGTGTGACGGGTGTCCCAACCAAAAGATGTCAACACAATGTGCCATTTAAAAGGCAGGCAGGGCAGCTAGGTGGCACAATGGATAGAGCACTGGCCCTGAAGTCAGGAGGACCTGAGTTCAAATCTGGTCTCAGATCAAACACTTGACACTCACTAGCTGTGTGACCCTGGGCAAGTCACTTAAGCCCAATTGCCTAAAAAAAAGAAAAAAAAAAGAAGAAAAAAAAAAAAGAAAAAAGGCAGGCAGAGGGGCCTCAGAAGGAGCTCTACCCATGGGGGCGCAGGGAAGGCTGTGTGCAACAGCTGGTCCTGGAGGTCCAACATGGCAAGGGGAGGAGCTGGAAGGTGTGGAAGCGTGTCTGGAGAACAGAAAGGAGGCCTGCTAACCTAAGGGGAGGAGGAGAAAGATGGGCAAGCACCACATCACGAGGGGCTTCGAAGGCCAAAGTGTGGGGCGAGGGGAGGGGCCTACTATGTGCCAGACACTGGGTGAAGCTAAGAGGGCTTTGCATTTCATCCTACCAGTCGTGACGCAGCCCGGGAGCTTCCCGTCCTTTGGGGGCCTAGCTCGGCAGTCAGGAGGAGGAGGATTCCAGAAGGGAGGAGACCCCAAGGAGAACAAGCGGGGGCTACTGCGGGAATCAGCGGGAGGGGACAAGGGCCTGAGTTAGAGTGACGGCCATCCGAGCGGACAGAAGGGGACGGACTCCTGGAGGAATATGGGGAAGACAGACCGAAGAGATCTGGCCAGTGACTGGAGGACAGTGCAGAATCGGGGATGGCTCAAGGCCGAGAATCAGAGTCCTCGGAAAGGCGCCGGAACCCCAGACAAACGAGGAGGGTCAGGAACAGACAGGAGGCTCGTGGACGAGAGTGACGCCCCCAGGCAGCTGTGCCCAAACCTGATATGGTGGCATTTACCACCCGAGGAAAGAGAGCTAGAAAGACCTCCTCAGAAAAGACGAACCGTGTGCGGCTCCAACACTTACCAATGCTTCGGCGTCACCTGGCTCAGACTGATGACTTCATCCAGTATTTCATTCTTGGCTTTCTCAAAGAGTTCATTCTGGGCAATAAAAAATAAACACATTTACCTTTGCTGGAGGCCCAGGGAGTATGAGCAAGCTGCAATCCGGCAGTGACTCACTGCTGGAAAAGGGGGTGGGACAGCCATGCAGCCCGAGGTGGGCTAACCAGGCAAGCACCTGGGCAAGGCAGCGATTCCCCTGTAGTCACCAAGAGCCCACAGGAAAGCCTCCGACGGGGGCACGGCTGCGAAAGACCCTGGTGGGGCTGGGGCTAGCGCCCACAGAGATGTCAGCAAGGGCCAGGGGGACCGCCAAAAGGGGCGTGCCCATGGGCACTGCCACCCTGGAACACGAAGGAGCCAAGTCCTGCCTCGAGGAGAGGACTCCATCACGTGCATCAGAAAATGAACCACACACAAAAAAAAGAAAGTGCACCACCTGGCCCCGGCTCCCGACTCTCAGGGACGCTCCACTGGGTCGGCCTCTGCAGACCGTCCTCAGTCAGCGGCCGAGTCTTGGTTACAACGTTTGACTCCATCTGGCACAAAGCTATATCGTACCAGGGAATAACCGGGCTTTCCAATTCAGTGTAGAAAGGGCCGTCACTCAGAGTGCAGCACGTGTCACCTTTTTAAAGGCAGATGCAGCTTAACCGTGCAAAGACTGATTTCACAGGGCCTTTGTCAGGAATCACGTAAGGGCACAAGCAGAAGACGTCAAGTGAGGGAGCATTACCCGGTCAAGTTCTCGAAGACGGGGAAAGTTATTCTTCCATTCGGTTTCAAGGTTGAAACGCGTCGCTGAGGAAGGAAAAACATACATTAACCACTGTCTGACCAAAGCTGTGAAGAGCAGGCCAGACACGGCCGCAGTGAGAGGAGCTGGGAGACTCCGAGCCCGTCCTCTGTAGAATGGGTATGCTGGCGGCCCTGACCTCTCGCCACAGGAGGCCGTGCAGCAGTGAAGCCCAGCGGCTCCAGCCACCCTGAGCGCCACCCCCGGGAGAACCCGTCTCAAACAGTTTTCATCTCTCTCTGCTTCAACAGCCCGGGCCCACTGCCTACAGCAACGCTTCCCTTTGTCCCAGAGGTAAATGACCCGAATCCAGCTTCTCCAGTGTTTGAGGGCTCCAGACTAAGACCGAAGGAGCTTTCTAGGACCCCCTCCCACACTGCTGACTCCCAGTGAGGCATCCAGGGTATGCAGGGTCCTCTGAAAACTGGCAGGGAGCTGAAGCTCCAAACAAAACAAGCCTGGCAAGGACAGCGAGGGAAAGCGGCAGCCCGAGTCTTCCCAGTGAGGGGACGAGCCCCCCATGCCACACCCGACCAGACACGGCGGACCTGCTCCACTCCCCCTGACAAAAGCGGACCAGCGAGAAGCAGAGACAGTCAAGAGGGCACGCTCCCCTCCTGGCTGAGGTCCTGCCAGACCACATTTTGGTGCTAACAAGTGTTTCCTAAGTCACCGTCGGTCATCTTGGAAAGACTGTGGGAAGGCCAAACGCCCCAATTTTCAGAGGGGAAAAGAACGGAGTCTGCAAAGTGCTGAGCACAGAGCGTCCCCCGAGAGCTGTGACGGAGGCAGCCAGACCAGCGCCTCCCCTTTGGTGATGGGGCTCTCTGACCGGTGCGAGCTGTGGTCCCTGACCCCAGGGCCACTTGGGCTTAGGTGCAACCACCGACACCGACTTGCGGTGTGGCCGAGGGCAAGCGCCGAGGAGTTCCGGGCAACCCCGAGACCAAATTGTTGAGGGTCTGGGAGGGGCCAAAGGGAGAGGCAGGAGAATGCTCCCGCTGTGAGAGCGGACAGGCCTCCCAAACTCCCTGATCCTTCTGGATACAACGCCGTCTTCTGCCTCCTCCACTGTATGATGTTAAATTCAGCCACACACCAGACTCTTTGGGAGGCTGACTGTCCCTTAGTGTGTTAGCCCGTCCTCCTGGGTGTGTCCTCTGTAAATTTTAGTGATGAGAGGGCCAAGCACAGACCCTGTCGACGTCCTTCCAGAGGAAGAATCACCCATTATCGACAGCTCTCCAGCCAGCGCCGAATCCACCAAACTCCACTGTCCCACCTGCATCTCTCTGTTTTGCCCCCACAAGACCAGCACCGGCCTCTGTCGAAGGCTCTGCTAAAGTCCAAGTAAATGACAACTCCTGGCACCTTCCTCATCTGTACAAACAGAAATGGGGCCAGTCTGGCCCAACACATTCCTACTGCTCACTAACCGTCCTTTTAACAAAGTATCCTGGGACTTTGTTGGTAGCCCAGCTCCCTGTCCTAGAATCTATCAGCTTCCCTTTCGGGAAACTGAGACCAGGTGCACCTTTCACCCCTCCTGTCCCATGAGACGAGCTCGTCCCTTCTCCGCCACCTTTCAAAAATCATCTGCGGCGGCTCGGCAGCCTCGGTTCTGCTGGGCCCGGCACTCCCTTTGCTCTCTCGCTGTCTCTCAGCCGGCGTCTCTTCATGAACCTTCTCTGCTCTCCCCTGTCTGGGCCAAAGATCCTCACGAGCTTGGCCACCACGGTCTGGTTCCTTCTCAAGCACCGGTCTGGTCTCTCCCCTGATCTTCCCCTCCTTTCCCCACTGCTGCAGCTACTAAAACTCCCCTTGGACCACCCTTAGCTTACGACCAGGCCATGCGCTCTTCTCCTTAGGCTCCATTATCCGCCCTTCTCTCTCCTTCAGAGAGTGTCTTTGTGAGATCTCTAGTGAGACGCGGCCCGTTGCCCTCCGCAGGCTTGTCTCTCTTGTACTGCGAGCGTTTCACACTTGACATCTTCTCACCCAGGAGAATCTTAAGTCCATGAGATGGACCCTCACCCCCCTTGCTCTGGACCCTCAGAGAGCTTCTCTCTCCAATCCAGGGCGCAGAGATACTTCGTGGTTCTTCTCTGTCACCGTCATTTCGCAACAAGATTCCCGTCGTTTCCACCCCATGAGTCGGTTTTTCCCCGTCGGTGAGAACTGGACCCAGAACATCTGTGTCCTCTGTTCCACAACTTTAAAATCTAACATCATTAAAGCAAACCAATGGCCCGCTGGACTGGGGCACTGAGCGGGGAGTGACTGCCTCTGAAGCCATCTCTTTACTCACCGTGCCCTCTTCTGCCTATCAGCTGCTCTAAATGTACACTCCTCCGCTTTGCTGGAGACGGTGGGCAGGCTCCACTCCCACCGCCCAGCCGTGCCTCTGTGCTGGGCCCACTTCACAAACTCGCCTCCGCCCGCACTGAGCAGGCATCTGTGGTCCACACCGAGGATGGCACTACCTGCTGTTCTTCCCCCAAGGGCTGATTCCCAAATCTTCTCACAAGTGCAAACTGTCTGGTCTTTTAAATCCATTCGACTCCCCTCCCCCTGCCTCGTTGAGAAAGAGGGAAACACCAAAGCCCCTGGACTGTGTTTGCGTGTGGCCAAGCACCGCAAGTCCCCACACTGGCCACGTCCAGCCTCGCCTCGCCGCGCCTCACTTGTGGCCGCCCTGCTCCCCTTTCCTCCTGCCTCTGTGTCGAGTGGTATGTCTTTCTGTAAACAGCTTCCCCTATTCGGCCAGTCAGATGATAGGTGGGCTCCAGCCCCTGCCATCCCTTCCTCTTGGTTCCTATTTACCTCCACTTGCTCACCCCAATCTCCCCGGGCTGCAGCGCTCTCCTCTTCTCCTACCTTTCCATCCTTCTTTTAAGGTCATCACAACATAAGGGAACAGGCCCAGGCCCCATCTTATCAGACTCCTGATGACCCCGACAACAGGACTCTGAGGGGACACACGTCCATCTCCCCATGTCAGAACTTAAAGTGTTTCTCCTTGTTAGCCCTCTATCACTGTTTGCGCCCATTTACCTTTCTGTTTCTCGTGACTCCTGTGTGTGCACTTCAGAGTTCCTAGGGAGCTCTGATCTTTTCATCAGGAACGTTTAGAAGTCTTCTACTTCACTAAAGATCCACTTTATCCCCAGCTTGACTGCGAAGATTATCTCTGTAAACCCATATTCTTTTCTGAAGGAACATCATCTTCCAAGCTCTCCACTCCTTCACTGTGGGGGCTGCCAAATCACGTGTGATCCTGACTGTGGTTCCTCCATGCTTGAATTCTTTCTTTCTGGCTGCTTGCAGTATCTTTTTCTTTGGCTTTGAAGTTCTGAATTTTGGCTATAATGTTTCTGGGAGTTTTCATTTGGGGGCTTCTTTCAGGAGGCAACCAATGGATTCTACTCTTACTTGGCCCTTTGGTTCTAACAGATCTGGGCAGTTTTCTTTTATGATTTCTTAAAATATGAAGTTTAAGATTTTTTTTTTGTCATAGCATTTAAATAGTCCAATGATTCTTAAATCATCTCTCACTGATTTGTTTTCCAGGTGAGCTGTTTTTAGCAAGACATACCTCAAACGTTCAAAAATATCTTCTACTTTCCACAAGTCTTCTGACTTGAAAAAAATACATATTTCTTGTGGTCTCACGGAGTTGTTCTGGTACATTTCAATTTTTAGAAAATCTGTCACACAGTAAGGTTTTATACCTCTTATGCCATGCTGTTAATTCCCTTTCTAATTCTTTCTTCCATTCTTCTTATTTCTTTTCCTATTTTTCCCTCTGGTGCTCTCATTTCGACTATAGAAACGTTTTAAACTTTTCTTTTTTCAAGTTTTCGCTTTATCTCTTCCTGGAATTCTTGCTGAACTTGTGCCCAAGCTGTGTTTTAGTTTGGGGCTTTGCTTACAGCTGTTCTGGAGTCATTCCCTTCCTCTGGGTTTGTGTCATGTGTGCCTCTGCCACGATAAGAGCTTTCTAAAGTGGGATTTTGTTTACTCACTCTTCCCACCTGGCGCACTTCTGATGCCAAGGACTCAGCTCCTCTCAGCCAACTGGGAAGCTGGGATGGTTCAGAGGGACAGAACAGGAGACTCCCTGAGACTGCCTAGGATTCCGGCCCTAGCTCCTCTGCCGCAGGCTCTAGACTGGCCTAGAGGCTGGACCTGAGGCTTTGCTTGGCTCCTGGGGGCGGAGGTGCACTTCTGCTTCCCTCTAACCCGGCTCCTTGCTCCGTCCCTGGCCTGGGACCTACCACCTCTAGGTGCTGGTCGCCTCCCCAGCCCACCCTCAGTCTGTGCCCGAGAGCCGGGCTGTGAATGACAGAGCCGCCAGCCGGTTCCTACTTCTGCCCTCAGCCCAAGGTCGGGCCCCTCTGGGCTGGGTTGGAGACCACTTCTTGCCCTGGGATATAACCTGTGTATCTCCCTGTGTGGGCTGTTCCTGGCTAGACACTGTTGCCAGCAGGCACGTGCACACACACACTCAAACTAGCTTAACAACCACTATTAAAAGTGTGGAAGGAGCGTGCTTGGGAGCTCGTGACGAACACACGCCTGGCGCGCTGGCACCTCACTCTGAGAGCTAACTCACCTTTGAAAGAGTCTGCCTGCTGCTCCACGGACTCGCGCACCATCTTCCAAAAGCAGTCGGACACCGCAAGGCTGAGGTTCCTGGTCGTCACCTGATGGGCCTTCAACATACTGGTCCTGTGGGAAAATCACAGGACACAGAAGAGATGGAAACGAGCCCGCCTGAAATCAGGCAAATCCAAAAGCATTTTCAGCTGAGGCTCAAGGGCAGCTGGGACGGAAGCCAGGAGCGGTGGCAACGGCTCTCCGTCTGGCTGTCTCTCCGTCTCTGTCTCACACGCATACAAACACACACACTCACTCAGATATTCACCAAGCTACTCATCCAATAATACGTAGATAACACAGAAGAATTATAATACAGATGATTAAGAACCTGTGGGAGGCAGAATCCAAGACAAGGAGAAACAAACTCGCTGGCTGGCACGTCTACATTCAGATGCACCAGCTGGCGAACGAGTAGGGTGAACCAATTAACCAATCGATCGAGCCATCGATTGCTAAGCACCTGTTCGGCCCCTGCTATGTGCAGACACTACACTAGACTGGTTGCCGAGGACACACAGAGGCCCCGAGGAGCTTCCACTCCATCAGCAGAGACAACATGTACGGGAATAAGGAGAGGGTGGTGGGGGATGGAAAGGGCTCCAGGCAGAGGGGAAGATGGGAGCGTCATGGACGAGCAGGCCCACTGAGGGCAGGAAGGGGATAAGGTAGTTTGGAGTCCTCTGAGTAGGGAGGTGACTGGGTCATGGGACCGGATGGGGAGAGGCTGGAGGCAAGGAGGCCAAGTGGAGGCCGGTGCAACAGTGCGGGAGAGAACGGATGGGGCTGACGAGGAGGGCGGTCAAAATGTGAGTGAAGGAAGGTGGGGGTGTGAGAGATGGTGCGGCAGCAGAGCTGATAGGACTTGTCAAATGACTGGACCGGACGGTCACCCCAGGGCTCCAAAGGTGACCACAAGCACAGGGACAAACAGCTCTAGAAGCAAAGGCTGAGGGTATCGCTACAGATGAGGAAATGTAGGCCCGGTGAGGAGGTGGTACTGGCCATGGACTCAGACACAGAAAGGGGCATGGGTGGATCTGAATTCAAGTCTTCCCTTATCCCCCACCCCTAGACATGCTAGGCCACGCTCCCTCCTCCCAAAGAAATTCTGTGGCACGCACGGGGGGAGGGGAGACTGCGAAGGCGCCCCAGGGGAGGGGAACCCCATCTCCTGAGAGGGAGAGGTGCGGATGCTTGGTGAGTCCTGGGTCAGCAGCGCGCGGGGCTCGACCGCGGTCTGAGGACACCGTGCAGCCCAGGCTCAGCCCCCGGAGGCCTTAGCCCAGGAGGGGCTCGCCCTGGGCACTTGGGCCTAGACAGCAGTCAGTAACCCCTCGGGTGGTCTGTGCCCACCCCCGTACCCCGCCCCACACTGGATCACGGGCTCCACGACACCAGTAATACCAACAGAACGTCCTGTGAGCCCCTCGCTCTCTGTGGTTCTCTGCTAACAGACAAGCTGGTCCACTCACTTCCATAAACAGAGGGCAGAGGGCTTCCTCTCTCAGGCCAGCCCGGCCACACGGAGTCAGTGTTAAAACCAGAGGTCTTAGAAAACATGAGAGAGAACTAAGGTTTAAAATAACACCCTCATGTGTAAAAAAATTTACTTAAGCCTTGTGGAATTCCTTAAAAACGCAAGTAATACACCTACTTTAAGAGTTTAGAGTTCTGGAAAAATTCCTCTTCGTAATCCCTGATGGCCTCAATACTTTCAGAGCTGTTTCCTGGAGGGAAAGGACAGTGACAGAATCTTTAACGAACAGTCAAAATCAAAAGCAAACCCAATCAGTTAATCAGTGCGTACCTTTTCCTGTGACAACAGCAAAGTAACCCAGAGCTTTCATTGGGAAAAGTTTTCCTTCAATTATCTGCTGAATCTATTGAAACAAACACATGGCAAAAACAAGTTGAGAAAGCTGACCACACGTAACAGAGGGCAGGAGGAGGCGTGCGACCAGAAGGGGCAGGAGCCAGCCGGGAGAGCCGATGCCCCGGGGGCAGGCACCCCTGGAGCGGGTGGGTTCTGGCCAGTTCATCTGTGCCCACCGCGAGCTCTGGACACCCAGACATTTACTCATCTCCTCTGGCCTCAATTTCTGCCTGGCAGGGCTAAAACTCTCTGGTCTTGGGCTAGCACCCCTGAGAAACCCGGGTGTCAATCATTTATCTGATAGTGTCAAAGTCAAACACGCCTCTTTTTTTCTCTTGGATGCCAAGTTGAGGCACAGTGGCGCATTGTAGAAATGGCACCCAGGTGTGGAGCACCGCCCATGACGCTGAATTGGGAGGATGTTTAGTTGGTTTTGCTGAACTTCTCCCTCATTTATTCTTTTGTTATAAGGTTTGGGAAATGAAGCTGATATAAAAATAAAAAATACCAACACAATTTTATGAATCAGTCTGTGTGCAATGGAAAGGGAGTCAGAAAACCCAGGCTCTACGCTACCCTGCCATGGCTGGCCAGGTCAGGGGCTGGAGTGCTTGGAATACAGGAGGGGCTTACTTAACGCTTTCTGACTGACTGAGTAATCGGAGGGGAATGAATTTGGAATGAGAAACCTTAGGTTCACAACATGGGTCACTTTAACCAGGTCACTCCTACTCTGTGGACCTCAGTTTCTTTATATGTACAATGAAAGGCTCAGACAGGTGTCTGCTTAAGCCCCTGCACTTCTAAATACAACAGCCACGGTCTGTTCAGCCTTGACGCGCGCAGCTGTGAAACGGGAATAACAGGCTGCGTCTTGGCACCAGGCCGAGTGGGAGGATGGCCGGGACATCTGATATGGAACCAGTGGAAGCCTGGATTTGACTGCTAGGTCTAAATACTGACGAGTTCTGTGGAGCAAACCACTTTCCTCATTGGGAACGCGGGTCATTATGACTGACCATCCAGGAGCCCCCTGCTCCGGGGTCGCCCGGGCCCTGGACGTGGTCTGGAGGCCAGATTCTTCCTGGTGGGCAGCACGGTGAGGTGTCCCGGGAGAGGCTGCATCGGTGATTCTCTCTAAGGAGATGCAGGGACGACCCGACCACATCCCAGGCTTCCTACCCCTGGGGCCAGGTTCTTGGTCCTTTTGGAGAGCAGCACCTTGAGAGGTAGGGGATGGGCGAGGGGAAGGCGTCCCACACCTGCGACCTACCTGGGCTGTGTGCAATTCTGTAAGCTAGAGCCTAGGGACATAAAAGCATGTCCACGTCTACCATATCCTCCATTTAAGGAACAAGGCCCTGGAAGTCCGGCACGCCTAAGTGGCACGACAGCTCTTGCTCATTCCCAGGGCGCCAGTGACCCTCCCTCACAGCCAGGAGGCTTCACCCCTCGGCTTCCTCCCTCCTCTCGCCCCCGGGGCCCACGGCCAGCCCTTACCCTGCTGGGACTGGCCACGTTCTTCTCTGCCAGGTCGACTTTGGTCAGCACAAATATCGTCCTTCTGCCATGAGGGTCCATCTGGCTGACCAGGTCCGTGACAATGCTGCGCTCGGCATCTACAGACCCATCTGCAAGGAACAAGGGCCACGTGAAGCGTCCACAGGCTCCTGGGGACGACACCCTATGCACGCCTCTGGGTTCCTTGTCTGCTTGTACTTATGGGATGAAGCCTAGGGAAAAGCCTACAGTCTGCAGTGAAAATCCTCAGCTCCCAGGAGACGGTGAGAGACACCTTCCCGTGCGCTCCTTTGGCGCTCCTGTGCTGAGGACAGGGCTCGGCAAGGGGGTGTCGCCTCCAGGGTTCCTTTTCAGAAGGACATTCTCCTTCTCCAATTCACTGCAGGAGCTGTTAACCTCCAGATCTGCAAGTCTACCCGTCTAGCCCGGCACGAATGAAAGGGAGTTTGGCCTGCCCTTCTCATCAACATCTTTTCGGTTACTTCCAGAAGACGGTAAACTTACGTCTGACCGTGAGAACCCAGGGGCACCACAGTCCCTTCCTCAAGCCTCTACTCTCAGGCAAGATCACCTGGGGACTCTCAGACAGCCCAAAGGATGACAGCCAAGACTGCCCCAAGGAACACGGGAGAGCCCGAGCAACTGTCTCCCCACGGCATGTTCTGTCTTCTCAAAGGAAACCTGGGGCAGGGGCCGGGGGGACGAGAGAGGGGACAGACACAACACCCATCGCAGCAGCAGGGAAGGACTCTCCGAGTCTCTTGATTTACCTTGGATACAGAGGATGATGGCGTTGGGGTTCTGCATGTAGGCTTTGCTGATGCTGAAGATCGTCTCTTTTGTGTCCGGAGCCATGCCCGACGTCACCGTCTTGAAGAAGAGGTGGTAATTAAAGGTGACTCATCTTTTCCACACTGGAAACACAGAACAATTCTTCTACACGCTTAAAGTATACTCACATTAATGACCCCAGGTAAGTCTACCAGGACCATCCTCTGCAGTCCAGGCCCTCTGACGTTCAGAGAGATCGTCTGCACAACACCACCAGAATTAAGTCAGTCTCCTCCGTCGTGGACATGCCGATGAATACTACCACCCGCTGCCCCCAAGCACATGGTTACATCCCGTCGCGCTGAAAGCCGTTTAAGAGCCAAGCATGCCCAGCACGAGCAGGCGAGATGACCCCAACACAGCATCCCTCTGCGACTCCTTTGGAACGACAAGCCCGGAACCCCCGGGCTTCCCCTTACCTCGGGGCTCACGGTGCAGCCTTCCTTCACGTTTTTCCTCATTCGGAGCTCTATCTCTCGCCTTAATGCTGCAAGCTGTTTTACCAAAAACCAAACAAGAGTCAGAAAATCTCCACTTTGGCAACACAGCCCTGCCTGGGCGAGGAACGTCTCATGGTGTTGGGCATCATCATCCCACCCGAGAGCACGACTTGCTTTTTATTCATAGTTAACCCTTGAGTAAATGCTCTACTGAATGAGTTTAAGCAGGCTGGCTAAAAGTCAGTGATTTCTGGCCATCCACAGCCGGCCCCCGTCTTGTTTTCTCACTTACGTCTTCCTCTTTGGTCAGGTCAAATTCCCGAGAACTGTCTTTAAACAGGGCAACGTGGTGAGGGCCTTCACTGAGCGTCACCTGAAATGATGACAAGATTGAAGTTCTGAGTCACTTGTAATTCACACCCGCGGTCCAGCGGAGCCCCTGCTAACAGAGCGTCTTCTGCAGTTTTACTCTCATTTCACAAGGAACACTATACAGTGTTGTTTGCACATTGCTGCCCCATCGGTGGGGAGCTCCCCGACGGCAGAGACTTGTCTATCACCTTTCTTTGTATCCCCAGTGCTTAGCACGTGTCTGGCACACAGTAGGTGCTTAATCAATGCTTTCTGATTGACTTGGGAGTCAGAAAGCCCTTCCTTGACATATTCCAGCGGTGTGACCCTGGGCCGGTCACTTCCCTCCTTGGTGCCTGAAGGCAACTCCCTAGGAGGTGAGGTCAAGCAGATGGACTGAGCAACCCAAGCTGATTCAATCTGCACCTTTTGTAAACTATTTAGGGAAGAGACCCTGTATGTCCCAAGTCTGCGTCACCATGGTACAAGGGGAGGTGTCGCCACACTGTGATAACTCAGTAAATATGGGACCGATCACAAGAACGGCACACGCCAGAGCCCCAGGCTCATATAATGGTCACTTTAGGCCAATGAGGACCTCCACCCACAACTCTGTGCCAGGCATTGCAGACACAAAGAAAATATGACTCAGGCCCTGCCTGAAGCGTTGATCATCTAGTCAGAGGACGTGATGTGTCCGTGGCCAAGAAGACACACAACACGTACGGGGCAAAGCCAAGTAACCTGGTGGAGGGGAGGTGTAAGGGAAAGGCCTCACATTGGGACACGCTGGAGGGGAGCTCAAGGGGCTCCAAGAGGCAGCCGTGGGGAGGGCAAAGGGGCAAAGGCGGGAGACAGAACGTTCTAAATGGTGGACAAGCAGGGAGGGCAGTGTGGCTCCAGGACTCTAGTCAAGAGAATGGGGGAAGCCCTGAAGCTTCCTGCTCTGGGGGGGAGCCGGTCAGAGCCGTGCTTTCTCTGGGCCAGCAGAGCGGAGCACAGTCTGACGAGGGCAGAGAAGGCAACAGGGAGGCCAGTGCAAAGGCTTTATCTGAGAGGTCACGAGGACCGGCAAAGGGGGGGCAGACAGGAGAAAGGTCTGCTCTGGCGCTGCTGACGCTTCTGACCTCATCGGGAGCTGTCCAGCTGTTACTCTGCACGGCCCTCCAGGTCTTTTACACTCATTTCTTTGGCTCTGCAGGAATGAAGCTGATCTGAATGTTAAAGAAAGATCAGCGTGCCGAGTCAAGGGGAAGGACTTCTTCACAAGAACTACAGACTCCAGACCCCTGCGAGGGTACAGCCCTTCAGCCAAACAGAAAACAGGTCAAGAATGTTCTTTGAGATCCGAATGTTTTAAAAAGGTCTCTCAATTCTACTTTTAGCAAAAACTCCTCCAGACAGACTCAGGCCTTGGGGGACCAGGCAGGCTGCTTGGGGATGTCACGGTGCCTTACCTTGACAGGAGAACGCGTCATCATCTCCCCAGAGCCACGAGGGAATATCCGAGCTTGGGCAATCATCTCTAAGACACTGGTCTTTCCAGCGCTCTGGTCCCCCACCACCACAACCTGGAACAAAATAACCAACAGCATCACTAACTGTTTTGAGATACTCAGAAGTTTGTATTCAAATTCTGAAGTATGACCGGAGGAACAGATCACGTTTTCACTCATCAACACCCTGACAATGTGTGTGTCTCCAAGAGCAGGTTCCATGATTATAGCAAACCTTCCCTGAGCCCTCTGCCAATGCCTCGTGGGGGTGAAGGGACAGAGGTGGCCCTGGCTGTCCTCAGGCCGCCTTGGGGGAGCATAAGCTCAGGCAGTCTCTGCTCAGCTGGATGGGCTTCAAGGACAGTCCTAGGGATGGCCTGTCTGCTCTGAGGACCAGCTCACATGAGTCTGTGGAGCCTCAACACCAGAAGGCTGGTCTGGCCACAGTCCCTCCCAAGGACGACCTCCTCAGTGTGAGGTGAGCTGGAGCTGCCTCCGGAAGGCAGTAACAAACCACAGGTGTTGGAAGTCCTGGCGTATTCAAGAAAGGATATCTTAAAACAGGTTGAGTCAGTCACTCACACTCAGAACAACTTTCTTCTTTTAATTCAATCTGTTCTTAATAGGATGGATTTTAAATTTTATCAGGCTATACTTCACTCGATTTAAGATTTAACTCACTCCTTAAACAGAATGTGGGAGTAAGGACACCTAAAAGTACTTCTAATCAAGATCTGAGATGTTTTTCAGACCTGCCTCATCAGTTACCAAGTCAATGCTGGCCCATCCCCACCAATACAGGGAATCTGTTTGTTCATAGTGACAAACGTGCTCCTGAATGCTGTCTTAACCACCAAGGACTGATGATGTGATGGATGGAGGATACAGCCTCGCTTCTCCACCATCACCTGGGACGGCAGCCCTGATGCACGTGAATTTTCCAATAACTCATGCTAAGCTCTGTAAGCTTTGGAAACTCTTTCCATTTGCCATTTTTGGAAATAAATCTTCCTACAAGACATTTGAAATGCACAGAGGTCAGTGAGCATAATCTAACCTTCTTTTCAGGCCCTATGGGAATGAGAGGAGGCTGCATCATCCCCAGAGGGACAGGGCCCATCACCGCTATACAGAAAGCCTGTCCTGTTTCCTTGTCCACTATGTACCATCGCTTTTTGCTGCTATCAAGGGGCCTGCCTCTACACGGTATTCCCTGCCCATCCTCCTAATCCTTCTAGATCGTTACAAGCTGGGAAATCAAGTCACAAAGCTTGTGAGATCTGCCTCAAGCAAGAACAGAAGGAGAGATCCTTGAGTCTCTAGGAGATCTATGCTGGCTCCCCAGGGCAGGCACACGGGACGTGATTACTCTTTCTTCACAGGCCCGACCTAAGTTACCCTGTAAATGTGCCCCAGATAAGTGAGGCGCACACAGATCAATGACTATAGAAAGAATTCATCAAGCTGGTGCAAACCAAGGCATTTTGGGGTTTTTTAGTGTTGTTTCAAGATAGACACTCCTTTTCTATTGAAAAAGAAGAGACAATTTACCTAAGGAATTCATTTTACCAACAAACTTGCTGGAGAGAAGAATTTCACAACAGATCATGTGCATTTACTGAGTTAATCTGATGATTAAAAAGCCTAATTTGGAAGACCTCAAAGAATAAAAAAGTGTCAATAAATTTATTTAATTCAGCCATCACACAAAGAGCTCTATTAAAGAATCTGGGTAATTAAAATGGCCCAAATACATTTTCAGCTAGGAAGCCACACCTCTCTGCCTCTACTCACCCGGGGCAGGTGGTCTTGGGTGTTGTAACTGGCATCATAGTCAGAAAGCACGTCCAGCACTTCAGAATACATGTCGATTAGGGATTTCTTTAGAAACAAACAAAGACGTCCGTGAGGATTAAGTTACTAACTACCTGAGCCATGCGCTGCGTCCTGTCTCATAACACAATGGGCAACCAGAAAGCAGCGAGGTTCTTGGGTGACCGTGGCTAAAAGATGCCAGCCCGAGCCGCTCTGGGCCGGGGCCCCCTCTCTGGGGTGAGAAGCCTGCCCAGGTCACGGCCTACTTCCCCCCTGCCTCTGCTGCAGCCCCAGGTACAAGGGAGGAGACGAGAAGTCTTCTAAGAGGAGGAGGCATTGCAAAGCTGGGCAGCACGCTACAAGAGGGCCTGCTATGGGCAGCCCCCCAACACGCAACGCCCTGCAAGGGGCCCCCTTCCCGGCATCATCTCCCCCTCACAGGAGGGGAGCCCCGTAAGAGCAGGGACTTTCTGGCTTTTCTGCTTTTGTGCCCAGGGCCGGATCCGAGCTCAGGCCCCTTCCACCAGCTGGCCTGCCCTGACACTGAGCCAGAGACCAGGAGTGGCTTTAGTGAGGAAGACTGTAAGAAGGATCGTAAGAGAAAAGGACCTCTGGACCACGGCCATGGAATCTGCGAACAAAATGGCCAAAGAATGTCCCGCAGTCCCAGTGTGATCACAGATCACTACTGACAAGGACGTGCGACGCTCCAAAGGACCGAAACATACAGACAGTACATAAGCACCACGTTCCGCGCAGAGATCGCCTTCCCCCAACCTCGAAGCTGCCAAGAAATAAGTTTTCAAAGCAACAGCCAGAGTGCCCCGGCCACACTAAATCCATATGCGCGGTAAAGCTGCCAAGAACCGAGGAACAGACTGGGGTACCTTGAGGTGCCTGTGATGGATGCCTTTGTCGTCTTTCTGCAACACCAGTTTTCTCAGTTCTTTGTTCTCTTTCTCTAAACGTTCCAAGATTCTCTGATACTTCAACTGCAAGAAAACACATTGGTGTGGAAGCTGAATAGTATAAAACAAAAGAACAGGAATTCTACGCACAACCCACCCCCAAAATGAAGTCTTCCTTATCTGGCCCAGTGTTCTATTTTAAGATAAATGACTAAAATTTTCCTCAATACAAAGGTGATCTCAAGTCCAGAAAAACCCATGCCATCGTGTGGCATTCCAAGTTGAAAAATTCTCTGCATTAGAAAAATCAAAATGGAACGAACACAATGGCCTTTGAAGTCCCCAAAAGCAGTGATGCGCCCTATTCTGCACAGAGCACTTTAAGTTTGGTGGTGTCTCTAGGACCCCCCCCACGACAGCACAGGGAGCGCCCAAAAGCAGCCCTTCAGAAACGTCTGGTGCCCGGCTGCGAGAGCAAGCCTTGCCGCTTCCCCCACGGGAGCTCAGCAGCCCTCTGCTCCCCCGCAGGGCGCCTCTGGGGACACCCCTGCACAGACTTAAAAGCAACTGCTTCCGTCGCCGACTTTTCACAGAAACCTGCCTTCCTCTCCAGCTCCTCCACCTAATATTCCGACGGCTCCTTTGTTTAAGTCTTCACTAATGTCGAAACACACTGGCCTCAGGAAATCCCCCGATGAGGGGGAGGATGTGCCTGTGCTTAGCCGGGGGAGCTCTCCCCAGCCCCTTGGATGATGGGGCTCAGACAGGGAGCAGCTCTGCCACCCTGGAGGCGGCTCGAGGGCCCCGGCCAGCCCCCTGGGTCCCAGCAGCTGGCACCCCGTGAGAGGGGCCCAGGCTCCCCCGAGCTAGCAGCCAGGCAGGCCTCTCGTGAGCATGGGAAGGTCCTGGGCCTCTCCTGTCTGCTTGCGCAGTAAATGTGGGCCAAGGCTGGGGTCAGAGGCCTCAGGACCACCCCCCGCGAGCCTCGAGCTACTCAAAAGAAGAGAAGGCACCTTCAGGAAAGGGTGCTTTGTCAGGCTGGAGGCTTTTTCCCGGGCAGAGCTGTTGGGTAAAAGCAATTCAATTCCTCAGAATTAAGTACTTCTCCAAAGGGAAATGCTATGAGCAAGTTTCAGCTGGCTTTCCCTGGAAACGCCAGTACAGGTGCCGACCGGAGTTACCAGAGTTAAAAGTATCAGGTCTTTTGGCCACGCTGTCATTAGTGATTCCCTCCCTGCCAGATCCAAGGCCTAACTGGCTTAGCTCCCTTCTCCCCCAACATCTTAGCTTTCACGTTAGTTGCTGGCTGGCTTTCTGGAGATCAGGAGCCTCACAGAGGGGGCAGGCCTGGGCCCAAGCTGCCCACCCCCAGATTCCAGCTGGATCCCAGGAGGACACTGGCTCGGGGGAGGGGGAGGCAGCTCACCTGAGTACGTAGGAGCTCTTCCTGAAGCTGCTCCACTTTCTCCTTGTCCGACACCTACAATCACATTAATATCATTTGAATCTTTTGGGAAGCCGGGGAAAACAGATTAGGCTTGTTCCGAAGGGAAGGGAATTCAAACGGGACAGAAAGCTAACAGCCACGTTCACCTCGAGACAGCCCCGTGGACAGGCAGGAAGACAAACCCCCACTGGCCCATCCCCTGTTCTCTCCTCCGGATGGGACGCGATGGGCAGTCCGTCCTGGAGCGCACGAGAAACAAATGTAACGTGGGACGAGACTGAAGGGCTTCCCCTGCCTAAGGCCTCTGTGGTGCCCCGGGGCCAGAGTAAGGTTAGATTTCCAAAGCACTGGCCAGATGCAGGTGCTTGCTTTTAAATTCTGACCCGTGTGGAGTGCCCCTCCCTGAGATCAAGGGGCCTGGAATGCCAGGCCACAGCGAAGAGCGTGAGTGCAGATGTTCTCTGTGCTAATTCCAACTGTTCTGAGAGCTCTGGAACGTTCAGAACAATCGTCACGACAGCAGGAGCAGCTTGGGAGTGAAGAGATGATGTCAAAGCCCTCTGTGCCACAGTGGGCTTCCAGCGCCCCATGCTGCATCTTGGAGCCCCGGCCAAGGCCACCCTCGCTGCTCTCCGATCACCAACACCAAAGGCAAGAAGTCTAGCTGTCCTCTGCCTCGTGGGGAGGCTGCCCAGGCTTAACTGGGACAGGTGACCTCTTCGGCCGCTGGACTTGCCACGGTTTTGGATTCCGTCTCCTCTTGCTAACGATTACGTGGGTCACGGACAGCCTACAAGACTCCAGTCGTGACTGGGTCCACAAAGTACAGGACGCTACAAATGACCACTCTGAGATTTCCTCCCCGTGTTAGTGGCATGAGGTCTGTGTGCACAGGACAGATGGGCAGGATGTAGGGAAGGATTGGGGGGGGGCAAAGAAGCGTAGGGAAGACCCACCACCCAAAAGGAAACCCAAATGAGGCTGGGGGAGGGGTGGGTTAAAGGTTTTCTATCACACATCCCAACATGAGGAACTGAGGTTAAGGACCCCTACTGACGGGCACTGAAGCTGACTGGATGGCTGTCAAGGGTGGGAGTTTCCTACATTGAGCTGATTGCCTGCCCCAGTCCCCAAGTCAGTCGAGGAGGTATCCGGTAATGCCTGACGTCTGACGTGTCACTCTGGACGCCCGGGACACTGGAGTCTCAAAACTTTAAAACTGCCTTGTAAACTCGAGGAGGCCATACCGGGGAATTCTCTCCTCCCCCAAACCCCGGGAGGCAATGTGGTGTATACAGCAGCCAGTCAGATGACTTGCATGAGGCCTCTCCTCTCTGACCACCCACTTCCTGGCAGCGGGCCTCAGCCACGGGACCAACGGTCCCTGCCCAGAAGGCTGCACCGCTCCACCGTATTCTGAGTGCTCTGCACCAGCTCCAGGGGTGATCCTGATCAGTCCGAGCTCTGAAGTGAAGGAGCCCAAGGGTGGGAAGGCCCCCTGCTCCTCAGGGCCGCCAAGGCAGTCACACCTCCTCGACTCCGGGCCACCCCCACTAGCCCTTCCTGGGGTCATGGGGGGAATGCGGCACCAACACGAGGCGGTCCTGCTGGCGTGAGTCACTCTCCAGCTCATTCTGTAAAACGGGGACCCTCACCCTGGTGAGCAAAGAGCCTCCTAATGCCGAATGAGAGGGTTGTTTAAAAAAAGGGGAGGGGCTTTTCAGTTTCCTCTTCTGTAAAACGGGAGGTTTGGGCCAGTGGATCTCTGTGCCTCCCCACTGAACCCCCATGAAGGTGGTGGGGCAAGGGAAGATAGCACCGTCCAAGGCACGTCCTGGCTGGCCCGAGAAGACACTGTCGGGGTGACCCTTTTCTGTGCTGCTCACAAAACCTGCAGTGGGCCTGTGACCCACCTCAGGCACTGAATCTGCTGAGAAAATGAGCTGCCTGCAGCTCCCTGGGGACCAGACTGGGGATCAGTGGCTTTCTACAATCCCAAGGCTGTGGAGATCACGGACAAGACACCGAGCCTGAGTGGTCCCTCCCCAAAAGGAACCTAACTTCAGCATCTCAACAGTCGACCTTGACCCTAAAGGAGCCAATGAGGACCAAGGAAAATGCCCACTTGTAAACTCAGTCTGTCCACCAGCTCTTTGGCTCAGAACCAGAGGGCGTGTTTTCCTCACATTCGCTGCTTCCATAAACTCTCAGAGAGCGAAGGAGCACTCTGCTGAGCCACGAAGGACCTCAGCTGGCCCTTCAGGGGCCCTCCCCTTGACGGGACAGCGCTCTGGGGCTGCTTCACAACGCACTTCAGACATAAAGAAGGAATTTCGTTTGACTTTCCCACTATGTGAAGGCTAAGCCAGGATGAACTCTCATCCTAAAGTTCTAGAAAGTAAGACACAGATGGGTTAGCAGCGCCATGAAAATCTGGATCCGGCTCTCTTCTCTGCACACTCAGGGCCGTGGCCACTGTGTAAAAAGAGAAGAACGATGCCTCTCAGGAAAGCCAACGATCCACTCTAAGTACCCCTGGAATCACCAAAGTCTAATGGCACCGCCATGCCCCTCCCCTACCTTCTCATAGCAGGATAACAGAATCCTCTCTCAATCCAGGGGCAACACTGGCCAACCCCTAAAAAAATAAAAAACCCAGGAACAACACCAGCAGACATCATCTGCATGTACAGAGATGCTCAGGTGCTGCTAAGCTAACCCCTGGCCTCCCCTTTCTTCTCTACTGACTCTGTGAGCCTGTCACCCAAAGGAGAGCACTGTCTGCCACGGCCAGCGATGGATGACCTCACTGGCACGAGGGGAGACCCTGCAGCCATCGCTTTGAAACAGACCCTTCTCTGGCTCAACAGGAAAGGCAACAGCCTTCACCTGAGTGGAAACTACAAGCTACGTGGAAACAGCCCGCCTGCTGGCTAAGCTTCTCCATTGCAGCCAAGCTGAGCGTGCATCGCCAGGACTGACTCCACAGCCTCTGAACTGAGAAAAGCCAGGACCCTCGAAGAGAGAAATCAAACTAGAGGATGGTTCTCAAGCACCTCTTCACAACAAATGGGAGAGCCTGAGTCACGGCTTTGCCAGCCAAAGCTGGAGCCCGGGGAATTGTATTCTACTGGATGCAGGCGCTCGCGAAGGAAACGTCCTGCCTTTGCAATGCCTCTGCCCTCGCCTAGCTGGCTGTAACTGGGCTCTCGATTGATTCATTCCGCTACCTGTGCCTGCCACGAAAATGGCCTTCGTCTGTGACGGGAAAAACAAACTGCTCCGAGAATGCATTCTGCCAGGAGGCCCACGTGACACAACCGTGACCATTTTTCAAAAGAGGAAACTGCACCAGAGTCCAGGGGAGGCCTCGGAGTGACTCGACAGCAGGCACCGTCCATGTTTCCTTTTAAGGCGGGGATGCCTCGCGCCCCCCCCCCATCACACCCCTCGCTGCCTGCGGTCCTCTCTCGTCGCCTCCAGCTTCAGTCCCGGGGTCGCTTCTTCTGACAACAACCCCGTGTCCTGAGGGGGGCTCTCTACGGGATGCCTGATTTGTAGGAAGACAGCGCGTAGCCCCCTGAGCCCATCACCTGGCGCTTCTGCTGGGAATAGCCTGCGTTATACCGGCCAGCTGCTCTGCGCGCTTCCTCTTCGTGCTCGCGGATTTGCTGCTGTAAGATAATGAGCTCACCAAGCAGGCCCTGCCACGAGTTTACAACGAGAAGGGGAAAATCGGGGGAGAACAACGTTAAACCAAAGGGCACAACAAAGACAGACGAGAGACAGGGAGGAAGGGAGAGTTTCAAGCAGAAACGGACACCGACCAGGGCCCGCGTACGACCGACACTGGTACAGGGGCTCCACCCTCCCCTTGCTAACATCAGACAAAACGAATGAATGGAAGGGGTAAGTTTAAAATAAAAAAGAGACAACGCGATGCCTGACTCATGCCCGAACACTCCAACGATCGGGACGACCTCTATCATTTCTGCAGAGTCGACCCCGATCGGCCGGACTGCCCCAGGACAGACGCTCGGCCTGCTCCCTACTCCACAGGGGAAGGCTCCAGCGAAAACGTCCCAGGTAACTCCGCCCTGGGCCTGCCTCAGTCTCGCTGTACAGAGAATGGGCGACACGAGACACAGGGGAATCGAGGTCCAACAGCCAGGTTCTGACTCAATAAACCTGCAAAGCTTCTCTTCCCATTTCAATCGTTTATTCCGCAGAGAAGTGGAGTTCAAAAAAATTCTGGTGGAGCTTCTGCTAATAACCAGTCAATTGAGAGAAAGCCAGCTAGGTAGAGATACATGAGTGAGGAAGGGGGGGGAGAGGAGGAGAGGGAGGAGGGAGAGGGGGGAAGGAGGGAGGGGAGAGAGAGAAGGGAGAGAGGGGAAGGAGAGGGGGGAAAAGGGACAGAGAGGGAAGAGGGAGAGAGGGAGGAAGGGGGAAGGAGGGAGGAGAGACGGAGAGACAAGGGGAGGGAGAGGGAGAAAGGCAGGGGCAGAGAAGCTCGGTATGGTGGAAGATGGTATGACCAGGGCAGGTTACTTGACCTCTCAGTGACCTTAGCAAATTAAGTGTAATATCTTAGTTAGAGGCAGATTAATGATCTGAATCAGTGGAGGGAGTTTCCACACCAGGAATTCCCTACATAGATGCAGACCAAAAAAAGAAAAAAAAAAAAGAAAATCAAATAAAAATTTAGTTGTATCTATACACACACAAGTTACTTTGAATGTAATGTTTTACAATTGAACAAAATCTTTTTTTTCCCCAATATACACAAGCAACTGGTATGACTAGACATTTGACTTTTGACTAGCTTAATGACATGGGGTGGAAAAAGCCTTTATGAGGCCTCTCAGAGTTTGAGTCAATTTCCAAAGCACATGGAGGGGAAAAGGACAACCAAATTTAACTTCAAATGTGTAATTAGACATTCAACAAAAACCAGAAAAGAACAACATTTGCTCCTGCATGTGAAATGCTCTTTTCTTATTAAATCAATAGCTCCAAGGAAACATGAGAGAAAATCAAAATGGACAGTAACAGAAATAAACCTGGGCCAGTGTCCCCAGTTACAAATTCCAATATGGCAGAGTCTTGACGACTAAAGGACATATTTACCCTGCACAGGCAGAACGATGTGCTCAAAGTTCACTTAATCCCCCACCAAAATGTGTAAGTCAACAATTAGGAGGATCATTTCAATTCGACTAAGAATCTGAAATGACATCACAGCTTTCCAAATAACTGTTAAGGTATAAAAGCATTTACATAACCCTTGGTCTTCCATGCCAAGATAATATAATTTATAAGGAAATTTAAAGTTTCTGAAAAGAAAATGTGTAACGAATATATCAAAGTAATGATTAAAACCATTAAATAACTTTCTGATACTTGCTCAAAAGCTTAACACCATAACTTACCTCAACTTATGTGCAACCAAAACAAAAATAAAAACTCTATAAATATGAAAACAGAACTCTATTATTCTCCAATGGGAAATATTTTTGCTTTTTAAACAAGCATTTTAGATACAGGAAATATAGCAACAATTTGAGGGACTTTTTAAATTCAAAATTCTAATTTATGGAAACTGCTGTCAGGCTAAATTTGTGGATAATTATTTTGAGGACCCACCTGAAAAGGAATCAAACTTTTGTATGAAAACAGTTGGGTTTTTAGCAATTACTTCCAATATTAAAATTGTGTATTTTACTAATAAAAACTATAACCACCTTCGGTGCGACAACATACCTTTGAAATTCAGTTAGTGATGAAGGAAAAAGGCACCAGGACAAAGGCTACTGATGCTTCATTCGCTCTATCTGTTCTTACCTGCCCCAGAGGGTTGGCTTCATCATGCCACTGTCTGTCGCCAACCAAAACAGAAAGAGCGTCCAATCTGTGGGGTTCACTGGCTTTGGGGTCCTCACCGACTTTGCTCAGGGCTGTGACATGCCATCAGAGCTTCGGACGACATACAAGCCTTGTCTACACCTGAGAAAGCATCTCTCTAAACCCCTGCCATCAGATGTATTACACGCTTATCAGCTTCTAAAGCAGTGAAGAGGCTAGAAAGAACTCTAAGCTCTGAGATGGCCAAGCCCTCCTCCTAGGAACACCTGCTTTCCTTCCAAGGCTGTCAATGAAGAGAGCTGAAATTAACAGTCCTACTTCCTACAAAGTTGGGAAGAAAAGAAGAATGAGGTACAAAACCAAAGGTCTACACTACAATACTTCAACATAAGTATTCTTTTCCCAGAAAGGTGACTTCTCCGTTGAAGTGGATAAAACACTTCTCTTAAATACAAAATGATATGCCAGTGCCTCCTGGTGACAACCCAAAGCCCCCAAATCAAAACCCGGCAATGCTGATTAAAAAGGGTGAGGAGATGCTACTTCCCACAATGTATTAACTTCAAGAATACAGCCTTAAAACATGTCAAAATCATTTAAAAAAGTAAATATAGAAATTAAAAATTCAAGGCAAGACATTTTAGATTAATAGTACCCAAGAATCCCCCTTCCTAGCCCCCTTGGAAGGTGGTGACTTCCATGATGGGGAAGTGACCCAGATACTTCAATTAAGTCGGGGCAGGCAGGGACAGGCCCTGACCACGCTCTCCTTTCTTCACTTGGAACGTGAGAACAACAAAGTTGCCAAGAGCCTCGGAGACCCAAATAACCCAACTGAAAAGTCTGCTGCCACGTCCTCAAAAGGAAACCCATTGAACCAGCCTTTCCTGTGTGAAAACATTCTATGAGCCTCAAACTCAGGCGGTCCTCCTCCCCACACGTGGGACTCCGCAGCCCCATGCCAGATGTAGGGAGGCCACGGTGCGAACAAGGGAGAGGGGCCCCGCCCCCGTGCAGGGAAATCTTCCCTCTGAGCAGGCATAAATTTGCCTCTGCCAACGTCTGGTGCCAAACAGAACGAATGATGCCCCAAAGACACTGATCACGTCCCGGTCCTCTCTTCTCCAGGCCAACATTTCCCAATCCCTTAGACCGACACTCAGGTGTCACGACCTCCGGGCCTTCTCTGTGCGGCTGCTGATCCACGTGCCCCCCAGAGCAGCAGACGATCCTCCCGGGGGCCCGACCACGGCACAGGTGATGCCCCACGACGTCCCTCTGCCCAGCCTCGAAGGTCTTCTGCATCTGGGCACCCTCAATGCCAAGCCGTCTCCTATCCGTCCCTCTTACACACTCTGCCCCACAGACAAAAGGACTGGCGATCCCCACGTGTGCCCCGAGGAGCAGTCACTCTTCTCCCCAGACCTCCTGGGGCGCTTCTCCTTCCCTCCTACTATGCACCAAATGCGGATTGTTTCCTGTTAAAGTTGCTGGTGATGCTTTCTCATCTGGACTACCCATAGCTCCACAATGGCGAGATCTTCCTTGAGACCTCATGGAGCGCTCCGTGCACACAGGAGGCATTGAATGACGGTTAAATTCTGTCATGGCTAAAATGGACCCCAACCCCTCCTGCTCACACTGGGCTCTGCCCAGCTCCAGACAAATGGGAGGCATTTTACCACACGCATGAAGATTCCCAAAAGCAGACAGAATTTCAAATGTCGATGCACATGCACGCACCGGCCACCTTCACCTGCTCGCTCCCGTCGATGCTTAAGGTCAAAGTGAAATTCCCAGGAGGTCAGCCGGTCAAAAGGGCTCCTCACAGACTTGCCTAGGCCTACAGCTGTCCTCTGTGCCAACGGCACCACCGTCTTCTCAAGGGACAACGTTCTGACCAAGTCTCACGGAGTAGATGCTAGGAAGGGAGAGGAGAGTGACGCAGACCAGCAGATGCCAAGCGAGGCGACTGCTTGTCCCTGCCCACCTCCTCTTCCTTCAGCTGCTCCCTACGGCCTACCAGCCCAGCATGGGCTTCCTCCCTGGCACCCACAGGGACGCCGGCGGCCCTGCCTGACTCTTCGGGCCTTCCCTCAATCGGTTGGATGACGCTCTGCTGCGAAGCCTTCCATTCTGGGCCAGTGTCCAGAAGAGGGCAAAAGGCGGGTGAGGGGCTGCTGCCGTCATGGCCTATGATGGTGGACGGAACTCGGGATGACGCGGGGTACAAGAGACCTGTCTCCAAGCAAGCAGATGGCTGTCTCCCGTGGAGGACGGAGGAGAAGGTCTCGCCTGGCCCGCAGGGCAGAAGCTGTGAGAGGCCAACTTGGGATGAGGTTAGGAAAAGCTTCTGAAGGAGAACGGACCCAGAGCAGGCGAGATGACCCCTCGTGAGGCATGTTCTCCTAGAAATTCCTTCTCATCTACGGACTGGACTGGATGGGACGGCTGCTAAGCCCCTTCCCAATTGGCCAGTTCTGGGACTCAGCTTCGGATAATTACATTAAACTGCTATTTCCCCTCAGCAAAATACAAGACAGATGCAGGGCAGCCCTGAGGTAACACAGAGAAACAGAGGAGCATTTTAACTGCTTAAACTGGCCCACGCGAGGACTGGGGCAGCTCTTGGAGCACATGGGGCCTCAGTAGGATGGGAGGGGTGGGGAAGAAAAGCAGACACTGAGTCTTTACAAGTACCGTCTCCCGTGATCAATAAATGATCAACTGAATGAGAGAGGAAGTGTGTAAACTATGCCAGTCAGTAACTGCCCCAATCCATCCTACAAGGAGAGGGGGTAAAAACAGGTGGAAAAAGTTGGTCCAGGCTGCTTCCCGGGCACCATCTCCCCAGCTCTCAGGGTAACTTACTGAATAATCTGAGCTGGCCAGCGCCCATCTGCTCTCCACCCAAAGACCATCGGGCAGGAGTGGGGCAGGCATTTAGGGGTGGACGCCAGCTGCTGCTCGGGGGACAGGAAGCTTCATTTGTCCGCCTAAAAACAAAAGCCAGGAGATGAATGAAGGAAAAGATGCCACAGGTGCCTCCTTTGTGCCCAAGACAATGTCGAGTCCTGAACCTGCTGAATGGTCTGAGGATGGTCACACGTCTGGACAGCTACGGCGGTGACACACCCGGATGCTCGGAGCATGCTTCTCTGCACTGCCAGGTCACCTACAGATCCTTAGCCTCTTCAGTCCTGTGAGTGAGGTGTCCACTACAAATGGACAGCTCCACAGAGCATGGGCACACTCAACTGGAGACCAGGGAGGGTGGCCACCTCGTGGGGATGCCTGGGGACAGAGCTTCTCATGTTGTGGGGGGGTGGGCCCGTCCGCTCCCGCTAACTGTGACAAGCGGTCTCTGGTTGTGTGCTGTCCCAAGGTCACAGACGCAGCCCGTGATTCAGCTGATACCTGCCTTCCCTGAGTGCTCGGCAGGCCCTCAATGAGCCTCCAGCTCGGGAAGGGTTTTCTGCAAATTAGCAGAGGCCACTGCCTGCCTCAGTGGTATCTCTTGGCAGCCAGCTCTGGTTGTTATTGGTGTTGTGTCTTTCTTCCTGTCACGTGCTGACCAAACGTCCAGTCATCCCTTCTTGCGTCCTCTCTTTCTTGTCAAAGCTCCGTGGGCCGGGGCCACCTCAGGCCTTGGGCTCCAGCCGCGCCATGCCAGGGTCCGACACCTTGGCTGAGCCCCAAGGCCTGCCACCCGATGGAACAATCCGTCTATCAGCGCGGTCCAATGGACCGCTTTGTTACCGTCAGGCGCTACTTACATGTCAATCTTACAATCACAGACGCCTATGACACCAACATCCTGGGAACTGTCCATTGGCCTTTGCTGCACTGAGACTGGACGCACACGAACTATTCAGAGAGGACTCCTGGTGGGGGCTCAGGAATCTCTGGGAGACAGAGACTCTGCACCTCAGTATGATTCACTGTCATGTGGGGTAACCTTCAGTGAATCTCTTCATGTCTAAGACTCAACATTCATGATAAAAAGAGGGAAAAATTATTTAGGCATGTAACAAGCAAACAAGAATGTTATGCCCTGAAAATATCATTTTAACAAGGAATTAACTTGAAATACGCAAAGCGTGTCGCTGAAGCAACAAACGCGCTGGCCTCTGCCTCTGACCGCCCCCTCTGTGATCTGTGTTCCTGCTCCTTCCTCCCAGCTGGTCTCACTGGCACTGAGTCCCAAAAAGGATGAACCCTCTACCCTGGCAGTGCCAACTTCAATCCCCAAACAGACGATTCCTGACCCTGAAGGGAGCAGGTCATAGAAACACAGCTCTCAGTGAGCTGAGGCGCAAGACTTCTGCACGTGTCCAGCGATAATGTGCGTAAACCAGAAGCCGCTGGACAGCCCTGGCTGCGCAGCCTCAGCGTCCTCAAACGGACCAAAGGAGGGGTGAATCGGATGGCCTTCCTGAGCCTCACGGCTCTAGATGTCTGCCGTCTGCCGACTCCTCATCCCCTCCCTCCTCAACGGTGCAGATGATGAAGGCCGACCTCATCCTCGTCTGCCAGTAAGGCTTGAAACCAAGGTGAAAGGGAGCAGAGGAAAAGGACGACCTAAAAACTCTTCTCTAAGCTCCTGCTTCCCCAACCTGAAGCCTGTGGCCGAGCACACCACAAAAGAGAATCTCACTCTTCCTTCCCTGTGATTAATACTATGAGGAGATCAGGAACCTTCCAAAAATACTACACTTTAATACCTCCCTGCAAAAAGAAAAAGCCAAATAGCATCTAACTTTAAAAGAAAATCTTTTCATTCAAAACATATTTTAAAAAATAAAAATGTTTTTCATGGAAATCTTGAATGTAAGGTTTGTGCCCCCACAGGAAATGAGTGTGGGTTTTAATGTAGGACAATGAGCCCACAGCAGCCAGGGCTTGAGGCCTGGCCTCGGACGCCCCGGCCCTCCGGCAGGCCTCCTCCACAGCCTGGCTGCACCATCCTCACCAAGGCCCCGGGCCTTTCTGGCTAAACAGGTACCAAATGGACTAGTGGCAGCATTTTCCCATTGGGAGTTGCTATGCCCACGAAGTCACATCCTATCCAAAACACACAGAAAGGATGCACGTGCCCTGTGGCATCGATGACCATCCTCCGGGAGGATCTGTGCCAATCCTGCCCAGGAATCAGCAGTTGGAGGCAGGCATCTCAGAACTCTGAGTGTTGGCGGGGAGACCCCAACCCAGGCCCTGTGCTCTTGGTAATTGCTCTGCTCAGCAGATCCCGCTTCATGACATACTGTATTAAGGGAAACGTTGAGCCCTTCCATCCTCCCAGGCGACCCAGAAGATGAAGGATGCCTCAGAATTCACACACACACAATGAAAGGGCTTTCCTTTCCTTCTTACCTTTTTAAACTGCCTGTCGCTTTCTGATGCATCTGTCGCTCGAAACGCTGTCTCTCCCGAGGTACCTGGAAGACAAGCACACACACCTGTGATCTCTCGCTGTCTCCACAACGGCTCCAAACCCCAAACTACGTCTGGTCAAAAGGGTGACTGGAAGAGCAGCTCAGCGTCCAGGCTAAACGTAGCCGATGGTCTGCCGAAGATCATGCTCCATTTTCTCAGTAAAAATGACCAGTATTTTACTCAGAATTGAAGACGTCACTTTATGGCATTATTTGAGAAAACATGGCAAGTAATCCCAGTGGAGTATAAACAAGGAACCTTGAGTTAGGATCATTTCTGGTAAGAACACTGACAGCTGCCAGGTGTAAGAACAGATATTAGATATCAAAATGACATAGGGCAAAGCCCAAATTTTAAGTGCCAGCCATGACAAAGCAGATGAGACGCCCCAGAATTACTTTCCACGTTGATATGAAGAGCTTCGTGGAACGTTCTGAGAAGATGCTTTGGCCAAGCAAACAATGTGGAACATTTTACTACTGAAGACACACGATTAAGAATTTTTGTTCTCCCATGAAGGGAGGACTTCATTGTCACCAAGTCTGCTTGAGAGAAGTCTGGGTTCTGGAATCCAGAAGGATTATCAAAGCAGCATTCCTGCTCTGATTTATAATTAGTGTATCAGAAACATGGAGAGGCACGCAGAGGTCAGCACAGACAGCTTTGTACACACCTAACAACAGAAGTGGGTCAGAAGCTCCTACGACTTCACTAACCAATGTGTGACCTGTGAAAAATCAGCAAAAGGGGAAATGAAAGATAACGTGAAATGCACATGAATGTGGGGGCCCTGCCTGACCACCATGGGGCAGCAAAGGGCTGGGTCCCCCCAACGTGGTCCGTCCCACCAAAGGGCTTTCTGAGCCATTCATGGAGCAGCGACATCACTGAGTGAAATAATTTGGTTATCGAGAGCCCCCCAAAGTCTCACCGACCTGCCACTGCTTGGTTATTTTCCCCCTCGCTGACCCTTGAAAACCCAATACTTGAAGTCAGACACTGTGTCCTGTCTATGAATTTTTAAATATTCCACAAATTCACAAGATTTCAAAGTTGAGAAAAGATTCCACTGGCACCCTACTATAGCAACCATCACCCAGCCTCCACCCAGAGACCACTGAATGACTGAGCCCATGGCCCGCAGGCAGGCCACTCCACGGGGAGGGCGCTCTCACAGGAAAGCAGCCAAAATGAGGCTCCTTACAACATTCACATACAGCTGCTAGCTCGTCTAGGCCAAAAGGCCAAGTCCAATGCCTCTTCGACAAAAGAGAGAGCATTCTCAACTCCCCTGAGCCGTTCTTCTCAAGGCTCAATAGGCCCAGTTCTGTCCTGACCTAGATCTGAAATGAGCTCAAAGCCTTTCACCACCCTGGCCATACTCCTAAACCCAAAACTCAACTGGCATCTATGAGTTGTCTTTTTAAAGCATTTTTCATGACTTTTTATTATTTCTTTTATCACTCAAATTTTTTTTTAAAGAACAAAAAATTAAAAACATGCTACTGAGCTCAGCTGTGAAAGGAAGACAAATGCACTCACAATGACAGAGAGACATGATCAGGTAAAGGAAGGGGAAGGAGATGTTCCGGACACAGCTCTGCTCTGACACCAGCTGGCTCTCAGTCGACCCAACCTCCTTCCATTCACACCAGGGAGATTATTACTAAGGAACTTCTCCAGGGGCAGAGGCCCAGCCCGGCTCCTCTCTGATTCCTCCCCATCCCGCGGGGCCCACAAACATCACGGGCCACGCCCTGCTGAATCTCCTCCCACACCTCCTGCACCCGTCCCATGCCCTAATCCAGGTGCTTGCCGTCTCTGCCCCAGACCAGCAGAGCACACAGCATGCAGTAGGGGCGTAATACATGTTTCTTAATTTCTGAACTGATCCAAGCCCATTCCAGCCTCCTTGATCAAGCCTCTGGCCCTGCCTTTTCTGCATTTGTTTGGAGCCCCTGCTCCCCGAGTGTTCCTCTCATCTGGTTAGTAGAGAACTACTCCCGTGTTTTGCCACAGTGGGCTTTCTTTCAACCAAAACGAGAGTCTAGTCCTCCTTCTGGACTCCTGGCTGCCCAGAGGCAGGCCCTCAACACCTAAGCCCTCCTGGAGACAGCAGGTGCACCCAACAGAGTCTCTATCTCTCCACTATTGCCGGGATGCACTACAAAGGAAAAAGGTACAAAACACCTAAATCCTGGCAGTCTACAAAGGAGCCTTCTGGACCCCACCAGCCTCAGTGTTTGCCCCGGTCTCCGCTGTGCCTCGCTAGCACGCACATGGTCCTTTGGGGTTTGCACAACACTCGACAGACATCATCTCATGAGATCCTCACAACACCCCTGTGAGGCAGGTCCTATTATTATCATCATCTCTATTTCACAGATGAGGAAACTGAGGGTGAAGCAGTCTAGTGACTTGCTCAGTCACCCCATCTCTGGGAAGCGAGGCCGCATTTGAAGTCACAGGCCCAGCGCCCCTGGCACGGGGGCCTGGCCCTCCCCGGTCGGCTTCCTTCTGTCATGGATCCAGGGAATGGGCACAGTTAGCTAGAGGAAAGAGCCGCCTGGGAGGGGCTTCACCTGAAGGCGAGGCGCCCTTCATCCCAGGGCTCCAGGAGACCTTCACTCCTGCTCTGCCCTCTCGGCCTTTGGTCCATGGACGGCAAGATGCTCCAGCCAAGTAAAAGCGCTTGTGGCTTGCTCCCCGTGCTCGGGCGAAGCCTGAAACTACGAGGAAAGCCCTCTCCAACCCGGCGAGCAGCTGCAAAGGGCGCCTGCACATTGCCACCCAGGGTACAGGAAGTCCATGGGCCAACTTTATTAAATGCAGAAATCCCTCCACGGGCTAGCCTAGGGACGAAGCTTAGAAACAGAAGCAGGGCCAGGGTTAGAGGTGGAATTAAAAAATGCCAGGCCCTTGCATTTTTACAAATTGTTTCAAGAGAACTTGTTTCTCTGTAGCTTAATGTTTGTCAAGATAACATTTTAAATCAACCATTAAAGACAAAGAAAACATCCTAAAACAAAGAGCAGATTCTGGCTGACAAACCCACTCTGTTTCGCTTGGATGCTTTTCAAAAGTCGTCAGCCAGATTCCTGCGCCCATTTACACGGGGAGAACGTCTTTAATGTGAGCGTAAGGCTTTTTGTCTGTCCGTTCTCCGCCGACGTGTCCCACTCCCCAGGACCCAGGGGCTGCCTGGCCTCTCCTCCTGACACCCCCCTTTCAAACCAAGGACTGCCCTGGAGCCGTGACCGTGTACAAGCGCCCACGAAGGCGAGACTCCTCACCTGTGGAGAAGAAGTCCTTGAGCAGGCTGAAGCTCCCCGCCAGCTTGTCCAGGTCCGGAAGCAGCCTGGCCAGGGATTCGGAGTCCGGAAGGGCCTGACTAAGCTTCTCTAGAGAAGAGAGAAGAGACACATCCGTCAGCCACAGCCCGGAAAGAGGCATCTCTCTTCCACAACCCCACCAGAGAGAAAGAACCAAACTGGGGATGTGAGTGCAAGGTGGTGCCTCCACGGACCTGCCACGCGCAGCCACGTCTAGCGGTGAAGCAACAACCACCACTGGGCGGACAGAGCTAGCACAAAGTTCTTTGAGAATCTGTGACTCTTAAGAGTGTTTCAGAAATCAAGTTTTTAGCTGTCCCCAATCTGTGGCTGTTCTCTTCTGACACTAATCAGTATTTTTTCATGTAAAAAATCATTTTAATGATACCAAGTACTTTTCTTTCTCTTATCTCTAATTACTTCCATTTGCTGAATGGGATAAGTTACCTCCCCTCCATAACTAAGGTAAGTATATTATTCAATTTATTTCTATGTTTTTGTAGTTTTTTTTTTTTTTAATATTCAACTGTATCATCACAATAGCTTCAGCAAAATTGCAGGCTACAAAATCAATCCACAAAAATCAATAGCATCACTATATAATAAGAAAATCTAAGAGGTAATAATAGGAAGAGAAATCCTAGTCCAAGTAACTATAAAAAGCATAAAGTATCTGGAGATCAATCTAACAAAGTACACAAAATATTTATAGAGTTTCAATTGCAAAGAGCTCCTTAAAGAAGTAAAGAACAACTTCAATAGCTCAAGGACTATTCACTGTTCATGGCTGGGCTGTGCCAATATAATAAAATACAATAAAAATGATAGTGCTACCAAAGTTTATTTATGCTTTTAATGATATATCAATAAAATATAAAACACGATAAAATAATAGCAAAATTCATCTGGAGAAAGGAAAAATCTAGGGGATCAAAGGAAATAATGGAAAAGGTGGGAATGAAGAGGGACCTCAAATTATGATAGAACAGCAGCCATCAAAACCATCTGGGATTGCTTAGACGACAGAGAAACTGATCAATGGAACAGAACAGACACAAGAGAACCACAAACAATGGAACTTAACCACCTCAAGTTTGATAAACTAAAAATATAAATTATTTAGAAAAGAACTCCTGACTGGATAAAAACTGCTTAGACCAACACCTACTGCCATACACCACAATACATTCTAAATACCTTCATGACTTTGATGTTAAAGATCAAATGATAAAAAATTAGAAGTAGCGTACCTTTCAAAGTTATGGGGAGGAAATCTATTCTTAATCAAACAAGGGATAGAGGCAAAAAGATAAAATTTGATCATATAAAATTGAAAAGATTCTGCACAAATAAAAGGAATTTACCAAGGTAAAGAGAAGCTATCAAATGGGGGAAAAATCTTTGAATCAAACTTATCAGACAGGTGTTTAGTATGCAAGACATATGAAAACTAAACAGATATCTATGCATAATATATGTAAACACACACATACACACACGCCATTCTCAACAGATAAATGTTCAAAGAATATAAGCAGTTCTCAGAAGAATTGCAAACTAGTAACAATCACATGAACAAATGCTCCAAATCACTAATAAGAAGAGAAATGCAAATAACCCCATCACACACACACACACACACACACACACACACACACACACACACACAC
>NW_020946652.1:5764181-5766668 GCF_900497805.2 Vombatus ursinus | reverse complement strand
CACACACACACACACACACACACACACACACACACACACACACACACACGAGTCTGCAAACTGGCTAAGATGACAAAAGACAGGGATAGTCAATGTCAGGGGAGATGGGCACACTGGTGCATGGTGGGTGAAGCTGGGGATCAATCGGGAAAGCAATTTGAAGTGACGCACATAAATAGCCTAAAACTTCGGCGTCCTTTGACCCAGAGGTTCTAGGCACGTACCCCAAGGAGGGCACTGATAACAAGGTCCTCGTTTGCAGCAGCAAGCAACTGGAAGCCAAGTAGCTGCCCTCTGATTGAGGAGTGAGTCACCAGTGCTCTGTGAGTGCAATGGAAGATCATGGTGTTGTAAGAAAAGACACCGTGATCAGGATAGAAAGCGTGAAAAGACCTCTACGAACTGGGGAAGAGTGAAGCCATGGAAGACCACAGAACCTGATGGACAGTCGCGACAACCACGCAGGCGGGTCACTACAAACCCATCACAATGGACAGCGTGAGCTTGGAGAGAACAAGGTGCCCCCCACCCCCGGGGAGTCCTGGGCTGTGGACACCACATGTTTCCAGGCGTTTCTGGTTTTGCTGATTTTCTCTTTTCTTAAAAAAAAAAAAAAAAATTCTATCAAGAACCTGGAATTCGCTAAGATATGGAACATGAGAAATGGGTATATATTTGTTTCCTGACAAACCATTCAGCAATTCTCCCCAAGCATGTTTGTTAATTAGTGAGTCTTTTTTTGCAGACTTTATTCTCCACAGGCCGAGCAAGCACTAATCTTTGGTGAATAACTGACCGGATGCCTAGAGTACTCATTCTCTTCCTTGGAGCTGCTTTTCTATTCTTTTCCTTGCAACCCCCTAATTTACAACAAAGTGCACTTTGTTTCAAATTAGGGGGTTGCAAGATCACCCAATCAGTCCCAGCCCCTGTCCCACCTTTGGGCCACTGTTTTTTATAGAAATTTAATAAGAATGGAATTATAGAATCTCAATGTTGGAAGGATCCAGTTTAATAAAAAACAAAATAGAAAACCCTTGGTATTTTTATTGGTATTGTGCTAAACAGATATATTAATTTGGGAAGTATCATCATTTTAACTATATTAACCACACTGATTCATAAACACTAAATGTACCTCCAATTATCTTTTATAATAAAAGAATTAAAATTATTAAATTAAATTAGTTAAAAATTAATTTAAAAATAAAATTAAAAATATACTTTATAATTAAAATAAAGGAGTTAACCTTCATTTTCCTCTGTAATGATGGGAACATTTCCATTACTGTAGTTTTTTATACAGGTCCTACGAATGTGTAAGTTCCAAATAATTGATATTTTTTGTTGTTGACACAAAGGAAGTTTTTTTCCTCTAATCTTTATTGCTACTATATGAGAATACAAATGATAAGAGTTGGGGGTGGGGGTGGGGAGCTAATCTTCCATCTTCGACCACGAACTGTTTTCTGGCCATCAGTATTTGGTCGAGAGGCTTGGATTTGCTAGATATCAGACATTGAAACATATTTGCTGAGCACTCTGGTAGTATCAAATTACACCAACAGCCTGACGTTTTGGGAAACCCTATTTACAATTTCTTTTTCAGTTCAAATGAAAATGATTCCAGAAGTAAGCCCTCCCTGGAGAAGGAAACGGCAAACCACCGCAGCAGCATGTCTGTCAGGCCTAGGACCCTCCCCACGTTTTCCCTTCAGGGAAATGGGCAGAACGGCAGCTCCGGCCTTTCTTAAGGCAACAGATGAAGGACGGTAACCAGACTTGGCTTTGACCTACGGAGGATCCCAGGCTTCCCCCTCTCCCTGTTACAGACTCGCCTAGAGCATCACTAGTGAAGTGAAGCCGGAAGCAGCATCGCCGTCCGACAATGGGAGGGAGACAAAAGAAAGAGCCTCCCATCAACTGGACAGACACCAGAGTCAATGAGGGCAGAGACCCCCAAGGAACACACAGCCATCCGGAGACGACGCGAAGCAGACCAGGGCCAGGACTGAGCTCACACTGATGACGACCGGTAAGAGAAAGGCAAAGGAGAATGGCGACAGAGGGCAGGCCCGCAGTCGGACGTCCGACGCACCGGAGACCGTTCGGGGGCAGAGTGTAGCAAAACAAGTTTAGTGAACTGTGTGTTAAGAAATTATCACAACAGCTCCTCAGACACCCCGTGATCTGTACCGACACCAGGGCCCTTCTCTGGACCAGCGGTCAGGCCAGAGCCACCCCAGCTCCAGAGCACCAGGACCGTCAGTGAGAACGGAGGACATCCTGGGCGTCCGAGACCAAGGTGAGTGAAAAGGAGAGCAGAGAGAGGAGTGAGGGAGGGTGTGCGTGTGTGTGTGAAAGTGAATCCTGTGGTGTGCACAGGTGTGTGTGTGGGGTGGGGAGTGTGTATATGTGTGTGAGAGTGAATCCTGTGGTGTGCACAGACGTGTGTGTGATGAGGGTGAGTAGTGTGTGTGTGTGTGT
>NW_020946652.1:5749988-5764171 GCF_900497805.2 Vombatus ursinus | reverse complement strand
TGCACAGACGTGTGTGTGATGAGGGTGAGTAGTGTGTGTGTGTGTGTGTATGAGAGTGAAGAGTGTGTATGTGAATCCTGTGGTGTGCACAGGTGTGTGTCTGTGTGAGTGAATCCTGTGGTGTGCATAGGTGTGTGTCTGTGTGAGTGAATCCTGCGGTGTGTATAGTTGTGTGTGTGTATAAGAGTGAATACTGCGGTATGCACAGATGTCTATGAGTGGTGAAGGTGAGGAGTGTGTGTGTGTGTGTATCCTGTGGTGTGCACAGGTGTGTGTGTATAAGAGTGAATACTGTGGTATGCACAGATGTGTGTGTGGTAAGGGTGAGGAGTGTGTGTGTGTGTGTGTGTGTGTGTATGTATATAGGACAGTGAAGAGTGTGTCAATCCTGTGGTGTGCACAGGTATGTGTCTCTGTGAGTGAATCCTGTGGTGTGCATAGCTTTGTGTGTGTGTAAGAGTGAATACTGCGGTGTGCACAGATGTGTATGGGTGGTGAAGGTGAGGTGTGTGTGTGTATCCTGTGGTGTGCACAGGTGTGTGTGTGGGGAGATGTCCTAGAAAAAAACCAAATGCAAAAAAAGAAAAAAAAAAAGAAAAAAGAAAAAGAAAAAGACCAAATGCAAACCAGCATCGGAGGCAGAAAAAAGTCATGGAGCAATGGCCAGGATGCAGCCCTGCTGAGCCTTCTCTCCTCAAGGCTTATGATTGTTATCCTCAAAAGCCTTTTTGGGAGCAGCCAGGTGGCGCAGCAAATAGAGCTCCGGCCTTGGAGTCAGGAGGACCTGAGTTCAAATCTGGCCTCAGACACTTGATATTTACTAGCTGTGTGACCCTGGGCCAGTCACTTAACCCCACTGCCTCACCAAAATTAAAAAAAAAAAAACCTTTCTGTAAACTAACAAGCTTGTGCAGCACAAAGGAGGCGTGCACTTGGGTCCTGGAACAGTGTGGGAGGTCTAGAGCCCCCAGCCCCTCACTCTAGCACCAGGACTGACATGCAGTACTGCGTCCTTTGCTCTCTTCCAACACGCCAGCATTCACGCCAGGTGTGGAGGGTTTTACAGCCACCCTGTCACGAGTAATTGGAAAAGAACAGTGGCCAGCTCTGGACCTGCTCCTGAAACAGTACCAGACTCAAGTTCATGGTCAAAAATCGCTCTCCAAACGCTCTAGGCAGAAGGTCTATGCAAAGCCAGGTGACCACACAGGATGACGCTGACAGAGTAAACCGACGTGGTCAACGGCTCATGAAATCTGAAGATGGCGGCGGGGCGGGGGAGGGGCGGGGGGCGGGCGGCACCAACCGAAGTCGATGTACTCATCCAGCTGCCACACAAAGTCAGGCACGATCCACTTGTAGTCGCTGAGGTCGGGCACCATGTCCTTCCACTGGTCAAAGGTCTAGGAGACAAAAGCCAGAGTGACGCGAGCCTCAGACCCTAGAACGAGGCGGCTGAAAAGGAGCGGGCTCCCTCCTAGGGACGGAGATCTCTCCGGCCCCCGAGGACTTGTCCGTGCGAGCCCCTAACAGCGGGCACAAAGGGACAGACCTCACCCAGACTCCCACTGACGAGGGCGGGCCGACACGTTCATCCCCTGCTGGGGGGTTTGGGAGAGCCCACCTCTGACCCTCTCCCTGCCATAAGCTGGGACTGAGAGCGTAAGGCCGGTGCCCAGGCTTCTAGGGCCGACATTCTAGAATCTCTGGTCCTCCATCCCTCAAACCGGCCTGGCCCCAAACCAAAGGACCTCAGAGGCCCCAGGCTCGCCCACCCTGCGCCCAAACAGCAGCAGCCACCACCACAGACGTTTGTAAATGCAGGAGGTGCCCCACGAGTGGGAGCCGGGCACAGGGCAGAGAGCGCTGGACGCGGAGGCAGAAAACCCAGGCGCTTAGTCGCTCGATGACCCAGCAAGTCACCTCACCCGTGCAGCCTCACCTTCCTCTACAAAATGGGGAGAACACAGCCCTCCCCCGCCGTGCCAGGCAATCCCCCCACACCTTCGCATTCCAAACATTTTAGAGAAGCCAGGGCCCAGAGAACATGACGGCTGACGCAGGGTGGTCCCACGAGAGGCGGCCAGCCCACTGCTGCACCCCCTGCATACCTTCTTGGCTGTGTAGCCGCCACCGACCGCTGAGCCCAAGAGGAGGTAGCGGAGCCGGAGGAGCCTGGCCGCCAGGCGGGCCGGCCAGAAGTGCCTCCGCGGCTGGTAGCCGGGCTTGGCTGGAGAGAGCTTCCATCGTCGGAGAGGGAGGTGACTGAGGGAGGAGAACGGCTGACAAGAGACCGGGAGATGAGGCCTCCGAGGCCTGGCCGGGAGAGGACGCAGGTGGTGAAGGCTTCGGGAAATGAGATGCAGCCTCAGCAGCGGGAGAGGCCCTCGGACCGCGTAGCGAGCGTTCACCAAGCTCTGGCAGACCTTGCTGAAGGAAAAACGGGAAGGGGAGGAAAGGGTTAAACACCAGGGCTCACAGCCCCATCACCCTCTGCAAGTTCCCACGGGACAACCAGGGACAGCCACCCCAGCCTCGCCCACAGCCCCCTCGAGGTCAGCTGGTGCTCTGTGGCTCCCGCCAGGCCTTGTCCGCTGGCCTCCGCGGGCAAGCAGGGCCCCTCTTCATGTGGACATCCTGACAAGCATCCTGTCTCCCCAGAGGCCTTCCCCCGTGGAAGCTGACCGGTGCAGTCTCTTCCTCCTCCTCCTCCTCCTCTCTGCCGCGACCCTTGAGGCACAGCCCGCCCCGCCCCCACACAAGCTGCCCTCTGCTGAGGCCCAGCACTGCCGTGGATGGGCACCACGGATCCTAAACGTAAGACCTGGTATTTCTGCCACTGAAATTTTTTCTCTGTAGATTTGGGCCCATGCTTATAACCTGCTGAGCTCCCAGGGGATCCTGCCTCTGCCATTCCTGTTAATACAGTATCTGCTGGGTCTGAGGTCGAAGTTTGGTGATGCCGCCTTGCCCTGGGGCTGATTCCCCCAAGGCGAGTGCTCTGCCACCTCCCACTGCTGGGAGTACTTCTTCCTTGGATGACACCCTAGAGGCTACATGGCCCAAATTTGTACTTTATATCCATGGTCCCCAGTCCCGAGCTCTTTCCCCGGGCCCCCTGCCTCTCATGGTATCAGAATCTTAAGATTCCAATGTGCACTCCACTTGTTTTCTGCACATACGTCCCACAAACTCTTCGAGGACAGAAACCAAATATTTCGTCTTTGGATCTCTGGTACCTAACAAAGGGATTGGCCCACAGCAGGGGCTTAATAGTGGTTTGCTGAATTAAACAGGATGAAAACAGTAGTGGGAGGGGCAGAGAACAGACCTGAATTGCAGCCCTAACTCCATCGATAAACGTATTGCGTTACCCCCATCAAGCCCTTTAAAGTTATTACACCATCTTCAAAATGCAGAAAAGATCTTGTACTATAGATAACGTAACCCCCCTCCCTAAAGAATTCATAGCATTTTTACACCTCTCATCCATCTTAATGGCAAACAATCAGTGTTACTCTTTGCAATTGAGAAATAAGTCTGACTCGGAGAGAAGCTGTTGGCGCCGCTAGGGTCCCGGGGAGGTGGTCAGTGGCACAGACTCAGTCTACTGAGCTGTGCAGAGAGGAGACTGTGGCTCGGGCCCCACCTTAGTACAAGTCAGCCCAAGCCTGGCATGCAGCAGGGCCCCACTGTGCTAACTGTAGCTGTAACTCAGCTGTCCAGCTCAAGAGTTATACTTCCCCCAAAGAAAGAGTATTGTAAGAGCTGCCCAGGCTGAACTAGTAACAGCGTTAGCTGGGTTTCTGGCATCCGAGCCAGGGCCACGAAGGAGGGCCAGGGCCTCAAAGCCCCTTTAGAGGACGAGCAGTTTTTCCCCTTTCTGATCTGTCGGACTCACTCTCATCTCCTTCATGATCTAGCAATAACTGTCCCTGGTAAATCTGGAACCTCAAACTACTCTAAGATTCCTCCCAGTGACCCCATCCTCAAAGAAATCTGGGATCCAAATGATCGACCCGTTCTCACTCCTTAAAACAGCCATTTTCTCCATTCAAACGACCTCAACGTTAGGGGCAGGACAGACTAGGGAGAATTATCCTATACATGAATTACTGATGTAAACCCCAATATTCTCAGAGGCACTGCCTAACCCAATTTAAGGTATAATAGGATGAAATTCAGGAAGCACCAAAAACATGGAAAAGAGAAAAAAACAAAACAGAAGAGAATGCCAGAATTTCACTGCGTCCCTCCTGGAGGATTTTGACCTTTACAGTCTCAGCACCTAGTACCCAGGGCGCCTTGTAGGGCCAGTCAGGATGGGATGGGATACAGATCAGATGTCTTTCAGTCCAACTCTACCAAGAAGTAATTGCCCCATTAGAATGTAAGCTCCTTGTGAAGGCAGGGGCTCTTTTGGCCTTCCTTTGTATCCCTAGAGCTTGGAGGGCACCGGCACACAGTAGGTGCTTCATAAATGTTTGATGACTGGAATGATTCGAACTCGAGCCAAGAACCTCACGGCATAGGCACTGGAGTGCCTGCCTCTTGTGGGGGTCAATTCTGCTCCCAACACTTTCCTTCCATTGAGCTAGGTGTCACAGTGGATAGAGCACCGGCCCTGAAGTCAGGAGGACCTGAGTTCAAATCCGGCCTCAGACCAAACACCTGACACTAGCTGTGGGCTCCACAGCCATCCAGGCACTCCAACAAGGGCTGACCGCCTGGAACATTATAATGCAGTTTGCTTAAAAAACATTTCCCGAGAGGAAAAGAATATTTTTTAAAATGAGTATTCTAAGGACTGATGTCATGTGGTTAGAAATTTCTAAGAAGTTTTTGCCTCCTCTTATGTGGCCAAGTATGAATCTACCTCTAAGTGTAAACATGTAGGAATGTCCCTTTGTTTATGAGAAGACATTTCCAAGAGGTTTGGAACAGGAATTCTGAGCCTTCTTTGTGTGCGGGACCAAAGGAGAGGTCCAGGGAAGCCTGTGGAGCGCTTCCCAGAAGCGGGTTTTTACAGGCCTAAAATAAAGTACATGGGATTCCACAGGAAACCAATTACGCTGAAATGGAGCTCAAGGGTAAGAGGCCCAGTTTGGGGATTGAAGCTGGTGGGAGGCCGTTAGAGCCGAGGGCTTTCCGATTTCACCTGGTCTTGGGGGAGGGCGAAATCCTAACGTTTCCGAGGTCTTCTTAAATCATCACTTCTGTGATCTTTAGTCATCACAGGAACAAGGGTACAGGGCACTCCTATCCAGCAACAAGCCAGTCATTAAGTCCCTCCTACGTACCTGGCACTGTGCTACAAAAATGAAACAGGCCCCAACCTCATTCTGATGGAGGAAATAATATGCAACACACAGGCAGATAGGAGCCACCCACACAGTCCCTTAGGTGGAGCCCCAGCAGCTGGAGGGCCAGGGAAGGCCCCTGGCAGAAGGTGGACATTCCAGGCAGGAGAGCTGGAGGATCAGGTCAAAGTGACAGTAAGGACAGCAGTCCCTGGACGGCCAGAAAGGAAGGTGAGGCCAGGTTGGGAAGAGCCTGCCACTTGGCCTTGGAGATCCTAGGGAGTTCAATGAGGGGGGGAGGGGCAGGTTCAAACAACATATCAGGAGAATCACTTAGAGGCTGAGTGCAGGCTGGACTAGGAGATCCACGAGAAGGTTGCCGCAGCAGCCCGGGGCTGAGAGGAGGAAGGGGGAGTGAAGGTCGCCACAAGGCCAGGCCACCACTTGGATCTGTGGGGCGAGGGCGATGCTCCCCCAGAAGGCCTCGCTGATGGAGAGCCGGCCTCCCACCAGACCCCGACAGGTCCAGGGAAGCTCACTGGATCAGTTTCCTCATCTGCACTTAGAAAAAGAAGTCCAGGGACTGCTGAGAGGCCCCGTCTCCAGGACTGATTATCTGTTTACATTCATTGCAAAGTCAACCAGGTCACAGAGAGGCATTTCAAGGGCCGTCTAATCCAACTCCCTTATTTACAGATGAAGAAACTGAGGACCGGGAAGGGAACCTTTTTTTTTTTTTCCCTTTTCCTTAAAAGAAAATCAGTTACTTGTTAAATTTATGGTGAAAATAAAACAAAAAACCCAAACATAATTCTTCCAAAAATGTAAATAATGAAGATAAGTCACAAATTTTAAAAGACTAGACTGCAAACTACAGAAAGGCTTTACTGAAAGATTATCATTTAGTGGAACTAATTATCATTATCCTAACTAAGCAAAATCTCCTAGAATGTAGAAAGCATCCTTGATCTTGCTTGTTATAACCTTCAAGAAACAGAGATTTGTTATTTCCCACGTTGTACATGATAAATCATTAAGAACCTAATTTTATAGACATTGTCGAGTTGAGTCAATTATTCAAGAAAACCTGGATTTTTCCTCCCACACAGAATTCCCAATCCCTCCTACTCTACGAAGTGTATGACCCGAGTACAACAATCATTTTACAGTCTGCAAAGAGCACCGAGGGCAGCAGTACCTACAGAGGGCAGGAAGCTGTCCAGGAACCAAAGGCCATCACCATGACTCTGGCCACCCAAAGACATCAGGCACTGGAATGAACACTCACTTCATTCAGAGCTGGAGAATCAGACTCCAACTGGGTGACCTTTTCTCTGGGCCTGCTTTCCCACATAAAACAAGCGGTAGGGGGCAGCTAGATGGCGAAGTGGATAGACCACCAGGCCTGGATTCAGGAAGACCTGAGTTCAAATCTGCCCTCAGACAAACTGACGAGCTGTGTGACCCTGGGCAAGTCACTTCACCCCATTGCTCTGACAAAGAAATAAATAAATACAAGAGGTCAAAGGCTATAATCCTGTAATCCTACAAATTTAACAAAACAATGGCTGAGCACTGCTGTCTGTCTGGACCCAACTAAACCAGGGCAGGGCAGCTCTGACAAACTAGGATCCTGCTTCACTCATTTCCAACATCCCACAGAATCTCAGTCAAAAAAGCACCTCTGCCCAGCCCACAGCCAAACACACCATCCTAGCCAGTACTCCAGGGCCTGACCTTGGCCTCCATCGGCCTCTTTGCTCCTTCCCCCCCACAGCTGCTCTAGGGGCTGGCTGGGGCAGATTTCAGCTCATCTCCACCCCTAAGGCAGACTCGCCCAGCTCCTCAAGGCCTTACCCTGGACCCTCATGGGGCTGCCGAGTTGCTCAGCACTGAATGTAACACTCCTCATATGATCTGACCAGACCAGAGACGGAAAAGCTTAAGGTGGGCAAGGCAGCAGCCAAAACAGTGACTGCTCCAGGAGGAGGGGCCCAGCTCCCAGGACCTGCCCTCGGCCCTGATCTGGGCAGCGTTGTCGTTTGGGGACAAGCTGATCAGCTGGACAGTGGGCAGAGGAGAATATCCCAGGAGGGTGACGTCCCTGGAGTTCGTAACCTGCGAGGACAGATTGTTTGGCCAAGAGAACAGAGGAGTCACAAAGAATGACGGAGAGCTGAGCTCATGTGCACAGAGGGCTGCTGTCTCCTCTCCCCTGGCAGACCGGGCTCCGCAGCACACAGCAGGCACTTCATTGATGCTTACTGACCTGACCGACTGACCAGGGGCTACAACTAGGAGAAAGAGGGGAAGGTGCAAAGGTCAATCTAGGTCAGACATCAGGAAAAAGTCGACAATACTAAGAGCTATTGTAAAGCAGAATGGGCTGCCTGTGGAGGCAGTGAGCTCCTCATACAACCGCTTGTCAAGCACAGTACAGACAGGACTCATTTGTGAGGGGATTCCAGGAGATGCTGATGAGATCCTTTCGAACTCTCAATCTCTGTGATTCTGGCCTTGAAGCCAGAGAGACCTGGGTTTGAATTCCACCTGGGCAAGTTACAGGATCTCTCAGTGCTCTGGACATCTCTGCCTACACCTGCCCCGGTAAAGGGCATCTACTCACCAAGGAGTCATAGGTCTGGTCTCCATCCCCATCCTTCTCTTGCCAACATCTCTCTTTCCACTAAGAACGCCCTCTGCCTTTTTCCTCCCAAATGCCTTCCTAAAATCTAGCTAAATTCTATCCAGGGCAGCGCCCTGATCTCCAGGCTGCTAGCCCTACCCAGGGACAGCAAGCACTGCAGCAATCTCTCCGGCCTGTTCACTGTAAGAATCAAGGACCAGAAATCATGGCCAGGGGCCTCCGGCCCAGGAGTCAGACGCCACGGTCTTCTTCTGGAGAACAGGCCTCACCCCGGCCCCTCTTTAGCTCTGTCCAAGGATGCCTGCTCTGGGCCGAGGGCTCCACATGTTGCCTCCCCTGTTATCTGGAGTGCCCGTTTTCTCCTGGCCCTGCCCAGAACAAACATCACTGAAACGGCGCAGCCCTGGGCAGGGGGCTTGACCTCTGCCCCTGCTCTCGTCCCGTCCACCTCGGTGAGCTCCCTGCCCCCTCACACCAAACCCCCCCGACAGCCGGGGCCAACCACAGACTGAGCAGAGCGGGGGGCTGGGGGATGAGGAGACCTGGAGGGGGATGGGCACCGGACCCTTCCTCGTTTTCGCCGCCCTCCCGGTGCGCACAAGCACAGGCTCTCGGAGGCGGAAGACACCTAGGAAGCTTCTAGTCTACACGTTACAATAGGCCCGACAAAGAGTCAACCCGGGCTCGGCCCTACGGGTCCCAACGAGGGGCAAGCTGCCTCGGCGAACTTCTAAAGGCTCCGGGACGGCCCCCGCCTCGGTGCCGGCCCCACTTACTGCCCCCCCCCCAGGCCCCGCCCCTGCCCCCTCGATGCCGGCGCGGGCAAGGACAGGTTCCCCTCTCCCCCCGGAAGTGCGCTGGCTCCGGTGCTGGGGGTCCACTAGGCCCCCGGGCTCTCGGACGCGGCCCTCCCCTCTCCCCGACCTCCCCCGGCTCTCACCAGGCCTCCGCGGCCCGGCGCGCCCGCCACATTCCGCCTCCCGGAGAGGCCTCCTCCCGCCGCTGCCTCCTCCCCCTCCTCCTTCTGCTCCGCGGGACTCAGCGACGGCGCCGGCCCGGGCCCAGGCCGAGGGAGGAGCGCGCAGTGACGGCAAGGGCATCCAGCGACGGCCGCGGCTCGGCTAGCGGCCTCCGCTTCCGGGGGGCCCGACCGGCTTCCGTAGCGCGTCCGGCGCGGAAACGACGTCCCCGCGGGCGCCCGGGCCAGAGACACAAACGTTCCGGGCAAGCGCCGGGCGCATGCGCTCTCGGGAGAGCTGGCAAAGGCCGCCGGCAGGCACGCACGCATGCGCGGCAGGGGTGGGGCGCGGCAACTGGAGGACATGCGCAAACTTCTCCAGAACTAGAGCGCTGCCGCCCCGGCACGTTGGGGACTGCGAGGGGCGTGCAGCGAGCCACGCTGCGGAGGAAGGATACAATGTAGCCTTCTAGAACTATGTCTGTGCATTTGTATGTTAGATGTGTTTTACTCTCCACGTCAGTTTACACTCAATGCATGTGTGTATATACACATACACACGTGCATGTATGTAGACATAGACAGCATACCTATACATATGTGTGTACACGGACACGTACATACACGCATATACATGCGTCCAGGACTCCATGCATACAACAACTCTGATAAAACATCAGCACTGAAAAGACAGGCCATTGCTTTCATGGGAATCTTGGGGTTAGTAAAAGACCTTTGCAATTTCCCGAAAGCAATCCGGACCACCCTCCTCCTTTGCAAATCTGGACCCACCTCATTATTTCTCATTTTGGGTGGAGGAGGAAATTTTGAAGACACAAAAATAGTTTCAGTAAAGAAGAAAAAAAAGGTGTCTGAAGAGACTGCCATGGATGTACTCAGCAACCAACTTAGATATTATTTTAATTGTTCTCCCAGCAAAAGCCAGCTTAGTTTTATTTATGAATTTGATAAAATTTTGTTGCTGTTTTCAATGTGGTGTATCTCTTCTTTGATTTTCAGAATTTCTGGTTTTATTTAGTTGGTTTTATTTTTAATTTTATGTTTTTCTAGCCTTTTTTTTTTTAAGCTCTGCGCCCTATTCACTGACTTATTCTTTCTTTTGTTGATGAATGTCTTTGAAATATAAATTTCCTCCTAGGAACTGCTCTGGCTACATCCCCAAAGCTTTTGCGTATTGTCTAATCGTCATCTTTTGTTTCGATGAATCTGTTGGTTGCTTCTGTGATGTGTGCTTTAAGTCTTATTTAGTTGTATGAAAATTCAGGTGATAATGCTTTGCTATCTTATAGTGGGTAATAATTAGATAATATCTTAAAACATAGTATGTTCAGTAGAGAAGTTTTTGTATCCACAAATAGGACTTTTCTTCCCTTTTAAAAATATGCTTCAAAGCCTTGCTGGTGTCATTTGGGAATTGGGAGCAGGTTTTGGCCTTGTTCCTCTACCTCTGCCTCTCCAGCGTGTCCTGCTGCCTTTGCATGGGCTGTTCAGAATGCCTGGAATGTACTTTCTCAAGTCCGTCCTTTAGAATCCCTAGCTTCCTTAAAGCTCAGTTCAAGAGCCATCTTCAACATGAATTATTTAAGCAGTAATAACAGCACGCATTTCTATAACACTCAAAGGTTTGCAAAACATTCATATTCTTTATACCCATCATGAAGCCTTTCCTGGTCTCTAAGAGCTGCCAGAGCCCCCCTCCTCTCAAATTAAATTCTGTTCATTTTCTATGTGATTACTGTATGTGCAGGTTGTTTCTTCGACAGATATATGTTCTTTGAGGACAAAGCTTGTTTCGTTTTTGCCTTTGTATCACCAGCTCCTAGGACACAGCACCTGTTTAGATGAGGCCCTGGAGAAATGCTCATGACTGATTGATTGAATGATTGAGTCACCCATTCTTTAGAATGAAATTGCTGGCATCGTCTCAATTTGCAGCCTTTCTTCAAATGCACTTTACTGATTAGAATTTTTATTGCGTTGTGGTTAGTAAAGGGTGCATTTAAAATGGATGATTTTCTGCATTTGTTGATGAGGCTTTTATGGCCTAGCACATGGCCAAATTCATAAAGTATACCACTAAGGAATATATTCCTTTCCATCCCCTTTTAGTAATCACCAGAGATTTAGCATAGCTAACTTGTCTCAAAATCTATTCAGACCCCTTACGTTCTTTCCTAGGTATCTTTTTGCTCAGTTTGCCCAGGTCCGTCTAAAAGGGGAACAGCAAGGTTCCCCAGTTATCACAGGTCTCAGGTGATAAAAGTGCTTTGCAAAACTTAAAACACTTTAGGTGAGCAAGTAATTAATTCTATTATTGTTGTTATAGATTAGCCGTCTATTTCTCCATGTAGTTCAATTAACATTTTCCTTCAAGAAATTAGATGCTATGACATTTATTGCACACATGTTAAATTTTGATATTATTTAATTTTCCGTGGTACCTTTAATTATAGTGTAATTTTTCCTTATCTCTTTTAACCATGTCTTTTTTTACCATTGCCTTTTCTGAGATCGTGATTTCTGTCCCTACTTTTCTGAATTTGCCAGAAGCGTACCAAGTAGTGCTCCATCCCCTCATTTTAACTCTGTGTGAATCTTAATGCTTCAAGTATGGCTTTTTTTTCTCGTGATAAACAGCCTATTTTTGGCTTTTATTTTCTGATTCCTTTGGCTCTCCCCCACTGCCTAGGTGAGTTACTCCCTCTTGAGCTCGTCGCTATGATTGTTAACTGTGTATTTCCTTCCAGGCCATCACCTTGTTCTTTTTCCTCTTTTCCTTCTGGCTTCCTCTTTACAAAGAAGAAGGCAGTGTAGCAAAAGGAGTCTGATAAACCCAAGTAATCTACCGTTGAAGTAGCCTGTCCCTGTTCCTCCGCCGTTGCTTTTATCACCAAGCCCAGTCCCTGATCTCGCTCTCTCTCTTCCACTTTTTCCTCTCTTTTTAATGCCCACTTCATCACCAACCTCCAGTGGAGGGCCCCAGGAATCTGCACTCGGCCCTGGGCTGTTTCATTTGTCGCTTTTCCCTCTCAATTTTCCCCATCCCCATCCCCATCCCCTCCATGTCCCCTTTCCCTCTCCTGGCCTGTCTCTCTGTCGAGTTTAATGTATTGCTACGTCATACGCGGCGTATGTTCAGCTTAGATGCTAAAAAGACATGTGAGGAGCAGGGAAGCAGAGACAGGTAATGAAGGCTGAAGTTAGAAGTATGGGAGCGCAGCCGAGGCAAGCTGTCACATGAACAGGGTCCAAACTGCCAAAGCTCTAGTGAGCTGAGGCTGGCAAGGAAACCTCAGGCCAATAAAAAGGTGGTGGTTGTTGCTGATAACAGTTAATTGTGTGGTTTTCGGCTGCATTGAGAGCAAGTGTCACCATGAGTCAGGGCTATGGCTTGGTGGCTGTTGGGTGATTATAACTGGCCACAACTCCTGCTTCCGTTTTCTCTGCCAAGGAGAATCATGTTGAGGTCAACCTATCAGCAGCATTTATTAAGCAATTACTGCATGCCAGGCCCTGGGGGTACACAGAAAAGCAGAACTTTCTTTCCTCAGGGAGCTCACGGTTTAACCGGGAGGCAATCTGCAAACACCCACATGTGTATAAGATACATAGGGGCGAATGCGAAGTCGTTTCAGAGGAAAGAACAAAATAGAAATGGTTTGTGGGGAGCTGATGACCAAGATAAGTCAGGAGATAGCAAGAGTGTGCCTGGCTCCACTCGACAGAGTCAAATCCCTCACCTCGGATGAAATCAATCTCTGGGCACTGGCTCACCTGGAAAATGGGACCCCGAGCCGGGACATCACAGGACTAGACAAGGGCAAATGGCCTAATGTGGAAAAACAGAATATTAAGAAGTCTGCAAATGACAGGCCAATGAACAACCTCTGATTCAAGAGCGGATAATTAAAGAAAAGGTCGGCCAATGACTGGAAAGGGAAGTGAAGGTCGGCGAGGGCTGGCCTTTTGGGCAGGGCTGTTAATCTGCTAGACAGGAGAATGCTCTATGTATAGTCTACTTCAATTGTAGCGCAGCGTTAGATACGAGGTACTGTTCTTACAGAAAAGAGGAGAGAACATTTAAAGGGATTCAGAATTGTTGAATGATTGGGTGTAAAGACTGAGTTAGTCACGAAAGGTTCAGTGTCAGCTTGGGAGAAGGTCTCCAGTGGAGGGCCCCAGGGATCTGCACTCGGCCCTGGGCTGTTCAGCATTTTTATCAGCTACTTGGATAAAGGCATAGTAGGCAGACTCACCAAGTTTACAGATGGCACAAAACTGGGAGCTTTCCCGTTAGCTAACGTGACTAATGAAACAACTTCAGGATCCAAAAGGACCTTGACTGACCAGAGTGTTGAACTGAATCTAATAAACTGAAATTCGGGCAGGGGGGAATCAAAGTAAACTGCTCCCCTTGGGCTAATACCATCAGCTTCATAAGGGTGGTGTGAGGGAGCCATGGTTAGGCAGCAATTTGTCTGAAAATGAGACTACAATGGGGCAGCTAGGTGGTGCAGTGGATAGAGCACCAGCCCTGGAGTCAGGAGGACCTGAGTTCAAATGCGACCTCAGACACATAACACTTTCTAGCTGTGTGAACCTGGGCAAGTCACTTAACCCCATTGCCTAGCCCCCCCCCCAAAAAAATGAGACTACAAGCTCCATTTTTCAACAGTATAACGTGACATCCAGAAAAACTAATGACATCTTGGGCTATGTCTTCCAGTTTCATTTAAAAGAGTATGTCAATATTGATAGGAACCACTTCCTTTTGAACTCTGAAATTCTCTTTGATCACAGTCATCTTTCCTTCTGAACCTAGTCTTTGTCCTGATTGCAGTCTGTAGCCCCTCCATACCTCCATAGCTCCATCCTCCATCCCTCCATGCCCACATCCCTCTATCCCTCTGTCCCTCCATCCCTCTGTCTGTCCATCCCTCCGTCTCTCCACCTTTGCATCACCTATCCCCCCATGCCTACATCCCTCTATCTCTCTGCCTCTCCATTCTTCCGTCTCTCCATTTTTCCATTCCCCATCCCTACATCTCTCTATCCCTCTGTCCCTCCATCTCTCTGTCTTTCCATCCCTCCATCTCTTTTCTGTTTCTCCATCTCTCCATCCCTCATCTCACCATGCCTACATCCCTCTAACTCTCTGTCCCTGTGTCCCTCCATCTTTCCATCTTTCCGTCCTCCATCCCACCGTGCCTACATCCCTCTAACTCTGTCCCTCTGTCTCTCCATCTCTCCATCTCTG
>NW_020946652.1:5733362-5749978 GCF_900497805.2 Vombatus ursinus | reverse complement strand
GTCTCTCCATCTTTCCATCCCCATCCCTCCATGCCTACATCCCTCTATCCCTCTATCTCTCTGTTCCTCCATCTCTCCACCCCTCCACCCCTGCTCTGGCCTCACTTTCCTCAATGTGCAGCCTTGACCCATGAGTGATCCAGTTGGTTTCACCATCTTGCATCCTTTACCCCATTGTCCTTCTGTATCTTCGCCCTGCCAGTGTTTTTCCCCAGGCCATCCCAACTCTCTGGCTTCTCTACCTGCTATCTCCAGCTCCTAAGTGCAACTGGAAACACAACCCACTGTACTGACTGAGTCCACTACAAGCGGACATTATCTCATAATAATAACTAGTGTTCACATAGTGCTTTAAGGTTTGCAAAGTACCTTGCATGTTATTGCATTTGATGCTCCCAGAATCCTGTGGTGTTGGGGCTACTGTACTCATTTTACAAAGGAGGAAACTGAGGCTGAGCAGAGTTAAGAAATCTGCCCAGGGACACATAGCTAGGACGTGTCTGAGGCAGGATTTGAACTCAGGTTTTCTTGACTCCAACTCCAGCACTCTACACCCTGTACCACCTGGCTGCCCTTATAGCCTGATTTCAACTGGGATCCCCTTCCTACCTGGCAAAACTTTTATTTTCCCTTCATTAACTCTCTAATCCACTTCCCTCAATGGCAGTTCCAAACATTCTTTTCCTTCTTCAACCTGCCAGGCCAGTGTCTCTGACTGCGCTTGATTCCAGAGCCAGGAGATTCTTCTGTCTCTGTCTCCGGCTCCCTCTCTCTCTCTCTCCCTCCCTCCTCCTCCCTCCCTCCCTCCCTCTCCCTGTCCCTCTCCCTCCCTCCCTCCCTCTCCCTCTCCCTTTCCCTCTCTCTGTCCCTCTCTTTCCCTCCCTCCCTCCTCCTCCCTCTCCCTCTCCCTCTCCACCTCTCTCCCTCCCTTCCTTTCTCCCTCCCTCCTTCCCTCCCTATCTCCCCCTCTTTCTCTCTCTCCCTATCTCTCTCTCCCTGTCTCTTTTCCCTCTCTCTTTTCTCCCTCTCCCTCCTCCCTTTCTCTCCCTTTTCTGTCTCAGTCTGTTGTCTTCAGTCGCTCCATAGATGCTGCCTACAAACATGCTCATGGCTTGAGCTTGGTGATCCCTCAAAGGCCATCACAGGATCACAGAATCCCAGCCTGAGAGACCTGCAGCAGCCGCCTATAGAATCCCTGCTCCAGCAGAAGCAGTCGCTGAGCCTCTACCGGGGGACGTCGAAGGAGGGGACACCCATTGCTTCCCCAGGTGGCTCCTTCCCCTTTTGGGGGCTCCAGATGCTAGCAAGTTTTTCCAGCTGTCCCATTCCCCTCTGGCTGTTGGTTCTGCCCCGGGGGCAATTCCTCTTCTCCAGGAGAGCCCGTCTAGTGCTGGGAGGCAGCTCTTGTGACCCGTCGGAACCTTCTCCTCCTCTCGTTAAATCATCCTGTTCCTCTGACAGATCCTCGGATGGTGCAGATTTAAGGATCCGTACTGAGTCAACAGTATGAGCCTCACTATAGGAACAGGAGCATAGGACAAGGAAACTTTTAAAAAATGAAGAATTCAAGGTGAATAGAAAACCCAGGGATCGTCAACCGTTTTTGCTGCTGTCTGTAAGCTTCTGTTATTTACGGTTTGCTAACTCCAATCCAGAAACTGGGTGTATTGGCTTTAAGCATTAGCGTTCACACTGTCCTCCTTTTCCTCTTGTGTTTACAACATGGATTTGTTGCTGCGATGGTTGTTTTTATGAGCTCGTTGTCATTGGAGAGTGCAGTCCGTCTAACACAAAAATCTGTGCGTTTTTTAGTGGGCTGTGAGCTTGGTCTAAGTCAGAGAGTTATCTTTCAGGCAAGAAGCTAATGAAATGTTAGGCTGAATTAGGAGAGGAATAATGTTCAGGCCAAGCTAGAGAATAAATAGCCGTAGTGTCCGCTGCCCCAGTCAGACAGCTCATGGAGTATTGGGAGAGATTCTGTGGATCACTGTTAGGAAGGACAATGGTAACTAGAGAGCACCCAGGGGATGCTGACCAGGATAGGATGATAAAGGGCCTTAATATCCTATTGCATGGAGACCGAGGAGACAACAGAGGAGGTGGAACTTAGCCACGAAGACTTAGTAGCGAGACCAAAGTTTTCTCCAAATATGTGAAGATCTGTCTGGTGATAATAGTGAAAGGTGGTGCCCCTTCCTACTTTGGAAATTGTTATTTAAAGAAAGGATCATACCATTTAAAATCACTGCAGACTATATGAAATACTTGGGACTCTGTCTGCCAAGACAAACCTCCCTCCCTGGCCTACCCTCTGGGGACGCCAGCCACTTGCTCTGAACGTGATTTGTGGTACTTGGCCTTGGTGCAAGCCTTCCTGGTTGTCGCTCTGAGCTCACCTTGTGTTCCTGTGAGTGTGGCTATGGCTCGCTACCCAGGCGTAACCCACTGGCAAACTACCTGTTGTGTTCTTGGAGGTTCCTGCTGGAGACTTTACTTTAGGTGTGGCTTCTCCCTTTGATTTGGAATGAGCAGGTTCTCGGCCAAGCCAGCTTGGGCACCAGCAGCTGCCATTGTCTGCAAGAAGTGTTCCTTCATCTGGAGAGGAGACAGTATAGTGGAAAGGGCTGCCCTTGGACTCTGGAGAGACCTGGGTTTGAATCTTGCCTCTGGCCCTCACTAGAACATGGCTTATGTGCTCTGTGCCTTAGTTTCTTCATCTATAAAATGAGGCAATCAATACCCCCATCCTTGGGTCGCTGAGCTGCGAAGCAAGAAACCTAGGACTGGGGAGAAAACATCGACCTTGCCTTTCACAAGAATGCTAAGTCTGAAGGACTCACCAAGGGAAAGAAAAGGCTTGTGTGAATCTCTAGAAACTTCAACTCTTGCATGGGTGTGCTTGTAAGGAAATGCTAGCATGGCACTGATGAGGATGGGAGCTAGACTCCAGAAAGGAAAGACCCTGGACTTTCCCACTTGGCCAAATCTCTGGGGTTCCCCTGAGGCTATAATCCCATCCACTGGCCTTTCATTGTGGCTAATCTCCCAATTCTCTGTTACCCTTAACCTAGCCTAGCCCTCCCTACCACCCCTGGCCACTTCCCACACTTAATCCTAGCTAGGCTCCATTCTCTCTTGGCCACGGTCCAGGTCCCAGGAGTTCTGTTCACTCCAGTTTACTGGCCACTCCCATTCAGATCTTCCTTAGACCCTTCCTCCAGTCACCCCAAATTACTTGGCCACTCCTGGATCCCTCCCACAGTCTTTCTGTATATAAGATCCATCTTGTCTCCGTTAAGATGCTCTGATTCTTACAATCTAGCCAATAGCCCACAGATGCTCAGACTCCTCAAGAGTCTAGCTAATATGGCGAATCTTCAATAAACCTTGTTTTTAGCTGCAAGAAGGCTTGGGTCGAATTCTTTCGGGCAGGACTTGGGTGTTGTGATTTTGGGATTCCAAGACCCCTAACCTCTAGACTGCATCAGTTCCTTCCCAATGACCCAACATCTCCAGCCACCCTTTACAATTCTGGATGCATTTTCACTCATATTTCCAATATTCCTCGTCTCCCATTTGTACTTGAAGACTCTTCTTCTGCCACTATCCCTAAGGAGTAGAACCATTCAACTCAAAAGGTGCATCTAATTTATGTTTATCACCCAACCTAGACTCTGGTGGCTGTTATTTACTGGTTCCTAGGACATTCTGCTTCCTTCCTCAGGGAATTCAGGGCCTGACTCATAGCCTATCTCCCCTCTCCAAATCCTGTCCTCATACTAGGGGACTTCAACTTTCACAGTGATACTCCTCCCCATACCTCAATCTCCAAGTTCCTCAATTTACTTATTTCCCTACTTTCCTACTTCTCCACTCCACACCAAACACCCACAAATGCACCACTTCCATGTTCCTGAATTTGGAAATTCTCTTATCACAATCTGTTGTCATTCTGCCTCTCCTTTGCCTTGGAAATTCCAAACCCTTTTCTTTATCCTCACCTTGACCGCTAATCCCTTGATCCAGGCCATCTCCCCTGCACTAGCCACTCTCTCTCCTCTTCTCCCCATCTTGACCTCTTGGTCGATTCCTACCATCCTGGACCCTACTGCCAATCATACCCTGACAAGTGCCAACCTTGGATTTCTTCCCATCTGCTGCCTTCACTCCTAGTCATGTTCTGTGGAATTCATCAAGAGTAAATCATGACCCAGGGTAGATGAATGTGCTCCTAACTGATGTTATGTAATATCAGCTGGGGCTCCCCTCACTGCAGCAAGGCTGGCTTTTCACAATTCCCTTATTGACTCCCTGTCCCACTCATCACGGTGTCATGGCAGCTCTTCCAGGAAGCATATGATGAGGTCTAGAGGTGCTTGAACCCCAAAATCACGACATGCAGGTCCTGCCCGAAAGAATTCAACCCTTCTTTCAGCCAAAAACAAGGTTTATTAAAGATCCGCCATATTAACCAGACTCTTAAGGAATCTGAGCATCTGTGAGCTATTGGCTAGATTGTAAAAATCTGACCAGTGGCTAGATTATAAGAATTCAAGCATATTAATGGAGACAAGATGGACCTTATATACAGAAAGACTAAAGGAGGGATCTAGGAGTGGCCAAGTAGTCTGTGAGGTAATAGAACTCCAGGGGTGGCCAAGGGAGAAAGGAGTCAAGATAGGATTAAGGGTGGGAAGTAGCCTGGGGCCATAGAGAGGTCTAGGCTAGGTTAAGGGTAACAGAGAATTGGGAAATTGGGTGTAGCCACAAAGAAAGGCCAGTTGATGGGATTATAGCCTCAGGCGAATGCCAGAGATTTGGCCTTGCGGCAAAGTCCAGGGTTTTTCCTTGTTGGGGTCTAGATCCCATCCTCATCATTTTCACTCCTCAAACCTCCCACGCTGACTCCCTATGCCACTCATCACGGAGGTGGCTCTTCCAGATCTTTTCATCTCTCCACCAACTTTCCATGGCTCTTCCTCCTCTCCCCCTGTCAGCTGAGCACCTTGTCTCATGTCTCACTGAAAAAAACTTGAGGCCATGAAGCTCCTATTCTCCCTAGTTCTTCATCTCCCATCGCCTGGGTGCTTTCTGCCAGTCTCCTCCCCTCCTGCGTCCCTTCTCCTTGCCAAGGCAAACCCCTGGACAGATACAAGGGAGCCCATTTCAGTCTTCTCTAGCAGACTGGCCCCTCTGTCAGTCTTACTCTCCTATTACTTATCAGTGTCTCTCTGCCTCCTGGTTGCTTCCCTGCTGCCTACCAATGTGCCTGATGGGGTTGGGATCTGGGCCCTAGAAAGGAAAAACCCTAGACTTTGCCATATGGCCAAATCTCTGGCCTGAGGCTATAATCCTATCAACTGGCCTTTCTTTGTGGCTACACCCAATTTCCCAATTCTCCCAGCCAAATCTCTGGCTTTTGTTTGAGGCTATAATCCCCCCCTCAGTCGGCTTGCCTCCCTATGGCCCCAGGCCACTTCCCAATAATTCTATTACCTCATGGACTGCTTGGCCTAGATCCCTCCCACAGTCTTTCTGTATATAAGGTCCATCTTGTCTCTGTTAAGAGGCTCAGATTCTTATAATTTAGCCACTGCTTAGATTCTTAAAATCTAGCCACTGCTGGGGTTCTTATAACCTAGCCACCGGTCAGATTCTTATAATCTAGCCAATAGTTTACTAATGTTCAGACTCCTTAAGAGTCTGCCCAATATGACAGATGTTCTAATAAACCTTGTCTTTGGCTGAAAGAAGGCTTGGGTAGAATTCTTTCGGGCAGGACCCGCATGTTGTGATTTTGGGGTCCCAGCACCTCTGAACCCCTAAACCACACCATGCCCACATCTCCCTCATCTTCCAAAGCCCTCACTGGCTCCATCTCACCTTGCCAGCTGTTGACTCACCACTCTCCTGCCTTCTGGTGTGCCCACTTCCTCTCTTCTCACTCTTCTGAACCGTCTACAATCTGTCTTCTGACTTGATCATTCCTCATTAGGTAACCTCTTCATGGTTACCTCTGGTGACCTTTTTCTTTGTCCTCATTGTTCTTGACCTCTCTGCAGCCTCTGACACAACTGATCCCCCTTTCTCCAGATCCTCCCTCCTGCTGTTCTGCTCTAGGTCGTGACTGGGACTTCTCAGTCCCTTTTGCCAAAACTTCATCCTCGTGGCCCTCGCCACTTGTAGTGTCCCCCAAGGCTCCTTCTGAGCCTTCTCCTCTTTTCCTTTGATAATGCTTTGCTTGGTGGTTTCATCAGCTTCCACCGATTCATTTATAATTTTCATGCAGACGATTATTCATAGGCCTAACCTCCCTCCTGATCTCCATTCTCACATATCCAGCCACCTAATGTACCTCTTAAACTGGGTGTCCTGTAGACATCTTAAAATCAACGTGGCTGAGACCGAGTCTTTCTGCCAAGGCCCCTTTCCCCGTTCCAAACCTCCCTATTGTTGTGGAGGGCAGCACTATCTTCCAGTCATCCCAGCTTGCAAACCTGTGTGCCATCTTCCACTGTCCACTCTCTCTGACCCCTTACATTCCATCTGTAGCCAACACTTGTCTGTTTTACCTTTGCGATGTCTCTTTCATGGACCCTTCCCTGTCTTCTGATGTCGCCACTACTCTGGTGCATACACTCGTCACCCCATGCCTGGAGCACACTGAGCAGAGAGCCTGGCACATAGTAAATGTTAAATAAATGTTTATTGACTGACTGAAGTATTGCCATGGCCTTCTGGTTGATCTCCCTGCCTCAAGTCTCTCCCCATTCCAATTTATCTACTCAACTGCCAAAGGGATTTTCCTAAAGCACGAGTCTGACTCTTACCTCTCCACTTATTAAATTCCCATGGCTCCCTCTTACCTCCAGGACCCAATCTAGATCTTCTGGCATTCAAAGCCCTTCATAGCGTCAGCCCCTTCCTGCCTTCCCAGTCTTCTTACATTTAATTCCCCTCCACAAATTTGGCCGTCCATCCAGCGCCTGTGGCTTCCTTGCTATTCCTCACACACCTTCCAATTCCAAACCTTTTCACTGGCTGTCCCCCTTACCTAGAACTCTCTCCCTCCTTAGTTCTGCTTTTTGGATTCTTTTTCTTCCTTCAAATCTCAACAAAAATTCCACCCTCTGCAAGAAGCCTTCTCCAGGCCCCAGTAAAGCTAGTGCCTTCCCTCCGAGATTTCTCCAATGTATCCTATACACGCCTTGTTTGGACCCTCCTCCACCACCACCCTCCCCCATTAGATTGCAAAGGCTTTGAGGGCAAGGACTATTTTTTACTTTTCTTTGTAACATCAGCAGTTAGCTGTCTGGTCCCTAGTAAGCATTTAATGCTTGTTGACTGTGGCCTTTTTGCAATGACAGTGACCTCTCTGGATGAGAGGGAGTTTCTGGGAGGAACATCTGTTAATATGAGAGGGGGAGGGAGAAGGAGAAAGGGGGGAGGAGGCAGGGAGGGGGACAGAGAGAGAGAAAGACAGAGAGAGACAGAGAGAGACAGAGAGAGAAAGAGAGCTCGCAAGAGCCTATCAAGCCACAAGGGGGTGCACTTGTATCTTTGCCTCAAAGACACTCTATTGAAAACAGCATTATTATTGACTTGAATTTTGATGTGGATCCTGAAATTGTCAGCAGGATGGTTTTAGCACATTAGAATGACAAAGATGGTGAGCATGAAAGAAGGAGCTGGCTGTGCAACACAGCAGGAACCTACAATGGCCGAAGACTTTCTACTTCTACAATTTCTCTAGACCAAGAATATACAAACTTGGTATGAATTTATTTCTCTTTGTAAGTCCTTTGAAGAAATAAGCTGCCCACTGTGTATTTTTACTAATTTTGCTAAGAAAACAGGTGCTGGCTGGGCTAGAAACGGACCTCATGCCCTAGTCCTCATTCCAATCTTCCAGCATCTCTCTGAATGACTGCCCAGGAAGCATGGCGCCAGGGCCCGGAAGGTGATGGCGCCTGCGCCCAGCCAGGCTACACCTGGGAACATCGTGTTCTGCTCTCCGCACTACATTTTCAGAGAGACATGGACAAGGTGGTCAGTGTCCAGAGGAGGGTGGCCAGGGTGGAGGAGGATTTTCAGTCGATGTCATATAAGAATCAATTGGAGGCCCTGTGACACTAACCTGGAAAAGAGAAAACTCAGGAGGGCCTGAGAACTGTGTTCACGCATGTGAAGGGCTGTCTCACGCCAGAGTCATTAGCCTGACTCTGCTGGGCCCCAGAGGGCAGAACTGGAAGCAGGGGCATCGCAAAAGGGTAAAGTTGAGCTCAGTACAAGAAAACACTTCTGAACAACTGAAGGTTTCCAGCAACGACGGGCTGCTCCGGGGTCCGGCGGGCACCTTCTCACTTTTGTTGCTCAGTGGCGTCCAACTCTTTGTGACCCCATGGGGGGTTTTCTTGGCAGAGACCCTGGAGGGGTTTGCCATTTCCTTCTCCAGCTCATTTGACAGATGAAGAAACTGAGGCAAATACTGTTGAGTGACTCGTCCAGGGTCAAACAGCTATTAAGGGTCTGAAGAGAGAGATGAGTCTTCCTGATTTCCCAGGCCAGTGCTCTATCCGCTAAGCCACCTAGCTGCCCTCTCCTTCTTGCTAAGGGTCTTCATCTTCTAGCATATGAACCACAAAGCTAGCATTTATATAATACTTAAAAATTTGCAAAGCACTTTAAAATAGTATTTCATTTGGTCCTCACTACAACTGTGGGAGGTAAGTGCTATGTTTATTCCCCATTTTACCATGAGGAAACTGAGGCAGATTGAAGTTAAATGACTTGCCCAGGGTCACACAGCTAGTAAATATCTGAGGACAGATTTGAACTCAGGTCTTCTGGATTCTAGGGCCAGTGTTCTATTCACTGTGCCACCGAGTTGTTCCGCTCAACACTAGGATAAGTAAGCTCAGTTCAAAAGATAGGAAACACGAGCAGGTAATTCCTGACCATCTGTGGGGCTCTCCAAAATAAATTAGACACTCAAGGTTGATTGCAGTCATCCCTCTTTATACTTATGGTATAGGCCAGAGGCAGCCAGCTGACTGGAACTCCTGGGTCCTATGACCCGCACCAGTCCCTGTTCCATTCCTCAGACATGCAGTCCTGCATCATGGTCATCGATAGGAGGCTCCCCGGGTCTCACGTTCATTGCCTCTACCTTGGATCCCAAGGAAAGTTGCTAATTATAGAACTATTTGCAGACTGAACATTCTAAGGAATTTCTCCACATGATAGAGGGAGTGAAAAGGGACAACAATGTACAGACCTGAATCAGGTATAGGACAGGTAGCTTATTCTTACACAGAGGGATGAGTGCTAAGCAGGAGAGAATCCTAGCACTCACCGCAGAATGATAAGAACAGAATTCGGTAACAATGTGTCACAGCTGAGGCAGTCTGCGGGGAGCCATGCTTGGCAGGGACATAAACATGTCCTGCATGACTAATTAGCCTTGCTACCATCTACTGGTTCAGTGTGCTGAGCTGCTCAAAATCCCCATGTCCTCTTTCCAGTTCTGGCTCTTTCCTTGGAGCCACCCCATTCCTGCCACTGCTCAGTCACTCTCTCCTTTCTCCTGCTTGGATGCTAGGGAAGAGGGAGACACAGGCTGGCATTGCTGTAGACCCATGGTGCCAAAGGAAGGAAAGACTCAGGGGAGGGAAGGCAGCCAGAAGCTCCGATACAAGCCTGGCCAGTTGAGTCCACACTCCATGTGGGGCTTGGGGGACCATTATCTTGGGAGTGGGTAGAGAGGGCCATCCTTCTCTACCCCTCCGTGAGATCACATCTTGTCATCTGGAAGCCTATATCTAAGAGGGCCCAGCTGGAAGCCGCCTCTTCTCCCAGGTGTGGCACCTCATGTCATCATCAGTTTCTCTAGCTCAGCAGCATATTAGAAAACTCCCAGCCAATGAGTCACAAGGCTGGACTCCTGACCCCCCCAGAGATTCCACCTGGTGTACTGGAAACAGAGTGTCTGTGTGTGCTCTGCTGGGGAGAGCAGAACCCCATTACAAGCCAAGGCTTGGGTACCATTCCTCAGGTGTGTTGTGTGAGAGATTCCAGATTGGGTGGAGCTCAGACGAGGTGACCTCCAAAATGCGTTCCAGCGATGAGATTCTGAGTCTGTGTCAGAACGTAAAATAAGGGGTTTCTTCTTATTCAACAGTGTATTTCTCACATTGTAAGCTTAATAATCGTTGTTACAGTGTTATCAGCAAACAGGAGTTTCTGGAGGACCATGATCCACCATTGATCTGGGATGAGGAATACCTCTGTGGCCTGGCCGGGAGCACACGCCCTCTACTGGACTGAGTCATGACTGCTGCCACCTCTTCCAAGAAATCTTGCATCAGTTTAAGGCAAGTGTGGGAAGCACCTTGCTGGCTGAGAGCCTTTCAGGTGACTGTTGGTGCAGCCAAGTGAAAAGCTTTAACTGAAGCGCTAATCCCCAGCCAAGAGGTGCCTTGGGAGCTCATGTGTCCGGCACCTTTCAGTCAGCTATGTGATCATCTCGTTCTGGTCTGTCTTGGTTCCTGAAACTTTCATCTGGGATGATCTCATGGCCTCAGTTTAAGGCTGAAAGGTCATTCAGCACATCCAAGAAGAGCATGGGGAAAGCTCTCAACGGTCTTCTGGTCTAACTGGCGCTGGAAAGGAATGAGAAAGCTGAGCAGCCTGCAGAGAAGAGGGTCGCACAGGTTGTAAGGGCCAAGAAAGCCCTTTGACTCCAAAAAACACCAACGAACACCCCTTCTACCACTCCCCCTGCCCACGCTCTTGATAATAAAATGAGGAAGCAAAAGAGGGAATAAAGTCCCACGTCAAACGCTCGGATGTTATGTGAACATTCGAGCTGTGCCAGATCAAATTGATAAATGAGTGTCTGACAAACAAACTGTGTCCAGGTGCCAAGTTGGCTGTATCTTCTTCCCAGGCCCACTACCCAGTCTCTGTCGCCGAGAGTGGGTTTCATTTTTTCTTTAAAATTTTGCTGTAGTCAAAAGGTCGATTGTTCTGAGCTGCGGTCCCCTCTCCGCTTCCCTTCAGCCCAGTCTGGGCACTGGCCCTCACTGTGTCTGTGATGGAGCCATGACAATGCAGGCTGGGAGAACTGGGGTCTGGGCCCATCCTGTCCCTTTCTCTGACTGTCACTGACTAGACCAGACAGCAGGGGGGATCTGATATGATTTTTCTGTTAAAGAAGAATGTGGCTGTTGATTATCTGGGCCTGGAGCAAAAAGTAAAACGAATTCCTACGAGAAACAGCAGTGGGAAAGTCAAGGCTGGAAAGGCAGAGGCCAAAATATTTGGTAGTTAGTGGATTTCTGCTTTTTCTGAGGCTGAGAAAGCATTGTCTGTGGAAGTCGGAAGTTCCGTGGGGCTCTGAGACATCATGGAACAAAGCCATGGTGTTGCATCCGGTCAGAAGGAGGGGCACCCATGTACCCCCTTGGACAGGAGAGCTTAGGAGGCTCACAACCCCAGACCTACAGGTGCTCCTGAGTCCTAAGGGGGCAGAGTGTGCCTAAGGAGAGGTCTGGGGCAACCTGTACATGAAGTCAGTGCCAGCCAGAGGGTTGGGTGGGGGTAGGGTGGGGAAGATTAGAAGAATCAGGGAAGAACTCTCAGAGCACCAGGGAAGGCATGGGCTGGCAGCTTAGATGCCAGCTGACCCTAATTGCTAAGGCTTCCAGGAAGGCAGGTAGGCACTGACCATTGGCTTTGTGGTGGTCTCCACGTGACCACAGGGAGCAGCAGTAGGTGGGTTTTTTTACTTTGATGCCTTTGAAGGAGCTTGTCTGAACTCACCTTGCCCTGCGTTACCCAAGTACATCACTGAATCGTCATTGTCCAGAAAGCCAGCAACATGTAGCTTGAACCCACAGTCAAAGGGAGCTTTGGGCTGGCTTTTATAAGTCACCAAGCAACAGAGCTGGACCCTGAAGAAAAGACTACTAAGTTTACAAGAAATCATGCTGGGCTCAAATAAAAGTTTTAATTACAGCTAAAACCATTATATTGTGAGGGCAGAGGAGAGATCCAGGGACAAAGCTCTGAGAAAATTGAGAAGGAAGAGGACATGGGGCGTTGATGGAAGTCTCCACCTAAGAGAGGCACCTGAAAAGAAAGAGATGGATCTGAAAGGCAGAGAGGAGGATTCCAGGACCAGAGGGTGGCCTGTACAAATGCCTGGAGGTGGGAAATGGGTTGTCACAATTGAGAAAGGGCTAATAGCTTAGGATTTTAATGTTCCTAGTATTCAAGGGTTGTATGTAAGAATTTTATACTAAGTAATTATAGAACATATAAAAATAAGGGAAACACCACTCCTCCCCCCCTTCCCATCTGGTTGGATGACCAATCAATCAACCAGTATTTAGTAAATGCTGCCTTTGTGCCAGGCATAGCGCTGGATGCTGGGATATAGAAATGGAAATGGAACAGTTTGTGATTTCTTCATTGGGAGGGATAAGATGTCTCTCCCCCCACCCCTCTCTTTCTCTCAGTCTCTCTCTCAGACACACTACAGAAGTGAGGTAATGTTTTAAAGGGCATCACTAGCACCTGGAGGTGATTGATTTGAATCTTGGAGGCGTCTGTAAGCATTGTCTACAACCTTGATTCATGGGTGACTTGAGTCGTCCTCGATTTGCATCCCTCTTCCCTCATTGGTTTGCCATTTCCTTCTCCAGCTCATTTTACAGATGAGGAAACTGAGGCATAGTGTGTTAAGTAACTTTACACAACTAATAAGTGCCTGAGGCCATATTTGAACTCAGGAAGATGAGTCTTTCTGACTTGAGTGAGGCCTGGCTCTCTGTGCACTATGGCCCTATATCGTTGAAAGCACTGTCCCTATTCCCAAGTTCAATTGGCCGTGCTCTCTTCCTCCCATTAATCTCTGGACTCAGATCATTTCCCATCTGCAGTGTCAATTATATACACACATGCATACATGTACACACACATATCTACACATACATACATATACATGCATGAATGCATGCATGCATATGCTTACTGATGTACTGGCCCACCCACTCTATGTGCTGCCCACCTAACCACATAGCATAATTTGGGCAACAATAATTCTTCATCCACTTGGTTTTTCATGTTTGGATTGTTAATCAATCAATAAACATTTATTAAGCATCTACTATGTGCCAGGTTATTGTGCTTAGTGCTGGGGATACCAATAGAGTGTCTGCCCTCAAGGAGTTTACAGTCTAAGGAGGGTGACGACATACAAAGAGATGCAGAGCATGACACATGGAGGATAAATGGGAAATAATTAGCAAAGGGAAGGCATCGGAATCATCTTAGAAGGTTGGGAAAGGCTTCCAGTAAAACTCTGAGTAGTGACATGATTACGCTCCTGGTAGATAGACGTCAGAGCCAGGACACCACTCGGTTTCCTGAATTCAAGCTGACAGTGCTTCCCAGGACCTTGGTGCCCAGGACCTTGGTGCTCCCCAGGGCCTTGGTGCCCCCCAGGACCTTGGTGCCCCCCAGGGCCTTGGTGCCTTGCACCTGCCACTCAAGACTGTCTGACCACAATTTTCCTTGTTGCTCATTCTGGTTCTAGAGTATCTGTCATGGGAGCTCTAGAGCAGCACCAGTCAGGGCTGCTGCAGACCCTCATCTGCCAGTGACCACTCCCTGTTCCCACATTGAGGGCTTGGGCTGTCTCCCGTGCCCGGCGCTTCCGAGCTCCAAGGCACTGTGACTATTCACTGTCACCAAGTGCTCTTTCTTACCATGACCCGAGGGCTATTCAGTCCTAGATTGGCCAGCTGCTTTCTCCGACTCCCTGAGCTGCTCTGAAGCCTGCCCCCTGAGCTGCTCTGAAGCCTGCCGTGCTAAGCAGCGGTCACTGACTTGAGCGGGTCGCGGCAGGACCAGTTTTCTGCCCGCAGGCGCCCTCTGCTTCCCACAGCCCCTCATTTTCTTAGCTAGATTGACATGCCAGTGATGGCCACTCTGGTTGTGGTCATGATAGTCCGCCTGTGGCCACTGCATTTGAGGAGGGACGCTGGTGAAGTGGTGGAGGCTGGTGGGAGGTCCAGCGATCCTGCTGGAGGAGGTGCTGCTGAAGAAGGCAGAGGTGGTTAGCCTGCAGAGGAGAAACACGATCATTCTTTGTAAGGAGCTGGAGAGCTGGGTGCCCTGGGGAGAAGGGGTGCGCCTTGCTGTGCTTGGCTCCAGAGAAGAGAACCAGGAGCAGGAAGCTGCCGCGAGGCATCTTTGGGCTCCATGTTGTAACAGCCATCACAGGAGGTGAGCTTATGAATGCTCTGCATTTAGACATGTTCTGGTCAGACTCACTAGTCCTCCAAGAAGGTATCATAGGGGTGATGCTTCCTCCGGCCCCACGGCCTGACAGCCGCACAGGCGGCATTTCACCCCTCCCCCACGGTTCTCCGGCACTCGAGGTCTTGGGGTATCGAAGCTCTCTGACAATGGCTCCAGCCCCCATTACTGACACCCCTTCCCTCACTTGTAGGGGGCTCCCTGCCCCTCACCCTCATTTAGGCACATCACAGTCAGATTGGTTTTCACCAAGGAATATTGACTTGGAAAAGTATAACACAAACATAGAACACAGTCCAAATCTGTCTCACCCCTCTCAGTCTCCAGGCTCAGGAACCATGACTTTCACAAGGCTCCATTAAGGGCTGGCTGGCTGCAACATCCCGCCTAAAAGCCTGGCTCCAGGGTCAAATGGCTTGAACCCCTGGGTCCAGTCGGCACTTAAAACAGGTCAAACAACAAAGAACATCCGGGAGAGCAAAAACAAACATGCCAGAGTCATTTCTCACTTCCCCCGGGTAAAAGGACAGAGATGGGGAAGGTAATGTCTTCCTGTTTCAGGTCACGGCACCCAACCATAGCTGAACTGTGATCTTCACTGTCTGGACAGAGCCGAAAAGATAGAGACCCTGCTAATCTGCCGACTTTTAAAGGTCGTTCTGGTCACGCAGCCAATCGAACCCTTGGTGGTATTATAAGGGACACAGAGTGCTTCCATGTTAGGTGGCCTGGGGATGCTCCAAAGCCCTTTTAATTAACGAGCTCATTTTATGGAGGTTCAAGGAAGGGAGGGGACTGGCCCCTGGTCACCGTGGACAAGCTCTGAAGCCACATCCTCTCAGTCTCGCCTAGTGTGTCCTTTTTTTTGCTGCCTCACAACCTGGGGATTAGGCTCTTCCCCACTTGAGGTCTTCAGGCAACAGCAAGGTCCTAGGTCCCAGGCCCACTCTAGTCTAGAAGGGAGAAGGGATTTTCATTCAGGCTTGGGTTTGGAGAAATGGCTTCCGAGGTCACATTTCCCCACTCTGAGATTCTTTACCTGCAAAAATGGAGTTCATTAGAGACGGATTCAAAAATAAACTTTACACAGGATACATTGGAGCAGGTCATTCAGTCAGTCAGCAAACATTTATTAAGCACCTACTGTACTGTGCTATTCTATTTATAAATATTCTCTCATTATTATTATATTTGCATAATGACACAAATCTCATCTCATCTGAGAAGGGCACAGGAAATGGAGCAGTCATACCGATATAGCTCTAACGAGGATTGATTTAGAGCCAGAAGGGTCTTCAGAGACCCCTTCATTTTAGAGACAAGGATCCTAGGCTAAGAGTTCAAGTGACTTGTCTCAGGTCATTCAGACAGGAAGGAATTTGAACTCAGGCCCTGTGACTCAAGCTGGTGGTCTTTCCCCTGGGCAACCCCTCCCTCCTGGACTTCCTCTTCTTTGTTTGAAAGGAGGATGGTGATTTTGCTGCCACTACCCATCTGAAGCTGTTTCCCAGATCTTGGTCTACCTCCTACCCCAATGGAGCGTGTATCCATGGGGAGGTTTTTGTGTTACAGTTTTCTATTTTATGACTCCTTTTTCCCCTTTCGTGATCTTCTCTCTTGTGGTTTAGACCAGTGAGTTCATCTGTGCCGTCCAGACAAACCTGAGCCCAGTTCAAGGGCCTCTGGCTGCTTCTCCCGGGTTTCTTGACCCGAGCATAGGTGAATGAAGAGTGATCTTGAGATGGACACTTCTATGCTTGGAGGCTACCGCAGGAGTTCAAGAAAACGGTAGCTCTCAGCTCCTTTGACGGAGCTGAGTGGAAGCAGAAGGAGGCTTCTGCGACCATCTGCTTCTTGGAGAGGACAACCACTAAGACCTGCACGCCCAAGCCCTGGCCTGCCATGCCGGAAGAAGCAGCCTTTGAGGAACTTGTTTAGTGCCAAGCTGAGATGAGGGTGACCTGCTTAGCAACAGTCCCACCAAACGCTCCGTGTCTTAACGCTTAGGGACTGACCCTTGGGAGAATAGGGTCGCAGCCATGGGTTACTTCAAACTTCAAGCCTCGTCACTGTGGACGTGGGCAGTTTTAGCTGTAAGGCTCTTTCTGGGTGTGGGTGCGGGTTCCAGGGAAGGTACTAGGTAGCAGCCTCGTATCTGATGGACAGTATGCATAGAATGTTTGCTTTGGGCAGACTCTGGACAGAAGCCCCAAGCTAAACTCGAAGGGATTCCCTTCTATTTCCCGCCCCTGCCCCCACCCCAATGAGGGGCTAAAGAGGCAGGGAGGGGG
>NW_020946652.1:5709590-5732962 GCF_900497805.2 Vombatus ursinus | reverse complement strand
ACCCTACACCCCCCCCACCCTATACACCCCCCCAACACATCCACAGACCCCCCCATCCTACACACACACACCACACGTGCAGCGTCTGCTTCCACCAAGCCTTTTGTGCGAGGTGTCCTCTCAAAGGTCAGGGGGTGAAGGCTGAGCCAGGACACCGGAGAGCCATGAGTAACAGGAATCCAATCCATCCTAGCTAGCATCTTTTCCTGTGTAATTCTGAGCAGGGAGCTTTATCTGGGCAAGAGCCCTTTCATCTATGGTTTCTAGAAGCTTTACAAACATTAATTAATTTAATTAAGCTCCCTGATACCTGAAGTGGCAGGTAACTGCTTCCTCAGATATTGCACCTTTGTGTCCTAATAGCTCTCATTCAAAATGCGCAACCAGGCAATTTAGGGGCTAACTCAGCCTAATAATACCCTGGGTTTCTCTAATGTTCTTGTAGCAAGGATCTCAAAGCACTCACAAACACTAGCTTGTGAGTAATGAGAAACAGAGAAGAAATGTGAGCTAATCTTCACTAGGCTAAGTCTGATGGGTTTTCTTCCCTTTTTTTTGGCCCTTTTCCAGTCTGAGGCTACCTGACCTCAAACCCATCACTCCCTCTCTTTGTGACTCAGCTCCTCTAGCTGACAAGGGATGGCATAATATCATTTCCCCTGGCTCATTTCACAGAGATGTTGCAAGGTCATGTTTGTGATGTACTTGGTGATTCTCAGATGAAAGGTTGAAATGCTAACTGATCGGGCACTTGCCCCTGGGCCTCAAAAATGGAGGTGCTATCATGGTCCTGATTCATACTGGTCGGGTAGCAAATCCCCCAGGTGTCTCAGGAGAAGTCTGGAGTCAGCGGACATAGGTTCAACACCCGGCTTGGCCACTTTGTACCTGTGTGGCCTCTCCAATCCTCAGTTTCTTTTGCTGTAGGTTTGACCTGATCGCCTCTGAGGTCCCTCCCAAATGTGTGTCCCTGTGCTCCCACGATCCTAAAATCGGACTTCCCTACTCTGAGGGGAATTCTCAACAATCATCGTAGAAGTTCTCACACCAGCCCTGGAAGCTGGGGAAGGCTGCGGGGTCTGCCTTCCTCCTTTCCCGCCCCCGCCCCCACTTAATAGTATCTTTTTTTTTCTAATTACATGTAAAGATAGTTTTCAACATTCATTTTTATAAGATTCTGAGTTCCAAATTTTTCTTCCTGCCTCCCTTCCCTCCCCTCTCCCCAAGGCAGCAAGCAATCTGATATGGACTATACATGTACAATCACATTAAACGTATTTCTACATTAGTCATGTTGTGAAAGAAGAATCAGAACAAAAGGGAAAAACCAAGAGAAAGAAAAAAATGAAAAACAAAACAAAAAGAGAAAACAGTCTGCTTCGATCCGCACTCAGACTCCATAGTTTGTTCTTTCTCTGGATGTGGACAGCATTTTCCCTCATGAGTCGTTTGTAATTGTCTTAGATCCTGGCATTGCTGAGAAGAACCAAGTCTGTCAAAGTCAGTCATCGCACAACGTGGCTGTTACCGCGCACGATGTTCTCCTGATTCTGCTCACTTCACTCTGCATCAGACCATACAAGTCTTTCCAGGTTTTTCTGAAGTCCGCTTGCTCGTTATTTCTTCTGGCACAATAGTGTTCCATTACATTCACATACCACAGCTTGTCCGGCCATTCCCCAATGGGTGGGGGTCCCCTCAATTTCTAATTCTTTGCCACCACAGAAAGAGCCGCTATAAATATTTTTGTACATGTGAGTCCTTTTCCCATTTGTATGATCTCTTTGGGATACAGACCTAGAAGTGGTATTGCTAGGTCAAAGGTATGCACAGTTTTATAGGCTTTTGGGCATAGTTCCAAATTACCCTCCAGAAGGGTTGGATCATTTCACAACTCCACCAACAATGCATTGGTGTTCCAATTTTCCCACATCTTCTCCAGCATTTATCATTTTCTTGTTTTGTCATGTTAGCCAATCTGATAGGTGTGATGTGGTACCTCAGAGTTGTTTTGATTTGCATTTCTCTAATCAATAGTGATTTACAGCATTTTTTCATATGGCTATAGATGGCTTTAACTTCTTCATCTGAAAACTGCCTGTTCATATCCTTTGATCATTTATCAATTGGGGAATGACTCATATTCTTATAAATTTGACTCTGTTCTCTATATATTTTAGAAACGAGGCCTTTATCAGAAACACTGTAAAAATTCTTTCCCAGTTTTCTGCTTCTCTCTTAATTTTTGTTGCATTGGTTTTGTTTGTGCAAAAATTTTTCAGTTAAATATAATTACAACTATCCACTTGAAATTCTTACATTCTCCATAAATCTGATAAGTAAACTATTTCTTGCTCTCCCAGTTTGTTTATAGTATCAGTCTTTATGTCTAAATCATGTATCCATTTTGATTTTTATTTAGGCATATGGTGTGAGATTTTGATCAATGCCTAGTTTCTGCCATACTTTTTTCCAGTTTTCCCAGCAGTTTTTGTCAAAGAGTGGGTTCTTATCCCCGAACCTGGGGTCTTTGAGTTTATCAAATAATAGATTACTATAGTGATTGACTACTGTGTCTTGCATATTTAACCTATTCCACAGGTCTATTTCTTAGCCAGTACCAAGTAGTTTTGATGACTGCTGCTTTACAATACAATTTAAAATCTGGAAAGGCTAGGCCACCTTCCCTGATATTTCTTTTCATTAATTCCCTTGACATTCTGGACCTTCTCTTCCAGATGAATTTTGTTATTATTTTTTCTAGCTCTATAAAATATTTACTTGTAGTTTAATTGATGTGGCACTGAATAAGTAAATTAATTTAGGTAGAATTGTAATTTTTATTGTATCAGCTTGTCCTACCTATGAGCAACTGATGTTTTTCCAATTATTTAGAACTGACTTTATTTGTGTGAAAAGTGTTTTGTAATTGTGTTCATATAGTTCTTGGGTTTGTTTTGGCAGGTAGACTCCCAAATATTTTATAATGTCTACAGTGACTTTAAATGGAATTTGTCTTTCTATCTCTTGCTCCTGGGCTTTGTTGGTAATATATAGAAATGCTGATGATTTATGTGGGTTTATTTTATATCCTGAAACTTTGCTAAAGTTATTATTTCAAGTAGTTTTTTTACTTGATTCTCTAAGTATATCATATCATCTGCAAAGAGTGAAAGCTTTGTTTCTTCTTTGCCTATTCTAATTCCTTCAATTTCTTTTTCTTCTCTTATTACTAAAGTTAACATTTCTAGTACCATATTAAATAACAGTGGTGACAATGGACATCCTTGTTTTACCCCTGATCTTATTGGAAATGTTTCTAACTTATCCCCTTTACATATAATGCTTGCTGATGGTTTTAGGTAGATGCTTTAATCTTTTTTTTTTTTGAGGCAATTGGGGTTAAGTGACTTACCCAGAGTCACACAACTAGTGAGTGTTATGTGTCTGAGGCTGGATTTGAACTCAAGTCTTCCTGACTCCAGGGCCAGTGCTCTATCCACTGCACCATCTAACTGCCCCTGCTACTTATCATTTTAAGTAAGACTCCATTTATTCCCATACTCTCTAGTGTTTTTAATAGGAATGGGTCTTGTATTTTGTCAAAAGCTTTTTCTGCTTCTATTGAGATAATCATATGATTTCTGTTAGTTTTGTTGTTGATATGGTCAATTATGCTGATAGTTTTCCTAATACTGAACCAGTCCTGCATTCCTGGTATAAATCCTACCTGGTCATAGTGTATTATTCTCATGATAAATTGCTGTAAACTTCTTGCTAATATTTTATTTAAAAAATTTTTTTTGTGTCTATATTCATTAGGGAAATTGGTCTATAATTTTCTTTCTCTGTTTTGACTCTTCCTGGTTTAGGTGTCAATATCATATTTATATCATAAAAAGAATTGGGTAGGACTCCTTTTTTGCCTATTTTCTCAAATAATCTATATAGTATTGAAATTAATTGTTCATTAAATGTTTTAATGAATTCATTTGCAAATTCATCTGGCCCTGGAGATTTTTTCCTAGGGAGTTCATTGATGGCTTGTTCAATTTCTTTTTCTGAAATGAGGTTATTTAAGCATTTTATTTCCTCTTCTCCCAATTTGGCAATTTATATTTTTGTAAATATGTATCCATTTCACTAAGACTGTCAAAATTATTGGCATACAGCTGGGCAAAATAGTTCCTAATTATTGTTTTAATTCCCTCTTCATTGGTGGTGAATTCACCCTTTTCTTTTTTGATACTGGTAATTTGATTTTCTTCTTTCTTTTTTTTAAATCAAATTAACCAAAGTTTTATCTATTTTATTTTTTCCCATAAAACCAGTTCTTATTTTTATTTATTAGTTCAATAGTTTTCTTAATTTCAGTTTTATTAATCTCTCCTTCAGTTTTCAGTATTTCTAATTTGTATTTAATTGGGGATTTTTAATTTGTTCTTTTTCTAACTTTTTTAGTTGCATGCCCAATTCATTGATCTCCTCTTTCTCTATTTTATTCATGTAAGCATTTACAGATAGAAAACATCTCCCTAAGAACCACTTTCGCTGCATCCCATAAGTTTTGGTATGTTGTCTCATTATTGTCATTCTCTTGGATGAAGTTATAGATTATTTCTATGATTTGTTGTTAGACCCACTCGTTCTTTAAGATTAAATTACTTAGTTTCCAATTAATTTTTAGTATCTTTCCATGGTCCTTTATTACATTTAATTTTTATTATATCATGACCTGAAAAGGATGCATTTAATATTTCTGCCTTTCTGCTCTGGATTGTGAGGTTTTATGCTCTAGTACATGGTCAATTTTTATGTAGATGCCATATACCACTGAGAAAAAAGGTATATTCCTTTCTATTCCCATTTGATTTTCTCCAGAGGTCTATATCTAACTTTTCTAAAATTCTATTCACCTCCTTAACTTTCTTGTTTATTTTGTGGTTAGATTTATCTAGTTCAGAGAGGGGGATATTGAGGTTTCCCCACTAGTATAGTTTTGCTGTCTATTTCTTCTGTAACTCCCTTAACTTCTCTAAGAATTTGGATGCTATACCACTTAGTGCCTATATGTTTAGTAATGATATTACTTCATTGTCTATGGTGCCTTTTATCAGGATGTAGTTTCCTTCTTTGTTTCTTTTAATCAGATCTATTTTTCTTTTGCTTTGTCTGAGATTGGGGTCGCTCAGCTGAAGCATAACAGATTCTACTACAGCCTTTTACCTTTAGCCTATGTGTATCCCTCTGTTTCAAATGTGTTTCTTGTAAACAAAATATTGAGCAATTATGATTTTTAGTCCATTCTGCTATCTGCTTCCATTTTATGGGAGAGTTCATCCCATTCACATTCACAGTTATGATTACTGTGTCTTTCTCGCCATCCTATCCTCCCACCCCATTTATGTTTTTCTTTCTCTTTTCTCCTTTTCCCTCCTCATTAGTTTTGCTTTTGACCATCACCCCCCGATCTGTCTTCCCTTCTATCAGCCCCCTCCCTTTTCTTTCCCTTTTCCCTTACTACTTCTTCTATCCCTTCTGTCCCCCTTTCTTTTATTTCCCTTTTCCCCTCCTACTGCCTATAGAGCAAGTTATATTTCTATACCTGAGTATGTTATTCTCTCCTTGAGCCAAATCCAATGAGATTAAAGTTCAAACAATGCTCATCTCCCTCCCTTCTTTCCCTCTATTGTAATATGTCTTCCTGCCTCTTCATGTGATGGAATTTACCCTTTTCTGCCTTCTCCTTTCCTCTTCTCCCATTACAATTCCTTTTGGCCACTTAATTAAGTTTTTTTATCATTACATCAAAGTCAACTTAAATCCACCCCCTCTGTCTATGTATATCCCTTCTAAATGTTATAATAAAAATACAGTTCTCAAGAGTTATAAGTATCATCTTCCCAAGTAGGGATGTAAACAGTTTGCCTTTATGAAATAACATGTTTATTTTTTTTTCCTGTTTAAATTTTTGTGCCTCTCTTGAGTCTTGTATTTGAAGATCAAATTTCCCATTGGGCTCTTGTCTTTTCATCAGGAAAGTCTGGAAGTCCCCTATTTCATTGAATGTCTATCTCCTCCCTTGAAAGATTATGCTCAATTTTGCTGGGTAATTGATCCTTGGTTGTAATCCAAGCTCCTTTGCCTTATGGAATATCATATTCTAAGCCCTCTGATGTTTTAATGTAGAAGCTGCAAGGTCCTGTGCAATCTTGACTGTGGTTCCATGATATTTGAATTGTTTCTTTCTGGCTGCTTGCAGTATTTTCTCCTTGACCTGATAATTCTGGAATTTGGCTACAATATTCCTTGGTGTTTTCAATTTGGGATCTCTTTTATGAGGTGACCAGTGGATTCTTTCGATGACTGTTTTACCTTCTGGTTCTAGGACCTCAGGGCAGTTTTCCTTGATGATTTCTTGAAAGATACTGTCCAGGCTCTTTTTTTGATCATGGCTTCCATGTAGACCAATAATCCTTAAGTTATCTCTCCTGGATCTATTTTCCTGGTCATTTGTTTTTCCAATGAGAAATTTTGCATTTTCTTCTATTTTTTCATTCTTTTGTTTCTGTTTGACTGATTCTTGATGTCTCATAGAGTTATTAGCTTCCACTTGCCCAATTCTAATTTTTAATAGTTTTCTTCAGTTGGCTTTTGTACCTCCTTTTCCATTTGGCCAATTCTACTTTTTAAGGAATTGTGTTCTTTGGTGTACTTTTTTTTTTTTCCATTTTGTCAATTGTATTTTTAAAGGAATTGCTCAATTTTTCTTCTACCTCTCTTATTTGACTTTTAAAATCCTTCTTGAGCTCTTCCAAGAAGGCTTTTTGGGCTTGAGACCAGTTCATATTCCCCTCTGAGGTCTCAGATGTGGGTATATTGACAATGTTGTCCTCCCCTGAATTTGTGTTTTGATCTTCCCTGTCACCAAGATACTTCTATATGGTCATTGTTTTGTTATGTTGCTTTTTGCTCATCTTGTTTACCTTTTTTTTGACCTTCAAAGTTGATCTCTGCTTCTGGGACACATGGGGTGCTGTCCCAGGCTTTTGTGCTGGGGGGCTGGGAACCTAATTACTAGTTTTGTGTGCTGGGGCCTCAGGTGCTGGCAGCTGGAGGCTATAAGCTTCTGGTAGTTTACCTGGTGCTGAGCTGGAGCTGGTGGTGGCTGGTGTGTGCCTGGTGTTGGTGCTTGCCTGCTCCATCACCTTGGGGCTCAGGATCTCCCTCTGGTTTACTGAGGTGAGGCTTGCTGCTGGCTTGTCAGGACACCTCTAGTCCTGTACTGGTCCCCTTCAGCCACAGCAAGAGGGACCTTTCCTGTTAATACCCCTAGCTTCCCATTCTAAAAGGCTTCTATACCTCATTTTTCTGCTGTCTCCACTAATCCAGGATTTTTCCTGGAGCAATATTTTCTGGGTTTTTCAAGGTCAATAAGGGAGGGTGAGAAGAACTTACTGCCTACTCTGCCATCTTGGCTCCCAGAAGTCAAAACAGGTGATTTTCAAACATTCTGTTTGTGGGCTGATAGCTCCAGGAACAGCCACTGCTGCTACAGATTCAGTCATTCCCAAGGCCTGTTCCTGATTTGCTAGGGCTGAGGCTGTATTGTCTTCTCTCTCACCCAGTTCTGACAGAACCCTTCTGCTGACCTTCTAAGTTGTCTCTGGTATCTGTGGGCTGAGAAATCTGGAAACTGCCACTACTACCAGTGATTCAGTCCCCCAAGGCCTGCTCCAGGTTTACTGGGGCTGGATCTGAGCTCATGTGGCCCACACTAGACTGCACTCCTCTCTCAGCCTGATGCAACAGATCTTTCCAGTCAGCCTTCCAGGTTGTCTTGGGCTGGAAATCTGCCTCACTCTGTCTCTTTGTAGGTTCTGCCACTCTAGAATTTGTTCAGAACAACTTTTCAAAAGTATTTGAAGGGGTTTGAAGGAGAGCTCAGGCAAATCCCTGCTTTCACTCCACCATCTTGGCCCCACCTCCTCCACCCTAATCTTTCTTGACCATGATTTTTCAAAGTGGATTTTGTAGAAACTGAGATCTCCACCACAGCCCATCAGGATGCCTTGAAACACCAATTCACAAGTAGGATTGGGCTTATTTTTTTCTTCTAAGTACAGGACATGTCTTAAATTCTTTTTATCTCAATTCAAGTCTTCTCTCATGGGGCAGAAAGAACATGGTGTTCAGAGTCAGGAACACTGGGTGCTTGGATGCCAGCTATGAATCAGAACCTGGATCCGTTCATCTGTAGAATGGGAGAAATGTAGATAGGCAGGAACCTCCCACCTCCCAGGGTTGTGGAGAGGAAATCTCAGGGCTCCATGAGAAGAGAAAATGATAGGGTTTCCAAATCATGACCTCGATTTTACCCCCTAATAGTGTGGTTGTTCCAAGTACAAGCAAGGACAGGGCTGCAAAGTAGATGAGAGTGAATCATAATAACAGCCAATGCAGGGCCGTGTAGTACAATGGGCAAAGCCGTGGAATGGAAGCAAAGGGTTTGGGATCCTTGTCTAGCTAAGTCTCAGCACCTGGGACAGAGGATGCACTTAATCATAACTTCTCCATTGACCGATTGGTGCTAATTGTGTCATCTTGGGCAAGCTCCTCTTCTCTTCCTCCTCTCTTTCCTCTTCTGTAACACATCTCTCCTCTGCCATTTACCAGCTTGGATGCTTTGGGCAAATCACTCTGTTGCCTCGGTTTCTTCCTCTGTCAAATGAACATGATAATTCCCAAAGCACATATCTTAGAAGATAGTGAGTCAAATGAGACAATGTCTGCGAGGCTCTGTAAGAAGGTCAGCTTTGGTCATCAATCTTCTTTCCTCCAGTTACTTTGCTCAGTCACTCAGACTGAGACCAAAGCTGAAAGTATAGGCAGGGTTCAAGGTGAGCAGTCCGAGGGATCCAGTGCCAGGATTACCAGAAGTTTGCAGATAGATAAATATGTGCCAAGCCCAGGAATCTAAGGCATGAGACTCAAACTGGGTAACCTGCACAAAACACGTGGAGATCTTTTTTGGGAAAAAGAGGTGTCAGAGTGGATGTAGTGACATGGAGTCAGTTAGACTTGGGTTCAAACCTCTCCTCTGACATTTTAGTCAACCAACCAGCCAATCAGCAATCATTTGCTAAGCACATAAACCGAGTCAGGCCCCTTCCACAGACTATACATTTCAAAGCATTGAGGGTGCAATGAAACCACAAGTTCTGGTCCCCCCTCTCCGTTGCCCCCTTCCCACAACGTGCTAGATCCTGTGCCAAGTACAAAACCAAACCAGACCTTGCCCTCAAGGAGCTTACACTCTCTTGAGGGAAATAACTCATATGAATGCAGTGGGCATCTGTACCGTGTTTCATTTCAGTGAAACATAGAGTGGCCCTGGTGGATCCTAGAGGGCTATGTTAAAGAGGCGGCAGCTAGGGGGCTCCATAGTGCACAGAGCACTGGGCTTGGAGTCAGGAAGCCGCCTCTTCCTGAGTTCAAATCTGCCCTCGGGCACTTGCTAGCTGTGTGACCCTGGGCAAGTCACTTCACCCTGTTTGCCTCAGTTTCCTCATCTATAAAATGATCTGCAGAAGGAAATGGCCAACCAGTCCAGTGTCTCTGCCAAGAAAAACTTCAAATAGGGTCCTGAAGAGTAGGACATGGCTGAAAATGACTGAACAACAACAGCAAATGATAAAGAGGTGGAGACCCTGAGGAAGAGCCCCCAGGGACATGAGATCGAGGGGTTGGGATGATGAGACAAACCCACAAGCAGAAGCTGGGACGGAGCTCCACTGGTGGCTGCCGGAAAGAGCTCAGAAACTGGACCAGGACGGCCTTTCCAGTCCCGGGGCTTCCTGCTCCCCATTTCTCCAGGGTTTGCAGAGCTGATCTCAGCAGGCTGAAGATGGACCCTTCTCGCTGTTCCCATCTGCCAGGGCGGGAGGAAGGCTTGCGATTTCATGGCATTTTAGTAAGCTGGGTGGCCACTGCCTGGAATGTCTTATGAATCAGGCTGGTCCGCAGAGAGCAAGGCAGGGATGGAGCTTCTGGAGACACGGGCCGTCTGACCTTTCCCACCTGGAGCGGCATCTCCCTGCTGCATTCGTAGGGCAGGACCAAATCCAGGGCTAGAGCCCTTCGCAGCGGGGTGGTGGGTGGGGGAGCAAGGGGGTTAGTGTCCTCTGAAGGTCAGCGGGGATTCCGGGGCCTTCTGGGAAGCCCACCTAGGCACACCAGAGACACTGAAGAAACCTCTTGGCCAGTGGCTTGATATAACAAAGCGTGTACTTAATTCCTTTGCTATTTAATTAATAAATAAATGAAGCAACAACCGACCTGTCTGTTGGTTTGCAGAGAGCAGGAAACAAGCCGGTGAAGGTTGTTAGTTCTTCTCGAGGACCCATCGGCCTGCTCCGGTCTCCCACGTATAACAACTACAAAGTAAATTGGGAGGGGGCACTTGCCCCCTAGCACTTGGACAATCGGGGATGCCTGTTCCAGGAGCCTTGGAGGGAACCCAGGGGGCCAAGAGACAGAGGGGAGCAGGAGTAGCGGTCCAGGCATGGAAACAGGGACTAGATATCATGTGTGATGAAAAAGGATGGATTTCAGAGCCCTGTGGGGTCCCGGAACAGAAGGGCCAAGGAGGCTGAAGCTTGGAATGGACCGAGCTGGGGCAGAAGGGGCAAGGCTGTGCTTGCTGATCGTGGGAGAAGATGGAGGATCACAGAAGGCTGGGCCCTTTGCTGGAGGCCTCGATGGGCTGATTGTACCACGATGGGGAAGGCGGAGCTGGCCGAGAGAGTGACCTTTGTCTGGGACAGCTCTGCTCAGACTCACGTCAGCTGCTTCTAGGCCAAGGCTACTAAATGAGGAGATAAGGGGACTGTGGGGGCTGGAGGTAGCGGAGACTTCAGCAAAGCTTTGAAGAACTGTCTTATCTTGTCCTATCAAGACAACGGAGGGACGGTCTGGACCTTAACGTCCAGCGAGTATCTCCGGACGCTGCTGCGGAGCTGAGCCTGCCTACCTCCTCCTCATGGTTCTAGAGGAGCGTGGGCAGGTGAGATGTCCTGTTTTCTTTCACCATCAAGTTGGGCCTGTCTGGCTGTGCTCCTCCCACACTGGTTGGGTCATTTAATCACTTAGTGCCAATTAGCTTTTACAAAGGGATACTTCCCTCAAACTCATAGTAGGGAAAAATACACCCTCCCCCAGTACCTCAGGGGCATATTCCTCTTTACCACCTCAGTCTTGGGGGGGCACACATGCAGTGACCTGGGTTCCACAGGTCCCACCCAGGCCATGCCCAGATGTGGCATGATCGCTCCATGAGTCCACGTCTCAGCCTCTGCTGGCCTGGGGCCAAAGGTCCCTCCTGAAGTTTGGTCTTGGCAACAGCAGTTCTGGCTTGGCTACAAAGCCCAGCTGGGTGCCTGTGACTCCCTCTCCTGAGACTCCACTCCCGAACAAAGCCAGAGGCCAAAGCCTGGGGCCCATTTCTTGGACCCTGTAGCCTCAGAACAGAGAAGAATCCAAGGCGCCTCCATGTGCAATGTGGTCTGCCGGGGACCCCCACGGGCACAAAACGTTCCATAATGAACAGAGCACTCGAAAGAACATAGGCCAGAGAGATGGCAGAAGCCGGTGAAGCTCCCTGACCAGCCACAGTCCTCCCCTCGCCTCAGGCTTATAGAACGTCCATGCACGTCCCCAGTCTCTTCTAGGCCTGAGCTCCTCGGCTCCTCTGGGTGGCCAAACACCAACTGGGGTGCCATTACAAACATATTAGATTATTCAGAACTTGGTGAGCGATCACATTTAGGAATCATCATTCATGGTTCATGTGATGAAGCAGGGGGTCTCCAGTGGAGTGCCCCAGGGATCAGTGCAGTACCAACAGAGTCAAGATCCCAAAAGATCCAGACAGATGAGAACATGGGGGGGGTCATAAATCTCATACACTAAAAGTCAATAGGGATTAATGTCCTTTGGAACCAAGAAATCAGCTCCTTAAGCATAAGGTAGGGGAAGCGGTAGTTCTGAAGAGGATCTGGGTGTCTTAGTAGCCTGGAAGCTCCATGTGGGTCAGCAGTGTGATATGACAGATGAAAAAGGCACTGGGATACATCAGGAGGGACCAAGCTCTCAGGGAGAGGGAGGTGAGAGAGCCCTGTGCTCTGCCCTCATTGGGATCATTGTGGTCACTTCTGGGATCCTCCGTTTAAGACAGGCATTGTAGAGGTAGGTGGTGTCCGGAGAGGGGAAACCCAATGGTGAAGGGCCTTGAGTCATTGAAGGAACTAGGAATGTTGAGTCTGGAGAAGACAGAGGAGGCGGGTGGGTGGGGCCAGGGAGATGAGAGCTACTCTGAATTGTCATGTGGAGGTGGGGTATGCGTGTATGTATGTGCATGCACACATGTGTGTGCGCGCATACGTGTGTGTGGGGGGGTGCGGGGGAGTCGCCTTTCTCTGTTTAGTCCCAGAGGGTAGAATCAGGATTAATGGAGGAGAAGTCCGAGAAACCATTTCTGGCCTGACGTTGGGAAGAGCTTGCTCCCAGGCCCAATGTCCACAAGCATCAGGGTTCACCTCCACGGGGGGGCTTCCCTCTCCTTGGGGGTCTTTGAGGACAGGCAGGACCAGCCCTTCTTGGGGGTTACAGTGGAGATGCCTTTGGACTTGATGGCCCCAAGAACCCTCCCAGCTCTCAGAACCTGCAGCTGATTTGTCCAGAAAGTTGAGGACTTGAAGGGAAAGCAGCGTGAGGCAAAGCGGGAAGGAGACGTGGGCAGGGTGATGAAGGGCTTTGCAGAGCAGAGGAGCTTGTCGCTTGTGGCCTTTGCCAAATTGCTCCATCTGTCTGAGCCTCAGTTTCCTCATCTGTAGTGATCTGTGGACCTCTAACCTCTTCCCCCACCAAGCCTTGGGAGGTCAGCGAGAAAACATCTACCTGATGCTTCACACATCTCCCAACACTGTAGAATTGTTGGCTCTTGCTATAACATGAGGATGGAGATGAGTGGAGGCCTGGGGCCCCTTCCAGCTCCAGATTATGAGCTTGACTGGTGGAGTCAAGGGGGGCGAGGGGGAACCTCCTCTCTGGCCCTGGGGAGCTCCTGCAGAGCTGGGGTTCCAGGGAGCCCTTGGGATGGGCTGTAGCAGCTCTGGAGCTAGTGGGTGATACTCAGGCTCATCCGTCCACCCATCCATCTGTCCAGATAGCTATCCATCAAGAATTGCAAAGTACCCACTGTGTGCCAGGCTCTGTGATGAGGATAGAGGCATACAGAATGAAGCCATTTCTTTCCTCAAGAAGCAGACTTTTCTCTCTGCAGAGCTGGTAGTCATTTGTGGCATCAATCACAATTCTAGCTGACTTTTCTGCAGCCTTTCCTTAATATTCTTGGCCTCCCACGATGCTCACATGGGGCAAGGCACAACAGACATGCTCATTGACAAGTGACAGAAGCAGGATTCTCACCCAGGGCTCTCTGAGGCCTAAGACTTCCACCCCTGTCCCATCCAAGTGCTGTTTGCCACAACCAGGCTTCCCAGGCCAGCTGGGTTAGGATTCTCCTAAGCATCCCAATTTGGCCAAGGCAAGTGATTCTGGCTCTGGCCTCCCCCAGGTCCTGCCATTGTGGGGTGACCCTTCCTTGGGAACAAGGTCAATGTTCTGGCTCCCAGGCCTGTACCCCCAACCCCTGCCTCCCCCATGGGAGCTCCCTGTAGCCTTCCCCTCTCTCTGCCCTCCTCCCAGGCATCCTGCCAGCTTTCTTCATTGTCCTGGCCTGGCAGCCCCAATCTGCCTGGCATTGGAGAGGTGGCATTTGCCTGGAAGAAGCCTCCTGCTGGGCAGGCCCGAAACTGGGGGAGAGCAGGGAGCCCCAAGCCAGGTAGAAGCAGCAGGTCCTTCCAGCATAGGGTGACTTGGGGGAGGAGCCTGGGCCTCTTAGCATTTCAATTCAGGAGAGGTAGGGCTGTGAGTGAGTGAGTGAGTGAGTGAGTGAGTGTGTGTGTGTGTGTGTGTGTGTTTTCTTAAGAGCCTTGAACTTGGCTTTGGGTCATTAACCATTTCAGCTGCTGAGAGTGCCAGGCAGCCCTCCATGAGTCTGTCTTGACAGCAGAGCTTCTCCAGAACTCACAGGAGGCAAAACCCAGCATTCTTTCATGGGGGAGAAGTATGGGAAGGGCCACCATGCTGTGCTCAATAAAGGAGAGGAGAACGAAATGGTAAGTCTTTCCTGACCCCTTCCTTCTTCTTTGGTTTGGCATTGGCCCCTTGGAGCTCCTCACAGGAGCAGAAGGGGGCACTTGGCCTCCACCAGCCCCAGGGCAGCTTTAACGTCAGGGCAGAGGGCTCAGGGCTGAGGGAGAGGCAGGAAGGCTTGTCTTAGGGGACAGACTAGGAGAAGCCCTCCACCCCCATGAGCTTCTGAGAATGACTAGTGGAGCCGGCTTGGGCCACATAGGTTACCCTCGTCTGCCCAAGACCCTGGGGGAAGGAACACTGAGCTCCCCTGGAGAGAAGGCAGTCACATAGGGGGCTTTATTACTCTCCTAAGAGGTGAGCAAGGAGAAGGCAGATGCCTTTGGATCCTTGGAGCTCATCCAAAAATGTTCAGTTCTTGTCTGTCGAGAAGGATTCCTTCAGAGGCAGGGTCTCGAGGGCTCACTCCCCCCTCCCCTCCTTGTCTGGAACTTTTATTCCTTGTTAAAAAATTAAAAGTAGCAAACCCAATGATGATTTCCACACCCAGGCTGAGTCTCCCCTCTACCTGCCCCAGAGGAGGGGCCTGGTAGGGGACTGAGGTCAGCCTCTCCCCGGCCTTCTCTGGGATGCTGCTGACAGGTCCTGATGGGACCGCAGTCCTCGAGACTGAGTGCAGTCTCTGGGTGCCTGTATAGAGAGCAGAACGCAGCCAGGAACGATTGGAAACGTCTTCTTGGGTAACCGCACCAGCCCTGATGATTAAATTCTTTATGAGTGCTTAAACTGGTCTTTCGAGCCTAATCTGCTTACCTGCTCCTATAGCAACAGCATTTTTGGGCCTTCAGGAACGGATTCCCTTCTTTCTGCTGTCAGAGCAGAGGAGCAGGGGATGAGACTCCAGACTCTGGCCCCTAGTCCAGGCACAGGGGCCCTGCTGGCCGAGGCTCGCGGTGGGGGGGGGGGGGGGAGGAGAGCGCCCGTCTCTCCTATGTCTGGTCCCTGCTCCCTTTTCTCTCTGAAATTCTTTCCTTGCGTGTCATTCTCATCTTCCTGCTCATCTGTGTTCTCTGGGCTCTGTCTGATTTCTCGGTTGGTGTTTCTGGAATCTGTAAGCTTATTGATGGAGATTTGGAAGGGTCCTCACAGACTGGCTAGTCTAACCCTCTGACTTTACGGATGAGGAAAATGAGGCCCGGGGAGTGTCCCTAGATCTACAGGTCTTCTGAGGTCATCCCCTCCAACCCTCTCATTTGGTGGATGAGGAAAGTGAGGCGCCAGAGTGAAGATATTTGTGGAAGGTCATGCAGGATAAACAAACAAACAAACTAATACAATAGGATAACATAATCCATGTACATGTTTTACACATACATGTACATAACGTTTTACATGTATGTACATTTCCAAGCAAATTCTGGGGATACTGTTTCTGAAAATAAACGCTATTGACAGAAGGAATCACAAACTTACGGAGAAGACCCACGTGTCAGAGGCAGGATTCACACCCAGGTCCTCTGGCCCAAAGCCAGTAGCGTTCTGCTGCCTCACTCTGCCCCTGCCTCAAGGCCGGGCCATTCTGTTCTCCCGTGATCTTGGGTGGGGGGAACCAGGGCTGCCTCTGCTCCGCAGGGTCCCCCCTCCCCCGGACCCTTAGTCCTAGCAGGTCCATCAGTCACACTCTTCTGGATCTCAGGCAAGGCAAGACCTCAAGGTCATTCGATTGTCAGTCCCATGACGAGGAAGGCTTTGGTGACCCTGGTCTTGCAGATGAGAATGCAGCCAGGTAGGAACGATGTTGCTGTCCCTGCCAGATGTTCCAGCAGCCTGGCTCTGTGTGGACAGGGCGTCCCCCAGAACCCCGTCCTGCCTGGGGCCACGTTGCTCTTCTATGGAGACCGAGGGTCCCCATTCTCCTCATTCCTCCCTCCCCTACAGTGATCACTCTGATCCGTCGGGGCCCAGTGGTCTGAGCTCTGGCCATGGCTTCTGAGTCGAGCTCACGCTCGCACACGGCCCAGCAGCCCCCTTGAAAAGCCACCCAAGTATGCTGATTGAGGTGAAACAACATGAGGGACAGCTGAGGAAAGAACCCTGGCCCAGGGTGGAATGAATTTGATTTCACATCACGGACATTTCCTCTCCTCATAGCTCTAGAACAAAGAAGAGGGAAAACCGTTTTGCCCAAAGTAACATGTCTGTGGAGTCCAACGTTCTAGGTAATGTTCCATACTCACAGTCACCCACCTCTGCTAAGAAGGGAGGGAGGCAGTTTCAGGTTCTTCTAATCAGATGAGTCCAGGGGAGTCCTGTGAGTTCTCTGAGCCCCAGTTTCCTCATTTGCCAAACACGTAAAATCCTTCTGAGAAACATCATTCTCCATGCTGCTAGTGACATTTGCTCCTTGGACTTAACGCTCATGTTCCTAAATCAGATTAGACTCTCCTGGCTCTTTTTGCCTAAGGATGCTCCCAGTCCTGAACATACACTTTTTTTGTTTGTTTGTTTGTTTTGGTTTTGTTTTTACAAAAAGCTCTGAGCTACCTAATTAGAAGCAAATTCTTCCTTGGAAGAAAATTAAAAACAGAATGCCCTAGTTCAGTATGTCAATGCCATCCCCAGGTTCCTGGTGATCTCATACTCTGGGACTCCCCCCCAGGTGGCTGTCAAACCTGATGGTTCACTCGGTTTAATCCTCTTTACCAACAGGGCCAGTGCCCTCCGTGGCACTGCTGTTGCCACCCAGGCTTAGCCTCATCACAACGCACCCTTCCCCAGGCAACCTGAGCTCCAGAGTCAGGAGGGCAGGGGCAGGAAGGACCTTTACTCCCTTCTCAGAGTTTCGGAGAACACTGCCAGCCCAAGAACTTACGAAACAGGCACCCAAAGGCAGGCAGAAAGTTCTCCAAGGGTAGTGCGGCTCTAGATGTGTCACACGGGGGAATGAGCACAGACAGGTTTGGGGAGAAGCAAGGCGAGATGAGGAGGAAGAAGCCCAGCTCTCCACCTCAGTCAGTCAACAAGCATGCTTAAGCAGCTACTGTGGGTCAGGCACTGGGCTAAGCCCTGGGGGTACAAAGAAAGGCAAAGACAGTGCCTGCCCCCAAGGAGCTCCCAGTCCCAAGGCAGACCCCCGCTAACAAATGCTTCCATACAAGAGACAGATAGGGTGCAGTCTCAGAAGGAAGGGACTCCCGGGAGGATTCTGCAGAGGAGGCAGGGAGGAGGCGGAGGAGGAGGCGGAGGCCGAGTGACTCTTCTCCCAGGGAGGGCTTGACTTCCCTCCCCTAATGGCAGGTGAGGAAAAGACGCTGCCTCCTCCTTCTAGCAAGTGTCCCTAAGACGTTTGGCTTCTAACCTGCTCTGTCCCCTGGCAACTGGGGGGGAGTGAAAATAAGATTGGGTGTCAGAGGGACCGGGGATCACGGACTGAGAGCAGGAAGAGATCTCAGAGCCAGCCGGTCATTTCACAGATGATGCAACTGAGGCCTGTCCAAGGGCCCGGAGGTGACAAGCAAGTGCGTCTGGGATTCGAACCCAGATCCTGGGACTTCCCAGGACTCATGAGCCACATTGCCCGGGTTCACATCTCCGCTCTGTCCCTCAGCGTCTCTGAGTCTGTTTTCCCGTCAGTAGAACGACTAAGTTTTACTAGACAGCCTTGAAATTCCTTTTCAGCTTTAAATCCGATGACTCTGAGTCTCTTAACCACTCAGTGCCTCAGTTTCCTCATCTGCAAGATGAGAGGATTTGTAAGGCTTGTTTTTATTTGTATTTGATAATTGTAAGTAAAATGAATAGATAGTGACCATCTTGTTCCCTCATCTTCTAACCTTTTAATCCCTTAAAAATTATTTTTAAAACCAAATCGAGGACACATGTCTCCTCTCCTCAAAGACTTTGTCTTAAAGGGACACCTCCATACCTTTGGCTCTAGAGGAAGCCGGACATGACAGGGAAGGCGGGTTGTGGACCCAGATTGACCTGGGCGGCACATGCTGACCGTGCGGCCCTGGGCAGATCACTTCACCCTCCACAGTGGCAGGTGTTTCTACACTGGGAAATCCTTAAATGGGTGATGTCACATAGCTAGACCAAAACAAATAAAGAAAGGCCAGCCATCAGCGTGACTTCACAATAGTAATTAACATCCTTACACAGACCCTCTGAATGCTGATCCTATCTAGGACCTTTTTTCTTGCAATCAGATGACTAGAAGGTCAAGCAGGAGATAGGAAACAGTAAGACGTACAAAAGGCTTGGAAGGAAAGAAGGAAACAAGCATTTCTTTTATTTTTTTAATTAATTAATTAATTCTGATTTATCAATAATCACTTCCATATGCTTTTGAGTTTAAAATTTTTCTCCCCCTCCCTCCCCATCTCCCTCCTCAAGATGGCGCATAATCTGATATAGACTATACATATACATTCCTATTAAACATATTTTTACATTAGTGATGTTGTACATAAGAATTAGAACCAGTAGGAGGAACTACCAGAAAGAGGAAACAAAACACAACAGAAGAAAAAAATGGTCTGCTTCGATCTGCATTCAAACTCCATAGTTCTTTCCTGGATGTGGATAGCATTTTCCCTCATGAGGGATTTGGAGATGTCTTAGATCCTTGCATTGCTGAGAAAAACTAAGTCTATCACCATTAGTCATCACACGATGTGGCTGTTACTGTGTACAATGTTCTCCTGGTTCTGCTCACTTCACTCAGCATCAGTCCATACAAGTTTTTCCAGGTTTTTCTGAAGTCAGCCTGTTCATCATTTCTTATAGTACTGTAGTATTCCTTTACATTAATATACCACGACTTGTTCTGCCATTCCCCAATTGATGGGCATCTTCTCAATTTCAAATTTTTTGCCACCACAAAAAAGAGCTGCTGTAAATATTTTTGTGCGTGTGGGTCCTTTTCCCATTTGTGTGATCTCTTTGGGATACAGCCCTAGAGGTGCTATTGGAAACAAGCATGTATTAAGTGCCTACTGTATGCAGGCGCTGTACAAATATGTCATTTAGTCCTCAGGACAATCTTGTAAAGTAGGAGCTGGTGCTATCCCCATAGAAGGAAATCCTAAATTTCAATTAGAGTTTAGAGATAATAAAAATGCAATTCTCTGCTCCCCAGCTCCACAGACTCCTTGAAATCTGTGGTCCATGGATTAGAGAGTAAGAATTCCTGGTCCAACCCCCTCATTTTACATATGAGGAAACTGAGGCTCAGAGAAGGCTGTGCCCTGTCCACAGTCAGCCAGGTCACGTGTTGTGGAATTGATTTCATTCTCCACTTTTGCTCCCAGCCTGGACCAGGGGCCCCAGGTCTGCCGGCGCTCACCACCCCCACACCCTTAAGGCTCACTGCCTGCTCAGCCACTGGCCTGATTTTCCTTTATTGTCAGATTTCTGGGCAAGGGGACCCCGCTGTTGCATTTCCTCTCTTACTGGGCATTGGGCCTCGTTTGTCTGCAGCCCCCGGCTAACGGCAGTTTTGCATTTTGGGGAGAAATGAAAAAGTAGCATGGGAAAGAGGCATTTCTTGTTGTTCAGATTAATTCAAAGAGAAAATGGGTCAGATTCTCACTGGGATGGGTGTGAAATATTGTGGAAGGGCCTTTCTGGTAACAGATTTCCCATCTTAAAACAGGGCCTGGCTTCCCTAGCTAATTAGCCACGTGTGCTCTCGGTTGTGAAAAGCTCCCTTTCAGTCGCTCACGCAGGGCCATTTCCTGCCGTGGAGGAGGCCCTGGAGGGTCCCTCTAGGCCACAGAAGCCAAGGGCAAGGTCTGGCAGGTGCCAATAAGCCGGGAAGACCCGGGATGCTAACAGACCCTCTCTTGTGTGCTTGGGGTCTGGCCACCCCGTGGGGCTGGAGCTATTGGGCCGGGGCCAGGGCCAGGGCTCTGAAGCTGTGGGAATGGGGAAGGGAGAACCCCCTCCCTCCGCAGAGGACATGCTGTCCCTTCACAAGCCATGTGGGAGCCTTGCTCCCGACCTGTAGATCCTTCTCAAGGATAATCTCAGTGTCCGTTTTCCTCATTTCTGAAGCTTCTCAGCCGCTGGCTAGCCCTAAGTCACCTCATGTGTATTTATGCTTTTGACTTTTCTGCCCTAAGTCCTGAGGTCCAGGGAAGGGAAAGCGGCAGAACACGATGAGCCAGTGAGGGTCAGTTTTCTTCACGAGCCTCTGAGCCCCCGGGTGAGCTGCTCATGAAGAGACGAAGCGGCAGAGCAGGAAGCCTTGCCTGTGCTGGGGTGGCACGCGAGGAGAGGTGCCAGCCGCCCCGTCTTCACAGAATGGCCCAATCAGGATGAGGGTAGGGTGCTGTATGCCCGTTGGGAGGCCGGCGGGTGGGAGGCTGCAGGGCAGGAGCCATGTGGGACTGTCCATCCAAGAGCTTGGGCACCAGGTGTGTTCTCCAGGCGCCTGCCAGATTTCTGATTCGGTGACTTTGTGAAAGCCTGGAGAGTCCACGTGGAACCAAAGTGTGGGAGGGAGGGCTTGAAAGGCAGTTTAGAACATGCTGTTTCTGCACCACCACCTACATGTGAAAGCACTTTCCTTGGGAAACTGAAGCCATAATCGGAGGGTCTGTGCCCCTAAAGAGGCCTCAGAGGGGACCCTTTGAGAGACTGACCAAGCCTGGGGCAAAGACACTTCCTGACTCCTCCCTGTGTCCTAAGGTTGACTGAGCCTTTGATCAGCACCCCCGGCCCCGCCCTCTTTGCATCTTTGTGGCTGCTCTGGGGAATGCCTTGGGTCCCTGGCGCTGACCACTTAACCCCTCCAAGCTAAAGGCATTTTGGCAAAGAAAGGGTGCAGCCAGGCTGGAGGACGATTCTGGCACTTGGGCTGAGACTCAAACACTTGGGGCTGGGGTTGATTGAAGTGGGCCAGCTGCACTACCCTCAATAGTCTCCCTCGCCCCGGAAAATGCAGACAGTAATGTCCGAGCAGCAGCGGCAGCTCTGATTTCTGCAGGGACGGAAGGCCTACAAGATGCTGGTGACCGCAGGATGTGAGGACGGGGCTCGGGTGTCGTCACTCCCATTTTACAGATGGGGAAGCTGAGGCTGTGAACGGCTAGGAAGTGTTGGAGCCGAGACTCGAAGCTGGTCCTTTGTCATTCAAGTCCAACCCATGGCTCATCATAGTGGAGCAGCTCACGCCGACAGAGACCATGCGTAGTCGCACGATGGGCACAATGCATGAAACAATTGTTCTGTTCCCCTCCTTCTAAAATGAACCTTAGAGGCTGCTGGGGACGTGAGGCGGGGCAGATGGCTGGGCTCAGGGTCAGAAGCACCCGAGTTAAAATCCCACCAGCTGTGTCCTCCCCTGGACAAACCACTTAACCTCTGCCTGCCTCAGTCTCCTCATCTCTAGAATGGGGATAAGGGAGCAGCTACTTCTGTGAGTGCTGTGAGATGATAGGAATTAGTGCCGTGGTCAGCATTAGTACTGGACCTGGGGTCAGGAAAAGCCCGGCTCAAATCCTGCTCTGGTTTCTTGCTAGCTGCTCGTTCGCGGTGAGGACCGAGGCACGATGGAGGCCCGCAGGGTAGTGGAGAGGTTGGAATCCGGGTCACAGGACGCTTTGTGAATGCTCATGTCCGGTGGAAACATCGGGGGCTGCTGCCATCGCTTGCTTTGGCCCAGGTTTGGACCTGCTGTTTTTGGAGAACGGTCTCGCCTTGTATTCTGAGCTAAATTCTCGAGTCATTTGCCCGCCCCCTGAAAGATTTTGGAGGGGCCCTCAGCAGCAGGACAATCAGTCAGCCAATCGACCAACATTTATTAAGAAAACGGCGTTATTTGACGGGACCCACAGACCCCTGCAACTGGAAGGGAGCCGGGGCCATCCACGCCCCCAGGCCCCCTTCCACCGCAGGGAGCCATCCCCTCCAGCCTGTTGGCCTGCTCAGTCCCTCACGTGCTTCTCAGCCCCTAGCTGCGCCCCGGGAGGGGGTGAGGTCACAGTTCGATTCACAGCCGCTTCGGCGGGAGCTAAGCTGGAAATCCGCTGCCTCTTGGGGTCAGCCTAGAGAATGAGGCCACCCCTTTAACACCCTAGCCGTGCTGATGTTTAGAGACAGCTCTCCAGGCTAACGCTTCCCTTTTCTGGATTCAGCACTTCAAGTTTCCTGCCTGTCCTCAGACCCTCTGGACTCGTGGCTTACCCCTTTGGGGGGCCTCTCTGGTTTGCCGGTGTTCGTTTTAAATTCTGAGGACAAAAAGTTCAACTCAGTACTCCAGCTGTGGTCCAGATGTACAAGTACGGCAAGGAAGGGCTGTTAACAAAACTGGAACTAAGGTGGGACCTCCGGGGCTTTGCTCCCGAGCACTGTCCTGAGGGATGTCGAGGATGCTTCACCGTAGACAGTGGGCCGGGCCACAGTCGTCCGTGTTAGACTCGACTTCCGCCCTCCTTGCTTACAAAGGTCCTGGACTGCCACCCCCAGTTTTCCATTGCCAGGGCACTCCCCTCCCAGGATCTTCCTTCACCCTCACTGCTCACCCTTCCTGCTCAACATTTCCCTTCCCAGTGACCTCTTCACAAAGGTCGGAGGGCTTCCCCATGCTGTGACCAGCCGGTGTGGTGACAGCCTGGCCAGTCTCCTGGCACAGCAGAATCCCCGTAGATAGGCCGTCCTCTGTACCGTGCCTTCCTTTCCCCTTCCCCTACCCCTCAGTAGCCTCATTTGCTTTGCTCCCAATGCCAGAATTCCCAGTGATGGCTCTGGGGGTTCCCTCCCGTGGGCTGTGTTCTAGAGCTTTGGAACACTTCCTTAGCTTGCATTGGTGACCAGGCTGAGCAGCCGGGTGAAGTGGGGCAAGTGCTGAAGATGAGTGGCAGGAACCTCAGGGGAACCTGGCTGGCAGAGCATCGGGGCGGGAGCCCTGAAGTGTCTCATCCGGGCCAGTCTGCTCCCAGGCTCTCTCCCTCTCTTACTCTCTGTGTCTCTGTCTCTGTCTCTGTCTCTCTCTCACACACACACTCATGTGCAAAGTCACACATATAGTCTCGCACACACTCACACATACAACCACACAGTCACACACTTATATAGTCACAGACACACATTCACACACATTCATATAGACACATACACAATCACACATATACTCATTCACACACACTCAC
>NW_020946652.1:5709457-5709580 GCF_900497805.2 Vombatus ursinus | reverse complement strand
AGACACATACACAATCACACATATACTCATTCACACACACTCACACACACAATCACATACACACTCATTCACACACATACTCATGTGCAAAGTCACACATATACTCTCGCATACACTCACACA
>NW_020946652.1:5660967-5709357 GCF_900497805.2 Vombatus ursinus | reverse complement strand
GTGTGTATGTGATTGTGTGTGTGAGTGTGTATGAATGAGTATATGTGTGATTGTGTATGTGTCTATATGAATGTGCAAAGTCACACATATACTCTCGCACACACTCACACATACAACCACACAGTCACACACTTATATAGACACAGACACGCATTCACACACATTCGTATAGACACATACACAATCACACATATACTCATTCACACACACTCACACACACAATCACATACACACTCATCCACACACACACTCATGTGCAAAGTCACACATATACTCTCGCACACACTCACACATACAACCACACAGTCACACACTTATATAGACACAGACGCACATTCACACCCATTCGTATAGACACATACACAATCACACATATACTCATTCACACACACTCACACATACAATCACATACACACTCATTCACACACATACTCATACAGACACATATGCACACACACAGTCACACACATTCACTCATATAGACACACAATCTCACACACACTTATATAGACCCATATACACACTCACACACTCACATAGATGTACAGTCTCATACAGTTACACACAGTCACACACACCCAAACTCTCTCTCTCTCTCTCTCATACATACACACAAACACACACCCCCACACCCACCCCCACACCCACCCATCCACACCCACACACATATACACTCTTGCCTCTCTCTGCTGTATTCTGGGAGCTTGGAGGCACGTGCCCATCTGTCCAACCTTCCTTCTCATGATCCCCCCCCTTGGGTGCCTCCCTCTCATCAGGCCTCTTCATTGGGCCTTCTGCTTTGTCCACTGCTTCACCCGCCAGCACGACCCAGCCCCAGAATGATTATCAGGCGGGATAACAAAGGCATTCCCAGGGGTTGATATGGGCCTGCCTATTGTCATAGCCTCCTGATTGATCTACTTGCCTTAACTCCCTCCCCTTTCCCCTCCATCTTCCTCATCCCTGCCAAGTGAGATTATTAAAGCCCGGGTCTGACCACGTCACTCCCTTCTTCAAAAAGGTTCATTGGCTCCCTATTGCCTCCAGGGCAGACTAAATAAACTGCCCTTTCTGTACCATGCAGTGTGACCTCTTTCCCATGCCTGGCCCCGGGCTGCTACTCGCCAGGGTCCAGTACCTATGATGCCCATCCCAAGGGCCCTCATCTCCCCGAGCCCTGGCCACATCTGGTGGGGGATGGAACGCCTCCCTCCCGGTGCAGCTGTGCACACGATGGGACTGTGCCATGGGTGCCGGCCTCTCGCCATGATCAGACCCTCTGCTCTGCAGGGAGCTGCCGGTGCTGCTGGTTGTAGCTGAGTAAACGGAATTTCTAGTTAGAATTCTGCCCCTGCCTTTCGCCCACCCGTTCAGGGCCTGGCCACTGCTCCAGAAAGGTTTCCGACTCTCTCCGCCCAGCCCGATCCCTGACCCTCCTTCTTCAAACCCCCTTCCTGCTTAGAATCTATGGGATTCCACTCAGCCTGGGGCTCTTCCTTAGCTTCTGTGGGTCCATTTCATTTCTGCCACTCTCCTCTCGCCAAGTAGGTGATGAGCTCCTGAGGAGCAGAAAGTGAGTCTGCCAGGGTCATCAGCCTCGAGCAGGCACTTGATAAAATCATAACAAATGAAAGGAAGGAAGAAAGAAAAGAAGGAAGGATAGAGGAAAGGGAAGGGGGAAGGATAAGAAGGAAGCAGATGAGAAGGAAAGAAGATAAATAAAAAGGAAGGAAGGTGGAAGGAAGGAAGAAGGGAAGAAAGAATAGAGGAAAGAGAAGGAGGGGAAGATAAGAAAGAAGGAAGAAAGGAAATAAGAGGGGAGAAAAGGGAGGGAGAGAAGGAAGAAAGGAAGAAAAATAGATAAGAAAGGAGTAAGGAAGAGAGAAAGAGAGGGAGGAAAGGAGGTGGGAAGGAAGGGAGGAAAGAAGAAAAGGAGGGAAGGAGGAAAGGGAGGAAGGAAGGAAGAAAAAAGGAAAAGAAAGGAGGAGGAAAGGAAGCAGGAGGGAAGGCAGGCAGGAAGGAAGGAGGGCGAGAAGGAGCTGTCTCTTATTTGGGAGCTGTTCTTGAATTCTAGTGCAAGGTCTCTTGCTTGGTGCCAAGGACAAGAGGGGAAAGGATGTGAGCCAGCAGCCCCCTGCAGCCTTGCTGACCTTTGTTGGTCCTGTGCTCAGGGGGCCTGCCCAGAGCTACCAAGTCCAATTCTGAATTCCAAGCTTCTCTCCTTCGGGCTCCCCACCCCCCGAAGCCTGGAGCACAGCCCTGAGCTTCTCCTTGTCCTTTTCTAAGCCGCTCTGCACTCTAGTGCCCACTCCCCCACCCCTGGAGGCACTCTAGGTGAAGTCTCACCACATTTCCCAGTGACCCAAGAGAGGAGGAGTGAGTAGGGGGCACGGAGCTGAGGGAACTGGCAAGCAAGCTACTGCCCTTTGGTGCTCTGCATCGGTGCCAGGCTTCTTCCTGCCAATGGGACTCACGTTGCCTCAGACCTTGGACTTGGGCATTTCTGCCATGGAGAGCAGGGCCTGGCATGGTGGCATTGGCCTATGGCGATTCTGCTGTTGTCTTTTGCAAGCTCTCTGCATGGCCTGGTCAGATGTTCTGTCCAGGGCTGTGTGCGAGACTTAGATTAAGTGAGCTTTATCATTCTGCTTTGTCAAGCCTGGGGACCAGGACGTCGGCTACAGAAACCACTGTCTCCCATTCACACCTAATTGTCTCCCGGGTGGAGTCGTCCCTGCTTGTTGTCTGACTTACTTTTTGGTTTCAACCCAGTGAAAGCCAGTTAAAGGAAGCGAGACTTTATCAGGGCATCCAATCTGTCTAGTCATCGGCCAAGGAGGGGTGTCTTATGATTGGCAATTAAGGCAGTGCCAGGCACCTGTCAAAACATGGTGTCTGTGAGCTGGGAGGCTGATGCATCCTGGCTCTAACACGCCAGAGCCAGCCTGGCGATGGCTCGGTATCCAGAAGGCAAGAGTTATCACACCACACTGATGGCGGGTCCAGACCTGTGTGACTGGTTGCATTTCTACAGCTTGACTGGCCTAGCGTGGTGGGAGTTTCGGCCCTATAAATACCCCAGATCATTGGCACATCAAGGAAACACCATCCTGGCCGGAGCTGCCTCCTGCAGACCGCTATCTCCAGGGACATGGCGTGGACCTGTAATCCCCACAGGCAGGCTGGTGGAGATGCCAGCTGCCTGGTCCTTTCCCTCTGGAAGGGAAGCCTTGGTGCGATGCACTTGGGTATTTTTAAAGAGTCTCAGGGTTCAACCCGAACCTAAAGAGCCCGTTTGAGAAGCCGACCTTAGGCAGGAGATGTCAGTTGAGCTGGGCCTGAAAGGGAGACAGGAATGCCTGGATGGGGAGTGAGGAAAGGCATCAAAGCCCAGTCTCCAGATGGGAGAGCGAATGATGGTATGTCACACGGGGACAAAGGGTCAATATGGCTGCCCCGTAGAGTGCCTGGGAAAATGGAAAGTGGGGTTGGGGAAGAGCTTTAAATTCCAGCGGGGGGAGTTTGATTCCTGGGCAATAGGAGCCTCTGAAGTTTATGGAGTTAGGGTGGCGTGAGATCTATGCTTCAGGAAGATCGCTTTGGTGGCTGTTATGTGTCTGCTATGTGCCTGGGCCCTGCTAAGCACCAGGAAGAGCAGAATGTAATCTGGTCAGGGGCCCACACTCATTTGGGTGCCCTTGCTACTCATTGCTGGAATGCACCCTTCCACTCACTCCCATTTCTAGGGTGTTTTAAGGTGTTCAAAGCCCTTTAGGAGGTAACTTCTTCAATTTGGCTCTCACAGGAACCAAATAGATCAGTGCTGTTATTAACCCCATTTTAAAGGGGGGAAATTGAGGCTCAGAGAAATTAAGGGACCTGCTCAGGGTCACATAGTTCTTTACTGTCAGAGTCAGGACTGGAAGCCAGACTCTATTTTCTTCCCTTTTTTTGAAAATGGGTACATTAGGGGCAGCTAGGTGGTGCAGTGGATAGAGCACCGGCCCTGAAGTCAGGAGGACCTGAGTTCAAATATGACCTCAGATCAAACACTTGACACCTAGTAGCTATGTAACCCTGGGCAAGTCACTTAACCCCAAGTGCCTAAAAAATAGAAAATGGGTATATTATCTCTTGTAAACTGGGTGGAACAGTGGAGAGAGCCTGGGACGTGGTGTCAGGAAGACCTGAGTCTGAATCTTGCTTTAGACACTTACAAGTTGTGTCCTATAACTGCACTCTGCCTCAGTTTCCTCACCTAAAAATGGGGATAACAGCATCTGCCTCAAGGGTTGGTGTGAGGATCAAAGGAAATGACAAATGGGAACCTCTTTTCAAACCTTAAAATTCTGTGTGTTTGTGTGTGCATGTGTGTGTGCACATTCATGGGTGTGTGCACACGCATGGGTGTGCGCATGTATATTTGCCTCTGTGTGTGTGTGCATGTGTGTGTGCACATGCATGGGTGTGTGCACACGCATGGGTGTGCGCATGTATATTTGCCTCTGTGTGTGTGTGTGCATGTGTGTGTGCACATGCATGGGTGTGCGCATGTATATTTGCCTGTGTGTGTGTGTGCTATTTTTATCTCTTCCCTAGTCGTTGGGCACCAACTCCATTCTCTGCAATCTTTCAGATAGCCCTGGCAGGGGAAATCCATCGGCCAATTCTTCAGGCCAATTCCAATCTGGGGATTTGCTTCACCTGAGATGGGTGACTTTGACCTGCCAAGGTAGCTGGGTTTTCTGTCTTAGCAGCTCCCTCCTTGTCTCGGGCATCAACGCCTTACCATCCATTTTGTTTGTCTCCTGTCCAACCCAAAGATATCGCTCCTTGGCAGAGAAGACAGAGACAATGAAAGAGAGGACGAGACCTATCTGTCCATCCTTGGTTGTCATCCTCCCCCACAGTGGTCCTCATCCTTATAACCATCCTCCTCCCCCTGGCTTTGTTTCGGCATGTGTCTTTTAGGAAACTAAAGCCATCTGAGAAGCCGCTGGGCATCCTGTTGGCGCCTGGAGACAACCCTCCCTTTCTTCCTCAAACACTTGTTTCTCTCCATCTCTTCAGAATTTCCCTGATGAGAGCTTCCTACTCCTCCAATCCCCCATTTCCTGTAGGATTTGAAGCCCTTAAATCCTACTTAGGCTTTTTCTGAGCCATTTGACATTTTCTTTCCCCAAATCAAGTCTTCTTATCAGGAAGGCTAAGAGCTAATGTATTATTGACTTTCCTCTTCTCTGCGAGAAAGTCTTAGGTGGAAGCCCCCCACATGGTCCCATCACTTCCATTCCAGTGATGCCCCGCTGGACCTTGAGCGCCTCGAGGAGTGGGGGCTGTGTTTTTGCTTTTCTATGCATCCCTAGCCCTTGGCACAGTCCTAGCACATAGTAGGTGCTTAAGAAATACCTTTTGACTGTGTGATCTGTGATCTGTTCTGCCTTGTTTAGGATCAGGTCCAGAATTGACCTATGCTTTTGTTGGCTCCTCCACCTTTTGATGTGTGATGATTGCAAATTTCTGAGACAGAGTTTTGGAGTAAATTATGATTAATTTTATTAAGTACATCTAGAAAGTGGGCAAGGTTTGACAGTCTCTGGCTCTGTTCAAGAGGGCTCATCATTCTCCTTGGTGAACAGAGACAGAGCCTGTCAAATCTTTGATATTTATAAAGTCTTTGGAAAAGGAGGTGCACCTGAGGGTGGAAATCAACTCTGGTTGGTTAACAAGTAAGGAGAGAATGAATATTATAATGAGAGGTGGCTTATTCCAATGAGGGTCTTGGGGTATGTGAACCACTCTTGGTCCACAATCCCTTTAGGGGTTAAGTGGGGGCCTAGTCCACTCCGAGTCATGTGGTTTTGCCATCCTTTTTCTAAGAGATAAAAAGCAGGAAGAGTAGTTTCACTTAGAGGCAGCTAGGTGGTTATTATTGTTATTAGTTGAGCTATTAAAGCTTAAAACTGCATCAAGACTTTTTGGGGACACCTTGGATACATTTCTTTTCATTCCCTAAAGTCTGTGAGGGTCCCTGGGATTCAATTCTATTTAATTCAACACAAATAATTTTTTTTGGGCTAGGCAATGGGGTTAAGTGACTTGCCCAGGGTCACACAGCTAGTAAGTGTTACGTATCTGAGGTCGGATTTCAACTGAGATCCTCCTGAATCCAAAGCCAGTGTTCTATCCACTGCATCACCTAGCTGCCCCTCAACACAAATAATTTAACAAACTTTGAGGATCCCCCCATGCTCTCATTGCCCTGCAGGTACACACTCCCATTTCTGCTTCCTGCCCCAGAGTTGGCCTCCCAGACACTGCTGCCCACCAGCATCCCTGGCATCCACCCAGGATTCCAGTAAAGGAGAAGAATACAGTGAGCAAAGGGGGCAGCTCCAGAAGGGAGAGAAGCCCTTTCAGAGATGTCCCAAATGTTTGCTCTAGGGCATGCAGGATGGGTCTAGGTAACTTGGGCAGTGTCATGTTTTTGAAAAACCCTGGAAACATCCAGCATGTCAATGGTGAGGTACATCCCCCCACTCACCCAGCTCACAACCCCTTCTCCTCAGGAGATGTTTTCAGTGCTTGTTCACCATTTCTGGGATGCCCATCCTTCTCGGATGGACCTTTCTGAATGTGCCAGGCAGGATCCCTGGCGGCAGATGCCCAGTCTGAAGTCTTCCCAGCTTGACACGGCAGCCCTAGCTGGAGCTCCTCTGGTATTGACCTTGTGGACAAAGAAGGAAAGAAATAAACATTTTAAAGTACCTATATGTAGCAGGCATCGTGCCAAGGGCTTTACAAATATCTCATTTTATCTTTATAACGGCCTGGGAGGCAGAGGCTGTTACCACCCTCATTTGGCAGATGAAGAAACTGGGGCAGACAAAGGTTAAGTGACTTGCCTGGCATCACACAGCTAGCTTAGGAGTCTAAGACCACATCTGAACTCAGGTCCTCTTGACTCCAAGCCTAGCACTCTCTTCGCTGTGCTTCCCAGGTCATCTCCATAGGATGGCAGAGGGGCTCGGGAGGAGGACGATCCATTGGCTGGCTGAATGTGTATGACTCTTGTATTATTTTTGCTCTGTACGTCTGCTCTAACCCTCCTTGCATTTGTCATGTAGCTGAGTTGATCTCGGGCTCACAGAGACCCTCCCAGCACAGCTGAAGTTTGGACAGGTCCTGCCAAGATGGCAGGTTTGAGCCTGACCTTAGTGGGCCAGCCCAGTCCGTCAGTCTGTCAGCCCATTTACAACCCATTAGTCAGTCAATCAGCACGAATTTATTAAGTGCCTATAGCTTGCCAAGTACTGGGGCTACAAAGAAAGGTCTTTCCTCTCAAAGATCCCATTCTGATGAATGGAGGGAGAGAGGGAAGGAAGGAGGGAGACAATGTCCCAATAACTCCATGTGTATAAGCTACATCTAGACACATAGTGTCAATGGAAGACAGCCTCCAGGGGAAGGCAGGAGCAGTGGGGATGAGGTGGGGAGCAGGGAAAGCTACGTCTAGATGGAAGCCAGAACGCAGGTGAAGAGAGGACCTTCAGGGCATGGGGGATAGCAGTGCCCTGCCCCAGAGGTGGGTGAGGGAGGCCCCATTGGCCACAGCCTCGGTCACAGAGCCTGCTCGGTCCTGTCGGGTGAGAGCTGCTGCAGAAGGGCGGGAGGCCCACTGATGCCGTGCTCTGTAAGTCTCGACACAAGGCAGCTTTGAGGAGTTATTTTTAAAAAGAAAAAAGCTAGAGATGATCGGGAGGGAGGAGAGAGCCTGGGAAGCTGTGGAGGCACACTAGCTGAGACTGAGGAAAACACAGAACTGGGCAAAGGAGCCGCTCTCAGGGGAATGGGACTGAATGAGAATGGGGGAGAACTTGAGAACGAGGACAAGGAGTCTCAGCCATATCCAATGGGCACCAGGACCAGAAGTAACTTGGCAAATGCAGGGGCACAACTCGGACCTGACCTGGGAGGAGCCAGGAGCCCAAAAAGCCCCTGTGGCCATGAGCCAGTGAGGGGGATGGCTGCTGGAGGAGCCCGGGCTGCCAACTGACCCCACTGGCTCAGGAGGTGACCGCCCCTAGGAGGAGAAATAAGGGCTTTGGGTATGGGTCACTGGCATTCATCCAAAGGGCATAGAACTCACTTTGGAAAGCTTCCAGAGGGTGAGAGAAGCCAGGCAGATTCATGTGTGTTCTAATGAGTTATCGAGTCCAAGATCGGGGGCCATTCTCCTTATTTTACAGATGAGGAAACAGAGGCACAGAGATGTGATCAATGCTATTTCTTAATTCCATGTGCTAGTCCACTCTCCTCAATTCACTTAGAAGTTTCCCAATGGCTAAAATGGTTTTATAAAGGGACCTTAAAGTCATTTATTTTCTCTCAGCCTCAGTGTCCTCATCTGCAAAATGGGGATAATAATGCCAGCTACCTCCCAGGTTGCTTGTGAGTCTCAAATGGGATAATGTGCTGCAGAAAGGTGAGCTGTTATTTTTCTGCTTCCCACGGATTACTAAGATGATGGTTTGAGCTTGAATTTGGGGACCTTTTTGGTTGTATTTCAGGAGATATTTGGTTATCAGACTGAAGGCTGCCGGAAGACCCTCTGCATCGCTGGCTATGTGTTTTCCTGTGGGATCCTGCCCTTGGTGTTTTACTGGCGACCGGCCTGGAACGTGTGGGCCAACTGTGTCCCGTGTACGTTGAGAGAAGCCGACGTCATCCTCCTCAGGACCACGGTAGGTGCCTCCGGGACTGTCCTTGTTCCTGGACGCTGTAAGGGGATGCATTTTTCACGAGACATGCTGTTCATATTTAGAGTCAGGTGGCTGCCAGTCAAAGGTCTCAATGAGGATGCAGGTGAGAGGAGCGGGACAGGTTCAGACTGTGAACATTGACCTCTCACAAAGGTGGAGCAGGGATTTAGCGGCAGAGGTAGGGCTCGGACCCAGGTCCTGAGTCTTCCAATCTCATCCTCTTTCTCTCGAACATGGAGGCCTCATCCTTCTGAGCAGGATCCATCCTGCCTTCACTTGATCCTGAGCCTTAAAACCCTTGTCAGGAGGGCTGGTGAGGGGCAGGGAGCATGGCAGCCGCTTGAAGGAGACATGATCCTTCCACAGTGACTGTTCAACCTGGAGTCTCCCCGTCCCCCTTTGCTCCAGACTCTCCAGTCTCAGTGGCTTCTTTGTTCCGGTCACTGTGGACTGGCCATCCCCTGTCCTCATCCTGCCATCCCTGGCTTTTGTGCCTTCGCTTCCCCATCCCCTTCATCTGAGCCTGAGCCCAGAAAGGCCCTGGCCAAAGGGTGTGGGGCTTGTGCCCAAGGACCATCCATAGGGCATGCACCATCATCCCCAGCAGCAAAAGCTTGTGCCCTGATTCCTCCTGGGACTGACATCTCTAGGATTGACACCCCTCTCTGGGGGCTATTCTCATTCCTTGGCTTGCCCTAATTGTACACTCTGTCTCTGTTCCTGGCCTTCCTGAGGATGCATAGGCACATATACTGAAGCTTCTACTTTGATGGGCCAGTATCTCTCAGCTGCTACTCTACCCACACTGGTCCATGAAAGACTTCAGTCCTCAGAAGCCCATGGGTAGGTCATGCAGGATGGAGGGCCCAGAAGCCCTCCCCAAGACACGGAGGCATCCCAGTCCCCACTGCCACAAATCCTGACTAACATGGCCAGTATCAGGGCTCAGCTCAAGGGCACCCACAAGGAAAGAGGCATCCATTGCCATGGAAACATACCCCCCTAGGCCAGCCTTGCTGCTTCTAGTCAATGGGAGGAGGGTGCTGGGGTCCTGAGTGAATCAGGACAGAGCCTGTCAAACCTTTGATACTCATAAAGTCTTTGGAAAAGGAGGTGAACCTGAGGGTTTTTTCAGGTGAGGGTTTTCCTCCTCACCAGAAAAAATTCTGACGAGGAGGAAAAACAGTGCTTGTTCCTGTGCGGCCCAGGCTGCCAGAAGCAACTTCTTCAGGTGACCCTGGCTTCATTGCCATCCTTCCTGGTGCTCAGAAGGGAAGGGGAAGATGGGAGAGGGGCTGGCAGCTGGTCGCTCCAGCTGGACCTCGGGGGAGGAGGACAAGAGCACCCAAGAGAGAGGGATGAGTGTGGGGGAGGGTCTGGCTGAGGCTCCAGGGCCCCTGGAATTTTTCCTTTTTTCTTTTCAGAATTTTGTTCCTGAGAATTTCGCATCCTTCTTGGGTGGTCTTCCTTTCTAGAAATTTTAGTACTTGGGACCTGTGGACACTTCCTTTAAGTGAGGGGTTCTTAAACTGGATTCCATGGAACCCCCTGAGGTGCTGTAGGTAGATTTCAGGGCATCCTTGAATTTGGTTGGGGGAAAAACTGCATCTTTATTTCAGTGTAATTGGTTTCCTTTGTAATCTCTCATATTTGCTACATTTGAAAACATTTATCTGGTTTCACATTGAGTTTCAGAAGATGAAAAAAGCAAAGAGGCAGCTGGGCACTGTGGTGGAGAGAGGTCTGGACCTGATGTCGGGAAGGTATCTAAGGTCAAATCCTGTTCAGATCCTTCCTAGTTGTGTGACCCGACCAGGTCACTTTACCACCGTCTGCTTCAGTTTTCTCTATCTGTAAAATAGGGATCAAAATAGCATCTACGTCCCAGAGTCGTTGTGAGGATCCAAAGATGATAATTGCTAGCTACTGTTACTAACAAACAACCTCCGCTGCAAACCCTTCAAAATCTTCTCTCCCAGAGGCCAGGGTGGGTGTCAGTCTTAGCCCAGACTTCCTCTCTGTCTCTATCCCAAGCCCCAGGAAGGAGACAGTGGTCCTTCTCCCCAGAGTTTACATGATTTCCTTCCCACCTATGAATTAGATCCAGAACAGAACTGCCACTTTGTGATTCCTCCACCTTCTGAAAGGGACGATTGCTATTAAGGAGAGCTTAGAAGGTCTCCTTGGTCGCCCTGCCAAGCAGACGAGAGAGCCATCTCCAATTCCTGTGGGCTGATTGGAAGGTCCTCACCACTGCTCTGCCCTGCCTCTCTGCCAGGCTGTTTCCTGTACCCCTCATCTATTTCTGGCCAGCTGGTCTCTAGTCTCCTTTGACCAAATTCCGAGCCTTAGCTCTCCCAACACCCATTTCTAAAGTTTGCTTTAGCTCGCTTTTATTATCCAATATAAGCCAAAAATGTAATAGGGGAGCCAAGAAAACTCATGCATAGTCCTGAGGAATGGGGAAGCAGACCACACCAGGAGGGCTACGCTTGGTTCCTAGAACAAGAATAGAGGAGGCTGCTGGCAAACTTGAGATTGTATGGAGAACAAGTAAGACAGTACAGGCCCTTAGGTTCATAAAATACAAAGGCAGGAGAGGGGGGGAGGAGCCAAGATGGCGGAGGGAAAGCAGTGATTTGCTTGAGCTCTCCCCCAAACCCCTCCAAATACCTGTTAAAAAATGGCTCTAAACAAATTCTAAAGCAGCAGAACTCACAAAAAGACGGAGTGAAACAAACTTCCAGCCAAAGACAGCCTGGATGGTTGATCAGAATGGTGTATCGCAATGAGGAGAAGAATGCCCTAAAAAGCAAAACTGGCCAAATGGAAAAGGAAGTCCAAAAGATCACTGAAGAAAATACTTCCTTAAAAATTAGAATAGAGCAGTTGGAAGCTAGTGACTTTATGAGAAATCAAGACACTGTAAAACAAATCCAAAAGAATGAAAAATTAGAAGACAATGTGAAATATCTCATTGGAAAAACAACTGACCTGGAAAATAGATCCAGGAGAGATAATGTGAAAATTATTGGACTATCTGAAAGCCATGATCAAAAAAGGAGGCTAGACATCATCTTTCAAGAAATTATCAAGGAAAACTGCACTGATATTTTAGAACCAGCAGGCAAAACAGAAATTGAAATAATCCACTGATCACCTCCTGAAAGAGATCCCCAAAGGAAAACTCCTAGAAATATTGTAGCCAAATTCCAGAGTTCCCAGGTCAAGGAGAAAATATTACAAGCAGCCAGAAAGAAATAATTCAAGTATTGTGGAAACACAATCAGGATAACACAAGATTTAGCTGCTTCTACATTAAGGGACCGCAGGGCATGGAATATAATATTCCAGAGGGCAAAGGAGATAGGATTACAGCCAAGAATCACCTACCCAGCAAAACTGAGTGTAATCCTTCAGGGGAAAAAATGGTAATTCAGTGACATAGAGGACTTTCAAGCATTCTTGATGAAAAGACCAGAGCTGAATAGAAAATTTGATTTTCTAATACAAGACTCAAGTGGAACATGAAGAGGTAAACAGGAAAGAGAAATCATAAGAGACTTATTAAGATTGAACTGTTTACATTCCTGCATGGAAAGATGATATCTGTAACTCATGAGACCTTTGTCAGTGTTAGGGTAGTTAGAGGGAAAAAATTATATGTATGTATATAGATAGATAGATAGATAGATAGATAGATAGATAGATAGATAGAGGGCACAGGGTGAGTTGAAGATGAAGGGATCATATCTGGAGAATAAATTAAGGGGTGAGAGAGGATTATACTAGGAGAAGGAGAAAGGGAAAGGTAGAACAGGGTAAATTACCTCACAAAAAAAAAAAAAACAGACAAGAAAAGACTCCTACAGTGGAGGGGAAATGGGGGAAGGTGAGAGGAAATGAGTGAATCTTATTCTCATAGGATTTGACTTAAGGAGGGAAACACACACACTCAATTGGGTATGGAAATCTGTCTTACCCTATAGGGAAATAGGGGGGAAGGGGACAAGAGAGTAGGGGGATGATAGAGAGGAGGGCAGATTGGGAAAGGGGGTAATCAGAAGCAAATATTTCTGAGGAGGGACAGGGTCAAAAGAAAGAATAGAATAAATTAGGGGGCTGGGATAGGATTAAGGGAAATAGAGTTAGTTTTTTCACAGTATGTCTTCTATAGAAGTGTTTTGCATGAATGCACATATATAACCTACATTTAGTTGCTTGCCTTATCAATGAGGGTGGGTGAGGAGGGAGAAAGGGAGAAAATTTGGAACCCAAAGTTTTAAAAACATGTATTTAAAAAAATGTTTTCACATGCAACTGGGAAATAAGAAATACAGGAAATGGGGTACAGAAATCTATCCTGCCGTACAAGAAAATAGAAGGGGAAGGGGATAAGAGAAGGGGCAAAGAGATAGAAGGGAAGGCAGACTAGGGGAAGGGGTATTCAGAATGCATGCCATCTTAGGGTGGGGGGAGGGGTGAGATGGGGTGAAAATTTGGAACTCAAAATCTCATGAAAGTGAATGTTGAAAACAAAAAAAAAAATGGAAAAAAAAAACTAAGCAGAGGAGATGAAGTGGAGTATCCCTGTGGTGCCAGTTTGAGTTGGGCATTTGGAGATGGGGAGAGAGGAGAATGACAGCTTTAGGACAAAGTTTATCATGCTGCAAGGCTGAAATTTCATTATTCTTAATACCTAATGGTTTTATGTTATTTACTGAGTCAACACACATTACTCATTATTTGATTTCAGGTAATAAAGTTCATGGCAAATGTCAAAAAAAATAAAACTACAAAGGCAGGTAGGTGGTACAGTGAATAGAATGCTGGACTTGAGTCAGGAAGATCTGAGTTCAAATTCAGCCACAGCCACTTAACAGGCATGTGACCCTGGGCAAGTCATGTAACCACTGCCTGCCTTAGTTTCCTTATCTGTAAAATGGGGATAATCATAGCACTCACCTCCTACGGTTGTTACAAGGACCATATGAGATAATATTTGTTAAGTGCTTTGCAAAGTATTAAGCACCTTAGAAACGCTATTATCATCATCACCATCATTCTTAGCATTGCTATATGAAAATTGATGGAAAAGTTTGGGGGGATTTAACTTGAGAAGAGCAGACTTAAGGGGAGAGGATCCCTGTTTGCAAGGTCTTTTGATTTTTTTTTTGCTGTCTTTTCCCCAAGCCCACCTTTGCATTGAAATCCAAATATTACAGAACATGATGCTTTAATTTGGAAGTTCTTATTAGAATCAAAAAATGATGGAATTACACAGTTGAAAGAGATCTTAATGGTGGAAACAACAATAATAATAACATTTCAACAGCATTTTTTCGAAGGCAATTGGGGTTAAGTGACCTGCCCAGGGTCATACAGCTAGTAAATGTCAAGTGCTTGGTCTGAGGCCGGATTTGAACTCAGGTCCTCCTGACCTCAGGGCCAGTGCTCTATTCACTGCACTATCTAGCTGCTCCTTCAATAGCATTTTAGGGTTTGCAAAGCACATCTGCTATTATCTCATGTGATCCTCCCAACCAGGGGTCAGGTAGGTGCTATTATCATCTCCAGTTTGCAAATGAAGAGATTAAGTGACTCTCCCAGGCTTACTGCAGCCAGTCATCTGATCCAACCTATATCCCAAAGGAATCCTCTTCTCTAACATACTTGACAAATTTATGTACTGCCTGCTATGGGGTAGGCACTGTGCTGGGTGCTTTACAAATATTAGCTCATGGGATCCTCACAGCAGCGCTGGGAGGTGGGTGCAATTGTTATCCTCATTTTACAGATTGAGAAATTGAGGCAGGTGGAGGCTAAGGGACTCACCCCAAGTCATGTAGCTATCTGAGTAACTGTCTGAGGCCAGATTTGAACTCAGATCTTCCTGACTCCGTCGTCCCACCATGGGCATCCATGGCGTTTCCTCCTGAGGCGGCCTCTTCCACTTTTGGATAGCTGTCATTATTAGGAAGTTGTTCCTCCCCTCCCCCTCCCCACCACTGTTCTCTTCTTAACTTTTACCCCTTCTGTTCCTGGCTCTTCTCTCTGGGGTCAAACAAAATGAGTCGGATCCCTCCTCTGCTGGACATCCCTTCTTCCAACATTTTCCTGTGGCTGCCACTTGCTCCCCCACCCCCTTCTCTGCTCAGGATTAAATGCTTGTAGCTCCTCCAAATACTTCTCCTGTGCTGATGTGTCTTCGCCATCCTGGCTGCTTTCTGGAAGCATTCCAGCGTGGGGATGTCCTTCCTTTACCACACCTGCAAGTGTAGCCTGCCTAGGGCAGACCACAATGGTTCTCGCCTCCTCAGTCCTGGAAACGATGCCTGTCTCTATGATCGCCTCGGTCCTTCTGGCTTTTCTGTCTCACGGCTGACTTACACCAAGGTTGTGGTTCACTAACGTTTGATGCTTTGGTGAATCCACCCCCTTATCTCCTGTCAAACCAAGCTGGCACCTGAGCTGGTCTCTTGCTTCCACTCACCCTGACTTCCGTGAGGAATGATGGCCCAGAACCCAGGCAGTGATGTTTCTTACTGACTTTGCATGGACCCTAAACTGTCTCTGCTAATCCCTTCAAAATTCTTTCCAAGAAGAGCCGATGAGGTACTTCTCCATTTGGCTGCATTCCTTGTACTGCCTGGTTTCATTTATAGGGAAGATATCAGGATTGATGCAACGGATTCCTTAAACAGAATTGTGGCAGTGATACGGCCACCAGGTGGTCTCTGGGTAACGATGCCACATGTAGGTAACCTGCAGTTAATGTTTGTGGACCGCTGTCCCCTTTCTGCTGTAGGTATGCAGCGGTGGATTAGAAACTGGAGGGGTCACCCAGGACAGAGCGCCATGCTATTTTCTTCGTCCCACTGAGGAAATACATCAAGAACCTCCTCACCTGGTGGCTGGATTACCAGGGATGAGCCTGTCCTCTCCTCACCAAGCTAGTCCTTTGAAAACCGATGCTGGTCAGTTGCCAGGCTTGAACTCAAAACCTCCTGTTTGTCAAGATCTGGAGGATACCGGATCATAGGTCACAGATTCGGATCTTGAAGGGACGGCAGAAGCCATTGTACCTAGCTCACTTTCCAGCTAAGGAAGCAGTTTAGAAAGTTGTAGTGATTTTCCCAGGGTCACACAACTAGAACCTGCCTGAAGTGGGATTCGAATTTAGGTCTTTCCACGTCCAAGTCTAGCACTCTTTGCCCTACGGTATACTTCCTTTCTCCACCAGAGCTCTGGTCCTACTGCCATAGCATTCACAAATCCAGGGTTTTCCTGACCTCCCACCACTAGGAAGCATCAGAATGGATTTTCTGTGGATGGCTCTTCATCACTGTGCCATCAGTGGGTGTCTTCCTACTCCCCCGCTTCCGTGAAGGGCGTTGACCTTCCCAGGTGACTCCTGGGCCATCACCATATTGCATAAAAGTTCCAAATCTGCGTTCATTCCTTGGCATGGGGGTGGGCTTGGTTGGTTATGTTTTTTGGCATGTTTACTAGAAAGACTAGAAAGACGGTTCAGGTCACAAGGCTCTTGGCCCGAGGCAAAACCGACGTTCTGTCTACTTCCTCCTACAGCTTCAGGGACCATCATGGTCCTTCACTTTGCCTTCCCTATCTTGCCCCAGCAACTAATCAGAGCAGTCTGAACCTGCTTCAATCTTGCCTTCTTGAGCTTGATTTCAGCTTTAATTTTTAATTACTTTCTCTCTCGTGTCATTTTGGATGGATTTGCTATGCTAGAAACTCTCCAAATAAATGAGTCTCTAAATTAGCCTTTATGTAATTAGACAAGAACTCAATTATTCCTAACATTCTTATTATCAGAGCCTGGAGTAAAAATGTGCTTTGGGAACTCATGGTTCTGAAACTCCCAGCTAGGTCATTTACATTAAAAAGACACTGAGAAAGGCATTTTATCAGATTAAATCACAACGGCTGGACTGTCCAGACTTCCCATTAAGGAGGCCTGAAAGGTGCCTGTTGGCACCCATACCAGGATCCTGTTCTCTATGTCAGGAAATCAGCTTTGGGGTTTATCATCGGGCTCACTGTTGAAAGATGACAGATCGTTATCATTGAGGCTGATTAACTAAGTCATTTCTTTGGAAAAAAAAATCAGCCCTGAACTGGAAGTCGACAATACCCAGTTTATTTCCTGCTTGTCTTTTCTTATTAGGGGCTCCTAAGAGGTGGATTTTTCTAAAAGATAAGAAATGCCATAATTATTTTTTTTTAAAACTTTCTCATCTTAAAGGCATTTTTATTCATTGTTCACATACATGTGAATTTTAGCCAATAAAGACTTGGCTTTGATGCCACATTTCTATGCAAATAGCATTCATTGGTAATTTGGAGTCAAAGGTTGAAGATGATTTATGTGGCTTAGCTCTATATTATAATTATAGCAATGTCTCTCTCTCTCCTCTTGAGTTCCCCTGCCCTGGTACACACTGTCTCTCCAAAGGCCCCTTTGGGTGCTTGGGTGGCTCCTGGACTGGGCCCAGAAAGGATGCCCTTGGCCTGGATCAGATGTTTGACTTGGGCTGGCAGGTGGGTCTCTACTTCTTGGGAGGCCAGGCCAAGTTCATGCTCCCTGGTTTGGGGGTAAGCACCTAGGGGAACCCTTTGTAAATCACGCCTGTTCTGAGAGATACTACCATGATCTGTGATTTTGGTAATGTGGAAGGGTCATGTCCCCCTACACCCCTTGCACCCTGCCATAATGGAAATGGAAACCCATAATTCCTATCCATCTTGGGTGACTTTTATCCATGTCCTCCCCAAAGTTCCCAAAGAAAGTCCATTCACTGTGCTGGGGGGCTTCCTTGGGTTCTCTTGCCTTTCCACTGGATCACATAGGCTGTCATCCCTCCCTCTTACTAGGTTACCAGCCTTTCTTATTTTGGCCACATAGTTCTTCAACAACACCTTTTATCCCATTTCTCCTGCATAACCCTTGTTTCTTTCTTCACACCAGCTCACACACATTATGCATCTCTCCATTGTCCTTTGACACGGCAACATACGATCATTCTATACTTGACCCAATTGTTCTGGCAGTAGAAATACCTCAAGAAAGAATGGGAGAAATTATCCAGATGATTAAGGCTAAAAACCAATCCAAAACTACTGCCATCACCAATAAAAACAGCCTTAGTTATGAATTATTCAGAAATTCCTTCAGTTCTCCATTTCATCTTACAAGGAGAGACTCAACTTTGTCACCTACGATCAGTGACTTCATTTAGCTGTCCCTCAGTTTCCTCTGCAGCAGGCAATATTTCCTATGGAAGTTAGGACTATGAATGGTTCTGTGGCCCTTAAGTGTCTAGAATGATATATATGCATATTGTTCCATTACATACAATAACATGCATACACATATGTGTAATACAAATTACATAATACATATGTGTTTGCATGCTGTAAATTATGTAAAGATTCTTCTCTGACCCCAAGCTTCCTTTCAAAGCAAGGAATATGACTGGTGCTGTCTTCCTTAAGTGTCTAGAACCGTTACATATATACATATGGCATTTATAGCATACATATAAATGTATATTATTACATATTAATAATGTGCACACACCCATCTGTGTGTATACACATTACCCTCCTCTCTAATGAACTGTCCTATTACCGTTGAGGGGGCCGCCACCTTCCCCGTCCCCCTGACTCCCCGCCTGCCTCATGCTGGACTGCTCACTCTCACTTGGTCCAACCCGGCTGTTTTTACCGCCCCATCTCCTCTCTTGTATAGATCCCCTCCCTCCATCGCGGCTGTCGTGGTGGTGGGTCAGGCTGTCATCACTCATGGCTGGAGTGTCATGACAGAATTAGCTTGGTCTCCCAGCTTTGATACCCTCCCTTCCTCCCATCCATCCTCCAAGGCTCAACTGCAAAAATGACCTTCTTCTGACTGTTCCACCTCCTGGCATTTACTGTGGGACCTTGGGCTTCACTGGCCTTAGCCTCAGTGTCCTCATCTGTGAAATGAGGACAATAGTAACACCTTCCTCATTAAGGCCCTCCTATGTGCCGGACACTGTGCTAAGGTAAAAGAAACAGCCCCTGCCCCCGAGGAGCTCACAATCTAGTCAGGGAGACAAGAAGCAAACAGCTCTAAATGGACTGAACTGAATTCTGACAATCTCAGGAGGAAGGCAGTGGGTCAGTGGAGACTGGGAAAGGCTTTGTGTGGAAGTGGAATTTTAGTTGAGCCTTGAAGGAAGCCAGGAGGGGAGCACTGCCAGGGTCGGTGTGTGAAGTCAGGAGACGGAAGGCAGTTTGCAAAGGGCAGCAGGAAGGTCTCATAGCTTAGCTAGGACCGGGGGACGGGGGTGTTAGAAGACTGGAAAGGTGTGGATGGCTGGGTCAGCCAAATGGAAGGGTTTATGTCTGATCCTGGAGGCAGCAGGGAGGAGCCCCTGGAGTCAGTGAATGAGGCTGCGATGAGGCAGAGCAGCGCTTTCGGGAGACCGCTTGGTAGCTGAGTGGAAGTGAACGGGAAGGGGAGAGACAAGGGGAAACCTTGGCCATCGTCCTCCTCTTCCTCCTCCTCCTCCTCTTCCTCAGTTTTATTGTTACCCCTCCTCTCTGCCCCTCCATGGTACACTTCTCACTCCAGAAGGAAGCTCCATAGCCTGACTCACTGAGACCGCTCCAAATCTATGATCTACCCTGAACCCAGACCTCGCTGCCACAGGCTAATCCATTGCCTCTTCACTGATCGGCTGGGTGTCCTGCTCCCCCGTGGTTGTCCCAAACCTTGTCTTTTCACCTCAAGCCTCCAACGAGGTCCCTTCTCCTCACCTAAGACGAGGCCAGATCCGTTGCCGAGAACATGAGGACATCACTGCTGAGTCCCTTTCTCCTTAATTTCCGCCCCAGATGATCCTGCCATCATCCTCCGCTGCCTTTTTCCCTGCCCCAGTCTCTTACAAAGGTGTTGCCTTTCTCGCCAAGACCAGTCCCTCCACTTGTGTCCTGGGCTTCCCCCTTCTTGCCTCCTCCAGGAGCTGGACTCTTCACTCATTTCTCAGCCCTAATCCTTGTGTCTCTGGGTGGCATAGTGGATAGGCAACTTGACTTGAATTCAAATCCTCCCTGAGATTCCTATTAGCAGTGTGACCCTGTGAGACCATGGCGAGCCCACTTTCTCTCTCAGCCTCAGTCTTCTTATACGTAAAATGGACATAAAAATGGCACCTGTCTCACCGGGTTGTTGTGAGGACTAAACGAGATGACCTATGTAAGGTACACTGCAAACCTGAAAGCATTCTGGAAATGTGCTTTATTCTCTATCCACTTTTTTGTTGTTTGGTCATTTTCGTTTGGCTCTTTGTGACCCCATTTGAGGTTTTTTCGGCAAAAATACTGGAGGGGGTTGCCATTACCTTCTCCAGCTCATTTTACAGATGAGGAAACTGAGGTAAACAGGATGAAGTGACTTGCCCAGGGTCACTCAGCTAGTATCTGTCTAAGGCTGGATTTGAACTCATGATGAGTCTTCCTGACTCCAGGCCCAGAACTCTCTCCACTATGCCACCCAGCTGGCTGTTTCTTAAACTTTCCATGTTGTCTATCATGCCCAGCATACCCTTTCTCCTTTTCTCTTCTTCTTAGAATCCCTACCATCCTTCTAGGGTCAGCTGACCTTAGTGCTTCCTCTTACTGGAAACTTTTCCTGGTGCCCCAAATCACTTAATATAGCTTTTATATGTAAGTGAGATTTGATTAGTTTTGGAACCATAAGGGAATGGTCTTCTTTTCTAGTCTAACCCCCTGCCCCCATTTTGTAGATGGGCAAACTGAGACCCAGAGAGATGAAGTGGTTTGTCTAAGGGGCAGAGACTGGATTCAAGCTCAGATTTGATGATTCCATCCCACTCCCCCACTCCCTCCGCACTACCTGTGCTCCTTGGGGGAGGAGGGGAAGGGGTCCAAAGACAACACTTATTTAGAGCAGGGGTCCATGAGGATCCTACCAGCAGCCTGTTTTGCAGGGTCCCGTTGAGAAATACCGGCTGGAACCAGGGCACATTCTTCTAGGAATCCCAAGTCCTCTTTGCTACATGAGCTAAGAGCCTCCAGTAATGTGTAAATTCACTGCTTGCTCAGTCCTTTGATAGATAATTAGGAGATTTTCCTCACTAAGTCCCTGAATCCAGCAGCTGCAATGTCTATTCAGGAAAAAAAAAAAGGAAAGAAAAGCCCTCAACCAACCCTCCATCAAACTATAGGAAAATCACTGTCTGGAGCTGGAGGACTGTGATGTCGGCCCTTCTGGGCTGACCTTTGGGCTGATGACTTTTCCTTTTTTCTTGGTGGCTGGGGGTCTATTTCACCAGGATGAATTTCAAATATATTCTCGAAAAAAGGTCACATGGATCTACTTGTCCTCCCTGAACGGCTCTGTCAGCCTCACCCCAGACCATCCCCTTATCACTGACGAGGATTACATCATCAACCGAGCCATCATCAGGCCTGATTTAAAGGTGAGTGGCATCCTGGCTGCAGAGATGGTGGACATGATGGACGTGGCAGAACATCAGAACCTCTGCCGTCCCACAGAGTGTTAGGGATTCTGTTGGATGAGGTCCTGGGGCCTCCGGAGGTGAGCTTGGAGAATCACTGCCCAACCCAAGCTCGGCCTGGGGTCCTTGGACCCCAGACACCTTCGCAGCCCATCCCTGGGTCCTGAAGCAATGTAGAAAAGTGGAGAGATCACTGGCCTGGGTTCAAATCCCACTTTTGGGAATGACCCCCTGAGTGACCGTGGACAGGTCCTTTAGACTTTTTGGGCCTCAATTCTCTCCAACTTGATGACCTCTGGCATCTCCTTCATTCCCAGCCTGGTGAACCTTTCCTTGGGGCAGAATCTGCCATGTTTGGGCTGCACTGGCAAGGCGTGGGGTCACAGAGCAAGGCCATGAGGAAGCATCAAAGGAGGATGTTGGGGGAGGAGATATTTCTGTGTTTGGATTTATTTCAGGTTCCCCCATGGGTTACTTGCGGGGTGTGCTGGTAAATGTTTAACAACTGGCTCTCCAGGAAACAAAATGCAAACCCCCCAAAACAAAACATTACACAAGAAACCCTTTCAAGTGTGGAATGGACATTTCCTCCTTTGCTTTCTTTAGTCTGGCAATCAAGGCAACAATAACTCAAGCCCTGATCTGTAGCGTTTGCTGATTTCTTTTAACCACAAACTTAACAGCCGGCTCTCCTTGTGCTGTGGCCTATTTAACCAACTTCCCCACCTACACAGTCAATGGGACATGGCTTCTTCACAAGCCCCTTCCTCTGTCTGGCCTTTCCCAATCTCCCTGGATGCTGGCGCCTGCCCCATTACCCCACATTTATCCGTGTGTACTTGCTGTCTCTTCCCACAGACTAGAAGCTTCCTGAGGGCAGAAGCTTTTCATTTTGTCTTTGCATCCCCAGTATACAGCTCAATGTCGGCATAACGTGAGCACTTAACAAACGTGCTGAGGGCAGCCGGGGGCGCCATAGTGCCTAGAACGTGGGGCCGGAGTCAAGGAGACTCACGTTCCCGAGGATAAATGCTGGCTCACACCCTTGCTAGCTGAGTGATCCTGGGAATGTCACTTAACCATGTTTGCCTCAGTTTCCTCATCTGTAAAATGAGCCGGAGAAGGAAATGGCAAACCGCTCTAGCATCTTTGTGGAGAAAACCCCAAACGGGCTCCCAGAGAGTCGGACACGACTAAGAAGTGATGGGCCGACAACAGCCACTGTTTGAACGAGTGATTGACGGGGGAAGGGAAGACGGGAACAGGGGATTTGCTCCAAGTTAGCGCGAGGTGATTCCAGGCTCTGGGCCATCTTCCCCTTCCCCTGCTCAGCCCCCTGAGGGTTCCCCCACTGACACTCGTCCACGGCATCTTCAAGTGGGCTAAGCTGTTGACAGACCCGATTGCGCCTCTCCTCTGTCTGGTGCCTGGGGAGGCCTGTGCTTAGAGTGGCCAGGCAAGGCAAGAAAGCAAGGACTCCCGCCCCCTGGCCTGACCGAAGGTCACCTTCCAGAGGCTGTGCTAGCCTGAGGAATAACCCCCGTCCTTCCCAGCCCCATCCCAAACTTCACAGGTACACTCGCCGCCCCTGCTGGCAGTGTGTGGACTGGAACCCAGGTCTTTTGCCTGCCAGGCGGGTCTCCTCCTGCTCTGCCAGGACCCCAGGCTCCTCAGCCTTCCTCTGTCTCTCCTCAGTGCCCAGAGACCAGCTCTCCTGGCCCCTAGCCTCCCCCCTCCTGGACACCTGACCCCCTCAGCCCCTGCTTCACTTTCAGACTTGGGGCCTAGGGTGGATGACAAACAGGTGGGGGCAAGCCCCAGAGCATCAGCTGAAGCTGGGATGTGCCAGATGCCATCGCTGATTGGCAGGGCATGAACGTGGAACCTAGTTCCCTGAAATTCTTCAAGGGTCTGTATTAATTATTAAAAAGAAAACCCTTCTGAAATTAAGGATTCTGCAGACAAATTTCTTCTGAACGCTTGATCACAGACAGCAAGTAGAGGAGGCCCAGGGAGCCCCACACCAGTATGGGAGCATTCCCCTGCCAAAGAGCAGAAGTCAAGCATGCAGGTCTGCCCTGGGGGAAAGAAGAGCCAGGCTGAGGAGCAAAGCCTGGTGATCTGCAGTCACTCAGCCGTGGGTGGATCGGGGACATCCCAGCGGGGGGAGCTCACTTCTGCTCGCTCCTCGGAGGCCAGGAAGGGCTAGTGTCCTTGTCATTGAGTCTGCTTCTCAAGTTCTTGCTCGGTGTCTATGTCTCTGCTTGCTCAGAGAAAGAGGAAAGCCGACAGCTCCTGCCTTCAAGGAGCATCCCTTCTACTGGGCAGAAACGTCTGCACAGAGATCAGTAAATATGAAATGCAGACTGAGTAAATAAAAAGGATGAGTGGGCCTTGTGGCTGTGGTGATCAGGACTGGCATCCTGGAGGTGATGGAATTTGAAATGAGCCTTGAAGAAATATTAGGGTTCTAAGAGCAGAGGGGAAGAATGAGGGTGCTCCAGGCATTGGGGCCAGCTTGTACAAAATCATGGAGGTGGGAGATTCAATCTAGTGTATGGGGAACGGCGAATAAGCCAGTTTGTCCAGCACATGGAGTATGTGAAGAGAGGGGAGGGGAAGACAGGCTGGAGCCAGGGGCTGACGGACCTGAAAGGCCAACCAGAGGCATTCATGCTGTGTCCTAGATGCAATTTGATGCTTGAAGAGGTGGGGAAGGGCCACTGAGATCATCTGCTGGGAGCCCAGCACAATGCCTGGCCCAGGATTCGGTGGAGCTTGGCAGGAATGTCTTCCCTTTTTCACATCGCCCCTTGTTCGTACTGAGCAGCTGCCCCAGCAGGCTCCGACAGAGGCTGTCGACCTCCCTCTGTCTGGAGGCGCCCAGGCCCTAGGGATTCTGCCGGGGGGCAGGGAAGCAGCCCCGCCAGTGGCTGGAGGAGGCTTGTGCAGACGTGTCTTTTCTGCGCCGGCACACCTGGCAGAGAACTGGCTGGCACATACATGGACTGCACACCTGCTCTCTCTGAATGCTAGTCTGGCTCTGTGATTCTGGGCTCTGTGACTCTGTCAGCGTTAGGACGCAGAGAGCACCATCCTCCACGTCTGAGTCACTGTCTCTGCCCAGAATCCACATCGGCAGTTAACTGGCCAAACAAAGCGTTTCTCTAACTAACTGAGATTCGGTTATGACATGCTCGTGTGGGTTCAGGGTACCAGTTCACATCTGTCCACATAGGACGTGCTTGGGGTGGTCTTCGGTGAAAGGCCCCCGGGGGAGTTGATCTGGCCTCGAGCCGCGGATGGGCAGTCACCCCAAGACCGTGCTCTTTCAGGTAGGATGTGGAGGGTAACAGGGGTGATGGGCAGCCCTGGCCATTGCCAGGAAGCAGCCTGCATCCATCCAGATCGCTACCTTGGCCAGCTCCTAAGTGACTAGCATTCTGCTTAAAAAAAGAAACAAGGGCGTCATATGAAGTAACTCCTTAGTTCATGGGGGATGTTTGGGGTTCTCTTCAGGGTGGAGGCCACTCTATTCCTAGAAAAGAAAGCAGGACCAACGCCGCAGAAGTCATGGGATCCTCCCTGTGGAGCTGAAAGAGACCTCAGAGGCCACTAGGCCAACCCCTCCCAATTTCACAAATAAGGAAACTGAGGTCCAGGGACATGAAGTGACTTCATTATAGGATGGTAGATCTAGAGCTCAAAGCGACCTTTGAGGCTTAGTGTGGCCCCACATTTTACAGATGAGGATACTGAGGTCCAGAGAGGTAGATGAAGGGATTTGCCCAAAGCCACATGGGGAGTAAGGGGCAGGGGTGGGATTAGAACCCAGGTTTTCTGAGTGAGAATCCCCCTCTTTCCACTGCCCCACATGCCGCCATGTCATTGGAGTTCACTCTGTGGGATTCAGGATTCAGTAACTTATTCAGGAGCTTCGGAAATGGCCCAGAGCATTGGGAATTTAGCCGGGAGACAAAGGGAGCTAACATCATCATCAGTCTCTTTATCAAGTCGTCAGATGCCTTGCGGTTGCTTCATGCCTGTGCCATTGAATCCACGCTATTCAGCTGGTTTACCAGTCCCCTTTGCCGGCCTCGTCTGCGACCGATGATTCTGTTAAACTGTTCATGGCTTCAGGAGCAGCGGGGAGGCATGTCTGCCTGGATCCCCAAGGGCACGAATGAGCTTCATGGGAGTCTGGGCAAGAGAGGTGGTGTGGAGTCAAACTGAGTAAAGCCTTGAATGCCATACTGAGGAAGATGATGGGAAACAAACCTGTTGTTGTTGTCGTTGAGTCATATCCGAATCTTTGTGACCCTGTCTGGGGTTTTCTGGACAAACATACTGGGAGTGGCCATTTTTAGACAGGTATAAACGCTGGTATAGATGGAAGCAAGTTGTTTTTGTTGAATGCCAACCCACTATGTGCCAAACAGTATGCTGGGAGCTGTAGATACAGAATGGGGAGGGAAGAGGAAAGGAAGGGAAGGGAAGAAGCAGTTATTAAGCACCTACTGTGAGCCAGACGCTGGGCTAGGCTCTTGACGGATATTATCTCCTTTGACCCTCACGATGACCCTGTGAGGTCTGTGCTACAGAAATGTAATTGATAAATATAAACAATAAACTACTCCTACCCACAGGGAACTTACCTTCTATGGGAGAGAATAATTCATGTGTGGCCACCTAATTACACACAAACTGTATGCAAAGTAACAGGAGGGGAAGAGGCGATTCACTGGCCAGGAATCAGGAAGGGTGATGCCAAAGGTGGGGTTTGAGCTGAACCCCACGAAGACACCTTGGGGAATGACCAAATTCCAGGCCAACCAGACTCCCATCTGGTCTCCTATCTCCATACATTTGCACAGGCTGGCCGCCTTCCTCAGGGCTTAGCTCAGCGCCACCTCCTCAGTGAAGCCTTCCTAAATTCCTCTAGCTGAAAATGTTTTCTTCTTCTTTAAATTTCCCTACAGTACTTGGTGCAAACTTTACCTGTGACTCACCACACCCTACCTTCTAGTTTACTTCATTCTAATACTAATTCATTCATCCACTCATCTATCCATCCACTCACCCACCCATTTATTCTTTCAAGAACACTTATTTTATATCCTACTACTTTGTGAAGTTTTTGTTTCGAGTGGTTTAAGTCAACCATCTTGGGTTCACTGAGTAAACCGTCAGATTATTTATAAAAAGTCATCATTTTGTTTTCTCTTTGGTAATGTGCGTTCCCTAAATATATTGCTATAGCTGATGAGTCTAATGTGATGTCATAGTACACAGCAGGTACTTCATAAGCACTTTTTGATTGATTGAGGAATTGAATGATTCACTGAGTCACAGATGTTAAAAGGGTTTGACCCTGGGTCTTCCTAAGGATGGCAGTCTCTCTGCCACACCACCCTGCCTTTCTGGTATGCATCTGTCTCTACGCTGTGCCCTCCTGTCCACTGCTCCTGTCCACCCAGTGGAACGTCAGCCCGTGGAGTCATCCCCAGGCAGCAAAGCCAGAGATCCAGGTTGACCCTAGAATACTCCGGGGTCTGCTACCTATCTAGACCTCTGCTCATGGCTTGTCCGGGCCTCTTTTTTGGCAGGTGAGATGTATTCAGGTACAGAAGATCAGGTATGTTTGGAACAACTCAGAAGAGCAGTTTCAGAAGGTTGGGTGAGTTGAATCCAGAAATTGCCCACAAGGTGATGGCTTCTTCCCATCAGCTTGCCAGTGAGAGTTTCTGTCTCTTCTTTCAGGTGCCTGGAGGACCGGTTCACTGCTGCCAAGATACACCTGAAGTTTGGATCTGGCCTGACCAGAGAAGAGCAAGAGATTCGGTAGGAAGTGAACCCTGTCCTCATGGCTCAGGAAAGATGAGAGGGAGCACGTGCCCAGAGGCCTGGCTGTTAAAGATCCTCTCAATGCTGAATCGAGGTTCTTCTGGCCAGGGACAAGGAGGCTGCCTCAGTCAATCCTATCAGTCAGAGGGCTGGAGAAACACAACCCTCAGAGGGTCAGAGATTTGGAAGAGCAACTCTTCTCCTCTGGTTCTGTCATCCTCCTCTCCAGGGCCCCTGCTCATTCCAGAACTAGGTTGTCCTATTGATTTCAGGAGAAGGCAAACGGATGGGGGCAGGAGTCTGTCTATGCTCTTCCTGTTTCCCTGTGGGATCAGAGAGGTGGCTCTGAGCCAAGCTGATAAATGGTGACTGACTTCAGCATAAGGGCTTCCCTTCCTTCCTTCAAGGACTCCCCAGCTCCCACAGGCATTGACCTAAAGGCACCACAACTGCATTGGCTTCCACATGGAATTCTCTGATGACATGGAGAAGGGGGTGTGTGTGTGTGTGTGTGTGTGTGTGTGTGTGTGTGTGTGTGTGTGACTGTCAGGCTCCTGGTCACTCACTTGAAGAAAATAACTTGTGTTACCAATGGTCCTTTACATGTGGGGTCTATGGGGACCCCTTCAAGGTCCAATGGGGGAATAGAGTTGAGAAATCATAAGACAGAAGCCATGATGTGGCAAGTGGCCCCTTAATAGGAATGAAAGAGCCAATTTGCCTCATTAACTATGCACCTGCAAACAGGTCTGGTGAACACTGACACCTATGAATCTAGTTCAACAGAAGCCAGAACACCACCACTGTTGTTATCGTTAGTGTCCTTCTTGTAGTTTCCGTGTTACTTGGCTGGCGCTGAAGATTCTTTTTTCCTGCAGGAGAATTTCAATGTGGGGGGGGGATAGTCTCTCACTTGGGCAGTTCTACTGACTCAGGAGCATAGAGAGCGTGAGTAGAGGGGACTCCTTGGGACAAGAGAGGCAGGGAAGCTCTCTGATGACTTTGGAATGAATCTTTCCTCTCTCCTGTAGGAGGCTAATATGTGGGCCCAATGCCATTGATGTAGAGATCACACCCATTTGGAAACTTCTCATTAAGGAGGTAACTCAAGACTTTCTCTCTTTTTCTCACTCAGCCCCAAAGTATGTAAATTGGGGTTTTGTCTTCAAAACCAACTCAGAGATATTTAATGATAATTAAAAAATAAGCAGAGGCAATCTTCCCTTCTCTTTCCTTTTCTCCTCTTCTTTCCTTCTCTTCATCCCCCTCTCTTTCTTCCTTTCTTTTCCTTCCTTCCTTCCTTTCTTTCTTTCTTCCTTCCTTCCTTCCTTCATACCACAGAGGTTCACAGGTGCATTGTAAAGCCTAGTGTGAGACATTAGGACTGTGTGTGGGTGTGAAATACTTCTTATTTTATTATACCCACACTGGGCCTTTCTTTTTTGTACTATGATGTTTACCTGGGATTAAAGATTCCACCCTTTGTCTTGCAGGAGACATGATAACTTTTCCAATAAATATTTTATAACTGGAGTGGAGATGTCAAAGAGTTGTCCCATGACTCCCTCACTATCCCTGTAATTTACCAGATCAACATATATTCCCATATGTGGACTCTCCTGTCAGTCAGTAAACATTTATTATGCCTACTATGTGCCAGGCACTGCGCTAAGTGCAAAAAGAGACAAGAGATAATCCTTGTCCTCAAGGAGCTCACTATCCAGTGGGAGAGACAACAAGCACATATATGCACATAAGCTATATACAGGATAAAAAAGGAAATCATTAAGAGATGGGAAGCACTAGAATTAAGAGAGATTGAGAAAGGATTTATGTGGAAGATAAGATTTTAGTTGGGACTTGAAGGAATCGAGGGGAGCGAGGGAAGCCAGTAGGCAAACATGAGGAGAGGGAACATTCCAGGAAAGGAATGCCTGGAGCAAATGCCAGGAGCTGAGAGATGGAGGGTCTTGTTTGTGGAACAGCCAGGAGGCCAGGGTCACTGCAACAGAGGGGAGGTGGTGGAGTCTTAAGGTATAAGGAGATTGGAAAGATAGGAGGGTTGGAAGGACTTTAAATGCCAAACATAGGATTTTGTATTTGAACCTAGAAGTGAGAAGGAAACCCCCTCATCACTTTAGCAAGACTGGTGTAATTAGTTTCCTGTAGAAGATGGGGTTTTAGTTGACATTCATAAACATTCCTATGAACTTAGGAGATCCTATGCCAGTTTCTTGACTAAATTTGCATTCCTTGACTAGTCTTGCCCTTCTCATCTCCTTTGACTCTGGGAACAGCAATGCCCGGGGGCCTTCCTATCTCCACTCTCCACTTCATTGTCTCAAGGCATAACCGTACCTCAACACACAGAAATACCTTTCTGCATTTCCCCTGAGGTTTCAGGCATGGAAGGAAAGCACTGCCTGCCAACCACACAGATTGATAAGAAAAAGACATTGGCTTTATAATGAGCTTTTCTCTATCTGGTGGCAACTTCGACTGTCCCTAATTTAGACCTAGGGACCCCAAATAGAGGAAATGGACATGATGACCTAAGGGTAGTGGACATCTCTGGCACCAGCTGTTCTTTAATACTAATGGGTCCTCACCGAGTTCTAAAGGCTAAAGGCTGGGTTCAAATTGAACAGTTTCAACTCTACCCTGCTCATGAAAAAGAAAATCTTATCGTTAATCAATGCACTTTGATAAGCAGACTTGGAGATGAAAGCAAGCATGGGCTGGTTGGTGACCGGCCATGAGAGGCCCTTCTTGTCATGACTGGGGAGTGTCGCTGCTGTTCCAACCTTGGGATGCCCTTCTTGTCATGACTGGGGAGATCATTGTGATTACATCTTCCTTTTCTTTTTTTTTTCTGTGGGTACCACCAGGTTCTCAATCCATTCTACGTGTTCCAGCTCTTCAGTGTCTGCCTGTGGTTCAGTGAGGACTATAAGGAGTATGCTGTCGCCATCATCATAATGTCCATAATCTCCATCACCTTAACGGTGTATGACCTCCGTGAAGTAAGTCTCTTGCTGAGTGAGCCTGGATGTTCAGGAAGGGATCCAGAAGTGGCATGTGGAAGCAGGGAAATGAGCTCCCATACTCCAAAGAGCTGGGATTTCAGCATTTATTAAGTGCCTACTGTGTGTTGAATGCTAGAGATACAAAGACAGGCAAAAGGCAGTCTCTGCTCTCAAGGATCTCACAGTCTAATGGGAGAGACAACATGTAAACAACTACATAGTCAGTCAATTAGCATTTATTAACTCCCTACTACCTGTCAGGTGACTCACTAATCTCTGTTCAAAGGAGAAATGTAGAGAATTAGAGATAACCAACAAAGAATAGGCACTCACATTAAAAGGGATCAAGAAAGAAGGTAGAAAGCAGGGTTTGATCTGGAGGATCTGAAACCACCAGGAGAGAGGGGCAGGGTGGGGAAAAGAGCCCAAGCTCCAAATCCCTCTTGGGTCCCTATTCTGGAAGGCTGCTTTGGGTATACCCTCATTGCAGTGAACCTAACTGCTAAGGGTGTGCTCTAGGAAGATGGCATGGTAGCAGAAAGGTCTAGTGGAATGTAAATTCCTTGAAGGAAGAACCCAAACTCTAAACCTTTTTCTGGGTCCCAATTCAGGAAGGCTACTTTGGTGATACTGCCACTGAAGTGAGCTTAACAGCTAAGCATATGCTCTAGAAAGATAACTAGTACAATACAGTAAACATTATTAAACACCTACTATGTGCCAGGCACTGTGCTAAATGCTAGAGATACAAAGAGGCAAGACAGTCTCTGCCTTCAAGGAGCTTACAATCTAATAGGGAGACACATGAAAACAAATATATACAAAGCAAGCTATGTACAGTGTAAGTGGGAAATAATTAGCAGAGGGAAGGCATTGGAGGGATTGGGGAAGCCTTCCTATAGAAGGTGGCATTTTAGTTAGGACTTAAAGGAAGCCAGGGACATTAGCAGTTGGAGCAGAGGAGGAAGAGCATTCCTGACAAGATCAACTAGAGAAAATACCCAGAGCCAAGAGATGTAATGTCTTGTTTGTGGAACAGGCAAGAGGCCAGTCACTGGCAGTAGTGGAAAGATCTAGTAGAATGTCAACTCCTTGAGAGCAGGACCTGGATCACTTTTGTCTTTGTACCTTCATCTAGCACAGGGCCAGGCACAACACAGGTATATTCAATGAGTGTTAAATTGAATCAAGTGGAATTAATTCAGTATAACTTACACAATCCCTTATTTCTACAGTATTTCTTGATTCTGAAAAGCTCTTTCAAGAAAGTTAAGAATGCTGGGGGATTCCTTTCTGTGGTCAATCCTACACCTGTCTCTTCCTTGAACCCCAAAGAAAGGGCTGATCAGGCTTAGTGTCAGAATTTTGGGACATGCCAAGGCCAACTCGTCGAATGGGCATCCTAAGCATTAACATTATTTCCTGTGTCCACCTCTGCATTTCTAGCAATCCATAAAGCTCCACCGGTTAGTTGAATCTCATAATAGCATCCTGGTCACTGTGTGCAGGAGAAAAGGTGAGTCCCTCTGGTTATTCCCATTTACCTTCTAGATTGGAATGACCCAGTCCCATCCCTTGGAAAAAAAGGACAGAAATTGGGATGTAAATGTTGATGCAGGGACAAGCTTCATCTTCACCCTGTTCCTCGCCACATAGTCTTCTATTAGCTTTTGGGGGTGAGCAGCCATAGCCTTTCCTTTCACTTTTTCTGTCCTAATAACTGTCATTGACTCATTGGGTGGGTGGGTGATGAATGCTTCTTTTGGGAGAGAAAAGCCATTCCGACTCAATATCTTTCCCTTCAAACTTTCAGCAGGTATCCAAGAGTTAGAGTCCCGCTACCTGGTCCCAGGAGATTTATTGTCATTGAGTGGGAACAAAATACAGCTACCGTGTGATGCCATTCTCATTGATGGGGGATGTGTTGTGAATGAAAGCATGCTGACAGGTGGGGAGAATCTCTCTGATGCTTAGAATCTTGTTCTTTTTTTTTTAAGTTCTTAGGCAATTGGGGTTAAGTGACTTGCCCAGGGTCACACAGCCAGTAAGTGTCAAGTGTTTGGTCTGAGGCCAGATTTGAACTCAGGTCCTCCTGACTTTGGGGCCGGTGCTTTATCCACTGTGCCACCTAGCTGCCCCGATGCTTAGAATCTTGGTGTGTTGTGGACTGTCGGAAGCTGCAGAGCCCTTTCCACCCCAATAACCATTGTCACCTCCTAGGGCAGCTCTTTGGCCAGCATTTGGGTCTCAGGGGACCTCACATTTGGGTCTCTTGATGACTCAAGAATAGTCTTGGTTCAGTGGTGGTGGAAGTCCCAGGAGTGAAAGGTGACTCTAAGGAAGCTATGGAGTGGGGTGAGTGAGTATCATTCCCACAGACTTCGCTAAGCCTGTGACTGAAGGATTTGAGAGTTTACACGGAGATCTTTTAAAGTCTCACTCCTTCATTTAATGGATGAGGAAACTGAGGCCAAAAGAATGGGGTTGTTGAATGGGGTCACACAGATTGTAAGCACAAGGCCAGGATCTGATCTGGGTCCTTAAGAGTTCCTCCATTTCATTGGAATAAATAAATGAACACTATTTTACACTAGGTTGTCCTGGTGTGACAATACTTTTCTTTAAAAAAATCATTCATTCTCTACTAGGATGACACTAAACACAGTCAAAACCTCCAGTCCCCAGCAGGAGCCCCCAGTGGGGTTTTCCATGGCCATAGTTGTGTGTTTCAGAACAATGGAAGCTATGGAAGGGTAGCAAGAGACTTCATTTCAAAGCCAGAGAGCTGAGGGTTCAATCTGTACTCTGCCAGTTGAATCACTGTGGGACCTCATTTCTCCTCCCTCTTCTTATCTAAAACCCAACCCAACGTATCTTTATCAATCACCTATGAAGAGAATGATAGAGAGGCAGTGTGGCCTCGTGGCTAGATTCTGAAGATTGGCATCCAAAGGTTCCAGGTTCAACCTTGCTCTGATACTTGCTAGCTTTATGACCTGAGTCACATGACCTCTGGGACTCCTGCAACTCTGCAGGACTTAGAATATGAGCTCCTTCAGAGAAGGAATGATTTTGTTCTTTCTATTGGTAGCCCTAGAACCTAGCAGAGTGCCTGGCACGTAGTAGGTGTTTAATAAATGCTGCCTGATTGGTTAAGTCACAGACAGGCTTCAATCTATGATATTGGCTACCAAACCACAGATTACTCAAAAAATAGATATGCAAGGTACTGTCCAAGGTGCTGGTTTATTTGTTTGGTTTTTGGTGGGGGTGAGGAAGTATTTGTGATTTTGCCAGTGTGGCAGAAATTCTGGTGTGGAAACTCCTTTTACTGATCAGATTGGCAACTCACCTAGTAGTCTTACAAAGGTGCCTGGGGCCTTGAGAAGTTATTGATGCTCCTGTGTGTTAGAGGTGAGATTGGAATCCAGTTCTCACCATACCCTAGCATCACCCTCTACTGAGAGGAGAGGTTTTACTTCACAGTCTCTTCCCTAGGACTGTTATTACCCAAGTTCTTTATTTACATAACCCTAGTCCTTAGAGAAACTCTGAATCCTTTCACTGGTGCTACCTCTGGCCTCTGGCCTGTCTGAATTGCTGCCCACGTCTGTCTGAGGCTGGGGTAGAAAGGAGGATGATTCATGACCTAGCTGAGGGTGTGCTGAGTTGGGGGTGTGGCCTGGGCTGAGAAACACAAGAGGAGGTGTTCTTGTTGCCTGCCTGTGAAATACTCAACCATCTTCAATAGCACAATTGGGTGACCCACTAAGTCTGGGGGCTCCCGTGCCCATTTGAGGTCTCAGATTTAATCCTGACCTGCCTTTGCCCCATCCAGGGACATGTAGAATGAAGACAGATATGTCATATAAATACTCGCTCCTCAGCTGCTTGGTGGTTTTGATGGAGGCTGGGGGTGGGGTGTGTGTGTGTGTGTGTGTGTGTGTGTGTGTGTGTGTGTGTGATCGGGGTGATATGTAGATAGCCAGGTCTCCCCATCCCTTAAGGAAGTTCCTCAGGACCATCAAACTCTTTAATCCTCAGTGTTTGGGAGCTGCTAAATCTCACTTAACAAATGAGGAGATTGTGCATCGCCCCTGGCAGACAGATGTCTCCATGGGCGTCATTGAGTTTTACCTAATGAGAGCTTTCTCTTCTTCAGGGGAGAGCATTCCTGTCATCAAAACGGCGCTGCCCAAGGTGGGAGACACTGTGCCCTGGAAGCTTTGTGGCCAAGAGGACGTCAAGAGGCACATTCTCTTCTGTGGCACCGAGGTCATCCAGACCAAATCAGCTGGCTCAGGAACAGTGAGGGCTGTTGTCCTTCAGACTGGTCAGTGCCCGGGGCCCTCCTCCAGCCTCTGCCCCGAAAACCTCCTTTGTTGAGTCTGGTATTGTCTTTGTGAATTCCCTGAGTGTCAAAAAGTCTTCGGGCCTGGTTTAGCACATGTGTGTGTGTTTGTGCATGTGTGTGCCCGAGCATGACTATGAGCACACAGTGCACATGTATACATGTATATGAACAAATTGTATGTGCTGTGAGTGCTTTTGAATATGTATGTGCATGTGCATGTGTTGGTGTATGTGTGCATGCGCATGTGTGTGAGCCAAGAATTACAAATCCGCGAAAGAAAAAAGAATGTCTCTCAGTGACCTCCAACAAATGCTCCTGTGCAGATAACCTGAATGTCACCTGATGCCATCAGAAAATTAGTAACTGAATCAAATACAAAGAAGCCTCCTCTCTGCTCCCCTCCCCAGCACCTGGGGCTGTTTCCAGGAATCCAAGTCTTGTCTGCCCTGCCCTGGGGCCCCTGCAGGTGTGGGGAGGGGCTGGGGAGCCTCAGGTGAGCAGATGGGTCCAGACAGGTCTGGGCAGAACTCAGGCCCCAGAGGAGCCCCCGGACCCAGGCCAGATTCAAGGCCCGGCACCCTTGGAATTTCTGAGTCAGGGAAGTGGGGTCTGAGCTTGAGAGGTGGGGGTGGGAAGATAAGGGAACCGGCACAGAGCAACGTCAGGGAGGTGGGACTGAGGAGCTGTGGGGGAGGGCTTCACGACAAGATCTGCCCTGGCCAAGAATCAGCCTGAGGAAGCATTGTTTGAGTGAGAGTGTGGGAGGGAGGCCTGGCAGGTGCAGATGGACTGAGATCCATGCAAGTGGCACCCAGAGATGATACCATGTTGCTATGTAGCATTACCATGTTGGAGCAGTAGCAATAGCAATTATGGAGTGCTTTAAGGTTCAAAAAATGCTTTATGTTATTATCTTACTTGATCCTCACAACCACCCTGAGAGGTAGGTGCTATTGTTAAACCCATTTTACGGTAGAGGAAACTGAGGTAGACAGTGATGAAGTGATTTGTCTAGGGTCACACATCTAGGAAGTGTCTGAGCAGTATCTGAACCAGGAAGATGAGTCTTCCTGACTTCAGGACCAGCACTCCGTGCAATATGGTGCTCCCTAGCTGCCTCTTAAACATCACCTAGTGCTTAGAACCAAGGGAGGAGAGGGCAACATGGCTGACTTGCAGAAAATGGAGTCCTGTGGGTGCTTGTTGCCTTAGGTTTCAACACTGCAAAGGGAGACCTAGTGAGGTCTATCCTCTATCCGAAGCCAATGAATTTCCAGCTCTACAGAGATGCCGTCAGGTTCCTCCTGTGCCTCATCGGGACGGCCACCATTGGGATGGTCTACACCATATGTGTTTATGTGCTCAGCGGCGTAAGTGCTTTGTCCTTCCCATTATTTGAGGCAGTGACTGTGCAGTATCTGAAGTGCTCATTAAGTACTAGAGAAAGGTGACTGGTAGCCAGTAGGAGCCAGAACCTGGTTCTCCAATACATGCCCAGGGAGAGGATCTGGGATGTGGAGCCAGGAGACACCTTAGTGACTTTCTACTCCAACCTCCTCCTTTTATAGATGAGGAAAGTGAGACCCAGGGCAGGTCACTGACATTCCCAAGGTAGCTCAGGGATTAAACTCAGAGGTGTTATTTGAACCTAGAGCCTACCCCACAGATTCCATACTCTTGGGTCAACAAACAAGAGGCAGGGAGTCGGCCCTGGAGTTTCTTGAGGCAGGTAAGCTTGTCCTTAGGCTCAGGGACTTTTCTCCATATATTTCACCCCCAAAGATACCTTGGAAGTCTTCCTCTGGTGCCTCACTATGATTTGGGGGTGGGTGGGGGAGAGAATCCTAGGTTCTCAAAGGCGTGGACATCAGGGTGCAAGTAGTAGCAAGTTCAGCCAGGCTGGGAAGGCTTGGGGGGCAGACCCAGGAACAGACAGATGGACAAAAAGGAGGCAGTGGCTGGGGTCCTCAGCTTGGCCCAGCCCCATTCAGAGGCTCACAGACAGCTTGACTACAGAGGAATCAGATGCTCAAACCCAGCAATTCTGAAAGACGCTCCATTACATTAGCCCAGCTGTCTAACCTAAACAACTGATGGTCTGTGCTGGTGGACAGAGCTTCCACTCCTGAGAAACTGCCGATTGCCAGAGCACGTGCTTTGTCTTCACCATCCAGCACGTGTGTGCCTGGGTGGGTGGGTGTGTGCACACACACGTTTGGTGCTGCACTCGTGGCACATGTTAATTTGGCACTTTCAAGTTGTTTTTCTCTGTTTATCTTCATTCCCTGGCACAGATCCTAGGATCTGGAAGGTACTTAGTTAATGTTGAGTTATAGTCAACCAGCACTTATTGAGTACTTACTATATGATACAAAGAAAGACAAACCGACCCAAGATTACTGCCCTCAGAGAACTCACATTCTAACGGGGGCAATGACATGACCAAGCACTTGCCTGATGAGATAGGTCGTAGAATGTACACCCAGAGCTTGAAGGGACCTCAGAGCAACGACTCAGCTTTATAGTTGAGTAATGGAGATGCACCCATTTTACATATGAAGAAACTGAGGCTTAGAGTGGTTGTGATCTTGTGGTCACACAAGTAGTATGTGTCTGGGGCAGGACTTGAATTCAGGAATCATGGACACTAGGCTATCTATACTACTTCCACAAAGCAAGGCAAGAGAACAGCACAGCCCTAGAGGACGGCTAAGGTGAGGCGTGTGAAGAGATACTGGCAGCTGTGCTGGATGTCAGGAAAGGGCTGGCTGGGAAGATGGGGCCTGGCTTCCTTTGTGGCTCCCGTTGCTCTTGGGGAAACACAAAAGAGAGAAACAAGCAGCTCCTTCTAATTCCATTCACCCACAAGCATCTCACAGCAAGCTTTCGCCCCCACTCCACCTTGGCTGACACAGACAAGGGGCAGTGGGTCAGGTTGAGTGTGCTCTAGGAGAGGGTGAGCAGTCACCACTCAGACCCATGTGAGCTCAGCCACACTTGCAGGCATGCCCTCCCCCAAGACTTCAGCACCAGTTTGGGGAGGTTGGGTCACTTAAGCAGTGGGGACCCTTTTCCCAGGAGCCGGCAGAGGATGTTGTGAAGAAGGCTTTAGATGTGATTACCATTGCGGCTCCCCCTGCACTACCTGCTGCTTTGACAACAGGGATCATCTATGCCCAGCGGAGGCTGAAAAAAAACGGCATCTTCTGCATCAGCCCCCAGCGGATCAACGTCTGTGGCCAACTCAATCTCGTCTGCTTCGACAAGGTCTGTGTACCTCATTCCCCTTACCATTCATCTTTCCCCTTCTTCTCTTCCTCTTCCACCTCACCGTCATTATAGGTTGGATGATCGTTGGTAGAGAATAGTGCCGAGGGGATATTTCTGTCATCACCCTCTCATCTTCACCACTAGTATTACTGTTTATATGACTTGAAGTCTGGAGCCCTCTAAAAGCTAGTAGTATGGAGCACATGACCTCACTAAGATCATACATGAGGTCCCTACCTCCTCTAGAATTCTAAGACTTACAACTGACTGCACCCAAAGAAACAAAAAAGAAATTCTGAATTTTTGAGACGAAATTGGGCAAAGCAGTCATAGGATCATAGCATGTTGGGCTAGAGGGGGTCTTAGAGATCAGCACTTGTAAGAATTTTCTCCAAAACTTTCATTTCAGAATTTTATTTCCCTCTGGTCTCAAAGTGAGACATCACCATGCTTTTTTATCTTTAGCATTCTCTTGCTTTGTGTAGGCAAACATATTGAGGTGGAAGGGTTCCAGGGGTTGAATAACGCAATGCAGTTTGGTGACACATGGCTTAATGTAGCTTTAATGTTAAATTAAAAAGATAGAGAATGGAAGTGAAGTTAGCGTCACCTCTGAAAAGAAGGTAGCAACGATATCAGAGCCTGAATCCTGGCAAACACTGTCCAAGGTTCTGATAGACTGAGAGAGGGAGGGATAGGGGAGGCAGGGTGGTAGAGGAATTTAATTCTTCATAGCTCTCAGGGAGCAATTTCAAACGTGGAAGGGTAGCCTACTGAGGAAAAATTGCCCCTGTCCATTCAGTTATTATATTGTGGCATCATTCTACCTTTGAGGACATATTCTTGGCACTGGAAACTTTCTATGTGACCCTGGTCAAGTCGCTTACCTTCTTGGTGCACCAGGCTAAAACACAGAGTTGCAGATCTGAGATGGAGGAAAGTTTACATAATGGAAGTATAAAGCAGCAGGGCAATTGCAGTCCTCCCCTGCTCTTCACCCCAGTCATAGGGCGTTGGCACCCCTCTTTAAGGCCACACTTTTATTTCCCTGGGTTAGGAACTCAATCGTGACTTTTTGTACTTCATAACACCTTTGTGACACACATGAAATCCTGGCAAGATACTTTTGAATTGTGCTTCTTCTGAAGCTCTCCACTCTTCAAAGTGCATTCAAATGCTTCTTTTTATCTAGACTGGCACCTTAACAAAGGATGGCTTGGATTTCTGGGGTGTGGTCCCTTCAGATAAAAGTGGGTGAGTACCTGGGAGGGATGGTGGGATGAGGGTGGGGTGGGAACTGGAGCGCGCAGTTTCATCCTCTCAACACTCTGGGTCTGCCCCTCGACACCTCCCAGGAATGGGGATATTGGCCTTTGACCTCGAGTCACAAATATTTTCTTCCTTCAGTGGGCTTCCTCCTTTTCTTTACTTTCCCACAATTCTCACTGTATGGAAACAAGCAGAGACGGGCACAGCAAGATGGCCAAGAACCTGGCCTGGCATATGGAGAGGTCCCCCATCCTCACCCTGATTGCCAATGGCCTTGCCTCTTTTGAAAAGCACTGTTGATAGAGTTTGTCTTTACTGAGCAATCATCTCCAGAGCTACCCCTCTGGTTGGACCAAGGGGAAACCAGGCTCTAGGGTGTAGACCGAGGGGGGAAGAGGTCCTCATCCCTACCAGTTAGGCAAGTAAACAAAACTAATCACCAAAGGGAATGTATCATATAATGCACTCTACATTCAGAACTTGTGGACCCTCTCTCCCATCTCACAAAAGAAATAAGAGAGTTCATGCAAACACTTGCTATGTGTCAAACACTGAGTGAAGTGCTGGGCATACAAATAGAAAGTCAGGGTTCCAGATCACAAGAAACCTGTGCTTTAATAGTGGGAGAAAACATACATAGGCGAGCTCAGCCACGAAGTAGAGGAAAGGCCCCATGGTCCTTTGAGGGGGGTGGTGGGGCCCTTTTCCACATGGATTGTTCCTCTGAATGATGACTACAGGAGTCAGCCTTGATGCAGAGCTGGTGGTCTGGGTAAGGGGGGTAGCCATCATCCCTATGGCTTGGGTAGTCTCCAGTGGGGTCTAAGGCAAGGTGGTAATTATGGTCTGAGCCATGGTATTTTTATTTGCATTTGGTTTTCTATGTAAACTCACTGAGGATAAAGCTCAACCCTTTACAGACCATTCTTCTCTTTCTCCCACCAAACCTCCCGCTTTTGATCTTATTCCAAAAGTCAGCCCTCTAGTTTCGGGCTAAAGGATTTTATTTGAAAGCTCTCAGTGTCTTAGCCCTTGATGAGGGTTTGTCTGGTCATGCCTTGGACCTGTGTCTAGTTCTGGCTGCCACATTTTAATGTGGATACTGGAAAATTGGAGTGAGTCCAGATGAAAGTGAAATATCTCCAAACCACGTTGGAAGAGAGCTGGTGGAAGGAATTGGAGATGGAGAAGAGGGACCTCAGATAGCTATCCCTTAATAATTCGAGTTCAAGAAGTATTTATTAATATACCTACTAGGTGTGACATACTGTACTGTTCACTGAGGATTCATAGGTTAAATAAGATGCCTAGATTAAATAAGAGGGGCTCATGCCCTAGAAGGGAAAATGAAATAGACCTCTATCCCTTGCTACTCTCCCCACACTCTTTTTCCAACTACGCCAATGTCATCTCCTCCCCCACCTCATCTAGACTTCTCAAGATTCACCTCTTCCAGGAAGGCTTCGAGGCTCATCCTATCCCAATGACCCAGGTCCCTTCTGAGGTAGGCATTCAATGGGCACTATGACCCGCCCAGCAGAATGTCCAGTCTATCCATCAACAAGCATTTTATAAATGCTCTCTCTGAGCCAACCACTGTGCTCCAAATGTCATAGAGGTTAGCCAGTGGCAAAAACGAACTCCCTCCCCCATAAGTACTGCTTTGATGTGATAAGATGTTTCTCAAAAAAAGGAGAGTTGAGGGAAAAGGCCAAGTTTGGACTCCAACAAAACACAAGATTCTACAGGACACACACTTCCCTTTGGGATTTCACTCTGCATCGTGGTCTTACAGAATTGTAATTATAACCCACTTTTTCTAAAGAGAAAGAATACTTCAAACTTCTCGTTAGTGAGGGCCAATGGGTTAAAGGTACAATTCTTCTGAGGAGGTGGCAGCAGTTTAATTTGGGCTTAACTTTAAGAATGAATTCTGCAATGATTAAGATTGCCTGACACTACCGTGTGACCTTGGATGAGTCACACAACTTCCCTGGGCCTGTTTCTTCATTCATAAGATATAAGACTAAATGACCTCTGAAGTCTAGATTTATGATCTTAACGTCTCATGGCCAGTAGGAAATGTTGCCTTGCTTCCTACATGTGGCTGGCTGGGAGCTCCCACGTCTGGGTGGCAGCAGGTATTTAAGCTGAGGGTGCTTTAATTGCTGGCAGGGAGGTTGTACAAAGCCTTCCTTCATCATCAAGGGAGAGTGTGATGATCATTAAGGTCCCCTCCCATTTCAGAATGTCCCAGTTCTATGTTTTATATATGCTCAGTACATTCTTTACAGAGATAGGCAGATTGGGCTCTGGGGAGGGAGAGACTTTGTGTGCATGCCACATGCTGGAGGCTTTCCAGCCCTAATCTTGAAGCCCCTCCCCAGGAGGAATGTGGGTGGACTGTCGTCATGCATCATGAAGACAGCTGGGGCCTCGTGGCCAACAAGCTGCATTTAGGGAAGAAGGCGACATCTTTGGCAGAATTAATATGATGTCCAAGTGGGACTCAGCAGACTCATGGGCCACTGTGTGGCCTTTGAACAGCGTGAGTAAATGGCAGCTGGGGAAGCAGTAGAAAATTGGATCTGGCTTTGCTGCAGAAAAGGTTGTAGATGTTTCAGTTGTTATTAAGGGGTGATCGTAAGCCACTGGCACATAATGTTTGAGAATCCACTTGGGTCACCCAAGCTTGGGAGTTCTGCTCAGCCATGTAGAGAAATGTGTCCCAATGCCCTTTGGACTCTGCCCTCTGCCCTCTGACCTTGGGTGGACTAGCTGGAGAAGAATCTCTAGCTTTGCAAGGCTCTCTTGAAAAGGGATTGGAAAGAGTCCTCAACTTGGGGTCAGAAGACAATTGGCTCATGGTGTGACCTTGGCTAAGTTATAGAAGCTCTCTGAGCCTCGGTTTCCTCATCTGTGAAGACAGAGGATTAGGCTAGTTGACCTCTGAGATCTCTTCTAGCCCTGGGTCTATGATTCATGAATCATCTAAGAGGAAGGGGCAGGGAGACATGAAGGAGGAGGGGGATGTACAGCCTGGAGGTGTTTCCTTGGGCATTTTGTTCTTAGAGGACTTCCTTCCGGGAACTTGTTTCTCAGGCTCCCATCTCAGAAGCTGAAGGACGGTGGTACTTCCAGGCTTGGATGCTGCATCTGCTTTGGACCAGGTGTAGGGCCCTGTGTTAGTCAACCCACCTTAAAACAGCAAAGGAATAATGACTCCAAGTAGATGCCCATTACCCCTAGGCAGTTCCCTGTCTCTCATCCCTTCTTGGCCAGCTTGGTGATCTGCCTCTCTGAAATGCAGCAGACACACATTCAAGTCAAATCAAATCAAGCACCTACTATGTGTCATGTATTTTGCTAGGCACTCAGATATAAAGACAAAAATGGATCGGTCCCTCCCCTCAAGGAACCTGCAGTCTGGCCAGGGAAGGCCAACTAATCAGTCACAAAATATTTCTTAAGAGCCTATTATGGGCCAAGTGCTGTGATTTCTCTGGGGATGCAGAGACAAAAATGAGACAATCCCTGCCCTGCAGGGATCCTTCTAGGGGATGTGTGCTCAAAGCATATGGAAGGCATCCAGAAGGGATGGCGCTTTCAGGAGCCCAGGGCCCCACGAAGCTGTGAGGAGCCATTCATGGGGCACAAAGGAGCATCGGAGGAATCAGGCATAAGAAAGAGATTGGTGTACATATCAATGGTACTCTTTTGGCCTCCTTTCCTGTAAGTTCACTTACTAAGAGCAAGAAGTCTAGATTAATCCCCAACACTTGGCACCAGTGAGGGGCAACCAGCAAAACCCCATACACCAACCCCTAGGAAGGAACAGAAAGCACAAATCCCCAGAGATTCTATCTTTGTCCCAGGCCTTGGCCCCGAGCAACAGCAGACCCACTGAAGGAATTTCCCTTCCCCATTAGTTTCCAGGAGGTCCACAGCTTCACCTCTGGCAGCGCTCTGCCCTGGGGTCCCCTGTGTGGAGCCATGGCCAGCTGCCACTCCCTCATCATTCTGGATGGGACCATCCAAGGAGACCCTCTGGACGTCAAGATGTTTGAAGCCACCAACTGGGTAAGCCTCTCTCTGATTTGGCCTGCTGCTTGTATTGTCTGTAGAGCCTCGGAACTGTCCTTGAACAAGGAAGCAAGAAACCATTCATCCAAATTGGTCTCTGTTTATTTGTCAAAGGAACATTTTTGGATCTTTTGTGACCCTCATGGCTGCATCGGCTGCCCCACCCTGTTCGAACAAAGACTGGAGAGCAGGGCCTGTTAGGAACCACACTTAGCCAAGTGCTTGGTGCCAATCAAGGCCAGGCTCCCTCTGGGTTCCAGAGTCAAATTCGCAATCTGTTTGGTGATCCAGGGTTTCACACAACCCACCCTCCATCTCCACCACATTTCCGTTCTTCTTACATCTCATTCCTTTCCGTGTCCTCGGCAATCCGGCGAGGCTGGTCCCTTTGCTGTTGCTTACAACACTCCATCTCCCACCTGACCATTTTCACTGGCTGACTGACCCCCATGCTTGGAATTCCCTCCCTCCTCATCTCCACCTCCCATCTTCCCTGACTTTCTTCAAGTATCAGCTAAAGTCTCACCTTCAAGGAGAGTATTTCTTAGTCCTTGTTAATCTCAGCCTCTGAGATGTTCTCTTTCTATGCCTTGTTTGTACATAGATGTTTGCATGCTGTCTCCCCCAATAGCCTGAGAGCTCCTTCAGGGCAGGGAATGTTTTTGATTTTTGCTCTTCTCTTTACCCCCAGAGGTAAGAACAATGCCTGGCATGTAATGAACAAAAACAAAAGTGTGCTTTGTTTGAAGAGGAAGGAAGAGGTGCTCAGGGCTCAGTTCTGGTGACCAAGAGTTAATGTCACTCTCGCAAGTGTATGTGACTGGAAAACACTTTGTTCCTCCTGGCCACTGTTTCCTTCTCTGAGAAGCACAGTATGATGCTGGCCTTTTTTGCCCTGGACGGGAGGGATCTGTTGAATAAGATGTTAATAAAGCACTTTGGCACTTCTGGGTAAAAGGTTCCTATTTGGGACAATATTGGGCATAATTTGGGGTTATCAGGGCAGTTACTAAAGGTTTACGTTAGCCACGCATGTAAGGCCTTGTGTCCCTGGGGCCAACAATCACATTTAGAAAGACTGTCAGGAAGGAGAAAGGGTGGGGTGTGGCAGTATCAGTGAAGGAAAGATGTACGATGCACACCATCGAGAGAGATGCTAAAAGTATGCTCTGAAAATTGTCTGTGAGCTGTTCAGAGACCCTGCTCAGAGACACACAACATAGTATGTTCCTTCTCTGCAGAGAAAGAGGGCCAGATAGCATGAATGACCCACAGAACTGTCTGCTGTCTCTAGGGTGATGGCCACCCCATCCATGGTGGAAACCAAATTTTCTGCCCTAGATTGATTTCCGCTCCAGCTGCCTGGCTGATGGTGCCCTCCATAGGCATCTGGTGCTTTGGGATTCACTCTCAGAGAAAATTGGCCTGAGCTCTCAATAGAATGGAGAGACAGGGCAAAATCTGTGCAGTGAAACATCCCCTTTTGAAACAGGAAATAGAGAACTCTGGGATAGATTTCCACGTCAGAGGAATCCCAGCAGGAGCCACGATTGTGAAGCCAAGCCAAACAACCTGTCAAGTAAGACTCCATTGTGTGTGTGTGTGGTCTACCCATGCACCTCCTAGTCTTCAGACTGTTTGAAAGCAATAAGGGAAAACACATCTAAATGGGGGATAATTGGAAGTATTCAATGGTACAGGAATCAGGAGAGACCTAGGTTTGAATCCTGCCTCTAACCCTTATTAGCTGTGTGATCCTGGACAAATCACTTCATCCTCAGAGACTCAGTTTACCCATCTGTAAAATGGGGAGAAGAATACCTGTGGTATGGGTTCACAGTACTATGGGGAGGATGGAGGACAGTATGCATACAACTCTTTGGAAACTTTAATGAGTTGGAAAAAAGCCGGCTACTAGGATGTGTCTAAAATGATTTTTTCCTGGCTTCAGTTAGACCTTAAGATGTTCTTGCGGGGCCCTGATTCTCCTTTCTCCCCTAAAGTGCCTTGAGATTCAGTTCTTTCTGTCCTGGGTTGGATGGGGGCTAGCGGCTAAGGGCATTGTGGTGTCTCCCCAGGTCCCAGTGGAAGGAATCGCCATTTTGCACCAGTTTCCATTCTCATCAGCACTGCAGAGGATGTCTGTCATTGTGCAGGAGATGGAAGGCGACCAGATGGCCTTCATGAAGGGGGCACCAGAAAGGGTGGTTAGCTTTTGCCAGCCCGACACTGGTAACTACCTAAATCTGTTAACTCAGATTGCAACTGGCAACCTGTGCAACCCTATTGAAAGTTGTTCACCATCTTCCTTCCTTATTTGGGGGAGCATTTTTCTTGTTTGACCTTTCCAGCCATACCTCAACCTTGAAAGAGAAAGACTTTGTCTTCCACTCAATTTGAAGTGTTCCTGGGCAAGAATTGTCTGGGTGTTTTCCCCCCAGAACATCATAAAGTTTATTGAGTATCTCTGACATATTAATCCTTTATTTTTTCCTGAACAGTGCCAAGCAATTTTGCCAGTGAACTCCAGAATTACACCATGCAGGGTTTTCGAGTTATTGGTTTGGCTTACAAAAGACTGGAGAGCAATCACCACATCGCCGCCTGGACGAGGTAAAAAAGTCCTAGCATCTTGTTTCCCTGCCCTCAGCTCTTAATCTTTTCAGGACCTGGATCATAGACTGTAGTTCAGATCATGTTCCCATTTGGGAAGGACTGCTTGTACTCTTATCATTCTGTGTCCACTGGTGCAGGCAGGATGGTGTATGTGTGTGTGTGTGTGTGTGTGTGTGTGTGTGTATGCATGTGTGTATGTATGAATATGTGTGTGTTTGTGTGAGTGTGTGTGCATGTGTGTGAGTGTGTGAATATACCAAATGCAGCTGATAATGAATTCACAGATTAATCAGACAAATAAGTGTAGCAGGTACTTACGGAAAACCCAGCTGATGTCTTCAGACATCAACACTCTTGAGAGGCAATTTGAGAGATGACTTTTTAACATAGGATTTTTTTCTAATTGGCATGCTTGGGATTGAAAATGCCTTGAAGTATCTGTAGGTAGAAATCTGATTAAGGTGGCTTCCCCCTCCCCATTTAATTTGAGTATCTCAAGTCAGTTTCACTGTCAGTCCTGGGGAGTAGGAGAGGGGAGGTTGTCTCCAAACTCTCTCCATCTCAACCACACTTAGGGATACAACCATATGGGCAGTGAATTTCCCCCACACCGGAAGGTGATTGGGAATGTTGCAACTTGAGAACAAAGAAGTGGTTGGGGGAGGGCACTTCAGTGTTTCAGTTCTTCTTGGTGGTCTTTGCTTCCCTCCACCCCTCCCTCCCTCCTTCTTTCCCTCCCTTCTTCCCTCTTTCCCTCCCTCCAGCTATGACGTCAATGAACAAACCTGTATTAAGCACCTGCTGTAGGTTTTAGGTGCTGGCATGCAAAGACACAAGGGAAAGGGTTTCTATGTCGGAGCCACGTTCCTGTGTCCTGTGTCTTCCTCAGGGATCCAGGGAATATGCTTCGGACCTTTCTCTAGTCCTCTTCGAGGGTTAGATTGGGAGCTCTTGGAGGGAAGGGGCTGTTTGCCTTGTTCTGTACCAGCATTCGGGCACAATCCCTGGCACGTGGCAGGTGGGCAGTCCCACCCGGCTGGTTGCTCAGCCGCTTTCCTGAGATAAGAACCAGGAGAGGAAGGGCCTCGGCTGGTCACGGGCTGCCCTGTCTGCTGCTGCCACTGGCAGTGTTTGCTCTGCTGTTTCCATATGTGTTTGCTTAATGCCAAATGAGCACGCTATCTGAACTTAGAACTGGGTCCATCGTGTATCCTCCAGAGGCAAGGCAGGGCGTGACATGCCCTGTGCCGCTCCAGGCATTCCCACCCCTTCCAGCACCCACGTTGAGCTCTTCTTGTGAACTTCGTCATTTTTATTTCAATTTCGTCCTTTTTAAAGTCATGTGGGTCTGAATGCCATCGAGTGAGGGAGGACACAGTTCCCGAGGGAGAGGGAAGAGCATCCCTGTAATCCTGCATCCAGCGGCAGGGGGGCAATTTTCAGCTGTATTAGGGTCTGAAAGGACACCCTCCGGTGTGTGTGTGTGCAGGAAAGAGAGGAAGACCCTGGACGCTTCTAGAACTCCTCCTATTTCATGGCGGAAATCACATCCCACCAGTGCAGGGAGACCTCAGGGATGCAGTTTGGAGTAGATGACAGCTGGGTGACAAAGGGACGGGGATGGCCTGGATTCTTCCCCTAAAGACTCACTCGTATGCACCAAGGCAGATACCATGGGAGCTAGCGTGCCAGCTGGCTGCATTTCTCTGAGCCGAGGACACTTCTGTCTGTGCAGCATCTAGCCCCGGGGGGGTGGTGGTGTGGAAGTGGGGGGTGGATGGGGCGGTGGAGCATACATCACAGCATCACTGTCTAGGGCTTCAGAGGGAGCAGGAAGGAGAGGCCAGAGGATCACTGGCCAGGATGGATTGACCCCTTTGGGTTGGGGCCAAGCTCCAGATTGGAATGGAACCCAAGTACTTCAGGACCCTCGTTTAGAGGAGGGAATGAAGGTGAAGTGATTGGCCTGCAGACAGACACAGAGGACACCTTGGAGTCCAATGCTAAGATGTTTCCCAGTCTATCCCATTACCTCCCAGGAGGGCCACTGAAGTCCAAGCGAGTCTGCCTAAGGCATGTGGTAAACCTGCGCAGAACGGACCCTAGAACACAGAGGGCCTTCCTCTTAGGTCCAATGCAACAAGTCACGTTCCTTCACAGGAGGTGAGAGTGCTGAATGTGGAGTCCCAGGCCCAGAATTTGGTGACCTGGGTAACCTTGGCAATCGGCCTCATTTCTCTGGGTCTCAGCTTCCTCGTTTGTAAAATAAAAGGGCTGGACTAGAGGACCTCCAAGTCTATTCTGGGTGAGGGTCTGTGTGGTAAAGAGCGTCCTGGTATGTTGGGAGCCCTTCAGTTCAACTTGCCAAACACTGATTAAGAATCTTGTAGGTGCCAGACACTGTACTGTGCACTGTGGGCGAAGAAACATGGCATTAAACAGTTTCTGTCTGCAAGGAACTTATCTTTTGTGTATGTGTGTGTGTGTGTAATTTATGAGTTTGTGTGTATGGGTGAGTGTGTGTGGCAGGAGGAAATGTATATGCAAAATCACAGAGAGAGACAGAGAGAGACAGAGAGAGAGACAGAGGAAGAGGAGAGGAGAGGAGAGGAGAA
>NW_020946652.1:5630149-5660867 GCF_900497805.2 Vombatus ursinus | reverse complement strand
GAGAGGAGAGGAGAAGAGAGGAGAGGAGAAGAGAAGAGAAGAAGAGAGAAGAGAAGAGGAGAGAAGAGAAGAGAAGAAGAGAGAAGAGAAGAGGAGAGAAGAGTCAGGGGAACGAGGGGAGGGAGAGGGGCAGGTGGGGAGGAGGACAACGTTGCAGGTGGGGGACACCCCCGTCTCCCACGTACCAGAATTAAAGACTTCTCTTTAGTTGTGCTTCCTCCTTCCTGCCCTCCCACCTGCTGTTCCCTACAGTCACTCTTACTTCCAGGCAGCAGGAGGTGCCTGGTACGTCTGGCTGCCAGAGATCTCTAGGTCTCAGAGAAATCAATCAGGAAAGGTTTGCTTCCCAGCATCCAGGGCTAATGACTTCCCTGGCAGTTTAGTCTTGTGCTAGACCTTGAAAATGTTCTTATGATGGATGTCAGTTTCCGATGCCCTGCTGTGTGTGAGCACACACACACACACACACACACACCTTGAGCAGAATGGAAATGCGTCAAGGACATTGAAAGACAGGGATGGAGAATGTCTTGATTGAAGGATGGCTGGTTACTTCGGCTCTGGCCTTACATCTGATCATGTTCTTATTCCAGAATCTCCCTTAGAGTCTGCCATGGTTTATACTAGAGGTACAACATCTTGTAGGTGGGTGATTGCTAAGACCCCATGGCAACAAAAGCCAGGCTAACCCCTAGAGATGGCAAAAGGTCCTCCAGCTTCTCTTCTAGACTAAAGCAAATTCACTGAGAATAGTGAGTTTTCCAGACCATGGATCAATCGATCTTCTTTTAAATGTCTCCCTCACTCATCTCTCTCTGTACCTGTCTCTTTGTCTCTCTCTCTGTCTCTGTCTTTCTGCTTTGTGAAATATGAGGCTCTCTCACAGCTTGCCTGCTAGAGTTCAAGACATTTCTTTTTTCTTTTCGCTCTTTCACACACTTCAAGGGAGAAGGTGGAATCAGACCTGACATTCCTGGGTCTCCTGATCTTGGAGAATCGCCTGAAGGAGGAGACCAAGCCAGTCTTGGAAGAGCTCGCCTCTGCCAATATACGGACAGTGATGGTCACAGGTACGGAGGAGGCTGGGCTTGCGAAGTCAGCTTGTGTGAGCTCATGACTTCTGGTTGTTCCTGGAAGAATGGGTCTTTCTCCTCCAAATCAGAGCCTGTTAACTTATTTCACTGAAAATGTTGAGGTCATTCACGGAGAGTTCCCTCTTCTCCCCTCCTCCTCGTCTCACATCCCTCAGATGCCATCTGCCACTCTATCCTCCTTTCCCCTCATCTCCCAAGAAGAGGCGGTCCTTCTTCTTGCCAAGGAAAACCTGTCTGCCTGCACAAGTGATTCTATTCCATCTCCACTAAAGTTTTCCCCTCTATCATCCCTGCTCTCACAGTAATCTTAATTCACTCTATTATTTGCTTTTCTGCTGCCCATAGACATTGCACATCTCTCTCCATCCCTGTAGCTTTATCTCTTCTCCCTTTTCTGGCTAAATGCCTGGAAAAGATGTCCTGCAACCAATGCCTCGCCTCCCTTTGGTCTCACTCCTTTCTTCACTCTCTACAGTCTGGCTTCTGACCTCATCTCTCAGCTGAAACTTTTCTCTCCAGAGTTACCCATGATCTCTTAGTTGCTTTTTGTCAATCCTTTCTCCTTGATGTCTGTGCGGCTGCTGGCTCTGTTGGTCACTGTCTCTTTCTAGACATTCCCTTCTCTCTAGGGTTTCAGGACACTCTTCTCTCCTGGTTCTCCTCCTACTTCTCCGACCCCTCTCTGGCCTCTCTGACTGCTCTGTCTCTTGCTGGCTCTTCATGTAAGTCTTACCTGTTAACGCAGGGGTTTACCAGAACTAACTTGGACTGTTTCACAAAGGCCGATTCTTAAATTTTCAGTGTATTTACCCCTCAAAAATGGCAAATGTTTTAAATCAGGGCTTTTTATTGTTTTGTTGATTATCTAAATTTGAGAAAATGATAGAGAAAATATTAATAAGCAGATGAAACTTAAGAGCATGTCATTCCTTTTTCAGAGAGATGCTTGTTAAACATTTCCCAGCACCCTTGGCTGGGGGTGTCCCTCAAGGTTTTGTCCTGAGCCCTCTTCTCTTTTCCCTCTATACTATTTCACTTGGTGATCTCATAAATTCCTGTGGTTCTAACTTCCGTCTCTATGCTGATGATTCTCCTCTTTGTTTAACCTGACCTCCCTCTTGACCTCCACTCTTACATATTTGACTGACTACTGCACATTTTGATCTGAACATCTCATCTTATGTTTCTAAAGGTCTCATTAGACATCTTAGGTTCAACACATCCCAAACAGAACTCATTATCTTTCCTCCCAAACTCTCTCTTCTGCTGAACTTCCCTCTTATTGTAGAGGCCACCACCATCCTCCCAGTCTCTTAGGCTCCCAACCTGGGTATCACTGTCTTCTCCTAACTCTCACCCCCAGATCCACTCAGCCTAAGTCCTGCTAATTCTACCATTGCAGCATCTCCCAAATATCCCCCTTCTCTCCTCTGACCCTGAGCCTACCTGGTACATGCCCTCATCTCCTCATGCCTCTTGGTAGGTTTACTCGCCTCAAATCTTTCTCTACTCAAATCCATCTTTTATTCACTTGTCAATCTGATCGTCCTTAAGCACAAGTTTAACTATGTCATCCCCCTCCACCATTCAACCAACTCTTCTGGCTTTCTATCACATCCAGGTTCAAATATAAAATCCTCTGTTTGGCTTCATAACCTGGACCCTTCTATATTTCCAATCTTCTTATGCCTTAGTCTTCTTCCTGTGATCCAGTGATCCAGTGACAACGATCTCCTTGACGTTTCTCCCCGGCTCTGGGCATTTTTATTGGCTGTCCTCCATGCCTGGAGTCCTCTTCCCTTCATCTGCTTGGTTTTCCAAGTGTCAGCAGATTCCCATCAAAGCTAGTGCTGCTCTTCTGTGGATCATCTCCAGTTCGTCTTGTATAGATCTCGTTTGTACACACTTGTTTACATTTTGTCTCCATTAGACACCAAGTTCGTTGAAAGCCGGGACTGTCTTTTACCTTTATTTCTATCCCCAGAACTTAGCACAGTGCTTGATGCATGCTTGATAAATGTTTGTTGACTGACTGACAGAGACACAGCAGACCCTAGGTTGGTGATGTGCCTGTTTCTTCTGCCCACTTCTTATGGAGTTGTTGAGAGTGGGGGCCACGGAACCTGCTGGGCGGCCACCTAGAGAGGAGCCAAGGGCCTCCATAATCACAAACAGTGACTGGCTTGTGGGCCAAGGCATTTTCAAAACCATTGTATGATGTTCCCACCTATTGAGGCTTGCCAGGTTCTCTTGTCATTATCTTTGTAAAGCGTAAGCTCCTGGGGGGCAGGCATTATTTGGCTTTGTCTTTCTATCCCTGGTGCCCAGGGCAGCACCTGGCACATCATCATTACTTGTGGCATTAAATAGAAAGAGCTCAGCGAGTTCCAAGGAGCAGCTGCCCGTGATTCGGGCACCCTGAGGAGTTGTTCTCCCCACCCCCGCCATCTTCCAGCACTGGTCCAAGTCTTGGGTCCGGGCGCCTTCTGGGTCTACACCTGTGATCCTTGGTCCCTATGCCTCAGCAATCTCTCCCTCACCATCGCCTTGACCTGGGAGACATCACAAGCCATCCCTTTGCCCAAAAGTGGGAGTGCCAAGGGATTTTGTGACTGATGTTTACAGGTGACAACCTGCAGACTGCGGTCACTGTGGCCAAGAAATCAGGGATGATCGCCGAAAGACTGAGAGTCATTCTTATCGAAGCCAATGAGGCTGATGGATCCTCACCAGCCTCAGTTACTTGGAAACTGCTAGAAGACAGAAAACACGCTGGCTACAGACACCAGGTAAACGGAGAGAGTCCATGCTTTTGGATGAGTAGGTAAGGCCTGTGACCCCAGGCAGAGGGTATGGGTGGGTACAGCTGCATGGAATGTCTCAGGAGATTCTGTAGTGGCCCCTCACTCCCATTCCTGCTGCCAAAGGGGCTGTGCATGACCTCCAAAGGCAGGGCGGCATAGTGGAGAGGGAAGGACGCTGGGTCGAGAGTCAGGGGAGCGGGGTTCAAATCCTGACTTTGCCACTTCTTACCTGCACAAATGAGAGAAAATCAGTGCACCTCTGTGGCCCTCCATTTCTTCATCTAAAAAAGAAGGAAATTGGGCTTGCCATGGTCTTTGTTCTCCTCTGACTCTCATTCTGGGTCCTACAATCCTCCATCTAATTCAATTCCATCATAGTCCATTAGGCAGCAAACATTTCCTCATCACCTACTCCGTGTCATGTACTGTGTATTTACAGCTCATAAGAGGCATCCCAGGTGTCCATTTTTTTTTCCACTCTTAGAAAAAAAAAAACTACCCTTTCCTTATTCCTAAAGAAATATGCACCTTGTGGCAGAGAGGTCAGGTAAAAGAAAAATCGTTCCTGCTGCTTCTCATGTTTCCAAAATGGCCACTGAGCCAAAGGGGAGCTGGGGCACAGCTGAGATGCCGATGCCCTGGAAAACCAGAATCAATTTTCTTTCCCACAGAAAATGTTTAAATGTTGTTCCTTTCCCATTTCTGTCTTCTTTTGGGGCTGCACTGAGCTGGGCAGGGAGAACCGGGTCTAGAAAACTGGAGTACCACGAGTCTCCCCTTGGGCAGACTCTGGATGAGCTCTGCATTGACCGGGAGAGGAAGATCATTGGTTTAGAGCTAGGAGGAAGCTTGGAGGTATTGAGTCCAGTCCCCTTTTACAGATGAGGAGAGGAAGGCCCCCAAAGGGGAAATGACTTGCCCAAGGTCACGCAGCTAGTGTGCATTTAAGGTGAGATTTGAACCCAAGTTTTCCTGACTCTAAGCCCAGTGCCGGTGCATTTTGTTATCAAAGAATAGCATGGGAGGGGTGATAATTGTCCTTCTTAGGGCTGTACTGGTGAGAACCTAATGTCCACACCCCTGTTTGGCTAAGTTAATGTCATTACGGGCTGCCTAGGGTCTGGTGGGAGAGTGGGAGAATTGCTGTTTCCGTTCTGTAAGTGTGTGGGCCATGTTCATCTAGCAAGGGGAGCTTACGTAGGGTATCTGGAGAGGGGGTGGCTGAGAAGGAACATGAAGCAGCCCAAGTCTGCTTCCATCATGTTCCTATGAAGGTGCTTATGGTTTTGACCAATTAATGTTTTCAATTGCAAGTTCAGAAATAACCATGGCCTGGCTTGCAGGACAGTTATATTAATATTGGGGAAGACATCAGCAAACCCAGAGATGAAGACGAAAGTTATCATTTTGCCATGACTGGGAAATCCTATCAGGTGATAAGCCAACATTTCAGCGGTCTGCTGCCAAAAGTAAGTCTGGGGACTAGATTCAAACAGTGTTTCTGACTGATTTCACCCACAGCATGAAATCCTTTGAAAACGGGTTAGTAGGTTGGGGATATCTGCCAGTTCGAGGATGTTGGATAAAGGCACAGGTTTCATTTTGAGCGAATGTACGGATGACGTAAAGTTAAGAGGGAGAGATTGCACACTGGGTGGAAGTCAGGGTCCCAACAGGTCCCAACAAACTAGAATAATAGTCTTAATAGAATCTTATATATATTAAGCACTTACTGTATACAGGGCTCCAGCAGGACCTCATCATGTTTGGGTGCCAGGTTTTTGCCAATGGAGGGAACAAGATGTGTCTCCCAGGAAATCCCCACTCTGTTGAAATCATAAAGTAGTGACTCAGTGACATGTAGAGAGATTAGAGATGATTAACTCCTGTGCTGGAAAGTGGTCTAATGCTTATGAATGGAATCCAAGTCTCTATTTCAGTCTCGAGTGAAGACAGATTGACTGCAAGCTTGAACTTAAATCTAATTTGTGCTAATTGTCAAACCAGTCTCGTGATACGGCGTCCTCCTGCTTCCTTCTTACATCTTTTTGATGTGATGAACTCTTTCCATATATTCTTTTTTAACAGATCCTGATGAACGCCACGGTTTTTGCCAGAATGTCTCCTGGGCAGAAATCCAATCTGGTTGAAGAGTTTCAGAAGCTGGAGTAGGTTCTTTGGAGAGCAGGAGGCCTCCGATTGGAGCCTCATCCCACTCTAGCTTTTCCTCTGGGTCTCCTGCTTCAATAGAAAGCACATGTGCTGCTGAGCAGGCGCTGGTGTGAATGTGGGGAAGTCTCAGTCACTAGTTCTGAAAATATCCCCGTGTTCATTTCTTAGACGATTTCTTTCCCCCTCCCGCAATCCCAGGCCAGCACCCTCAGGAAGCACATCTCTTGTAACATGAGTCTGACAGCCTCAGACTCAGTTGGGAAGATGGGCCAGCCAAGTATAACTTGCTAATCTTGTCACTTGACTCATGCTAGTGAGCTGGTGCTTTGTACACACTCACATATTACACATGACTCTCCCACTTGTGCAGCAAACTCATTGGGTGTTTCATTATTCAACACACACAAAAAAAAGTGGTTTTGGGCCATTCTGAGAGTTAGAAGAATGAGCAATGTGCCTTTAAATGGCAGGGGTGTGGCCAAACGTTTCAGACTGTCGAGGTGCTTCCTGGGCTCTTGGCTTCTACACTGGGGGCTCGAGATGGATTTGGTTTTGTGAGATAGGATTCCAGGGAGAAGTCTTCCTTGGGCAGCGGCATGTGGTTCTGATGCTTGGGCTGGTCTGCTCTCTTTGACCTTCGTGGCTTCAGATGTGCTTTCCGAGCTGGGTGCTGGTCATGCTTCTGCCCCTACATGCTTGTCTTTGTGGTCTGGGATTGGAATTTGCAAATTCTATCTCAGGATCCCAATGGACGGCCAGGGAAGGCTTAGGTGAATTGTCCAGGAACCCACGTGAAGCCCTCTTGTCCGTTGCCTGGGCTGTTGACTAACGCTGCTCCCCGGTCAGCTCCAGGCTCTCAGACTAACTCCCTGAAAAGAAACTGGGAGTTACCAGGCCCGTGCCCCTGTGACCTTGCTGTGTGCTCCCACCCTAGCATCCTTGAACTCAAGGCACTCCCAGGCCAGGCTGTTTTGGTGCTAAGGCATCTACTGACTTTACCCTCTGCAGTTACTTTGTAGGTATGTGTGGTGATGGAGCCAATGACTGCGGGGTAAGTGCGGGCGAGCTCTTGACGTGGCCTTGGTCCAAATCACAAGGAAGTGCTTCAGAGCCTTGATATTGACATGTCCATGCCCACCACACCCTGGAGTACTGGGAAGTCTGGGACAGAGCTGGCCCCAATCAGGGCCCCTGACTGCTCTCTAAGAATTAGTGATACCCATGCCTCCTTTCCCATTGAGGCTTTGTGGATTCAACTCAAAGTCAATCCCCTTCTCCCTCTCCAATGACTTGATGTTTACTCTGCACATATTTTGTATTTCCTTATCTGTGTGCTCATCTCCCACCTAGACCCAGTAGAATGTAAGCTCCTCGAAGGTAGGAACTGTTCATTTCTGACTTCGTATCTTGCCCACTGCATTATAGATATATTATTAACCAACTGATAAACATTTATTAGGTACCTACTATGTGCCAAGCACTTTGCTAAGTGCTAGAGATGCTAAAAAAGGCAAAAAAAACCCCAACAATCCCTGCCCTCAAGAAGCTTACAATCTAATGGGGAGACAACGTGCAAAGAAATGCATATGAAGCAAGCTATATACAGAATAAATAGGGAATAATTAATAGAGAGAAACCACAGAAATTAAGAAGGGTTGGGGAAGGTTTCCTGTAGAAGGTAGATTTTAATTGGGACTAAATTCATTTAAATTCAGCAAACATTTTATAAGCATCTGCTATTACAGTGACTGAGTCTTTTTCATACCAGGGACCACTCTGGCACCTAGTTAGTCTGGCAAAGCCATAAAATAAAATATATAAGGTCATAAAGGAAACCAGTTACGTTTAAGTACAATTATCAAACATATTTAAAAAAGAAGTCTCTAACCCTCAGATTAAGCATGTTCCAGGCACTATGCTAGGTGCTAGAGCTGTTGCTTAGTCACTTTCAGTCATGGCCAACTCCTTAGGACCCTGTTCTTGGCAAAGATACTCCAGCTTATTTTACAGCAGAGGAAACTGAGGCCAACAGGGTAAGTGACTTGCCTAGGGCCACACAGCTAGTGAGTGTCTTAGGTTGGATTTGAACTCATGAAGACGAGTCTTCCTGACTCCAGGCCTGGCACTGTCTCCATTGTGCCACCTAGCTGCCTAAGTGCTAGAGGTACAAAGACGGAAATGATTGTCCTTGACCTCGAGAAGCTTACATTCTGTTGAGGGGAACAGCATGCACACAGAGAAAGAAATGCAAGCTAACTGGAGGGAGACAGTGCTACTAATCGGGGGAATCAGGGAAGACTTCCTTTGGGAGGAGGTCCCTGAGCTGAGCCCTCTAGGAGAAGCGGGCATTCTAAGGACCAAGGGGAAGAAGGAGTGCGTTCCAGGCAAGGGGGCAGTCAGGCTCAGGCGGGGGTTAGAGGAGAAGAAAAGAACAGACTGTCTCAGTCGGTCACCCAGATCACTGGTGCTCCCCATGTACCGTGAATAGGAGACACTGACAGATGAAGGCGACTTGTGAATGAAACCCAAACGTTTGCATTTCAGGCTTTGAAAATGGCTCACGCAGGCATTTCCCTGTCTGAACAAGAGGCCTCCGTGGCTTCCCCATTCACCTCCAAAACCCCGAATATAGAATGTGTGCCCCACCTCATCAAGTAAGTTTGCTCTTCCCCAAATCTGTGCTTTCTTTTGGGTTTTCCAGCCCCAGTCACGTGGTCCTGGGGGGAAGGGCAGGAAGCAGGTCAGAAGCAGCTCCAAGGGTTCAACTTGGCGGCTGTGCTCCAAACTCGTTGGCTTCACCTGGGGGGTCATGCCACGTGGCTCCGAAGAGCCAGCAAGAAATGGAAGTGGCCCGAGATTTTCAGGGGCGTTCATGGAATGAGGCTGAGTTTTTTTGGCTCTTTTGCTGGATGAATGAGTCTTATTTAATCGGGTTCCCTCGGGCCTGATTGAGAGGGGATTTCCCCTCTGCATTTCCAGGGGCTTGAAGTAACCCAAGAGAAGCAGCCATCCTTTCTCTAGGTTTTACGATGATGCTTAACTTTGCTCCTCTGCCCATGTCAGACACTTGACCCAAATTGCACTGGGATAAGCCTCGCCATGGTGCCAATTGCCCTCTCAGATCCTTCCTTTAACATGGAACCCAAGATGGAGCTGGGGGCTTAGAAAGCTAATCACATCTCCTATTTCTATCACATGCCAAAGTTCTCTTTTGTTTAACAACGCTGTAAAGTTGGCAGCTTGCTTATTACCATCCCCATTTCCTAGATGAGAAGACTGAGGCTCATGGAGTTGCAGAGACTTGCCTGAGGTTACGCAGCTTCCTAGTGGCAAATCTTGGTCAACACCTGGGTCTCCCAGCTCCCGGTCTGGATGCCGTCCTCTTCACCATACTCTAGTCTTCGGGTTTCAGAGGAATGTGCCAACTGGCTAGGCAGTAGGAGAATTTGTCCGGGTCCATATGGTTCCCTGATCTCCCTGAATGCTGGAGAGGAGGCCAGTCACGTCCTCCTCTGGGGCTGCAGTCCCTCCGTCCTCCTGAGTTCTCTCTGGAGCAGTGACTTAGGCCAGTTTCCCAATCACCCAGCAGGGCTCCACTCAGAAGTGGGCTCTGCACCGAGCTCCGTTCTAGTTTTAAAGTGGCTCCAAATAACATTGAATAGCATCCGTGGCTGGGGCCTTCTAGGTCACTGGCTGCAGGTGAGAAGGAGGAAGAGAAGGGGGCTGAGCCCCCAGGTAGCTTCATTAGAAAGTGCATCATAGGCATTTCCTTGTCTTAGGAAAGGCAAGGGCCAAGACCTTTTCAGACTTTCTCTCAGGATCAGTCTCTCAGGCTGAGGGCCATTGGTCTCATTGACGACAAGGACAGAATGCCTGAAGGGAATCCCCATTGACCTGGACCAAAAGTCAATAGTAAGATTGAGAGGCCACCCAGAGATGAGGCCATTCCTGAAAAACCATTACACAGGGTAGACTTTGAGCTGGTGGGGCTCGTGGGGGTCACTGAGGTCACCCCCTTATTTTACAAAGGAGGAAACTGAGGCCAAGAGAGATGAGGGGACTCCTCACAAGTCAAACAGATCCTAAGGAGTAGAGCTAGGAATTAAGCCTGGCTCCGTAAGGAGCATTCTTTTCACTGAATCATGCCAACTCCCATATTGTGTCAATAAAATTTTAAAAGATTAGATTCAATAACTTAAAAGAAGAATTTCTGTCTTACCTGAAAAAACATGTGCACATTTGTAAAAATGACTATTATTTGTTTGGCCAAACGCGTCACTGGAGAGAAACCTGTGATCAAAGGGCATGTGATGCTATAGAATCCAGAAGGCAAGAGCTCCCCAGCATCCTTTCCCAGAAGCCGGCTCTCATCGTGTTAATGATAACATGTCATACAGTCTGTTATGGCCACTACTTCATTTGCTACATATAGCAATCCTAATGGGTTGGAGTGATAACCATTGCTTCCCCATTTTACAGATGAAGATATGTAAGCTGCAGTGATGGAGCCATGGTCTGTGCCCGAAGCAGGATTGGACCCTGGGTCTCTCCTGACTCCCTCTAGTGCCCTTACCGCTGCCCTACCTGCCTCTTTCTGTCTTTGCTAATTGATATGGAGATAGCTCAGCCTGTGGTTGAGGCTGTAGAGATGAGAGATATGGGGGAGAATCTGATCTTCTACCCTGCTGGGCTCCCTCCCCAGTGGCACCAGCGCAGTTGTCCTTGGGTTACTCTGGCACCCACGGCCCTCAGGCAGCCCTAAAGACTCCCAGGGTCAGAGCTTCAGGGTTGGAGACGTTGTCAGTGGTCCCTCTAGCCCAACCCACATTGCCCTTCTATGATCGAGTCATGCTCAGCAAGAGGTCACTTAATGCTTGGTGAAAGGCCGCCAGTGAGGGTCCCACCCAGACCCCCGGGAAGATGACCAGCCCACCTGGGTGGGTGATGCTCCAGCAACCTTCCCCCACTGCCTACGTTCTCCTGACTGACTGACTGACCTCCCATTTCTTGTCCTTAAATAGGGAAGGACGTGCGGCGCTGGTCACCTCATTCTGTATGTTTAAGTACATGGCTCTGTACAGCATGATTCAGTACGTCGGCGTGCTCCTGCTCTACTGGGTATGACACGGACCCCGTCCCCTGGGCCAGTGAGAAGCAGCAGGAGGATGTGGCCTCCTCCACGGCAGGGAATAGATACAGAAGATCCTGAGTCTAGAAGGGACCTTGGGGCCAGCTGGTCCAACCCCATCACTTTTCAGATGAGGAAACTGAGGCCCAGAGAAGAGAAAGGATTCAGGGTCATAGACTTAGGAACTTGGAGGTCGCCTAGTCCCGGATCTTGGGTTTAGAATGGAAAGGACCTCAGCAATCGTGTCGTCCAGCCATCTCACTTTATAGGGAGGGAAAGCGAAGCCCACAAAGGTGAAGTGACTTCCCAAGATCGTTGGTCCTTTACACCCAAGCCTGCGCTCTTTCTGAGGTGTCGTGATGCCCAGTCTTCCCATTTTACGGATGAGAAAATTGAGACCCGGAGAAAGAAGTGGATTTAGGTCTATAGATTCAGAGCTAGAAGGACCTTGGAGGTGCTGTGGTTCGGTGCTTTCATTTTAGAGATGGGGAGACCCCGTCCCCAAATGGGGAAGGGACTCACTCAAGGCCGCAGAGCTAGTAAAGGACAAGTCAGGATTCGGATTCAGAGTTTTCAGTCAGAGAGGATCAAGTGCATATGAGAATGGTGGTCCCTTCTAAAAAAAAGGAAAGCAAGAAACTGGAAAGACTCAGCCTCTCTCCTTTGGGGGAGCTTAGTATTGCTGCTTTTCTTTTCAATTTAGGTCCTCTTTTTTCTTTTTGGCAAGGCAATTGGGGTTAAATGACTTGCCCAGAGTCACACAGCTAGTGAGTGTTATGTGTCTGAGACTAGATCTGAACTCAGGTCCTCCTGACTCCAGGGCTGGTGCTCTAGTCACTGCGCCACCTAGTTACCCCTATTGCTGCTTTTTGATTCCCATGTTCCCTCTGTGGCTGCCCTTGACCACATCCATAGAAGCTGGGGTCACATGGATGAGAGACTAAATTGTTATGGATGCATGGGGAGGAATGGTATAAAGCTAAGACTTGTCAGGAAGTCACAGTCCCTGGCACCACGACCGGTTCTTCCAGACCCGCCCTACAGCCCATCTTCCCACCCTCCCAACCACTGGCTCATCATGACTATTCTAAACTTTTATCCTTTCTCCTGCATAGATGGACCATCCCAGGATTTCCACAGGGAGGTTTCCCTGGGAGGCAGTGGGAACCAGTCTGTTTGTTAGCCGTGGATGCCAACAAGACCATTCTGTGGGCACTGGGCAGCGTGTGGTTGGAGAGTTCCGTGGCTGGGCTCTGGTTGAGGTTACCTGTCATCCATCCCCTAGTGGACTCTGGGCCTTTGTATAAGAACAAATGCCACATATTGGCCAAACATCTCACTGATGCTATTTCATAATAAGCAAAGGCATTTCCTTGAGACATAACCCAGCTTGCTTTTGAGCTTTCCTCACACCCGTGAGAACTGACCTCAACACCTTCTCTTCCTGCCACTCCCAGGTCCTCACCTTTAGACTAAGTTTGTTTTTGTTGTTCAGCCATTTCAGTCATATCAACTCTTTGTAACCCAATTGGGGGTTTCTTGGCACAGACACTGGAGTGGTTTGCCATTTACTTCTCCAGCTCATTTTACAGATGAAGAAACTGAGGCAAAGAGAGGTTAAGTGACTTGCCCAGGGTCACACAGCTAGTAAATGTCTGAGGCTTGCTTTGAACTCAGGTTTTCCTCACCCAAGGTCTAGCATTCTATCCACTGCACCTCCTAGCTGCCCAGACTAAGTCTACATATACCTGATTCAAAATAACATGGGCTTCCATTTATCTAGTCCTTTAAAATTTCAAAAGTGTTTTCCTCCCAGTAACCCATGAGGAAAGAGTGGTAGAATGAATATATTATGCCTACTTTACAGATGAGGAAACTGAGGCCCAGAAAGACAAGACTTGCCTAAGGTCATACAATTAGTAAGTGTTGGAAGTGGCAATCAAACTCTGCACACTGACCATTGCACCATATTGTTTCTCCATCTGCACCCAAATGTCTGGGTTGGGAAAACAGCTCTGTGGCACTGGTTTTTGTGGGGTAACCTTGGACTGCACCATGGAGGCTAAACAGCTCTTGTAATAACTTTGGAGTTAAATAAGATTCAAAATAAGATTAAAACAAAACACGGAGGCTGTTTTTGAACCTGACTCATGGATATGTTCTAGTAAGTCTGAGCTTTCGTCAAAAAGCCACTTCTGTTGAGTTCAACCTTTCTAGATGCTGAGGGTGGAGTCATCTCAGGTGGGAGCTCCTGCATCCCTCTCCAATCATCTACTGTATTTTCCAACTATTGGCCACAGCCATGAGAAAGGGAGGTCATTTGTTGAAAACATGACCCAGACTTTAAAAAGTCTTAGGACTCCAATATAACGAAGGGCAGTGAACATACACTCATCAGCCACTCACTATCCGTTGGTCCCCAAAACAACTTCACAAAAACCCATCTCTGAAAAGCTAAGTGTGAGCATTTCAGCTTCCCATATAGGAGAGGAAAATGAGGCCTCAGCACCACTGTTACATCCTCATTGAAGACAGAGTGCTCTCTTGTGCCCCTGACACCAGAGCGTGCGATTGACCAAGTGATACATGAGAGGCGACAGAACAAAGGCTGAGCTAATCCGAGGCTCCGTTTACATTCTATTCCTGGCAGGGTTTCATCTTGGGGCACAAATGGCCTCTACACAAGGGCTGAGCACTGAAAGGGCTCTGTGCCAACAGGCTGCTGCCCTTTTGTTTGGAGCATCAGAGATGGGCACCGCCAGTCCTCCCACCACCAATGCCACTCATCGACCCTGAGACTGAAGGGTGACTAGAGTGCTTCTCCTCTTGCCACCTCCCCTGACAAGCTCCCAACTGAAAACTAGCCATTTGGTCTTCTGGGAATACATTTAGCAGCTCCAATCATGTTAGTTTTTTGTCCTAATGGCAAGAGATGGCATTCACCAATGTTTCCCTTTTTCTTTTCAGAAAACAAACAGCCTTTCAAATTACCAGTTCTTGTTCCAGGATCTGGCCATCACTACCATCATTGGGATAACAAGTAAGCAACGTGTAAAGCTTTCTGCCTGTGAAGTCATTCTTTGATTCCTTCCACTCTACCCAGAGGACCACACTGTCCTAGCGGGGCTGCCTCTTCAGTAGCCAATGCCCTAGGAACCAATCAGACGTGCAGTTGGATTCCAGCCCGGCTGATTCCGAAAAGAAAGGAAAACCAAAGGAGTAGTCATTTAGAAAAAAGAATGTACAAAAAACGAAAGATGGGGATGGGAGTGAGGTGCACTGGCTGGCCTATCTTGTCATTTGCTCCCTTCTCCATGGAATATAATAGCCTGAAATCCAGTGGACTGACTGTAAGCCCCATGAGGGCAAGGCCCACTTCATTTTTTCCCTTCAAATCCCCAAAGCCTAGTCCCATGCCAAGTACATAGTAGGAGTACTTCAGAAGAGATTTTTGTTACTGTAACATAACTGGTGATGAGCACAAACCTTGACGTAAAAGATCTGTGTGAACAAACTGGGGGCTCCATTGGATGCTAAGCCCCATGCGGGCCAGCAGTGTGTGTGATGGGGCAGCCATGTAGCAAAGGGAGTCTTGTACCGCCTTAAGAGGGGCGTGGCTTCCAGGCAGAGGAGGACATAGTCCTTCTGTGCTCTTCCCTTGTCAGCCTCATCTGGATTAATTTATTCAGGTCTGGGCTCCCCAGCTTATGAAGGATGTTGATGATCTGGAGTGTCTACTGGAGGGCAGCAAGGGGTCTCGAATCCATGACATAGAAGGAATGCTGAAGAATAGTTGATGGAACTAGACAAGTATAGAAGAAAAAGAAGACTCATGGGGGGAGGGAGTAGAGGGGTGCTGCTGAGAGGCAGCATGGAGCAGTGGGTAGAGCACTGCACTTGGTTTCAGGAAGACCTGGGTTCACATTCCTCCTAGGATACTTACTAATGGACAAGACACAATTTTTATCTGCAAAATGAGGTCCCTTCTTGCTTTAACTCCATGATCCCCTGGTCAATGAGAGCTGGGCTCAAGCATTGGAAGGGCTGTTGTATGGAAGAGATTGGGTTTAGCCTTTGGGTTTGGCCCCAGTTGGCAGAATCGAGAAGAAAAGGAGCAGGTTACAAAGAGGTGAGCTGAAGCTGCCGGTTAAGTAGGAGCTTCCTAACCCTGAGAGCCGTCCTAAGAGGCATGACTGCCTGGGGAGGGGTGGCTTCCTCCCTCCTTGGCCTTCTTTAAGGAGAGGCTTGTTGGGTGTATTAGTGTGGGGATTCGTGTCCAGGTATGCACTAGACCAGATGCTCTCTGAGGTGGCTTCCAACTCTCAAATTGTGTCATTCTGTGAAGCCTTATGGAAAACTTGGTTGGGTGTCTGCCTTCCCCTGATGCATGTGTCTGGTTGTAGAAGAGAAATGGTCCTTTTTTTCTACCTTCCAAAGGAGAAGGTGGCATCTTTCCACCATCCTGAGTGCACGCTAAGCATTTTCCCCTTCCCATTTCATCTTTCAGTGAGTTTGAACGGCGCCTACCCCAAGCTGGTTCCTTACAGACCTCCAGGCAGGCTGGTCTCCCCTCCGCTGCTCTTGTCTGTGCTGGTCAATGTGCTTTTCAGCCTGGTCATGCACATGCTGGGTTTCATCCTTGTTCGGAAGCAGCCCTGGTACTCTGCCACGGATGTCTTCAGGTACATTCTCATTCAATGCAATGCAATATAATTCAACAACAAACCCATTAAGTGTCTACTGTGTGCCAGGCCCTGTGGTAGGTTGTGGTGATGCAAAGACAAACTGGAAACAGTCCCTGCCCTCAAGGAGCTTCCATTTTACTCTGAGGAGAAGGATGGGTGGGACAAGGGGCACCCATGGAAATGAACCCCAAAGAGTGTCCAAGTCATTTGGTGAGGGAGAGAATGCTAATAGTCTGCATGATCAGGAAATGCTTCTGTAGGAGGTGTCACGTGAGCTGTGCCTTGTCAAGTTAGGGCCTGGCTCAGAGAGGCAGAGATGGGGAGGGAATACCTTCGAGATGTGGGCCCCACATGGGCAAAGTGGGAAACTGTCCTGCTTGGGAAACACCCAGGAAGTGTGCTTGAATGTGGGAAGACGACGTGGAAATTCAATTCAGGAAACACTCCTCAAGTGTGCACTAGGTGTATGACACTGTGCTAGGGAAACTGAGATAGAGGGAAAAGTGGCAGTTGGTGCCCTCAAGGAGTTTCTACCTCTTCTGCTCATTCGGTCCTTTTGATCTCAGACAGTTAGCATTGGTTTAGGGGTTGGAGAGAGGAGCAGGAAGGGAGCCTTCGTTCAAGCCCTCCTTCTCTTCTGTGTCGGGGAGTTGTTGCTTGGCCCCAGGACTCTTTCTCTTTTGAATACTGAAGCTCTCATTCTCTGTGCTTCTCTTTCCACACTTATTCACGTTCATTCATTCTTAGCTACTGTGCCCAGCCTTGCCTCCTCAGCAGGATGGCACAAGGCCAAGGCAGGGTCTCAGATGCCTTCCTCTCGGTCCTGAGAGGGCTGGGGCAATGCCCTGTCCCACTCTCTTTTTATCGGCTGATGAGTGTTCCTCTTCTGGTCCCCTTTTCAGCGCCTGTTCCCTACCAAAGGGAAACATCTCCAGGACAGCCGCTTCACCCATGATATCAGGGAAGGTTAGCCCTGACAGCTTCATGAGTTATGAGAATACCACAATCTGGTTCTTGGGGACCATCAACTGCATCATTGTCGCACTGGTGTTTTCCAAAGGAAAGCCATTCAGACAGCCCATGTATACCAACTGTAAGTATTTTTGGCACTGTCCATCCATGTGTCAGAACCACAAAGAGTTCCATAGCTATGCTTACATCATGAAGAAACTCGAAGTCCATGGCTGGAGGTGGCTCATGATTTACAGCAAATCCCTATGAGATAAACAAATAAGCAATATTTTCTCTTCCTATTTCTGGGGTGAGGGAGCCTCATGACAATTGTCTTGGGTATCTTGATACACGGTTCAATTATTTAACACCTTCAACTTTATTTATTAAATAATATAGTTTCTGAATCCAAATACAGAAAGGATCTGTGATTTCATCAGCACTAGGGACTCCTAGGACTGGATTGCCTTCCATTAATGAAGATTGCAGCTCATCTATGACTAAGTAGATAAGACCTAAGGAGTTGTTGGAGGCATCTAAAGGCTAAAAGGCTCACAGGCCTAGAATCATCATTATAGGGCAGGGAAAAGATCTTAGGGTTCATCTAGCTAACTCCCCCCACCCCACCCCAGTACTGCCATTTTAAAGTTGCAATCTGCATTGGGAGATGGAGTATCCACATGAATGAGATCATGGAGCCTGGAAATATGCAAGCAAGTTTCTTTATTAAAACTCAAACATTACACGTGGATACTTCGAATTATTTCTAGGAAATAATAATCAAGAGCTGTTGCAGAGGAAGATGAATGGAGTACGATCAAGGACCCTCTTTGTTTTTTGTTTTGATTTTTACCTTAAGTGCTGGGCATTGTGCAGCATTGACATGGGCATTCAGTGACTTGGGTCAGGACTGATCCAGGACCAGTGGCCAATGTCAGTAACATCAGAGGGACCCGGGAATCCTAAGTGCTTTCTCCTGTTTGTTCCCTTCAGATATCTTTGTCCTCGTGTTGGTGATCCAGATGGGGACGTGTACTTTCCTTCTCTTTGCGAATATTCCTGATCTTTATCAGCGGATGGATGTAAGTATCATTCAAGTTGATGTATCTGGCTCTATCGTGACATGGTGCACCAAGACACCTGCCCTGCAGCGCTCAGCAATGTTCTTGTATCCAAACACATCCCGGTGGATGGCAGCCCTACAGTGGGCTTGGCCCATCAGTAGTTGTCATGAGTGCTGGTCGGGATAGGAATTCCAGTTGGTCTTCCTTTCTCCCCTGGCCTTTAAAACATCTTGTGAGTTTTTCTCCGAAAACACCCTGACATGCTTGGCAAACCTCCTCCTGCTTCACCCCCTTCAAAACCTGACAACCTGTTTTTCAAATGCTCTGGTTTCCAAACAGCTTTGCCTAGAGCTCCTTTTCTGCTAACTCTCAAGCCCATTTGTGATTCCAGACAAAATGAATATGTATTTTTTCTATTTGCTTACACTTCACCGCTTAAAAATTGCTTTCAGAGGGCTAATTGCTATGCTTGTCAGGCATCTTCTTTCCCTCACATTTCCTTCTGCCACATATTTCAATGTTTAGATACCTTTGAAGCCCCAGAGAGAAATCTGAGATACACAAGATACGGAAAAACGTTGCCCCTAATTCCCACTTCTGAGCCCTGCTGCCTCATTCTCATGCTTCCATAGATCTGTGATTTCATCCCTTTGGATGTTCCCTCCAAACAGGGATGCAGATATAACCCTTTCATGCTTGCTCATTCTGTGTATCTCTTGTCTATGCCCTGCCATCAATCAACAAACATCTATTAAATGCCTACCGTTGGCTGGCACCAACCTCAAAAACTTACATTCTATAGGGACTGATAAAATGCACACAGGTAAATACATACAAATTAAGTATGTGTAACACTTACAAATACATACATATATACATATATTTGGGTGTATATGTAGATACACACATACATACACAGAGTAATTTGGGTAGGAGGAAGCGCTGGCACGTAGGGGATCAGGAAGACCTCATAGGGGTGGGGTGGGCTGGAGCTAAGCTTAGAAGGAACTGAAGGATTCCAAGAGCTAGAGGTGAGGAGGGTGGGCATTCTGAGCATGAGGGACAGCAGACAAGAAATAGGAGGACAGACCCTAGAGGACATGTGAGGGAGTGAGGCAGAAGAAAACTGAAAAGGCAGATTAGAGGGAAGCTGAGTAGGGCTTGAACTGCCAAAGGAAGTATTTGTTTTTCATCTTAGAGGTGATGGGGGGTCAGTGGAGTTTACTGAGCAGGGCAATGAGCGGGTTAGGGATGCCCCTGGTAGCTGGGTTCAGTTTGGGCTGGAACAGAGAGAACACTGAGGCAAAGAGACCAGTTAGGTGGCTATGGTAATATTCTATCTATCTATCTATCTATCTATCTATCTATCTATCTATCTATCTATCCATCTATCTACCTATCTCTCTCTCTCTGTATATATATATCTACCTGTCTATCTATCTATCTATCTATCTATCTATCTATCTATCTATCTATCTATCTATCTATCTATCTATCTATCTATCTGTCTGTCTGTCTGTCTATCTGTCTGTTTGTCTGTCTATCTATCTAACCACCTGTCTATTTTCTATCTATCTATCTATGTATCTACCTATCTCTCTCTCTCTCCCTATATATATATATATATATTTACCTGTCTATCTGTCTATCTATCTATCTATCTATCTATCTATCTATCTATCTATCTATCTGTCTGTCTGTCTGTCTGTCTATCAATCAAACTATCTCTTTCTTTTTTTGTCTATCTATCATTTGGGTAGATAAAACATTTATTAGGCATCAGACTGTGGACTGTGAGGGCATTGGGCTGTGTTTTTGTATCCCTAGAGCTTAGCACAGTGCCTGGCATATAGTAGGTGCCTTCCTTTGCCTGTGCTATGTTCTAGAGACAAGAATATAAGTAAGCAAGCTAGCCTTTGCCTTCAAAAGGCTTTCATTCTAATGGAGGAAGACTATGAAAGGGAGGGTTAAGGCAGGAGAGGAAGGAGACTCATGCAGAGACGATGAGGTGATGAGGACCTAGAGAGTTGACTTTATAGGTGAAAGGGAAATATGCGAGAGATGTGGAGGTAGAAAGAGCAAGATTTGGGAACAGAGATGACCCAGAGAGTACAGACCTGGGAGCCTGGAACGACTGTGGCGCCTCCACAGAAAGAGGGAGTTAAGAAGAGACGTAGGAAAGGTGATGACTTCCATTTTGAGCATGTTTCACTTGAGATGCCATTGCAGCGTCCAGGCGGAAATTTCTAATAGGCAGGTGGGATTGGAGCTCAGGAAGGAGCTGGGGATTGGAGATGGGGATCTAAGCATCCCCTACATAGAGAAGATGTGACTGCTCAAAGTATGACTACTAGCACCGTTGGCATGTTTCACCATTGTTCGCCCCTTAGGCCAGATTTTGTTAGGAGTCTCTCCCCTAGCAGAGTCTCCCAGAGGCAGAAGGAGTAGAGACTGAGCTGTAACATGGTGCTCAGCACACAGCTCCCCCTCCCCAGCCCTCCATTCCCAGCCTTCACCTTACAGAACTATTTAGTAAATGCTTGCTGATTTATTTTTGATTGAGAGTGTCTGTTGGGCGGCATGTTGGATAAGTGAGATAGGGCCAGATGGTTTGGGCCTTAAATACCAGGCAGAGGAATTTGTACAATCAGAAGAGTAATAGAGTCTTTGTGGGTCCAGAATGGGGATATGATGTGAGAAAAGTCACTTTTGACGAAGACCAGTCAGCCACGAGGGTACGAGAGCCTTATGTAAGAGAGCTAGGAGGCCATGAAGCAGGGTTTACTTGCTCACACTCAATACTCCACCTCCCACCTCTGGGCCTTTGTACTGACTGTCCCTGCTGCCTGAAATTCACTCCCTCCTCACCTTAGTTTTCCTGGTTTAGTCATGAATTAGAGGAAGAAAAGGTTGCATTGCTGGATGCTCTCAGCAGCTGAGGGAAGCCGTCTCAAGGAGACCATGGCTCCTCTTCCCTAACATCATGCACGAGTCTCTTACTGGTTCCATTTCTGGGTGTCTCCTAGCTTGTCTGCACACCCACCCTTTGGAGGGCTCACCTGATCATCATGCTCGCTGTCAATCTGATTCTGTCCCTGATTGTAGAGGTAAGTGCCCTTGGGTTACTGGACAAACATCTGGAAAACACCTTTGGGGAAGCTCTCTATGGACAAGGATGGAATTGCAGGGGTCCAGTCTTCTGGGGTGCTCCTCATCTCTGACAATGGGGGAGCACTGGACGGAGGATGGCTCCCTTCAGGCTTGGTGGCCCTGACTCTGTGGCTGGGGTAGGCGACGTACGTGTCTCCTCTTTGTGGCCTGCCTACTTTGAGCTCCCCAGTGCACGAGGCAGCTTCTCCCTTTCTGCCCTCCATCCCTCTCCTCTCTTCCTGTTCTCAACTCTGACCTTCCTTCCAAACGACTGATCTCCTACCATTCCACTCTTCAGAGTCCTCTTGGGGAGCCCCCGATTCCTCAGAGTTATAGAAGGGAACTTCAGACTCTCCCCTTTCCATGACCTCTCTTTGCTATTAGAATGCACTCCTCCTGTAGTGCCCTATGTGGTCTCTGGGGATCTGATGACACTGAGGTAGAATTCAGGGCATATAAACTTAATATAGTTTTCCTATGCGGACCTGTAGCCAACAGTGAAAAGCCTAGGGCCATGACCTTGGTCTCCTAGTTTGATGTTATAGAACAGTGAACTGGCCTTCCTGACACTCAGATCAATAGACGGCTGCTACCTCAGCAGGTCTTCATGGTGAGGGATACCCAAAAGGAGCCAAAGGAAGGCAGTTCCATCCTCCAGGAAGGCGGTACCCAGAGATGCTCGACGGCCTGACTGTCAAGGCCGTGAGGTCACTGATGCAGTAGGTGATTTGTAGAGGGCTTTCTGTCTGCCAGGTGCCAAAGGGAGGTTTTCTGATCAAATCCTGGCCCTGTCACAGGACTGAAGGTCAGTCAGCTAAGGTTCAGCTGGCCGTGCTAAGCAGTGGGGCTCAGGTTTGACCAACCAGGTTGACCAAAGGAAAATCATCTTTTTCAGCCACAACAAGTCTCTAGAACTGGGTCCTGGGGGCTTCTGTCATGCCCCAACCCCTGCCATTTTAGGGGCTGTGTGGATTTGGATGAGAAAAAGGACGTTTGTTTGTACCTGAAACCTAACAAAAATTTAGCAATTATTTCATTTGTGAATGTAGGCAACAGACCAGAGCAGTCTTAGTTAGAAGTTAGAAGACCTGGGTTCCAATCCCAGCTCTGCCATGATCATAGATAGAATTTCAGAGGTGAAAAAAACTTCAGCAGCAGTTAGTCAAATCCAGTGTCAATGAGAATTTATTAAGCTCCTGCTGTGTGCCAGGCTCTGTGCTAAGTGCCGGAGACATGAAGAAAAGCAAAAGAAGAAACAGTTCCTGCCCTCTGGGAGCTCACATTTAAAGGGGGAGAAAACATGCCAACAACCATGTTTGTACAAGAAGCAGAAGGCAGAATAAATTGGAATCTTCTCAAAGGAAATGCCCTAGCGCTGGGAGAGGCTTCTAGCAAAAGATAGGACTTTAATTGGAGTTTGAAAGAAGCCAGGGAAGCTAGGAGGCAGAGAGGAGAAGGGAGAGCATTCCAGGCCTGGGGGATGACCAGAGAAAATGCCTGGAGCTGAGAGGTGGCATGTCCTGTTCCTAGGACAGTCAGGGGGCTGGTGTCCCTGGACTGAAGTGTATATGCAAGGGAGTAAAATGTAAGAAGACTGGAAAGGTAGGAGGGGGTTGGGTCAAGAAGAGTTTTGACTGTCACAAGATTTTGTCTTTGATTTTGGAGGCAATAAGGCCCCATTGGAGTTTATTGAGTTGGGGGGTGACATGATCAGACCTGTGTGCTTTAGGAAAATTCCTTTGGTTACTGAATAGAGGATGGCCTGGAGTGGGGAGAGGCTGAGGTAGGCAGACCCACCAGCAGCCATTGCAGTGGTCCAGGTGTGAGGAGAAGAGGGTCTGCACCAGGGATGGGTCAACATTAGAGCAGATGAGGGGAGTCTGCCCAAGAATCCCTCCTACAACATGTCTGCTAATGGCTCTCCTGCCTTTCTTTGTAGATCTCTGGTGAGGGGGAACTCTTCACTTCTTGAAGCCGGCTGCTCCCCTTTTGGCCAGCTCTAATCAATAGAAAAATGTTCCTACTGGCCAACCAAAGTCTCCCTCTCAGTGACCGTCCTCTCCCCATTTTCATTGATCATGAAATGAACAGATTTGGAAGCTAGATGGGATCTCAGAGACTAGCTTGACTCCCTCATTTTAGAGGGAGAAACAGGCCTAGAAAGGGGGAAGGGCCTGTTTGAGGAGACAGTGAGTGGACCAGATTCCAGGCCACCTGACTCCCAGCCTAGATGAGACCGGACTTTGAATCCCACCTCAGATATGTTACTTCGCTGGTCTGAGCCTCAGTTTCTTTGTTTCAAAACAAGAACAACGATACCTATGGTGCCTACCTCACAGGCATGTTGCTATAATATATGGATTCATAATGATGATGATGATCATGACAGCTAGCCCTAATGAGCCCTTTCAGGTTTGCCAAGCACTTGCTTATGTCATCCCATCTGATGGTATTCACTATGTAAATGTGTCATTATTATTATTACCAAGAAGCTGTAGCATGCACAGGAGCCACACCCCGATAAAACCGTCTCAGCGGGCAGGTAGGCCAGGATGAGATTGACCAACAGGCCTCAAATTCACTTGGGAGTTGGGGGGATGTCTACATCAAGCATGTGAAGACTTCCACTATGGAATGGGTGGATGAGAACAATTTGTTCCAAGGGCCATGAGGATGGCTGAAGTAGGCGCTGTGGAGCGTTTAGAGCTTGGTCAGATATGGAAGACACCAAGGTCATCTACCACATCCTGGGCCATCGCTGGTTATCCCGACTCTTGTCTCGCCACTGAACTTGATGACTGTGGAAGAGGGAGTGAGGCTGATGACTTTATGCCACCTCGCCTCGCTTAAATCCAAAGCGAGTCAAGACGTGACCCTGTGATGTCATTGGTCCTCTTTGACAATGAAGGACAAACAAAGTTATTAACATCTTTCTAGTCCTAATTTCTTCAGCCCGTCTTCCTAAATGAGCATCCCTCAGCACCCCATTCTCTGGACCCTCTCCAATTCCATTTTCTGGGACTTGGTGACCAGGAGCTCACCCAGTCCTGCTTGGTACAGCCCCCTTGGTTTTGTAGAAGGGCAAAGGAAAGCTCCCTTGACTTGCTTGGTTATCCTTCTTTGATTATCCTAGCACATCATTGGATAATTGTTGAAGATAAAGCCAGGAAGTGCCCAAATGGGAAGCTACTAAGTTCATGGATGATTATGAGAGGTGACGCTGGCTGTGCTCCTCCCCATCACCGCTAGAGGTCGCCCAAGAAGAACATGGATTATGTTGGGCAGGGTGAATATAAGAGAGTTATGATCAAGTGATTCTGATGTAACTCAGTGCACAGTTAACAGATGGCAGGAGACAAGGTAGGGGTGACTTGGGATCTTGCTTATTTCTGACAATGTTGAAACAAGAAATATTTCCAGAAGGGTCTGGCTTCTGCTGCCTCAAATGATTTTCAATGAAAGGTCTACGTGTGGGTGTGGGTGTGGGTCAAGATTTCAGGGACAAGACTCTCTTGAGTGAAATGGCAACTCACATACCTATTACAAAAGACAGCAATGAAGAGTCTGAATGAACCGATGCAATCTTGAGGGATGCCTAAATGCCCTCTATAGTCTAAGACAATCAAGGTTGGGAAGCTTGGTGGTACAGTGGATAGACCTGAGTTCAAATTCTACCTCAGACATTTATGAGCTATGTAGCCCTGGATGTCCCTTATAGCTCTCTGCCTCAATTTCTGCATCTGTAAAATGGGGAGAATAATAGTACCAATCTCAACAGGGTTGTTGTGAAGATTGAATGACTGCTCCTAACAATTAGACTAACCAAAAATGTAATGGCCTGCCTCTATGAATATTGTCTTCTCCAAGCATTATGGGAAGGCTAAAACTGGGATCTTTCTAGTTGAGGTTGAGTGACTAAATTTCAGAGATGTCATAGGCAGTATTCAATTATTGCCTGGTGGCTGGACTTCTGGTATCCTACAACTCTGATATTCAAATTAATTTTTATTCGCTGGGTATAAACTGGCCAGCAATGAAGAGATGGAGGTTACTAGGGAATTGTGAGAAACTAGAGAGAAATTAAAAAGTATTTAAGGGCCATCCACAAAGTAGATTATTGTTCTTGTCGCTTGTCCATCATTCTAGAAGACCATGACATCAGGAAGGTGCTGCAATGACATGCAAGTGAATTGGATTTAAGTGCGGGAGGGCTGTTCAAAGTCACCAGCTTCACTCTCTCCTCCAGAGCTATCTGGGTCCAGGGGCCAGATATAGATCAGGAAAACTGGAGGTGGCCCAGGATGCAGAAGGGGACCTTGGCCTTCTCAAGCTAAGGTCTTTAACAGGTGTCAGGTTGACTGAGGCGATGCCCATTCAGTGATTAAGGCTTAATAAGAAATGAGGCAGAAAATGACCTCTTTATGTAGTCAAAAAAAATTGATCTGGGAGGGGAATTTTCTGAGTTTCTGGGCAAAACAGAAACAATTGCTGTTTACATTCATTCTGAGCCAATCAGGGCCCAAACAATGGCCTGATGTCATGGTCCTCTTCAAGAAGAAAGGATAAACAACAACCTCTGTGAGTACAAAAGGAGCTGCCCTCTGGGGACCAAACTGGGACTGGCCAGTTGGGCAACACGGCTTTCTCTCTCTCTCTCTCTTTTTCTCTCTCTGTCTGTCTGTCTCTGTCTCCTTTCTTTCTTTCCTTCCTTCCCTTCCCTCTGTCCCTAGGGTATCACATGCTTACCTGAAGGTGATCTGCCCAAAGGGAATGCAAATTTTAATATCTGAAACCCAAGGATTGATATACAGATATTTGAGAGTTGTCTATAATCTGTATGTGTGGCAAAACATTACTTTATGACACCTTTCAATTCATATATCAACCAAAACATTAAAGCTGCATTGTACCAAAAAAGAAAAAAAAAGATGAAATGAGTACTTTGTACCATCTGCACTTTAAATTAAATATGTAAAGTGCTTTGCTAACCTTAAAGCACTAGATGAACATTAGCCATTATTGTTATCATTCTGTTTTCCAGGAAGCCATCATTGAAAATCGAGCCCTCTGGCTGGTCATCAAGCGAAGTTTTGGATTTCAGTCTAAAAGCCAGTATAGAAAATGGCAGAGTGTGGTGACCAGTGACCCAGCCTGGCCCCCCCTGAATCAGACTTCCTATTCTGACCGGCCGGAGAGTGCCAGTGGAGTGTCCTACAACAACCCCGTGTTTGAAAGCCACGAAGAGACCCCATGAAGGCTATGTCCTGGGGCTCTGGGGCTCAGGTGGCCTGCCAAGAAAGAAAGGGATGGAAGGACTTCAGAAACTTTGTAGTCCAAGGAAGGTCCTTCTAATTGAAACCAGAGGTTTGATGAACACATCAAATTATGATTATAAATTAAAATTTTTTGCCCAAATTATGTTTCTGCAGTGGACCTGCAGCTCTGGCCAGCCCTCTTCTCCCTTCCCTAGTTCATGGATATTTCTTAGATGTTCAGCTCCCAGAGCATGACCAGAGGAGGTGATAAATGCTGCAGTCCTAAAGCAGAGAGCGAGAGAGAGAGCGAGCGAGCGAGAGAGAGAGAGAGAGAGAGAGAGAGAGAGAGAGAGAGAGAGAGAGGAAGAGAGCAAAACACTCACAGGTCTAATGAGGTAGTTCAATCTGTCTCTCTAACCCTCCCCTTCTTCCTCTCTCCCTTTTTCTCTTCCTCTTCTACCTTCTCTGCCTAACCAGTGAGTAACTTTTTGTAAGAGAGAATAAAAATTAGTTCATCAAATCCGAGCCAACACATTAATGGAATCTGACAGCATGTAAAATGTTCTACCTTGCAGTTCCCTGCATTGCAAAGAAGATGCATCTCTTTATCCCCTCCTTTTTTCTTTAATGTCAGCTTGTCCCTGTCACTCCTATTTCTCATCTCTTCCCCCTCCCCCTCCATTTTTTCATCATCTTGTCACTGCCTGGAGCCCAAGGCATTGCTGCACCCCTATGGAAGGTACATTACTTTGTTGGTATTTCCCACATACTTAATGATTGTAAGTCCGTGAGGGCAAAGACTGTTTCACTTTTTTCCCTTAATGCCAGCACCAAGCATAGTGCCTGGTGTAGAGACAGACTGACCCAAGAGAAATGGATGATACAGTGCCTGCCCTCATGGAGCTGATGATCTTTGAGGAGATAAGACTCTCACACAAGAAACAATTTTGTGCCAACAAAGAGACAGATCCAAGACAACTAGCCCGAAGATGTTCGATTTAGTATAGCTGAGTGCCCACATAGATGCCACGAGAGTCAACATGGTAGAATGAATAGAATGCTGGACTTTAGAGTCATTAAGACCCAGGTTCAGATCACAACTCTGAGCTTAATTAATTTTGTGAAATTTGGAAAGTCAATTGTCCTCCCTGAGGCTTAGGAAACTCTAAGACCATGGGTTACTGATTGTTTACAATCTTGGAATTCCCAAACTGAGGATACCCCAAGAGCTGGAAATGCAAACACGAGAGGCAGTGGGTATAGGGGCCTTGGAGCCAGGGAGGCTCTCCCCATATCTTGCTATTGATGTATGTCAGGCTGTGATCCTGAGTGAGGCACTTAACTTTGGTGCTCCAGGTAACGCCGACTGTAAGTTTCCAAGAAGGTGCCGCCCTTCCTTGGTGGAGGAAGTTTTCTCATTCAGGAGCTCCCTGTTATCAGTCAATCTTAAGTTCAGTCCCCATCTCTGTGATACAGATACATGCTGTGAGCTCCCAGGATAGGAGAGGATAGTGTCTGCTAGAATTATTAGGGGAGGTTTCTAGGACGGGCTTAGAAGAGCCTTTCAATGAGTCATCAAGAACATTGAAGTTGAAATGAATTAGGAAAACCGAAAGTCTTGACATCTCTCTGGGATTTCTCAGTTTCCTTCTCTGGGGAAGGAGAAGGTTGGGCTCAGTGATCACTAAGGTACCTTCCAGCTCTGAGTCCTCTGGTACTACGGACCTACAAGTCTTGAATATCGGCACTATTTGGGTGGCAGGTGTCCAGATAGCACCTGAGGCAAAAGCAGAGGCCAAGACAAGAGGGAATATGCGGGGAGGAAAAACTGGTCTGGCTAGAATGGAGTATACCTTTCTGGGAAGAGTGAGAGATACATCTGGGGACACCGGATTGTGGGGGGCTCTGAATTGGACCTGCTGGATTGTGGGAAGTCCTCATAGATTCTGAAACAACGAAATGAAATAAGGAAGATGGTGCTTAGGGCAGATTATGCTGGCCATGAGTCTAGGTTGGCAACACAGACTTTGTATGGGGGATGTTTGTTCAACTTGGGGAATTCCATTATGTCTGTTATTCTGCTGCCCATGCATGACCAAGGATGCCACGGCCCCTGCCTTCACCAGGAATGGAACGAGGCCAGCTTTGGCTGGAAAATCACAGGGCCCGGTGAGTGGCCAGAATAAAAGCCGAGCAAAGTTGTGTACATAGTGCCATCTGCTGGGGAGTCGTGGAATCTTGGAACCTCAGAGCTGGACACCTGGCCAAGACACCTTTCTGTAGCATCTCCTCCAAGGGGGCAGTGAGCCTTGGCTCCCAGTGACAGGGAGCCCATGGCACTCTCGGGAAGTGTCCCCATTTTGGTCTTATTTCTGTGCATAAACTGGAGCAAGTTCCAGCATTATTATCCCCACTTTTCAGATGCCCAAACTGAGAGAGGTTAAGTGACTGGCCTGGTGGGTGAGGGGCACACAGGCAGGCCCAGGATTTGAACCCAAGCCTCCTAGACACTGCACCCAGAGCCGTTCCCAGTCCTGCCTAATCTCAAGGCTTTCTTCACGATTGAGGATAGATGGTATTCAAAGGTGATGAGGGATCTGGGGAGGAACAGTACTGTTTGATGGTAGGTGGCTGAATCTGCTGGCACATGGTCTGGGTTCAAATCCCCTCTCTGATGCTCCCTACTTGTGTGACCTTGGGAAAGTCAACCTCCCTTGTTCTCTGTTTCCTCATCTGAAAAATGAAGGACTTTTAGGTCCCTGCAAGCTCCAGATTCATGAACCTCTTACCTGGGTGTTGACGTGGCGCCATGTATAGGCTTCTGGACTTGAAGTCTAGAAGACCTGGGTTCAAATCTCACCACAGACACTTACCAGTTGTGTGACTCTGGGCTAGTCACTTCACTGCTGCCTGCCTCAGTTTCCTCAAATGTAAAATGGGGATAATAATAACACTTACCTTCCAGGATGGCTGTGAGGGCCAAATGACATAAGTAAAGTGTTCACAAACATTAAAGTGCTATATAAACATCAACTGTTATCCTATGACTATTGACAAATGTGGATTAAGCGCCTGCTTATTATGTGCCAGGCCCTGTGCTAATCGCAGGGCATCGTAGGACAGAAGCATTTGAGATCCCCCTCAGTTGAAACAGTCACATTTCTGGGAGGAAAAGCATGAACGAGCATTTATTAAACACCTGCTGCATGCCAGGCATGGGACTTTCTGGAAGGGCTATCAAACACCCTCAGAGGGTGCTCATTCTCTGGGGAAAACAACATCCACACTACGTGGAGCCAGTCAAATCAATGAACGTTTAGTAAAGGCTTCCCAAGCCTCGGGAATAGAAATACTGTCAGGAAGGAGGACGAGCCTGGCCCTCAAGGAGACTGCATTCTGACCAGGAACACACCCTCAAACACCCCCGGGGGGCGGCAGAGACATCCCTCTGGTGATGCTGAGGGAGATCACTCCCGTGGGAGGAGGGAGACTCAGCAGAGTCTGGGACCCTGTGCTCCTGGAGGGACTTGCACGTTTTGTGTGCTAGGCATTGTTGACACAGACGCGTGGTGCTGTCCTCAAGGTGCTTACGTTCTGATGGGGGACAGGACATGCACACACATGGGTCTATACCCCACACAGACCGAGCAGGGACGAGGGATGCTCAGGGGAGGCAAGGGGAGGGGACATGTGTCCTGCTGGAGCTGCTGAGCCGGGTCTCTCTGACTCCAAATGGAGTGCACTATACTGTCCAATCCCGTTGCCTGCGTGTCCTCCTCTGCACCTCTGTTCCCTTAGCTGTGAAGCCATCCCCGACATCCAGCCAGGTGGGGCAATGTTTGGAGCACGAGGCATGGTCTGGAAGACCGGAGTTTAAATTTGGCCTCAGATACTTACTGCTCGTGCCATTGGACCAGGCACTTAACTGCTGTCTGCCTCAGTTTGCTCAACTTTAAATGGGGATTATATTAGTACCTACCTGACAGGGTTCTCATGAGGATCAAAAGTGATTAATATTTGGAAACTGCTTAGCACAGTGACTGACACATAATAGGCACTTGGGGGGAAGCTGGGTGGTGCCATAGTGGACAGAGCGAAGGCCTGGAGTCAGGAAAACTCATCTTCCTGAGTTCAAATCTGTCCTTAGACACTCACTAGCTGTGTGACCCTGGACAAGTCACTTCACCCTGTTTGCCTCAGTTTCCTCATCGATAAAATGAGCTGGAGAAGGCAATGGCAAACCACTCCAGTATCCTTGCCAAGAAAACCCCAAATGGGGTCACGGAGAGTCAGACGTGACTGAAACTAACGAACAAAAAAGGAACAGGTGCTTAACAAATGCTTCTTCCTTCCCTCCCTCCCTCTTCCCTTCCTCCCTTCTTTCCTTCCTTCCTTCCTTCTTTCCTCCTTCCCTC
>NW_020946652.1:5603312-5629749 GCF_900497805.2 Vombatus ursinus | reverse complement strand
CTTCCCTCCCTCCCTCTTTCCTACCTTCCTTCCTTCCTTCTCTCTTTCCTCCCTCCTTCCCTCCCTTCCTCCCTCCCTTCCTTCCTCCCTTCCCTCCCTCCCTTTTTCCTTCCTTCTTTCTTTTTTCCTTTCTTCTTTTAGCTCTAAACCCATGCCCATCTATGATGATTGTTGGGGATGATCCAATCTCTCTGCTCACAGTGACCAGACACCATCTCTTGAGCAGACTTACTCAGTCCCTGACTTTGAGCCTCAGCCTTCCTTCCTGCCATATGCAGAACAAGACCAACCACAGTTTGATGCTTAAGGAAGGCTATGGCGCTCTCTCTACCCCATCCCCAAATAGCCACATAAAGCTAAAGATCATCTGTGAAGTGCCTGCTCTGAGGGCCAAGCACTGTGCTCAATGCAGTGGATAGAAGCAGTTCCTGCCCTCGGGGAGCTTACAATTCACTACAACACTTTGAGGGGAACTGGGAAGAACAGGGGGAACTCGCGGTGAGGAGACTGTGGGAAGTTTCATGGAGGGCCAGGCCCCCACAAGAAGAGATTGAAAGCCAGGGTTTGAGCCCCACCCCATTCCCCATCCTCCCTTCTCCACCATAGACGTCTGCATCCCTCTCATGGTGCCCTGGCCACACTCACAGAGTTCTCAGAGCTCAGCTATTGACCTTATCTCATTTCATCCAATTCTTAGCATTCCGTGCAGGCCTGGTTCAATATTAGGAAAACTATCAGCATTATCGATCATATCAACAACAAAACTAACGGAAACCACATGATCATCTCAATAGATGCAGAAAAAGCTTTCGACAAAATACTACACTCATTCCTATTAAAAACACCAGAAAGCGTAGGAATAAATGGAATTTTCCTTAAAATCATAAGTAGCATCTACCTACAACCTTCAGCAAGCATCATATGCAATGGGGACAAGCTAGAAGCATTTCCAGTAAGATCGGGGGTGAAACAAGGATGTCCATTATCACCACTGTTGTTCAATATCGTACTGGAAACATTAGCTTTAGTAATGAAAGAAGAAAAAAGAAGTTGAAGGTATCAGAATAGGCAAAGAAGAAACAAAGTTATTACTCTTTGCAGATGATATGATGATATACTTAGAGAATCCTAGAGAATCAAGTGAAAAACTACTTGAAATAATAAACAACTTTAGCAAAGTTGCAGGCAATAAAATAAACCCACATAAACCAATCCTTAGCATTCCAGGGTCCTGGGTTTCATTTTTCTATCTGTGTCTCAAACTAGTTGGGTGACTCTGGGCCAGTCACCTCATGGTCTGTGCCCCAAAGAACTCTGAAAAATCAGCAAGTGGCAGGTGAACTGTTTATCTAAGGGTTGAGGAGGGGGCAATGTACAATGGGGTGAGGACACATGCTTCCCACACTGATAAAATCTTACTACTGATCGAAAAAACAGAAAACCCCCCAAGTCCCAAAGCTTCTTTTCCGGAGAAGAAAATTCAAGTGTGCTGGGTATTAGCGAGTGATTATCAGGGCTGGGCTGAGTTAACAAACCTGTGGGAAGGGGTGTGGCCCATAGATAATGGCCCATTGTAGAGAGCCTGTGGGTCTCCTGGGAACATCCAGCCTGTGGTTAACCTCCTCTGAGAATGGACTGGTCTCTGAGCTTCCTAGGCCAGCTTCTGTTGGGGTGCCTCTCACCAAGTTGGGTCTCCTGGGCTCCTTTCACCCCCGCCCAGATTGGCTGCACATGCCCAGTCCTCCCAGGGGTCTGCAGTCCCGGCAAGCAACCAGCTTATTATAGTCTTTGGACACAGGCCAGTGGCTGTTCTGATCCTCAGCAACCCCACACGATGATAAAGGCCTCCCAATAGGCCGCTAAAAAAGGAAACAAATATTCGGCTTTAGTGCCCCTAGGTGGTTACAGACTCCTCCAAGCTTACTGTGCTACCCTGTGGTTTGGACTGGCCTGACAGGAGAAGGGGCAGCTGTTTGGTTCAGTGGATAGAGTGCCAGGCCTGGAGTCAGGAAGACCCGAGTTCAAACCTGACCTTGGATACTTACTAGCTGTGTGACTCTGGACAAGTCACTTCACCTTGTTTGCCTCAGTTTCCTTAACCGTAAAATGAGCTGGAGAAGGGAACGGCAAACCACTCCGTCATCGCTGCCAAGAAAACCCCAAATGGGTCACAAGGAACTGGACACAACTGAAACAAGTTAACAACAAAGAGGAGAAAGCCTCTGGGGAGGACTGAAGTCACATCTTCACTCATTGGACCTGCATCGTCCTAATTACTCATGCTGTCTGGGAAGGGGAAGTCTCTTCTCCCCAGAAAGCTGGACTGGCATCCAAATTCCTACCCCCACCTCCCTCCCAGAGACAGGGGCACTCCACTGTTATATGGACCCTTCTCTGAGTTTGCCATCTGGAGAGCGCCGTACCCGGGCACGCAGCGAGCCCAACAAATGCTTATTGATTGATTGAATGAACAAAGGTCAGCGTCATGGGGATCGTATTCCCTTTCTGACACACCTGATTGTGGAGGGTAGGCATGCTACTGTCAGCCGGACCAAACCGGCCTCTAAGCTGTGGATGGCCGAGCTGCACAGAGCGGGCCAGAGACGGGGGAGTCAGAAATCAAACAGGACCTTACTTTCAAAGTGAGGGAAACAGCTCGCAAGCAGGGAGGGGATCTGCACGCGTGTGCAGGCTCTGCCCCTTGTGGGGGATCCAAGGCAGTGGGGGAGATCTCAACACTTACACCAGGGGTTGCTCAGTGAGCTGTAGCCCTGACAACGAGGGGTAACAGCAGCGATGTGACGAGTTTGATTCACGGCAGGGCTTCATGCCTGGAGCACCGGCATTGCAGGTGCTTGTCGGAGCTCAGAGGACACCCGGTGCTGGTCAAAGCAATACGATAATTCTGTGATTTTGCCAGAGGGTGAGATCCTCCAGAGCCTGAAGGATTATTGTTATGCCAAGCTCAGGGCTCAGCCTGCTCGCTGGGCCTGAGCTCTGGAAAACAGGGGATCTCCTAATATATTGACACGACCACGGATGAGGAGCCCAGTTACGACCAGCAAAGCTTATTTCTCTACTGTTCCCTTTGTGCCTGCTTCCCACTGTCATTAAGACCCTGGTGGCCTTTTGCAGTCCAATTCTATTCTTAAAAAAGGATCATTCACACTGATGTATAAATGATGGGTGACAAACATTCCAACCTAAAGCTAACGCCTGGCTGTTGGAGGTGCCCGTCCCTGAAGAGATAGGGCAGAGCATTCACAAGAAGCATCAGTCAAGGAGTTTGTGCACCCATCTGAGGGCCTCCAACAACCCAACTTCTGCATGAAGTCACAGAATGTTAGATCTGGAAGGGAGTTCAAAGAGCATTTTGTCAAACCCTTTGGTCTTACTGATGGGGCCTAGCAGGGTAGGGTGACTTACTCAAGGTCAGCCTTTGCAATACTGGGAAGGAAAATCTTCCATACTCATTCCACTGGAGGGGAGGGAGGATAATCCTGTGTTAGATCACAGCATAACCCATGACATAAATGAAACTAAAGTTCCACCTAATTATCCTGTTCCCTCCCTAGTAAGAGATCTGCCCTGATGGCTTGCAACCTTTGTGTGCTGAAGGAATATGTGTTCTGGGCTGTTCCCCACATCCTTAATGACCCGAGGAGTCAAGAAACTCCTTCTGCTTTTGCCAGAATTAGAGGAGCTCTAGTTAGGGATGCAGGGGAAGGAGTATGAACTGGGAGGTGACAGTGGAATGAGAGGGCGTGGATTAGATGGTCTCTGCCTTTACATCCAAACCTAATTATCTCTCAATGTTGGCAACTCAAAACAGCTCTTGTCCGAGAGATAATAGGGCCCCTCCCCTCCTCTGCCACCTTTGAAGTCCTTCCTGCTAATGAGTTAGGGAGAAATTTATTTGGAACTCAATACTGACAGAAAAATTGTATTGTCAGGGTCCTATGACACCTGACTGCCAGAGTCCTTGGACTTGTGGTGAAGGTATTTCTGAGAGTAAGGAAAGGCTCAGAATGTCAAGGATAGCTGTCACTCAGTCCTTGTGTCACTGTGACATTGTGGCAGGCAGGTAGGTGGTTCAGCGGATAGAACACTGGGCCTGGAGTCAGGAAGACCTGAGTTCAAATCCAGTCTTACTGGACACTTACTAGCTGGGTGACCTTGGGTAAGTCACTTAACCTCTGTTTGCCTTGGTTTCCTCAACTGTAAAAGGGGGATAATAAACAGCAGCTACCTCTCAGGGTTGTTGTGAAGATCAAATGAGATAATATTTGTTAAAAAGCTCTTAGCATAGTGCCTGACACATAGTAGGTGCTCTACAAATCCTCATTCTTTTCCCTTCCCCATTGTGACTTCGCCTTTGGTCCTGTGACTCCTCTTCAGCCCTGTTGGTCCTCCAAGCAGCTTCTAGTATCATCCAATACATGCCATTCTTCTCCAGGAAACACAGGGCAAGGGATGGATCACAAACAGGGGCTAGCCAAGGAGAGCCACCCAAGTAACCATCCTCCCCAAAGCTGCCCTGCTGCGTCACAATGGGCTCACCTCCCTCTTTTTACCTCCTCCCATCAAAATATGTATTTTCTAAGTTTGAGCCCATATTCCCTTGAACTTATTTGTATTTTTTGTTTTTTGGTGAGGCAATTGGGGTTAAGTGACTTGCCCAGAGTCACACAGTGAGTGAGTGTTATGTCTCTGAGGTTGGATTTGAACTCGGGTCCTCCTGACTCCAAAGCCAATGCTCTATCCACTGCGCCACCTAGCTGCCCCATGACTCTATGTACTTTGATATCCACTGTTCTTACTGTATTGCCTTAGCAAATACCTCTTTCTATAAGCTGCTTAAGGCTGACTGACTAAATGATTCTCAACTCAAAAACATTGGGGGAAGGGAGCTGTAGCCTTGGTCCGAGTACATGAAACTCATCTGGGAGAGTGGGAATTTGAATAAGGATGCCCCAGACGGTCTATACTGCCCCATAGATTCCCTTGTTTTGACTATCTTTCTGTGCACCCACTGTAGAGCTTCTGCTGAGATGGCATCTGGGGTCCCTTCTAACTTTGGTAGCCCATAACCATAATGGAACTGATAAACTCTTCCTGGTCGTTTTACCATCTCCTCATTTGGGTACCAGTGCTAGCGTGTTAAGTGATTTCTGCCCCACAGGGTGAATCTCTGGTAGAATTTGAGTCTTCAGTCAATAGAGGAGAGGGAAATTTGGAGAGCCAACAGGATCTTCTTCCAAGCCACTGAAATCAAGGCATGAAGGCAGCAGTTTATATAAAAAGCCCAAGTTGGTCCAGGACAGCACAGGGTAGGAAACCGTATAAACTTACCTGAAATCAATGACCTCCTTTGATTTTATCGAGGCTGAAGACAATTGTGTTCTGATTGACAGGTAACGACCGTAAAAAAGTCAGGCAAGGCATGAACCGAACTAGGACATTTAGAAACATTGGGTAATAGGATAATGGAGATTACTCGAAACCAGAGGACAGCGTCATCTTGTGCCAGAACCCATCCTTTGTCAGGAATGCAATAAAAACAGAGACCTGATACAGTTCAGATGACCATGTCGGAGCCAGACACATCCGTGAGTTGGCAAGGTCCAGTTTCCCTCACTCCACCCAAATAGTATTTGCCTGCTCCCCAGTTTCCTCTTTGAGCAATGGTGGAAACACAAAAATGGACTCTCTAAGGGGAGTTCCCTCTCAAGTAAAGTAGGATCATAGGATTATAATTTCATGGTTGTTTTAAGTTTTCACTCAGTTGTTTATTATGCCTCCTCCAGAACGTGGCGATAGACTCCCCATGGCTTCCCTACATCATCTTCTCCCTCCATCCCTCCTTCATGCTGCTCTTTGAGCAATCTTCCTAAAGATCAGGGCTGCTCACATGGTTCCCCTGCCCAAACATCTTGTACGGTGCCCCATTGTCTGTAAGGAAGATTACAACTCCTTCTGGAACCTGAGGTCTTCTGAAACATGACTCCAACCTACTTTCCCAGATTCATTTAGAACCAATTTGTTTCACACCCAAATTATTATGCTCCAATTGCACAAATGAATGCGTGAATAAATAAATAACTGAAAACAATATTTCTTAAGAGCTTACTATGCCCCAGTCACTGCAGGGTACAAATGCAAAAATGAATACAGTTCCTACACTCAAGCACCTTGCAATCTAATGAGGAAAAGGACACGTAGAAGGGAATGATAGCCTAGGAGGGATATCTTGGTTGGGAAGTAACAGGGATGGTGAAAAGAGCCTAAGAAGATGGCCCGGCTCGGCTTCTGGAGAAGTCACGGTCATGTTAGGTTACAGTGCTCAGAGCTAGGAGCAGAAGGAGGAGTGGGATGGCATGGTCAGTGGCATGGCAGGTAGGCGGCTGAGACAAGGGTGGGTGGGTGGCCAACTGTGCTGGCTCTCACCACTCGTATGATGGCAGCCTGCGTCATTTTACCTCTTTGAGATTGCCCATGTTGCCTCCCATGAGTAAGACAGAAACTTCCCCCCACCCCACCCCCCACTACTAAGTCTGCTTGCTAGATTAAGTGCCACCTCCTCCAGGGAGTCCTCCATGACTGTTGTCAGCTAGGACTGATTCTGCTCTCCCCAAGCTTTCAGACATTACTGGCTAACTTCTCCTGCATAAAGATCACATTTTGACTTGTATCAGTTGTTATGTAGTTCATGAATACATGTCTTATCCCTCTAGGTTGCATGCTCATTGCAGGTATCTTTGTATCACTGTGAAATGTGTGGAGAGGGCACTAGGTCAATGCTTGGTCAAGTCAGTCACAAAAAGCCTCTGATGAGATTAGGTATGTAGAGGCAGAGTAGACCAGGGGCCAAAGACCTGAATTTGATTCCACTACCCATGCATATCACTCAATGCCTCGTAACCTCATGAGCATAATAAGGGTAATAATGGCACGTACGTCACAGAATTGTGGTGAGGACCAAATGACAGGGCACACTGAAAGGGTTTTGGAAACTTTAATACACCGCCTAAGTACTCACTATTTTTCTTATTAGCCTTTCTGGGCCTCAGTTTCCCCATCTATAAAGCAAGGATATTGGAATCAATGGCCACTGAAATACTTTCCTAGAGCAGGCCTGTGTCTTTTCCCAACACCGAGTCAGTCTGCTGAGATACTCCCTCGTCCCAAAGCCCACACAGGCTGCGTGACATCTTGTAGCCTATTGTCCATGGGCATTGAGGGTCCCTGGTCTACACCTTCTTTGTGCTTAGACCGTTCCCTTAGCTGCGCGTGATTGACTTGTGTTCTCATGAAGAATGAAAGAGCTGGGCTCGCATCCGCTGTCCCTGATTGTGTTACCTTCACCCAGGCCTTTCCCTCTCTGAACTTCAGGGTCCTGTACAACCAGGGTGTCCAGCTGGGCCAGACTAGGTGATCTCCAAGCACCTTTCTAGACCCCCAATTGCAGCAGTCTGGGCTGAAATAAGGAACTACAGTGAAAGGAAGGGCTAGAGCCCATGGCCCTTAGATCCAGGAACCCCAAGGTCAGGGCCCTGACTCTGACAGTGTCTGACTGATGACTAAGTCTTTTCCCAATTTTAAGCCTTGTCGCTCTCATTTGGAAAGTGAAGGGTTTGGAATAGAGGATGACTCAGTTCTAAGTTATTCAATTATGTGAAATCTCTGTCCCTTGTGGCCTCAATTTAACTTTGATTTTTCTGCCCTGAAATTTTTCCTTCTCAAGATTTTTTCAGGTTCTCCAAGGGTATGGGTGTGGTAATCAATAGAATGACTCTTGTAAAGTGACCCTTAGGAAGGAGTCCTGAATGAAGGTCTGAACATGAAGGCCAACTGGACTTTGCACATGGATCTTACCTGGAGATCCTTGGCTTGGGTGAGTCAAGGATGATGCACAGGATGATGAATTCTTTGGAACCATATCTCCATTCTCCTGTGCTGGGAGGTGTTTGCTGGTGATTGTCCTACAGATTAAGGCTCTGAGGCATCGCCCCAAACATTGGGACTCATTTTTGAAAGATGGTCTTTCTGGGATTCTGACCCTAGACTAAGATGGTCCCTTAGATCTCGTTGTATGATGCAGCCCCAGAAAGTCAACAATATGTTTGGTCTTGGATCTCCAAGTAGAGTATAAGCTCTTTGAAGGTGGGTCCCATTGTCTCAGTCCTGGTGAGGTGGTCCTAGATTAGCATGTCCCTGTGACACTCATTCATGTGACTTGGAACCAGAGAACCAGGATCCTCTTTGGTTTTTGATCCCCCCAGTAGAATGTAAGCTCCCTGAGGGCAGGGACCATTTTATTTTTGTCCTTCTATCTCTAGCACCTAGAACATCTACTGTATATAATAGGTGCTCCTTGGATTGGCTTGGCTTGGTCTAAAAGGCCCAGAGAAGCTGCTTTAGATCTGGGGTCGTTTTAGGTGTCTGCACCTTCTTTAGGTGGGAGCTGGTATGGTCCAGTTTGGTCTGCAAACTCCTGGCCTATTCAGGCAAACCAAATCCTTATGCCCTCACTCAGACTGCCTTGGGAAATGAGAGACCAGGAAGGCCCTGATCTTCTCTAGGCCACAGCAGCTCTCTTGGGATCATTCAATCTAATCAAGGAAGATGAGGGAGAATGAGACTGCTGTCCTCTTTGGTCAGAAGACCCGCCATGTTGGCTCAAGCTCATGACCCACTTAGCCATCCAAATGTCACCAAGGGATGTGTGATGTCAGAGCATAGCACAGAAGCCTCAACAGCAGCAACTCACCCGTAGACAGCACGTCCTTCCATTCACTCTGTGAAAGAGGCAGCATGTGGATTATCGTCACCATTTTATGAAGAGACTGTGGCTAAAGAGGTGAAGTGTTTGCACGTGGTCACATGGCTAATTAATGGGAGGGACAAGTTTTCTATCTCCACGCCCAGCATTTCTCCTGTCCCCGATGCCATCTTAATAAAATAAACCAAAAAATTAGACAAACCCCACCCCCACCAGATCCTAGTTCTCCTTACTCAGCTCCTATGGATCTCTCATCATGACTGGATCTAAACTTTATTGAGGTCACTAGGGGGCGCCATGGAAGAGTGTGGAAGATCTGAGTTGGAATATTGCCTCAGACACTTCTTTAGTGCCACCCTCTCTCATCTCAGTTTTCTCATTTGCCAAATGGGGATAGATAGACTGGGTAAGTATGAATGAGGAACTTAGGACAGCACCTAGGCTGGGGACCTGGGGAACTGGAATCAGGGTGACATCCTGGAAGGCAGTCACAAAGGTCGAGAAGGGGGAAACTCCCAGGGAAACTCTCATGTCTCCCGTCTGTGACGTGTTGAGTTTTTGATGCCTCTGGGAAAGCCAGATCGAGATATCCAACAGATGACGAATGTTGTTGGACTGGACCTCAGGGGAACTGAGTGACCAAAGCCAAAAGGACACAGGGATCACAGGGAGGCAGTGGGGTACAATGGAAATGTTGGGATTGAGTTCAAAGCACCTGCCTCCCAGAAGCATTATGAAGATCAAATAAAATAATATTTGCTTGTTTGTTAACTCTAATTATCAAACCTTTTTAACCTAGATTTTTATGCTATGTTTTCTGGGGGGACTGCATTCCCTATCTTGTCCATGACACAAGGGATTCCCTTTTCCTTTGTCCTCAGTTCACCTCTTTAAAGATTCCAGGAGTGCCCACTTATCTTCCTGTCTCTAGATTAGGTAAACACCTTAATCATAGCTCTTGTGATTTTACAGACTTGGTCCCATTGGCTGTCAATTGTCATCTAATAGACCAAAAAGTTCAATTTAATTCAATACAATTCATTAAACATTTATTAAGCACCTGCTATGTTCCAGACACGGGGCTGAGTTTTAATCTCATTAGAAATTCTGCTAGATGTGATGATCAATTGTGAATGACTTAGCTCTTCTCAGCAATACAATGATCCAAGACAGTTCCCAAGAACTTATGAAAACTGCTGTCCACATCCAGAGAAAGAACTGATGGACTCTGAATGCAGACTTTTTCATTACTTTTTTTCTTCTTCTCATTTTGTTTTGTTCTGTTTGGTCTGTGTTTTCATCCACAACGTGACTAATATAGAAATAAGTTTTGAGTGACTGCCCATGTATAACCTTTATCAAATTGCTTGTTGTCTCTGGAAGGGGGGAGGACAGGGAGAGAATCAAGAACCCCAAATTTCAAAAAGCAAATTTTAAGAATTATTTTCGCATGAAATTGGAAAAAATATTTTAAAAGAGAAATTCTGCTAGAAATTTTGAGGGTCTGCTCCAGATGTCACAGTTTCTACTTTGGGGTTCCATGGATTCTGTATACTCTTTCTTTTAAAGCATTCCTTTGTGATAAGAGCAATAGAACCAGGTAGAGAGATGTCTAAATGATGGCAGTTCTGCCCATCAGTTCCTATGTTTTAATAATGTAAGGAAAAGGAAAATTAGGTGATAAAAGGTAGATTTTACTATTAAAAATGAAATGACCTTTCCATGGGTGTTTACATCAAGTCTCTGTTGTTTCTCGCCAGTAGGTACCGGGCCATGGCTCCTTCTTGGGCATGGCATGCTGACTGGAGAATCATCAAGTCTTCAAGTTGAACAAGTTTTGAGAAGACTCCCAATCCATGAATCTCTCCACAATCGCCCAACCGGTCACTCAGTTTCCCTGAGGTCCGGTCCAACAACATTCGTTATCTGTTGGATATCTCGATCTGGCTTTCCCAGAGGCATCGAAAACTCAACACGTCACAGACAGGAGACGTGGGATTTTCCCTGGGAGCTTCCCCGTTCTCGACCTTTGTGACTGCCTTCCAGGATGTCACCCTGCTTCCAGTTCCCCAGGTCCCCAGCCTAGGTGCTGTCCTACGTTCCTCACTCACACTTACCCAGTCTATCTAATCCAGAACCAATTCTTGAGGTTTCTACCTTCCCAGGATTTCTCCTGCACGTCCTGTGTCCACTCACATAGTGGTCACACTGTGACTGGAAGATGCCCAGTGTCCCACAGCTGCCTGCTGGAGACCGAGGCAAAAGCTCAACAACTTTCTGGGCTGTGCCAGGCAGAAAGGACTATATGGGGGTCAGATTTTAAAGCCGAAAGGACATAGGGATCACAGGGAGGCAGTGTGGTACAATGGAAATGTTGGGATTGAGTTCAAAGACCTGGGTCCAAATCCCAGTTGTTTGACTCCCTACCCAGGCCTTTGGTAAGACACTTGGTTTCCTCATCTGGAAAATGGAGGGTGGGGAAGACATGACTCTAAATCTTAATCCTGTCCTCTGGCCCAACACATTCGTTTGATAGGATACCTAGGACCACAGAGGTGAGCTAATTTTCTCAGGATCACACATCAAATTAATGGGAGAGATGGGTCTTGAACCTGGGTCCTCTGACTGTTAGTAGTGCCCTGATAGGGCTCGGTGTTGACAGGAGAACCTGCCTTGTGGGGTCTGGAGCCGATCCCTTCTTTAGAAAAGGAACTAAGTGCAGTGAGTTTGCAAAGGGGCCACCTGTCATGAGGATGGGGCAGGTACCTGGCATGCTAGGTGCTACCAGGGAGGAAACTGAAGGCCAGGCAGCAGAGAAGCATCACAGAGCCAGTCACCTTGGCCCCAGGAGGAGGCTGCCGGGTCAGTCAGGACATTGGTTAGAGGTGGGACACCCATCCCTCCTTCTCCTGGCTCCTTCCCTCGTGACTCCAGGAGGCCCAGGTCCTTGCCATAGGTGCCAGGCAGCTGAGGGGTTTTAGGTCCTGCCAGGCATAGACACACTTCCTCTTCTCCCGCTCTGTGTGTTGAACTGCTTAGAGATACATCAAAAAACAGGCCTTCAGAGTTGCAGGTAGAGGGGAAAGGCCACCATGTCAGAGGATCTGGGCTGAGATCTGGGTTCCTTCACTGACTAGTTTTGTGACCTTGGCCAAGTTTCTTCATCTCTATGGCCCTCAGTTTCCCCTTCTGTAAAATGAGGGGGAACCTCCAAGGTCCTCTTCCAGCCTAAAACTCAGCAATGCTCATCCTTTGAGGCTGGAGGCTGAGGAGTGAGACCCACGTCAATATCTCTGGTGGGGGCTGAGTTCCAGAGAGCAGATAAACTGGAATGGCAACTCTACCAACAAAGCTGACGTCACCTGGATCAGGGCATGAAACACAACCCGAAGGCCAGTCTGCCTCCGCCACATTCTCAGCTGCCACCACACCATTTGTAATAGAGAAATATTGAAGAAAATAAAAATACAAGGAAGCATAGATAATATTGCATTCTAAACTAAGTCAATATGCAGCCAGCTGGTGTCCTTATGTTTGCATTAGTAGGGGACCTCCCATTTCTAATTGAGCTTACCACCAGACTTCGAATACCTGGCACCTTCATCATAGAGGGGTTCGGGGTACACTAAGAGAGCTCCCTTCCAAATCCCATTCTGATGTGGGACTAAGATATTGTGAACATCCCAGAACTCTAAATTACACACTCAGAGAGAATGAGGACCTTAGAGGTCATCACATTCAACTCCGCCATTTTACAAATGGAAGACACTGAGGCACGGAGGCATTCAGCCACTTCCTTAGGCTCTCAAAGGTGGACCTTGAACGCCAATTCTCTGACTCACTGTGTATAGCCGCTCAATCTCCTTACTTCAAATAAAGGAAACCGATGCATGGGGAAATCAAGTCTCTTGTCTAATGTCATAGAGATAGTGAGGAGTGGAGCCAGGTTTTGAACCCAGACCCATCCTTTTGACTCCATCTCCAGCATGCGCCCCCCTCAATTATCCTGCTTCTCCCTAACTTGGTTCTGTAGAGTTCCTAGGTGCACTCCTATGCTGAAGACCCCATACTCTCCCCTCCACCATGGTCTCCTTTCCCCTCCCTTGGCTCCTCCTTCCCCTATCCTTCCTCCTCTTTCATTGTGTATGCACATGGCTCTCTTGGAGCACCCCAAAAGCTTCATTCCAGGGATCTCTGAAGCTGCCCTTCTCCAAGGTTAAAACAATGAGCTTCCAGGCTCCCCTTCTTTTAGGTCCACCGGGGACTGGGTGCTGAATGACAGACCTCAAGGAGACTCTGGGCCAGTTCCATCTGAGAGTTGTAGGTTCCCAAGTCTGGTTGCCAAATCCATCCTGGGCCTCACACCTGAGTGAGATCCCTTTACTCTGGCCTGGGAACGGCTCAGAACAATCAGTGGCAGGCCATTTCCAACCCAGGAAAATAGCAACCAGGGCTGCTTCTCAAACATGAAACCACCGATCTGGGGCCTCACCTGTGGGAATGGGTATAATCCTCTTAGGTGTTGCTGGCTCTTGTCTCGGTCAACAAATCCATGAAATGAGACTCCTGGTGGTTTAATTCTGGGGCACCAACATTCCAGAGACCACAGCTCTTAAAGAGGAAGCAGCATTGGGCTGGCTCAGGGCATCATGCATGGCTGGTTACCTGGAGATTTAGCTTCTCCTCGCAGAGTCAGGATGAACAAGGGAAGGATGGATGGTGTGTATGGAAGGGTGGACCATAGGCAGTTCATCCAGAGTCGGGGCTGCTGCCCCTGAAGAGTCAGTCAGTCAATGAGTATTTATTAAGTGCCTACTGTGTGCCAGGCCCTCAAGTTGCTCCCAACAAATGGTGGACCTGTTGAGGAAAGACTTTCAGCATAGACCTAGTGAGCCAGTGGAGAGTTGGATAGTTCTTCCCCTTTGTAAACTGCTGGAATGTCCCTGAGTGGGCAGGTTGGCCAGGTCTACCTTGGTCACTCCCTCACCCTCCCTGTTTATACCCTTTCAACAAGAGGGAAAGAGTGGTTTGGTTTCCATGTTCAAAGGTGTGGATTGAAACCTTGTCCTCATCTCACACCTTAACCTGTGCCAATAACTTCACTTAAAATGGTGGCTTGTCAGAGGCAGCGTTTGCCACTAGATGCCCAGTGGGCTTTCTTTCGTTCTTTCTTGGCCCACTTTCTGCTGGCTTTCAGATGATCAAACTTCCAGCTTTTAGGGCATTCTCTCCTGACAGAAAGCCCTCTCTTCTTCCTCCTTGGATCTACCAGTGCCAATTGTTATGAAAATGTAGTCATAGCAGGGCGCTGGGAAAAGTCAGCCCTCCATGACCAGAGGTAGAAGGCAGCTGCTCCTTCCTGGTAACTGCTGAGATTGTCAGGTCTTTGGGGGAATGTGATTTGTAAGGAGGTTTGTTGGGGCATTTGTCAAGAAGTGTTCGCTGAATCAAAACCAAATGACATTTGTCAGGCCAGAGGAATAGAATCAAGAAGTCTTGAAGGAGCTTGGAGGTGTGTATGGGCTGATGTTTTCCAGCTTCCTCCACCTCCAAATAAGCCCACAAACCTTTGGGAGGAAGTCTCTCCAAGAAGAAAGGAAACAGAGCCAATGACCTAGGGGAACATGCTGTTTGCACGGGCCTTGGGGTTGTTCGTTTCTCTGTGGTTTGGTTACCCTGGTTCTCCTGGGAAAAGCTAGGTTACAATCCAATATTTAAAAAAAATATATTTGTTTAAAGTTTCCAAAATTCATACTTTTTGTTTTTATCACATTTATTTCTAAAATATATTTCTTCCCCCTGTCCCCTTCACTCAACAAATTGTTCCATGTAACAAAGATTTTAAAATGAAAAAAAAAAAAGTTCAGGAAAAAAACCCAACACAACTCTTATGTCTTCCAAAATTGGCAATGTTCCACACCTGGTGTCCGCCACTCTTGTTGGGAGGGGAAGGAGGTGAATTTTCTAAACTCTCCCCTGGGGTTCAGCTAGGCTTCATAACCGCTCAGTATTAAGTTTCATTGTGATTTTTTTAGTTTACACAGTCATAATTACGTGTATTTTTCCATGGTGGCTTTTACCTCACTTTACCTCAGTTCAAAAAAGTTCTCTGCTTCTCTCTCTCTGCATATATATATACATATTACATATATATATATATATAATATATATATAATATTATATATATTATATATATATGTGTGGAGTGTGTGTGGAACATCTAGCAGAGGGGCAAAAGGTATGAACACTTTAGTGTTTTTTTTTTTAGTATAACTCAAAGTGACTTCCCCGAATAGCTGAATCAGTATTCAAGATTTATTCCATATGCATAAAATTCAATTCCTCCCTCCCTCCCTCCCTCCCTCCCTCCTTCCTTCCTTCTTTCTCCCAGAAATGTCCATGCCATAGAAATCCCATTCCTTCTCTTAAATGAGGGATTTGGGTTCATGCTTTGCTCTTTTGGACCACCCAGTTGCCCTTCACATTTCCACCATAGTGATAGGTCATCTGGTTCAGCTGCCTCATTTGACAGATGAGGAAACTGAGACCCAGAGAAGTTAAGGAGGGCTTGAAACAAAGACTAGGTGATCACTTGTTGGTTGAGTGATCAAGGGGATTCTCCAGACTTTTCCAAATCTGAGAGTCCGTGAATTTTCTGGAGAGAATAAGGGAGGGGTGAGCCCCCTGTTGGTGTAGGTTCTGCCCAAGTCTGTCCGTCCTGGGATGCTGAGGGCTTTGCTGTAGCTGCTGCTCTCCCCTCTGCTTCTGTTTGACCTCCACTTTTCACCGGAGCCTCTCCTTCCTTTCAGCCTCAAACCCCATCTTCCTGTCAGTGACAAGAGCCATTTCCACATTCCTCTGACTCCCCCTACTCCCACCCTAGGCAATGGGCTTGTCCCTTTTCCCCAAGTCTCTGAACCTTCCTTCCTTGTTAATCTCTCCGGCTCAGCTTCTTCAAGAGGGATCTTCTCTGCTCCTGGTGTGCTTGGCTCAGTTCCAGTGTTTGTTGATGGGAAATTAAGTGATTATGCTTTTCTGTCCAACCACTGCTCTTGTGTCTGCCTCCCTAAGTTGGCTCAGCAGCCAAAGCTGAGGGAGAGAAATCAAGGCAGGCTTGGCCTCCCCTGCTCCCTTTTGTTGGTCCAATAAGGAAGGGGTGTGGTGGCAGATTTAAACGTCATTGCACAGACAGGATAAAAAGTATTTGGTGCTCAGCCTTCCAGCTGGCCCTGGCCAGGTGCTCCCTGAAGGATTAGTTGGGAGCAGACCTTGGCAAGCGACAGGAGGGCATCCGCATGGAGGAGAACCACAAGAGAGGCCACTGGGCCCTGCTTAACCCAGGAGAAGACAACGAACTGGTATGTGGCCCTTCCCAGGGCAGAGCCGACGTCTGGGGGAAGGAAGCTGCTCAGCCTCCTGGAGGTATTTGAGAGGCCTGGATGTGACTGAAGCTTCCCAGGCTCCTGCAGGGCTGTGGGAAGCATTGCCTGGGAGGTCAGCTTCAAGGCGGGTCATTTTAGGGGACAGGGCAGTGCAGACACAGCCCAACCCCTGGCTGTAGAGCCAGAGGACCTGAGCTCTTGCCTACCTTGGATGTCTATCGCATGTGTATAGAACATGTTTCTCTGATGGGTGACCTCGAGCTGGTCCTCTGTGAAACCAGGGGGTGGACAAATGACCTCTACGGTCCCTGCTAGCTCTAAATCCACAATCCTGGGGCCAGCGCTGAAGGATAATGGGAAAGTGCCTTCTAGGGCATTGGAGAGTCTCCTTTCCCCCTTTTCATTTGAACTAGGCTGTGAGCGGCAGACTTTGGCAAAGGACAATAATCATCCTCCGCGACTGTTGTTTTTATTTTGTGTCGGGCTCCCTCCATCTTTGTGTTTATAAATTACGTTGGCTGTTTGATGTCACGCGGAGCCAGTGGAGAATCAAAGCCATTCATTACTTAGATCAGCAGGGCATAGCAGCCGGTGCCCCACCCGGGGTGCCAGGAGTCCAAACTGGCCGGTCATCTGGGGTTGGGCATCCCTCCTCTCTGAGCCTCAGTTTCTTTCCACATAAAACAAGGAGGTTCAGCTAGATAATCCCTCTACTTCTCACTCCCCCAATCCCCTTACTTGCTTCTCTTTTGTCAGGATAATCTCAACGGCTCAGGATTCCCAGGCTTCTTGGCCAAAGGAGAGCAGGACTTTTGTAAGAACTGAGTGTCTTTGTGAAGACCGAGCCAAATCGCTAGTAGGCTTTTTTCTTAAAAAGAATTAAGAGGAGTTTATTAAAAACGTCGGGGTACCCACACGTTGACAGGCTGGTCCCTGGGGATCAGACATTTTTAATGCGAATGAAAGAGCAATTATCTTTCATGGCCCCCTTTTCACAACTCTTCTATGTGTCCCTAATCCTCCCCCCTCTCCCCCAACAAATCTGGTGTAACGTAGTCTTAGGGAAAAAGCAGGTGGGGAAAAGGTTTTCAAAGAGAGAATATGGGTGAGTGAGAAGACTGTTGATGCGGGAACCTAGAGTCATTTCCCCAGCAGTAAAAAAATCCTACCTGTTCCTTCCTGGAAGGGGCCTGGATGCATATCTATATATGCTATCTATATTATAGACAACAGAGTTTTGGGCACATAGTAGGTGCCTAATTTTTGTTGTTCAGTCATTTCAGTTGCGTAAGACTCTTCATGAAGCCATTTGGAGTTTTCTTGGCAAAGATACTAGTTTGGTTTGCCTTTTCCTTCTCCAGCTCATTTTATGGATGAAGAAATTGAGGAAAACAGGGTGAAGTGACTTGGCCAGGTTCACACAGCTAGGAAGTATCTGAAGCCAGATCAGTCTTCCTGACTTTAAGCCCATCTCTCTATCTACTGCGCCACCCAGCTGTCCTAGGTGCCTAATAAGGGCTTCTTTTTTCATCCCTTATGTTCTGAACTCTCTATTCAATATGTGGTGTTATCATCGGGCTTATGACAGTCATTGGCCCTCATTCAGGACTACGAATGGCTTTGGGCTGCCTCAGTAAAGCTTTTCATGGGCCACTACTTTTATCTCCCTATTCAGAGGGGCAAACTGAGGCAGAGGAGGATTCTATGAGTCTTCACATCCAGCGTTTGCTTCTGGAAGGGTTACAAGGAAACAAGACTGCCTCTGGGAGCCCAGGAGGGTTCTTGCCAGCTGCTGGCCCTGGTTACTTTTTGCCACCTCCACCTGGGACTGCAAAGGAGGGAAGGCTTTTCTTCTTCAAAGCTTGGATTGCCAGCTTTTTCCTACTTTTTCTTGTTCCTTGGTGCCTCTTTCCCTGGCCTACCCTGCAGAGTTCAGGACATACACACACATAAAGTTCATGGTCTTCTGTCTGGTGTCTGAGAGTTTGGAGGGCTAATAAGCACTGGTGAGAAAAACCACAAATCTGGTACCATCTTTTAGGGACCCTCAGTGATGCCCCCCGCCCGAATGGAACATTTCCATTCAATTTAATTCAGACAAACATTTCTCCGGTGCACGTAAGAAGGACTTATTGGTCCAGACCTAAGTGGGCAAGGACCCCGTAGTTGGGAAGTCGGTGAGGACCACCAGAAGCCTGGAGGCAGGGGAGAAGGCGCAGGTAGGGAGACAGTCCTCGGAGGGACTGAGGAAGGGAAGTGTCACTCCATCTCCCTGTCCTGAACTCCACACCCACAGGGATGGAATAAGCAGAGAATCAGTCTAAGAGTGCTCAGGGGACCGCGGCCTTTTCAATGTCTCTACCGCAAGGAGCAGGTCTGTGCCTCCGCCGGCATCAGCCTCCCCGCCTCGTTTGGCCATGCAATTCAGATGAGGTGTTTGTGAAAAGTTCTGAAGGTGGTGAAACTCTAATCAGAAGAGACTGGTTTAGCCATTGATGAAGTGAGGGTCACCGACCAGGAGGTGAGAGAGTCTAGACTTAGTTTTTTTTTTTCCAAATGGGGAACAATCCACCATTATCTGTGAGCACCCATTATATGGGTAAACACAGTATATTGGGATTCACTTTGAGTACTCAAAGATCCTAAGGGTCAGATGGTTTTTTCCATGAACACTGTTGAATCTAGGATCACTAGAACACCCACTGGGACATACAACTCCCTCCCCATTAAACAACAACATGAGAAACAAAAATATCTATACAGTTAAGTGTTCACGTAAGACAAGATGGAGATTACAGTGCCCCAAAGACGGGTATTTAGCCCGAGCCCACATTTTTGTAACAAGGTCATAGATTTTGAGCCAGAAGGAAACCTGAAAGGCCTCTCTCTAAGCATTTCAGGGCTCAGAGGAAGCAAGCGCCTTGCCCGAGGTCATGCAGGTAACACCTGGCAGAACCGGCATTTCAATCGAGGGCTTCCGACTCCTGCCCCAGCCTTCTTTCCCTTGAGGTCAGAGAAGATACAGCTACTGAGTGTGGAGGTGATGCGCAGCCATCTTGCCATAGCTTGTCAGGCTGGACTGAAATCAACAACATGAAATGCACCAGGACACTAAGGTTAAGTAGTAATAATCATATTACCCAACAGCAGGATGGATGTGAGGCCTGACTTTTCAACAGTGTTCATGGAAAAAAAAAAAAAGATCTCAGGGCTGTAGGGGACCACAAGCTTACCCTGAGTGAACTGCGTGAGTCTGAGTTTGCCTTTGTTGAAGTGCTGGGTTCAGATTTGGAACCACTTGTACTCCCCTGAAAGACTGTGAGACTAAGTCCAGGAGCCAGAGTGAAAGAGATATTGAGAAACTGGCATATGTCCAGATAAAGGCAACCAGGCTCATCTCAATCAGGCAGGATCTCGGACCCTGGCTCTGCAAGGAGTGGTGAAAGAAGCTTGAGCCTCAAGAAGATAACGGGGAAACATGATCTTTGAAGGGATGCCATGCAGAAGGTGGACTCAATTTAGAAATCTGTTTTGCCTAAGATGTTGGAATTAAGACTAATTGGTGGAAGGCAGATTTCACCTCCTTGTCAGAAAAAAATGTCCAAAAATGGAATGGACTTTCTTGTAAGGTCGTGGGTTCTCTTTCACGAAAAATCTCCCAGAAGAGGCTGGAGAGTAACTCAGGAAGGATACTTTGGAGGGGTTTGCATGTGGAAAGGAAGTTTCCTAGGAAGCAGGACGTGGAAGCCGAGCTCTGACACTTTATCGCTGGGTGACCATGAGTCAGCTATGTAACCTTTCTGTGCGTCAGTCTCCTCAGATGTAAAAAACCCAAACAAACAGCAACAACCCTTGCCCCTCTTCTTTCCTAGCATTTCTGTGAGAAAATCACTTCTTCAGAAACATTTTCCCTGCATGGACAGACTGGAGGTCATCCAGTGGCTGGGGAGCGCCTCCTGCCTTCTTCTGTCCTTAGGAGGAACTGTGGGTGTTGAGTTTGGGCCGCACAAGATCATGGGAGCGTAGAATTGGAGTTGGCAAAGGCATTGAAGGCCCTTTCTTCATTTCCCTTCAGCCCCAGTTTTCAGAGGAAGCTCAGTTAATTGCCTAGTTCAAGGTCTGTCGTGTAGAGAGTATCATAAAAAGAGTTTGAACTCAAGTCTTCCTGCCTCCAAGTTTAGTTTTCTATCCACTGTGTGATGCTGACATGATTTTTGTGTTCAGGGGCTTGAAAGGCTGCCAGGGGAGAGGGGAACTGGGTACAAGGTCACAGATTTAGAGCTGCAAGGTGCCTCGAAGGGCATTGGGTCCACCCCTCTCATTTTTTTGATGGTGAGATAACTAAGCCCTGGTATTAAGAGTCACAACTAGCACTTGAACTCAGTTCTCCTGACTCTGAAGCCAGTGCTATTGCTCCTACCCTTGGCCGTCTGCCTTATGTGGCCACATTCTGCTTGACCCCTGAGGCCAATTTAAGCTGGAGGTCAGGAATAACCTCTTGATGATGAGGACTGTCCCCAAGTGGGATGGGCTGCCAGGGGATGGTGGGCTCCTCCTCATTGGCAGTCTCTAAGCAGAGGCTGGATCATAGATGGGCTTCTCGGTCAGCTCCCAGTACCTGGCCAGGCTGGCAACTGAGGGTTGGGTCCCTTTAGCCTGGAGACTCTGGGAACCTCAAGGTACTTCATTTTTGTGGGAGGCCTTAGTTATCGCCATTATAAGGGGGCAGTCAGAGAGGGCAAGCCACGTATGAAGGAAGTCCCAGTTATAACATACCCAGAGTCGGCTTGAAGACCCCCAAGGAAGGGAAGCTTACCAGCTCCTGCGGCAGCCCATTTCATTTGGTGAACGTGTTCTCTCTCATTCATTCTGCTTTCTAACAGTTATAATCTCAACGTTTATCTAGTGGAAGAGAAATTTGACTTTTATCATGTAGCTGGAGGTCGTAACTGTGATCAACAGACCAAAGGAAGATTTAGGTTCAACACAAGAAAGGCCTTTCTGATAATTGAATGGTCCCAAATTGCAAAGGGCTTCCACATGAAGGAGTGAGCTTCCCATCACTGTTAAATCCTTAATCAGATTCTGGATTCAATCTCATCACTGATAAGCCCTTAATCAGACTTGGTGCAAACTTGTCAGGGATGCTGGAGAGAGGATTCATGAATCTGGAGGGAGCTGCATTAGGGGACTTCTCACGTCGGCCCCAGCTCTGAGAGGGATTCTAAATGGGAGGGGGAGCAGAACAGAGAGAGAATAGGAAGAGGAGAATTCCAGGGACTGAAATCCTATTCCAGAGGCTGCTCCCAAACTAGCAGTGGGCACGGGGATGTGGAGGGAGGGAAGCATTTTTGACACATTGTAGCTGGATACAACATTGCATTGCAACAGGAAGAGAGCCCTTGAGAAAGTGTTGAGCATGGGAGAATTGGGGATTAGAAAAGGTGGGGTCAGCCTTGCAACGACTGAGTGTCCCCGGGGCTGTGTGATGTGCCTGGTTTGGAAAATTCAGGGAGATAAAGCAAAGGGCAGAGCTGTGACGGAATATTTGGGGATGGGACCCCCACTAAGCAAGTGTCCCAACCTGGTGGGTTTCAGCTCCTCAGAAGGGAGGAGGAGACATCCCTTTGGTGTTTAAATTCAAGGGGTTCGGGGTTTGCCTTCTCACTCAATACGTCTTAAATTCTTAGGGAAGGAGTGTGTCATAGAAAAATGGACCCGGGTGCAGGACTCAGCTCTCCTTACTTGTTATGTGCCCTGAGACCAGTCACTCTACCGCTCCGAGGCTCAGTTTCTTCATCTACAAGGTGGGCCTGATGACGCTGTGCACCTCATGGGCTTGTGAAAGTCAGAAAGCAATGCCCCATCTACACATGTCATCATTAGCATGTGATCTCTGGGAAAAGCAGACTGCTCCCAAGGCTGTTGGTAGGTGAACCTACCTCTGTATTCACAAGAAAAAGCAAAACATCTCTTGGTTTGTTCGCTCTTACAGAACAAGTTCACATCTAGCTATCTAAGTTGATTCTACAAATGTTTCTGAAGGATTTCCTAGGGGCCAGGCATTGTGCTTTGTGCTGGACTGCAGATACACCCAGCTGCCAAGGATCTCGTGGTCTATTAGGGACACAACTAAAGAAATGGATAAGCAGAGCAAGGCCATGCCCGATTAAGGGACAGCAGCCTCCTGGCCATTCCATGAACAGGACCCTCCATCTCTGGTTCTGGTCATTCTCTCCAGCCGTCCTCGGTGCCTGGGACACGTTGCCTCCTCATCTCTGACTTAGGGACCTCCCTGGTCCCTAGTAAAGAGTTCATTGATTTCTCACCTATTCATGTCTCCTAATAGCAATTAATGAACATGGAAGGCTGCCATATTGGCTCAATGTGCTGTACAAAATGGAGACCAGCAGCACCAGGGAATTAATGTTCCTTTTGAAACTCTTGTCTTATCTCAAGCTACTAATTTTAGAGGAAGACGCTTTGGGTCTTCCCTTTTTAAGTCCCTAGTAACACCTCACCTTCCACAGGAAACCTTCCCTAAATCCTCTCAATTCCAGTGCCTTCCCTCTGTCAATCGGTCCCTACTTATTCCGTTTGTCTCCTCCATCAGATCATAAGCTCCTTGAGGTCAGGGACTATTTTTTTGCCTCTTTTTGTATTCCCAGTGCTTAGCACAGTGCCTGGCAGATGGTAGGCACTTAATAAATATTGATTAATTGAGGAGAGACAGAACACTAATAATTAGGGAAAATCAGAGCAGTCATCCTATAGGAGGTGGCATATAAGCTATACCTTTAAGGCCTTGTAAGAAGTGGAGGAGAGGAGGGAATGCATGCCAGGCACAGGGGCCTTCCTGGGCAAAGGCTTAGAGATGGGAGAGAAGTTGACAGATTTGGAAAATAGCAAGGAGAAGAGAAGGTAGAACATGTTTCCTTCCTTTCTATAGAAAGATCAGAATCTATAGGGGACAGGGTATTCCATCTAGTGCCAGAAGCAGTTGCTGTGTTAATTGATTTTTTTTTTTAATTCTAGGGGGGAAGGGTTGGAAGGTCCAAATGATTGGTATAAAATCAAAAAGCATCAATTTTGTTTTTTTGTTTTAAAGCAGAGGCCACAGTAACACACAGAGAGAAAATGTCGTGCTGAAGAGTATGTGTGTTTTCCTGCCTCAAGGCAATATAGCTTCCCTTTGCCTTTGCATTCTACTTCTAGTAAAACATTTAATAATGTCCTTCAGGGCTCTGTCCTGAGCCCTCTTCTCTTCTCTTCTCCCTTAATACCATTTCACTTAGAGATCTCATCATCTCCCAAGAACATAATTATCATGATTATGCTGATGACTCCCAGATATATTTATGCAGTTTTAACTTCTTCTGAGTCCATTATCACTACTATTACCCAACATTGTACTAGAAATGTTAGCTTTAGCAGTAAGAGAAGAAAAAGAAATTGAAAGAATTAGAATAGGCAAAGAAGAAACAAAGCTATCACTCTTTACAGACGATAAGATGGTATACTTAGAGAATCCTAGAGAATCCACTAAAAAATCAGTTGAAATAATTAACAACTTTAGCAAAGTTGCAAGATACAAAATAAACCCACATACATCATCAGCATTTCTATAAATTACCAACAAAATCCAGTAGCAAGAGGTAGAAAGAGAAATTCCACTTAAAATAACTACAGACAGGGACAGCTAGGAGGCGCAGTGAATAGAGCCTGGAGTCAGGAGGACCTGAGTTCAAATCCAGCTTCAGACATTTAACACTTACTAGCTGTGTGACCCTGGGCAGGTCACTTAACCCCTATCACCTCACCAAAAAAACAACAAAATAAAATAACTATAGACAATATTACGTGTATGGTTTGTCCTTTGTTCTCAAAGAGGACCACAACATCAGGGAGATGATGACAGTATAAAATACCTGGGATTTTACCTGCCAAGACAAATTCAGGAACTGTACGGACACAACTACAAAAGATTTTGCACACAAATAAAGTCAGATCTAAATAATTGGAAAATAATAATTACCCATAGGTAGGCCAAGCAATATAACAAAAATGACAATTCCACCTACATTAATCTATTCAGTACCTCGCCAATCAAACTATCCAAAAATCATTTTATAGAGCTAGAATAAATGATAGGAAAATTCATCCAGAAGAGCAAAAAGTTAAGGATATGAAAGGAATCAGTGAGAAAACGACAAAACATGAAGTGGCCTAGCTGTACCAGATGCCAAACTGGTAAATAAAGTGGTAATCATCAGAATGATCTGCTGCTGGATAAGAAGAATGGTGGATCAATGGAAGAGATTAGGTATATAATATATAGTAGTAAATGACCATAGTAATCTAGTGTTTGATAAACCCAAAGATCCAAACTTTTGGGACAAAAACCTGCTGGGAAAACTGGAAAGCAGTTTGGCAAAAACTAGGTATAGACCAAGAGCTTATACCATATACCAAGACAAAGTCAAAGCAGATATGTGATTTATAAATAAAGGATGACATAAGCAAATTAGGAGAACATGGAATAGTTTATCTGTCAGATCTATGAATACGGGAAGAATTTTGACCAAACAAGAGGTAGAGAGTATTATGGAATGTAAAATGGACATTAAGTGAAAAATGTTTTTGAACAAACAAAATTAGAAGGAAAGTAGAAAACTAGAGGAAAATTTCTTTAATAAAGGCCTTATTTCTCAAATATACAGAGAGCAGAGTCAATTTGATAAGAATATGAGTCATTTTCCAATTGATAAATGATCTATGAATATGAAGAGGCAGTTTCCAGAAGAAGAAATCAAAGCAATCTATAGTCATATGAAAAAAAGCTCTGAATCACTATTGATTAGAGAAATGCAAATTAATACAACTCTGAGGTACCACATCACACCTAACAGATTGGCTAACATAACAGAAAGAGAAAATGACAAATGTTGGAAGAGATATGGAAAAATTGGGACACTGATGCATTGTTAGTGGAATTGTGAACTGATCCAACCATTCTGGAGAGCAATTTGGAACTGTGGCCAAAGGGTTATCAAACTATGCATACTCTTTGACCCAGTAATGCCATTACTAGGTCTCTATCCCAAAGAGATAAAAAAAGGAAAAGGACCTACATGTACACAAATATTTGTAATAGTTCTTTTTGTGGTGACAAAGAATTGGAAATCGAGGAGATACCCACCAATTAGGAAATGGCCAAACAATTTGTGGTCTATGACTGGGATGGAACATTATTGTGCTGTAACAAACGATAAGCAGCATGGTTTCAGAAAAACCTAGGAAGACCTGTGTGAATTAATGTAGATTGAAGTGAGCAGAACCAAGAGATCGTTGTACAGAGTAACAGCAATATTGTAATGATGCTTAGCTATGAATGACTTAGCTATTCCCAGCAATACAATGATGTAAGGCAATTTCCAAGGACTCATGATGAAAAGGTGCAGGCCACCTCCAGAGGGAGATCTTATGGAGTCTGAATGCAGATCCAAGCAGACTTTTTTTTAAACTTTATTTTTCTTGGGGGGAGCTGTCTGTAGTTTCTTTCACAATATGACTAATATGGAAATATGTTTCACATGACTGCCATGTATAACCTACATCTCAATGAAGTGGGAAGAGAGGGAGAGAATTTGGAACTCAAAATTTAAAAAAAAATGTTAAGAATTTTTGTGTGTATTGAAAAAAATAAAAACAAACAAACCTCTCTAGTGACCTTCAGTTTCACATGTCTAATTGACTCTCAGAATTCCCAAAATAGATGTTCCATAGCCATCTGAAACAACATGTTCAAACCCAAACTCATTGCCATTCTTTTAAAACCCTCCCCTTTCTAAGTTTCTTATTACTATTGAGGAGAGGCAGCTGGGTGGCTCAGTGGATGGAGCACTAGGCTTAGAGTCAAGAAGACCTGAGTTCAAATGTGACCTCAAAAATTTACTGTGTGACCCAAGTCACTTAACTCAGTTTCTTCATCTGTAAAATAAGCTGGAGAAGGAAATGACAAATCACTCCAGTATCTTTGCCAAGAAAACCCCAAGTGGGGTCACGAAGAGCTGAACACAACTGAAACAACAATGAAAAGATCATTTTTAATTTGAGAGAGAACAGTTTTATTTAAATGGTGGGGTGGGAAGCTCGATTGTAGAAAGGTTAGAAGACAGTGAACACAAAGGAAGCTCCTATTGTAGATGTTTAGTCACAAAAGTCAAGGGAGATATCAGATAATAGACACTGGGGATGGAAGGATCAAGTGAGG
>NW_020946652.1:5562964-5603302 GCF_900497805.2 Vombatus ursinus | reverse complement strand
GTACTACACATGCACACACACATATACCCCTCACAACACCCCAACACCACACAGCACACACCCCCACACTCCCTCACATACACCCCTACCACACATGCACACACACATACATACAAACATATGCACATACACATACACCCATACCACACATGCACGCACATATACACCCCCCACCTCCCCAACACCACACAGCACACACCCCCACACTCCCCCACATACACCCCTACTACACACACACACACACACACACACACACACACACACACACACACACACACACACACGCCTCTCTCTTCAAGCCTTCCAGCCTCTCCTATCGTTTCAAGGCTGTTTTACAGAACAATATCATTCCCTTGTGACTGTAAAGGTGCAGCTGCCTTCAAGCCTTTGTGCCCCCGGAAGGGGGATGAGCCTTGCTCTGCTAGACCACAAAGTGGGGCAACAGATGCAGGTGCAGAGACCCATTTGGCCTTAACGATGACAAATCTCTGCAGTCTGTAGAGTCGGCTGCCCTGGGAGGCGGCAGCCCCCAACATTTTCAGTACAACTTGATTTATTTGGAGGTCTTTATGAAAAGGGCTAATGGCCACTCGTGCCTCTTAGGTCTCTCTGGCTTCTGGATTCTGTGACTCTATCTGGGGGAAGTGCCTGGGTGGCCAGTATGGGTCACTACTCAGCGGCAGCCTAGTCTAGTGGAGAAGACTTTGGATTTAGAATCCGGGAGACCTAGGTTCAGTCCTGCTTTGGGCATTTACTGCCTGTGTTACTTTAATTGCTTTATGCCTCACTTTTCCCATCTGTAAAATGAGGGGATTAGACTGAAAAGTCTTTTAGGTCACACCTACTGCAGATCTTGGATCTGATTGGGCTCTGTTGGTCATGTTTAGAATCTCAAAGAGACATTTCATATGGAGCCAGCCCTTCTGGAGACCCTGCTATTTCCCCAGCACTGTGCCAAGCTCTGGCCACATATAAACATAGCATGATGACCCAGAGAAAAATCCTACTGGGCTCCTTAGCACTGGGTGTTTGGTTAACAGAAACCAGAAAACAGAAAGTAAATGCTGAGTGACAGTATTTGATATGTGTTCCGTGACGTCACATCTCCCACCTCATGTCTGATCTCTTCTTTGCTTTCCTAAAGATACTAACATTAAGAGGTTTGACAAACATTAAGTTATCTCATCACAGCTGGCTCTCCTGAAGGAAGTAGGGGTGTACTCCTTTGTGGGCCATTTGTGGATACTGGGCAGGGACTAGACTCAGTGGCCCTGGAGTGACCAAGACATTTTCCACTGGTATTGGGAAGGGGGGAAGGTAGGGTAGGTCAGAAGCAACAGTTGCACCGATGGGACTCCTCACAGTTTACCAATACTATAACATTTTATTCTCACCGTAACCTTTGGTGAGATGGGGGTGCTCCATTTATTGTAAGCTCGACTTTGCAGATAAGAAAACAGAGGCTCAAGACAGCTACCTGGGCCCAAGGCTGGAGGTGGGCTTGGGCTCCTGTACAGACGTTGTAACTGCACCCCCTTAGAGATTCACTGTGAGGATATTCACTGTGGAGGCAAGGCCAGGAACTGGGCTGGCAGGGAACAGAGGTGAGTCAATAGGTTTCTTAAGGGATCAGGTGAATTGAGTGGGGCAAGTTGAGGGATTACTAGTGGGAATCAAAGCCAGATACTGGGGGAAAAGCCAGGTATCTGGTCAATAATTACCAAAGAGAGTAGTCAGGCAATGGTCTGTCTGAGGTCAGATGCCACACCTAGGATCTCACCCCAAAGTAGAGACTGTCCTGGTGGCACCTTTCCATGGAATGAAGTCTTCAGATGATGGCTCGGAGCTTTTGGAAGGAACGTGGAGGCAGCTAGGTGGCGCAGTGGATAGAGCACCAGCCCTGAAGTCAGGAGGACCTGAGTTCAAATCTGATCTCAGACCAAACACTTGACACTCACTAGCTGTGTGACCCTGGGCAAGTCACTTAACCCTGATTGCCTTTTAAAAAAAAAAAAAAGGAACACGAAGGGTGGAGCTCCACTGTTGTCTGAAAGGCTGCTTCCTGGGGCCAGTGCAGCCTGGCTCTACTAGGCCCATAGGTCAAATTTCCTTGCAGCCAGAATTCCCGGGTCTGTTGGGATCCCCAAGGCAGCCTCCCAGCTTCAGGGCAGGTAAAGGCAGGGCCTGGATGGGCTTACCCTCTCTGGGGTCCTGGCATCATCTGAAGTCTGGCATTATCTCTGGGTGGAGAATGGGTGGGGGGACCAGTCACACAGGGCTGCCCAGGTATCCTGACAGGTTAGGGGTTTCCAGAAGCCTGAGGCTCTGGCTGTGTTCTTGGGACATTTTCTCCATACAGAATTTTGGGTGAGGAGACTCCAAGCCTGGCAGAATTTCAAGGGCCATGAGCCCTCACAAGGTTTTCATTGTCTAGTTAATTGAATCAGGATTTCAAAAATTACTAGGAGAAGGCTGCCAGGACAAGGTTGTCACACTTGGTCCAGGAAGGGAGAATGGAGATGGAGGCCCTCGGCGAGACGAAGGAGCGCTATTGTTTGCAGACTGGCAGGTGGGGCGGCCTCTGCTTCTTCTGTTTCAGTGAAGTGCCTTACAGCTGGGAGGTTTGGCAGATGGGATCTCTCATGATGAAGGCCTGCCGAGCAAAGCGAGCTCCCCAGGGCTCCTGAAGCTTGGCCATGGCAGGCTCAGGCTCGCTTCCTTTCTGCTGGTTCTAGTCTTAAATAAAAATGGCAATTCATGATGGAATGGGGATTTGGCCAATATGTGGAGATACCTGAGATACAGAGAGGTTATCTGAGGAGGGACAGAGGCAAGCTTTGTGGGCTGGCGGAAAGCAGGCTGGGTCTTGGGTCAGAGTACTGAGGTCCACATTCTGTCTCTACTCACGCCCTGTGACTCTGGCTGAGTCATTTGCCCCTCTGATCCTCATCTGTAAAATGAGGTCCCATTTCTATAGCTTTCAAAGGGCTTCAAGTACCTCGTTTCATTTGCACCTCACAACAACCCTAAGAGTTAAGTGCTATCATCGTCCTCATTTTCCAGGTGAGGAAACATGTGGCCAAGGTTTATATGTAAAAGGGCAAACACATGGAACACACACATATATGTATGCCTATATGTATGTGTATATGTATGTGTATATATGTGCGTGTGGAGAGATGGATGGAGAGATGGATAGATGGATGGATGGATGGATAGATAAATGAATAGATGGATAGATGGATACATAGATGGATAGATAGATAGATAGATAGATAGATAGATAGATAGATAGATAGATAGATAACCAGCCAAAGCCTGAAGGGGTTTGGAATTGACTCTTACACTCTTCTCATTCCAGGCTCAGCCCTCTTCCTACCCATCAAATGGTTCTCCTCAAAAAATGGTATAAATAAACTCATGGTTGTCTCCCTATCAGTGACCATCCTTTTCTTTCACCAACATCTCTGAAATCCACTGGAAAGAAGATAAAAAGAACCATACTCAAATGATACTTTGCCCTGGTCCCAGCTTTGCCCAGCACTGCTCCCAGGACCCTGGGCAAACCTGGGCAATCTCCTCTTCTGAAGAAAGGTGTTTGAACTAAGTGATCTGTGAGGAAGGGAAATCAGGGCACTTGAGTTTATGTCTCACTATTGATTTAATGGGAAAGCCTTGTTATATCCCTTTCTCTCTCTGGGCCTCAGTTTGCCACCTCTGTAAAATAGGGAGGAGAAAAGCTAGATGGTTTCAGAGCTTGAACACTTTACATTTCCCTCTGCCTTTCCATATTGAAAATGTTGCTAGAATCACCCGCCTCTCTCTAACATACACACGTGCCCACATGTGCAGACACACACACACATTCCTTTTCCTCTTCTGTTCTCCAGTGCATTTCACCAGGGAATTAAGAACATCAGCATCAAGATGGGGTAGGCTTCCCATAGTCTGGAGAAAAGTCAGAGACTATTTGGAAAAATCTAAGGGGGTTTGAGGGTAATTGAGACCATCATAAAATAAATCAAATCCTGTGGCCGATGAAGGATCATTAAGTTGTTGAGGATCTGTACTGAAAAGGTCCCAGGTAGCTGAGTCTCTTTTCCAACCAAATGTTCAAAGTCTTGTTCCCAGCCATGTATCTCTTTGCAATCTGATAAATGACCTAGAAGGGAATGTTACTAAGCATGAAGAGGGACATTTATCAAGGATATGGAAATCATCATCATCTTTTCTCATCAGGCAATGAATCTCAGAAAGTTACTTTGGCATTGACAAGTCCATGTTCTTTTCCAACAGATGGCAGAAAAATCTGCCACCGCTTGGGTAATGAGGTGTCCTCAGCTATTATCTTCCCTCTCATTACCACTCAGACCTTCTCCTTACCTGGGCATATCTTCAATATGCACATGCCCCAGGCGTTCATGGACCCTAGTGCTGGCATACATGCATACTGCCATGTGGAGGCAGAGGGACTACAGTCACTGGTGGCATCCCACAGCAGCAGCTGCTGCCTGGGTCACGGGGAATATCGCTCATCATGACCGTAAACAAGGATGGATGATGGAGTCACTCCCTACCTCTGTGCCTCTTTTCCTCCTGCTTCTCGGCTCCCTCAGATTTCCCTGTTTATCTCACTGGTTTCCTGTTCACTCCACTTAGAGAGAGCTCATCAAGGTAAAGAATCACAGAATTTCTGTCTGTTTGCCATACACAGCCTTGAAAGAAGCCTCAGTATCCATCCAGATACCTAAAAACAGTCCCCTCTGGAGCATTCCTGGCAGGTGGTCATTCAGTCTTTCCCTGAAGATGGTCAGTGAAAGGGAGCCAATTATATTTAGAAGCAACCCCTTTCACTGTGTTATCTCCCTGATCATTAGAAGATTGTTCCTTCCTCTCTCATATTCTAACAGTCCAATGCATCTGTGACCTCATCTGCATGGGCATTCTTTCCAAGGACACAGATCATCACCCATCCCATATGATCTTTGTTGGTACCTGGTGGTGCTACAGTGCACAGAGTGCTGGAAGTGGACTCTGGAAAATCTGAGCTCAAATCCAGCCTCAGATACCTACTAGTTGGGTGACTCTGGGCAAGTCATTTCACTTTTGTCTGCTTCAGTTTCCTCAAATGTAACATGGAGATAGTAATAGCACCCACCTCCCAACATTGTTGTGAAGATCAAATGGATATTTGTTTAAAAAAACTGCTTATTGTGTGTGGCACATAGTAGGCATTATATAAATGCTCAGTTCCTCTCTCTCCCTTGTTTATGTTCTCAGATAAGTTTGCCACAAGGGTCTACCCAGTGGTCTGGGGGTCTTCCTCACTTTTTCTTCTGATAGTATGTCAATACAAATAAGTCCGTGGGCTGTCCATTAGCAGTCTTCACTTTTACTATGTAATCAGTCCCATTTCAATCCTATATTTGTTTGATGTAAAGATCTCCCTTTCTCCTCTATTACTCCCCTTATCTCAGATCTATTCATTTTATCCACGCAAAATTTCATGCAATAAAAATTATCCGCTGCATCTTTTGGGTTCTCCTCTTCCTTCCTCTTTCTTCCCTTAGTCTTACATTCTCTCCAAACCATAGCTATTAAAGGTTCTTGGTCTCATCATCTAGTGGTTTTTTTTTTATTAACATTCAAATTGCATAAATATTTGGAGCTTGTTTTGGCATGTGATGTAAGATATTGACATAAACCTAATCTCCACTGAATGACTTTCCAGTTTTCCCAGTCCTTTCTTACCTAATAAGACAATCTTCCTCAAGGACTTTCCATTTTGAGTCTATCACTCATCAGGCTATTGGGTTTGGCTGTTACTAGTTAGTTTTCGTCTTGCCTTTTCCATTGATTTGGTTTTCTGTTTTAAAGCCAGTACCAAAGGCTTTTGAAAATTACTGTTTTCTAAATAAAATCTGAGATCTTATGTCATTCTGATTCTAAAACGTCTTCCTGTGAGCTCCTGGAACTTTTATTCCAACAAATAATTGTGTTATCGTGTTGTGGACCTCTCTCATAGCTCTATGAACACAACTCTTGAACATCTGATTGGCATAGGATTGCATTCATATAATCATTTAGGTAATGTCACAGTGTTTGTCATATTAGTGAAAACTTCTGCTGGATTAATAAATATTCTTTCATTCGTTCTCACTTTTTACATTTTAAAATTGCTTTTAGATATTGTATTCTACAAATCTAGAGTTTATCTTGGTAAGTTCAGCCTGAGATATTCTTGGGAATTGGTGATTATTTTTAATGAGATTTCTTTTTCTATATTGCTTCTGGATTTTGTTATTGCTATGAGCAAACGAGGGCGATTTGGGAGATATTTTTTATATTGCTATTCTGCTGATTTTATTAATTGTCTCAATTAGTTTCTTGGCAAATTCTTGGGAGTTTTCTAAATAAACCATAATGTCTGTAGATAGTGCTAATTTTTCTCGTCTTTGACAATTTTATGCCTTTAATTTTTTTTTTCTCTTCTCCTTCCTCTGGTTAGTATTTCTTAGAATTATCAAATGTTAGTGGAGAGATGGGGCATCTTTACTTTACTCTTTTCCTACTGGTAAAACTTCAGATGCTTTCCCACTGAATACAATAGTAACTTGTAGTTTTAGATATATACTTTTTATTACATTAAAATGGCCCTTCTATGTCTATACTTTCTAGAGTTTTAAGTCACTTTGCTACCAAAGACTTTTTTTCTGCATGAATTGCTATAACCATGCCATTGGAGGTGTGGGGCCTTCCTTGTCATATATGGATTCAGGATGTGCTTTACATCAATTGGCCCCCATAAATCCCAATTGCAGCCCATTCACACCCTTCATTCATCTTTCTCTTAACCTTGGGGTGAGCTTCAACTCCAATTCTTTTTTTCCAATTTTATTTTTATTCAATTACATGTGAAAACAATTTATAACATTCATTTAAAAAAGTTTGAGTTCTAAATTCTCCGCCTCCCTCTCCCTTGAAAAGGCAAGCAATGTGATAGAAATTACACATGTGGAGTCATGCAAAACATATTTCCGTATTAACCATGTTGTGAAAGAAAACACCCCTCCACCCCTCCAAAAAAAAAACAACCCAAGAAAAATAAAGTAAAAAAAATGGCTTCTGCAATCTGCCTTCAGACTCCATCAGATCTTTCTCTGGAGGTGAATAACATTTTTTAAAAATCATAAACCCTTCAGAATTGTCTTGAATCATTATACGGCTGAGAATAGCGAAGTCATTCACAGCTGATTATCATTACAGTATTGCTATTACTATGCACAATGCTCTCCCGGTTCCGCTCACTTCACGTAAGTCTTGCCAGCTTTTCTGAAACCATTCTGCTCATCATTTCTTACAGTCCAATAGTATTTCATCACAATCGTATACCACAACTTGTCCAGCCATTCTCTAATTGATGAACATCCCCTTAATTTCCAATTCTTTGCCACCACAAAAAGAGTTGCTATAAATATTTTTGGACTGAGAGGTTCTTTTCCTTTTTTTAAAAAAAAAATCTTTTTGGAAGGCAGACCTAACAGTGGTATTTCTGGGTCAAAGGTAAGCACAAATTTGTAGCCCTTTGGCTATAAATTGCTCTCCAGGATGGTTGGATTAGTTCACAACTCCACCAACAATGCATCAGTATCACAATTTTCCCATATTCTCTCCAACATTTATCATTTTCCTTTTCTGTCATATTAGGCAATTGCTGGATGTGAGGTAGTATCTCAGAGTTGTGTTAATTTGCATTTCTCTAATCAATATCTCTAATCAGTAATTTAGAGCATTTTTACATTTGACTAGAGATAGTTTTGATTTCTTTGTCTGAAAACTACCTGTTCATATCTTTTGATCGTTTGTCAATTGGGGAATGACTCATATTCTTATAAAATTGACTCTGCCCTTTTTACTTTTGAGAAATTAGGCCTTTATTGAGGGACTCCCCCCATTTTCTGCTTTCCTTCTAATACTAGCTATATTGGTTTTATTTGTTCAAAACCCTTTTCATTTAATTTAATAAAAAATATCCATTTTACATCTTGTAACACTATCTCTTGTTTGTTCCTAAATTCTTCCCTTATCCATAGATCTGACAGGTAAACAATTCCATACTCTCCAAATGTGCTTATGGTATTGCTCTTTATATGTAAATAATGTACCCATTTGGACTCTATTTTCATATACAGTGTAAGTTGTTGGTCTATACCTAGTTTCTGCCAAACTGCTTTCAAGTTTACCTGGTCGTTTTGTTTTAATAGTGAGTTTTTGTCCCCAAAACTTGAATCTTTGGGTTTCTCAAACACAAGATTGCCATGGTCATTGACTACTATGTATCATGTACTAATCTAGCCTATGGATCCACCACTCTATTTCTTAGCCAGTATGAGATCATTTTGATGATTACCACTTTGTAATATAATTTGGGATCTGGTATAGCTAGGCTGCCTTTCTTTACATTTTCCCCCCATTCATTCCCTTGATAGACTTGATTTTTTATTCTTCCAGATGAATTTTTTTTTCTAGCTCTATAAAATAATTTTTGGTGGTTTGATTGGTATGGAACTGAATAAGTGAATTAGTTTAGGTGGAATGGTCATTTTTATTATATTGGCTTGGCCCACACATGAGAAATTACTATTTTTTTTTCTAATTGTTTTAGGGACAGTTAGGTGCTACAATGGATAGAGTCCTGGGGACTGGAGTTAGGAAGATTAAACTTCATGAGTTCAAATTTGTTCTCAGACACTTATTGGCTATGTGACTCTGGGAGAGTCACTTAACTCTGTTTGCCTCAGTTTCTTCATCTGTAAAATGAGCTGGAGAAAGAAATGGCAAACCACTCCATAGCTTTGTCAAGAAAACTCCAAATGGGGTCACAGGTCAGACATAACTGTAAAACAACTGAACAACAAGCACAGTTTTAGTTGATTCTCTAGTAATCTTCAAGTGAGCCATCTTATCATGGCAAAGCTAATATTGGTGATAATAGGCTTGTTTGACCCCTGATCTTTTTGGGAAGGCTTTTTAGCTTATCTCTTTTACAGATAGTGCATGCTGATGTTTTTAGATAGATACTACTTATTACTTTAAATAAAGTTCCATTTATTCCTAAGCTTTTTCCGATTTAGGTATCAGCACCATATCTACATTGCAAAAGGAATTTGGTAGGATTCCTTCTTTTTCTGTTCTTCCAAATAGTTTATATAGCATTGGAATTAATTTTTCTTTAACTGTTTAGTAGAACTCACTTGCAAATCCATCTAGTCCTGATGATATTTTCTTGGTGAGTTCATTGATGGCTCATTCAATTTCTTTTTCTGAGTTGGGGTTATTCAAGTATTCTGTTTCCTCTTCTGTTAATTGGGGCAATTTGCTCTTCTGTAAATATTCATCCATTTCACTTAGATTGGTAGATTTATTGACACACAATTGGGCAAAATAGTTCCTAATAATTACTTTAACTTCCTTTTCAGTGGTGGTGAATTCACCCTTTTCATTTTGATAATGGTAATTTGGTTTTCTTCTTTCTTTTTAAATCAAAGTAATAAATGGTTTGTCTATTTTATTGTTTTTTTAAATAATACCAACTTTTAGTTATATTTATTAGTTCAATGGTTTTCTTACTTTCAATTCTATTAATCTTTCCTTTGATTTTCAGGATTTCCAATTTGGTGTTTAATTGGGGATTTATAAATTGTTCTTTTCCTAGTTTTTTAATTACATGCCCAATTCATTGATCTGTTCTTTCTTTATTTTACTGATATAAGTGTTTAGAGAAGTAAAATTTCCTCTAAGTACTGCTTTGGTTGTATCCAATAAATTTTGGTTTGTTACCTCATTGCTGTCATTCTCTTTAATGAAATTATTTATTGTTTCTAAGATTTATTCTTTGACCCACTCATTCCTTATGATTAGATTATTTAGTTTCCAATTAATTTTTAATCTATGTGTACATGGCCATTTATTGAATGCAATTTTTATTGCACTATGATCTGAAAAGGATGTATTTAATATTTCTCCTCTTCTGCATTTGTTTGTGAGGTTTTATGCTCTAATGTATGGTCAATTTTTGTATAGGTACTATGTACCAGAGAAAAAAGATATATTCCTTCCTATTCCCATTCAATTTTCTCTAGAGAGCTATCATATCTAAATTTTCTAAAATTCTATTCATCTCTTTAATTTCTTCTTCTTCTTCATTTTTTTTTTTGCTTATTTCTTTGTTAGATTTATCCAGTTCTGAGAAGGGAAAATTGAGGTGCTCCACAAGTATAATTTTACTGTCTATTTCCTCCTGTAACTCATTTAACTTTTCCTTTAAGAATTTGCATGCTATGCCATTTGGTGCATATATGTTTAGTATTGATATTACCTCTTTATCTATGATGCCATTTGACAAAATGTAGTTTCTCTGCTTATCTCTTTTAATTAGATCTATTTTTACTTTTGCTTTGTCTGAGATTCTGCTTTTTTTTTTAACTTCATTTAAAGTGTAATAGATTGTGTTCCAGTCCCTTATCTTTGCTCTGTGTATGTCTCTTTATGTGTTTCTTGTAATTAACATATTGTCAGATTCTGGATTTTAACCCACTCTGCTATTCACTTCTGTTTTGTGGGTGAGTTCATCCCATTCACATTCACAGTTATGATTATTAAGTGTATTCCCCACCCACCCCTCTTTGTCCTTCTCTCCTTTCACCCTAACCATTCTTAAAAGTTTTTTGCTTCTGATAATTGCCTTCCTCATTCCACCCTCCCTTCTATCAGCACCCACCTCCTCTTAGCCAACACTCTTCCTTACTTCCCTGTAGGTAAGATAGATCTCTATACCAAAATGAACATGTATTCTCTCTTTGAGCCAGTTCCTATGTGAGCAAGGTTCCAGTATTGCTTACCACCTCCCAACTTTCCCACCAGTGTAAAAATTCTTGTTTTCATACCTCTTTTATGTGAGATAATTTACATCATTTTACATCTCTCTTTCTTCTTCTTTCAATGCATCCCTTTTTCTCATGCCTTAATTTTTTTTATATTATCCATCATAACCAAGTCACACTCATGCCCTCTGTCTATGTATACTCCTTCCAAATGCCCTAATACTGATAATATTCTTAGAAGGTACAAGTATCATCTTCCCATGTAGGAATGTAAACAGTTTAACCTAATTGAATCTTTATTATTTCTCTTTCTTGTTTTCTTTTTTAAATTCTTCTCTTGAGTCTTGTATTTGAAAGTCAAATTTTCTATTCAGCTCTGGCCTTTTCATTAGAAATGCTCAAAAGTCTGCTATTTTATTAAATATCCTGTTTTTGGATTATACTCAGTTTTTCCTGGATAGGTGATTCTTGGTTGTAAACCTAGCTCCTTTGGAATATCATATTCAAGGTCCTCTGATTCTTTAATGTAGAAGATCCTAAATCTTGTGGTATCCTAACTGTGACTCCATGGTATTTAAATTGCTTCTTTATGGCTGCTTACAATAACTTCTGCTTGACCTGGGAGCTCTGGAATTTAGCTCTAATATTCCCAAGATTTTTAATTTTGGGATCTTTTTTCAGGCAGTGGTTGGTGAATTCTTTCCATTTCTATTTTACCTTCTGGTTCTATAATATCAGGGCATTTTTCCTTGATAATTTCTTGAAAGATGATGTTTAGACTCTTTTTTTCCCCACCATGGTTTTTAGGCAGTCCAATAATTCTTAGATGGTCTCTCCTGGATCTATTTTCCAGATTGGTTTTTTCCCAATGAGATATTTCACATTTTCTTCTATTTTTTTTTCAGTCTTTTGACTTTGTTTTATTGTTTCTTCATGTCATATGAAGTCGTTAGCTTCTACTTGGCCAATTCCGATTTTTAAGGAATTATTTTCTTCAGTGAGCTTTTGTACATCCTTTTCCATTTAGCTAATTCTACTTTTTGAGGAGTTGTTTTGTTCGGTGAATTTTTGTGCCTCTTTTACCATTTCGTCAATTCTGCTTTTTAAGGTATTATTTTCTTCTATATTTTTTATGCCTCCTTTACCAAGTTATTCACTCTTTTTTCATGACTTTTTCATATCACTCTCATTTCTTTTCCCCAATTTTCCCTCTACCTCTCTTATTTGATTTTTAAAAGCCTTTTGGAGTTTTTCCAGGAATTTTTTGGGTTTCAGACCAATTCACATTTTTCTTTGAGGCTTTGCATGTAAATATTTTGATACTGTTATCTTCTTTGGAGTTTGTGTTTTGATCTTCCCTGTCACTATAGTAACTTTCTAGGTTCTATAGTAACACTCTTTTTGTGTTGTCACTATAGTAACTTTCTAGGTTTCTATAGTAACACTCTTTTTGTGTTGTTTGCTTATTTTTCCATCCTATCTCTTGACTTTTCACTTTATGTTAATGTTGAGCTCTGCTCTCAGGGTGGAGGGGGACTGTCCCAAGCTTCAGGTTTTTTGTGCTGCTGTTTTCAGAGCTAGTTCTGGTGGTCAATAAGTTTTCAGTTTTTCCAAAGTGGTATGCTATAAGGAGAGGTGTGGTCACTGCTCTCCTGGCCTGTGCTCTTGTCTGTGAGTGAACAGAAACACTTTTTTCTACTCTGAAACTGTGACCAGGGTCCCTGTCCCTCTGTAGCCACACACTATAGTGTGTTAGTTCTCTTTCTTGCTCTGGGAATGCAACCCAGAAACACATATGGGCAGTACAACAGAGTCCTCCTCCAAATGCCAACAAAGGGTCCTCTGTAATCTTCTTTTGATCAGTTGTCTATGAGCTGAGTGGTCCAGAAGCTGCCACTGCAGATCTCGTCACCCCAAAGACCTGCTGCTGACATTGAACTGGGCCCCACTGTCACCCCTGTGAGATAAACCTTTCCTGCTGACTTTCTAAGTTGATCTGGGCTGGATAATTGTTTCATCCCATCTTTTTGTCGGTCCTGCTACTTCAGAATTCATTCTGAGACCTTATTTTAACTGTGTTTGGAAGGGAATTTGGGAGAGCGAGTCCCTGCTTTTATTCGGCCACCTTGTCTCTGTCTCTCCTTCAGCTCCAATTCTTAAGATACTTTTAGGTTCCACGTTTCACAGCCTATAATGTCACTGGGAGAATATTGGTACGAGAGGTTGGTTCTTTGATTCAGAGATGAAATGACTAAGGAAACAAAGACTTGAGCTTCCAAGCATTTCAATTTATTAAACAACGCATGCCAATTGCATAACAAATTGAGACCAGGCCCATTATTCTGCTCAGGGCTAAAACCTGAATACAGGAGGAAAGAGATTTTTATACATTAAAAAAAAAATTAACAAGATATAACCCAGGATATGAGATTAGGTGATCTGATTTCTAACTGGAGGAAAGATTAGAGGCTGAGCCAACGGGTGCAATTCTCTGATATCAGAAAAAGAGGTTTCCCACTCCCCCTAAGTGCCTGTATTCAATGAAAGAAATGTGGGAACAGTAACTGACCAGTATGGAGTTAGTTTTCAGATAAGACATATGAGTTGCTTGAGATGTACAATTGTGAGAAAACTCCTTGCATCAATCTTTGAATCTCACCAGGTTTCTGGTCATCATAACTCAGGTCCTTGGGTAAGGGTCTTTAAGCAGCAGATAAGGGTGGTCCAGCTTCCCAGACACTCAGGGCTATGTTCAAACAACGAAATAAAGTTTACTCTCAATTCCCATAGTTGAATAAAGTTTTCTCACAAGACAGAAATAATTGAATTGAAAGGAAACTGGGCTAGCTCCAGAATTGTCACAAGATGAAGTCAGTGTGACTCACTCAATTCCCACAATTCCCTCAATTCCCTCCTCCTTTGATTCCTGGGGGAAGAGGCAGCCCCTCCCCCATGAATCCCTTGTCTATAAGCCAAATAAATAAGATTTTTCATACATTCATAATTGGAATTATGTAAATCAAGTTACAGATCAAACTTCTTAGAAGGCTCACAATGGACTAATTTTGAGAGGGGAGATTTATATGTTACCAAAGTAACCAAGAAAACTTAAACATAAACATCATGGAACAAAAGTCAAAGTAATGCAATAATGATCATCAATTTTAAGTACCTACTATGTGTTAGGCACTGTACTAAGTTCTGGGTTACAAAAAGAGGTAACAGACAGTCCCTACCCTCAAGGAACTTATATTCTAATCGGAGAGATAAGTAAACATATGCAGTATATGTTTTGTATATGTTTTATATACATATTATATATATTATATATTATACATTATATATTATATATTATACATTATACATTATATATTATATATTATACATATTATATATTATATATAATATATATATTATACATATTATATATATTATTATATACATATACATATATACATATTATATATATTATTATATATATATTTTTTGTATTTATTTTGTATATATCCTATATATAGCATAAAGAGGAGATAATTAACTAGGGGAAGGCAATAGAATTAAGAGGGATTGGGAAAGGCTCCTGGTAGAAGGTGAGATTTTAGCTGGGACTTAAAGAAAGCCAGGAAGGTCATTAGTCAGAGAAGAGGAGAGAAAAGTGATCCAGGTATGGGGGACAGCCAGAGAAAAATTCTGGAGTTGAGATAGTGTTTTGTTTGTGGAATAGCCAGAAGGCCAGTGTCACTGGATTACAGTAAGGTATAAGAAGACTGAAAAGGTAGGAGGGGGCTGGGTTATTTGGAGGCTTTGAATGCCAAACAGGGAATTTTGTATTTGACCTGGAGACCATAGGGAGTCACTGGAGTTTGAGTGGGGGGTGTATGAGAGAGATGATACAAAAGTGAAATCACCAGGCCTTGGCAACAAATTGGATATGGAGGGGGGCTGGTAAGAGATAGTAAGGAGCTGAGGATGTCTCCTATGTTGTGAACCTGAAGGACTGGGAGGATGGTGTTGTCCTGTACGGTAACAGGGACAGCAGGAAGTGGGGAGGATTTAGGAGGAAAGATGATGAGTTCTGTTTTGGACATTTTGAATTTAAGATGTTTACTGGATATCTAGTTTGAGATCCAGAATTGGAGATCGGGAGAGAGATTGGGACAGTACCAAAATGGTGGTAATTTTAAATCCATGGGAACTAATGAGATCACCCAGTGAAACAGTATAGAGGGAGAAGAAGGCCCAGGACAGATTCTACATTTAGAGGGTGTGATAGGGAGGAGGATCCAGCAAAGGAGATGAGAAGGAGCGGTCAGAGAAGGGGAAGGATGACTGGGAGAGAAAGATCAGGTGTCCCGAAAACCAAGAGAAAAGAGAGTGTCAAGGAGGAGAGGGTGACCCACAGCATCAAAGACTGCCGAGCGATCCAGGATAGTGAAGATTAAGAAGGGGTCACTGGATTCGGCAACTACGAGATCGTTAGTCACTCCAAGAGGGCAGTTTCAGTGGAACGATCAGGTCGGAAGCCAGGTTGTGAGGGCTTGAGAAGAGGGTGAGGGGAGAGACCGTGGAAGTCCCTGGTGTAGATGCTTTTTGGAGAAATTTGGCTACGAAGGGCAGAAGAGACACAGGGCGATAGTTAGCAGGGATGGAAGAGTCCAGTGAGGGTTTTATCAGGATGGGGGGGTGTGTGTAGGCACATGGTGGGGAGGGGACTCCTGGTCAGACGTAGACTGCAAAGTACTTTAAAAGCCAAATGGGAATTTGTGTCTGATCCTGGCGGCAATAAAGAATACCAGGAGCTTTTTGGATCAATCAATATCAGTAAGTATTTATTAAGCGCCTACTATGTGCCAGGCACAGTGCTAAGCGTTCAGGGGAATGATGTAGTCAGACTTGTCCGTGTTGTTCATACTCCAGAATCTGAATGAAGCTGGCATTATGTGATGCTTTTCTTCGCCCATTTTCAGTTTTTTAAAAGAATAAAGCTCTTGGAATTTAAAAAAAAGGGGGGGCTGAGAAAACATTTGCCCTAAGCCCAGGTCACTTCAGAGTGAGCGTGTGGTAAATGGTCATTCCTATGCCAAGCACTGAATCTGGCCTGGCCTGCGTCCCTCCCTCCCTCCGACTTCTGCTCAAGCTCCTGCTCACTGGCTCACTCCAGCCCCGTCTTGTTCTGGTTCTCATGCCGAGGGAATCAAGGAGTGGCCAGGCCATACTGGACAAGCCAAAACCAGACCGCTCCCTGGTCCTGACCCTGCTTGTCGGCTCCGGATTGTCTTGAGGGAGGCTAACAAGGCTTTCGGTCTGCCCCCCCAGGAGGCGTTTGGGTACCAGACCCAGACTCTGCGGAGAGCCCTCTGCCTGCTGGCCTCCGTCCTGTCCTGCGGCCTTCTGAGACTTGTTTTCTACTGGCGTCCACAGTGGAATGTGTGGGCACACTGTGTGCCCTGCCCCTTGCAAGAAGCCGACGTTGTTTTGCTTCGCACAACGGTAAGTGCCCCTTGTCCGGCACGCGACAACAGGTGCTGAAGCCGGGCTCGTTCTGGGTGTTTTGGGCGATCGCCAAGAGGGGGATGCCAGGACTGAAATCCTGGAAAAGAAGCCCACCAGCGAACGCTCGGGAAGGGGAGACCCTGGCCTTCTGCACTGAAAAGGTCTCCCTGGAGGCTGTGACTCCTGATCTGAGCTCCTCTTTCTCCCCCACCCCGCCCTCCCATCACCTTCCTCCCCTGGGGATTCCTCCTGGGGCCAAGTCACCAGGGGAAGTGGCTGCCGCTGTGTCCTGCCCCCTCCCCTTCCCAGACTTCGGGGTGGGGTGGGGACTGGGAAAAGTACCGACTGTGGAGTCAAGACCAGCGCCGATGTGGATAATGCGGGGCACCCCTCCCCGCTTCTTAAGGAACTGCAGACTTATTCATTGAAAGAAGCCAAGCGTCTACTTTGGGTCAACCACTGGGCTAGGTGCTGGGAAACAAAGGCAAAAATGAAACAATTCCTGCCTTCAAGGAGCTTGCATTCTTCAGGAAAAAAACTGTATTTAGATCTTTCCTAGCTGTGTGACCGTGGAAAAGTGACTTATCATCTCTGGGCCTCTGGCAACTCACTAGGATTCTGGTCACCCTGATGAAATCTCCATTTTACAGATGAGAAAACTGAGGTTCTAGCAAGGTGAAGTGATTTATTAACACAGCATCACTAGACCAGTCAATGTTGGGGGCGGGGCAGGATTACAAGGCCCGGACTTTTTTTTTTTCCTCACCAAACCAATTACTTTGCAACCTCCAGCAGTCATTTAGCCTTCTCTGACCTCAGTTTCTTCATCTGTAAAATGGAGACAATATTTTTCCATTACTACCCACTTCACAGAAAGCTTGTTCTGAGGGTCTCATGAGTAGAAGGTAAACTCCCAGAGGTCAGAGACTGTTTGGTTTTTGTCTTTGCTTGTAAAGGTTAACGCAACATCTGACATATTAATGAATGCTAATGGCATCACGATGAATGAAATGGGATTCAGAAGACTGATATTAAGCGGTACATAGTGTAGGCTATTATTGCAATTAAAATCTGTCTTTTTAGTACATTTCAAGATAGAAGCTGTTCAACATTGGTACTGGCTTCCCAGCTCTGGAAACTGAAGCCTGAGGCCTGAGCTCAGAGCCTTGTACACAGTAGGTGTGCAATCAGGACAACGGCTTGGAGTACTGGGGAATTGGCTGAGCTCAGGTATCTTTTCCTAGGATGAATTTCAGAAATACACAAGGAAGAAGGTAGTCTGCCTGTACTTGTCCGTACTGAAGAGCCCCATAAACCCCAAATCAGGAGACATTGTGGCCGACCGTCAGTCAGTCATAAATAGAGCCGTACTGAAGCCCGAGCTCAAAGTAAGTGGTTTGGAGAGTGAGGTGGGAGTGTGGGGGAGTGGTTAGTGCCCTGAACTGAGTCAGAAGACAGACTTTGGGGCCTGGTGGTGACTCTTACTAGCTGTAGGGCCTTGGACAATAGCCCTTGGGAGACTCAGTTTCATCTACTCTGCTATGGGAACAATACGAGGTTTGTAAACCATCAATTGGGGATAAAGTGGAATACAGGGTACACAGGGTGAGAATGGGAGAAGCGGAAGGGACCCTGTCATTTAACAGATGAGGAAACTTCGGCCCAAGGGGGAAAAGGCTGGCCTTGGGAAACTCTGATCCTGGGGTTAGGGCTGAGACTCAAACCCATATCCCCTGATAGGAAGGCCAGGAAGCTTTCCACTGGAGGGCAGGGGGTGCCTTGAGTGGCTCGGCTGTGTCCTTCTCACCTTGGCTTTTACAGGTGCGATGTATCCAGGTGCAGAAAATCAGGTACGTCTGGGACAACGTGGAGGAACGATTCCAGAAAGTCGGGTAAGTCTGACTGTAGCTTACAAAAGCCCTGAGTGGGTGGGGAGTGGCAAGGGGTCCCCGTTAGAGGCACAGAGGCCATGGGAGCGTGGTGTCACCAGCAGCTGAATCTGTCTTTTTGTTGACACCACAGGCTTCTGGAAGATAGTAACTCCTGTTCTGACATCCACAACACGTTTGGATCTGGCCTGGGGAAAGAAGAACAAGAGATCAGGTAGGGGGGTGAGGCTTCTGAAGAATCACCTGGCCTCTAGAAAGTGGGAGCTGCACTGTTCCTCCCTGCGGGCTTGGCCAGCCTTTCATTCTCCTGTCTTATTCTCCCTCTAGGGAGGTGAGACATGAAGAAGGGGTGGCTTCTCCTCAGATACATTTGTCAAGCAAGGAGACAGACTAAGGCATGGAACTACTTTGAATTTGTCTTGAAAGGCCCTATCTCTTTCTTGAGAATTGAATCTCTCAGGACCATCTCCTAGGCATCTTCTTCCCATGGAACTCTTGGATCTCATCACATAATCAGCACGATCACCCTCAGAATCTTCAGGGAATTATAGAGATGCCTAGAGAAGCTGATCCAGAGAGAAGACAGTTGACTTTGGGGTCACAGAACTGGAGAGTTGGAAGGGACCTTGATGGTCATCTAGACAGTGGCCAGAGGTCAGGCCTGGAGTCAGGAAGACTGGAGTTCAAACCCTGGCTTAGATACTCACTAACCTTAGGCAAAAATCATTTAACCTCTTTTTGCTTCAATACCCTCAACTGTAAAAGGGAAAAATGAGATCATTTCTATAATGTGCTCAGCACAATGCACAGTAGGAGCATAATAAATGCTTCTTCCCCTCAATACATGCAGTTCATCTAGTCTATCAGTGACTTATCTGATGCCACTCAACAGGTCAGAGCCAAAGAGGCTGATCTCGAATTCTTGGTAGGGGAGAATGGATTGTATAAATTCATGGTGTTAGAAAAATCTGAAACGAAAATCTACTAGAGGAGTGAGTAAAGGAAAGCCTTTATTATGCTGCTCATAAGAAGAGGGCACGCCACACTCTAGTGGCACATGAGCCCTGATACAGCAGTAGAATCAATTTTTTTTTCCCTTTTTTTTTTGGTTAGGCAATGGGGTGAAGTGACTTGCCCAGGGTCACACAGCTAGTAAATGTTATGTGTCTGAGGCTGGATTTGAACTCAGGTCCTCCTGAATCCAGGGCTGGTGCTCTATCCACTGCGCCACCTAGCTGCACCCTGGTAGAATCAACTTTTTAATGGTTAGTAAGATCCATACTCCACCCATCTGAGCCCAGATTGGAGCAGCTCATCTGAGTTACACTCTTCCTGACTGCCCATTCCATGTTCCTCCATGTCATGTTAGTTCATGTGTCCCATGCATCCCATGTTCAAAAATGGTGGCTATCTTCACCCTTGCGGTGTGTCAGTTAATATTCAATAAGCTTATTAAGCAAGCACAGTGGAGAAAAGCCTTTGCCCCATCCTTGACCCCAACAGAATGCAACTGGTTTAGCCACCAGGGCTCTTTCTTAAGAAACTAGTTGTTTGCAGAATATTTGGGGCACTTTCTAATTGGTTGAGGGACTATCCACAAGATCTTGGAAATCCTTCTCAGAATTCCCTTGTTCTGTTGTGGAAGCCTTTCTCACAATGGGAATGGTAATTTCATTTTGACAACAATCTCAAGTGTGTGAATGGAGAATGTTGCACAACAAAGCTGAAAAGATAGAGGCAGAAAAAAGAGTGCCCTGAAAGGCTTTGCATTTGATAAGAGTTTAGCAATGCATTGATCATTATACAAAGAGCTCTCATTTAGAGTGCCAAAACATAATATTAATAGATCATCCAAAAACAGTGGGATTCATTCTTAGTCTCCTCTTTCCCATTTTCTGGCCCTGCCACTGCAGAAACATAAACCCCCACCCACAGGAGCGGGCACCAATTTGTTTTAGCTTCCTGGGTTGACATGGCCCATGGATTCATCACCTTTTGTACAACCTACTGTTGATTTACCTTTCCAAACTTAGTCTTATTCTTGGTCTTATGATAGTAGCCGCAGTGTGCTTTGGGAACCACACTTGAAGCCTTTCCACCTTGGCATAACCTACTAAAACTTGAGCTCCACATTTGTGGCCTTTGGGGACCCAAGGTTGATAAATTTATGACCAGGGTAGGAAATAAATTGGAGTACTTCCATGGCAAAACATCCTGGGGATGGGAGAATGAGTACATGTTTGTACTCACGTAATACATGTAATATGTATTTTAAATGAAATGATTTTGCAGAGAAAATTCAGCCTCAACCAGGTGCAAATTCATGTATTTTGGGGGGGGCATTTTGATGATCATTTAAAGAAATGATGAAACCCAAAAAGGAGTTGAAGAGAAGAATGAGTAAAAGTTGTTCCTATGAGCTGAGAGCTGAGCTGAAGAGCCGTGCCTTGCCTTCTTTGCTGGCATCTTTCTGATGAATGACCAATGTCTTCCAGGAGGTTCATCTGTGGCCCAAATGCCATTGAAGTTGAGATTCAGCCTATTTGGAAGCTCCTTGTTAAACAGGTAAGCTGCTGCCAGCCCCACTTTTTCCATCAGCTTCCCTCCCTCTTTAAAGCTCTTCTAATCAAAGCCACTAGCAAGCTGTCTTCTGTACTAAATGCCATTGCGGCTTCAAATAACTGCCCTGGGAGCTTTTCCTAGAAGCTGCATTTTTGGATCATGGAGGCCAGGCCCAGGGTCTAAGGAGGGTTCCTTGGCAATCCACATTAGCTTTCTGGGAACTGGTCTGTAAATTCCTAAGATTATAGGCCTGGAGAGGGGAAGAATCTCAGAGACTAGCTAGTGAAATTACTTTATTTTATGGCTGAGGAAGCTGCCCTCCCCCACCAAGTTAAGTGTCCACAGTCACACAGCTAGCTAGTGAAATAGCCAGGATCAGAACCCAGGTCCTCTGGCCCTACACCCAATGTCCTTACACTGTCCCATGCAATAAACAAAATCTAACCCTTCTTTCTTCGGGTTTGGTGTCAGAAGGCGAGTGAGTAAATGTCAATTTACTAAAGGGCTCTGAGCATCGAGTGCAAAGCACGACACTAAATGTATCATGTTGCTCTTCCTTCGGGAGTTTTTCCCCGCCAATATGCCAGTGAGTATTCTTGAACACAAAATAGCATCAGCATCCTTGCAGAATTCACTGTACAACCATCTTGCTCTAAGCAAACAGAGTTGCTGTTGTTTGTAAGTAAAGCGGGTTAAAGCAGAGACAATGACAGTTTACGGCAGCGAAGTGATAAAAAATAAATGAGAGGGAAGGAAGAGTTCCTAGAGCTTTCAATTCCCCTTCCTGGAGAACTTACCAGTAAGACATGTAAGTGATTGTGGATGAATAGCTCTCATTAGCCAAGGCTGCAGATGTCGCCTCATTTCCAGAACCAAAGTGGAACAGGAAAAGTTGCATCAACTCTGCCAGTGGGAGAAGAAAGCAGCAAGGACAGGATTGCCTTGAGCCAAGGGGCTAGTGTAGACATCATTGCCAGCATGTGCCTCTCCATGCAAAGAGTTCCCGGGCACCTCTGATAGCATCGGGAACTCAAACTGAGGACCCCCTTCTACCATGGTGTTCAGTCTCCAGCCTCGCTTAAGTTTCAGCCAGTTGGGAGTCACCAAAGCTTCTTGAGACCACAGATACCAAACTGAGGAGAGCTCAGATCATGTCAGGGGCAGCTGGGGGCACCGCAGTGTGCAGAGTGCCAGGCCTGGAATCAGGAAGACTCATCTTTCTGAGTTAGACAGTTCCTGGCTGTGTGACCCTGGACAAGTCACTTCACCCTGTTTGCCTGTCTTTCCTCATCTGAAAAATGAGGTGGAGAAGGACATGACAAACCGGTCCAGTATCTTTGCCAAGAAAACCCCAAAAGGGGTCACCAAGAATCAGACACAACTGAAAAACAATTGCACAACAGCGACAAAGAGATCGTGTCAAGAGACAGTGGAATGCCTGCGTGGAGGGATTCTTGGTGAAGGGCAGAGGGTTGAGTCCTGCCAGTGACTCTCTGTGTGACTCTTGAGTCAAGCCTTAGGCCTCCTTGTGCTCAAGGTCTCCTGTCATTCTTGGCAGAGCTAGAGACTGACCTGATTCCCGGGGTGTCCCGGGAGCTCCCCGAGAATCGCCATGAAAGGTCTGTTTATCCTCATCTATTTTTCAGTGCATTGAAAACAGCAAAGAACACTTCCCAGGGCATCGCAGACTGTGGGCTCTCTCCCAACACTAGGAGGCTCAGACTTTTTAATGAAAGATGACCCGCTGCCTTCTCGACCCTTGGGGCCCAGGCAGTGGAGAAGAGAGACTTTCCAGGCCTAAGGGTGTCTTTCCCTGGCAGGTTTTGAATCCATTTTATGTGTTCCAAGCCTTCACCCTGACTCTCTGGCTGTCTCAAGGTTACATCGAATACTCCATAGCCATCATCATTCTGACCATCATCTCCATTGTCTTAAGTGTCTACGATCTCCGGCAGGTAAGGTCCCCCACTGCCATGTCAGGGAGAGCCCTCCCTTCTCTTTCTTGGGCTCTGCTTCTGCCCAGCAAGAAGCAAAGTCCAAGAGGTCTGTGCGCCAGTCTGCAAGCGTCTGAAGAGGCTTGAGCTGTGTGGACCAGGCAGGCAGAACTGGGTGGGATCCTGGGAAGGTGGAAACGAGAGAAGTGCAGGCAGGAAAATCTTCCTAGCAATCTGAACTTTCCCAAGGTGGAGCTGGGGACTTCCTGCTCACTGGAAGGCTTGAAGCAGAGACTGGATAAGAGCGTTGCTAGGTCCGATGGGGAGGGAGGGGCCTCGTTTTTTCAGAGCCCTGTTTGCCCTAGATTCCGGGGTACCTGAATTCTTGGATTCTGTAAGTCACCTCTTAATCATCTAGCTGCTCCTTCTAAAGGATATTTTGCACATTCACCCCACCTACCCCTAGGTCTAGAACAATAAAAATCCCATTGAGATTGGCTTTGCTCTTGGAAAGGGTGTGGCCATCTCCTCCCCCAGACTCCTCTCACTATCCCTGCAACTTTTCAAAGCAGAATATTCCTTCCTGGTCACTATTTCCTTCCACAGTGTTGTCTCCTGCATTAGAATGTAAGTTCCTTTAAACTGATTATCTATCTATCTACCTATCTATCTATCTATCTATCTATCTATCTATCTATCTATCTATCTATCTATCTACCTGTCTGTCTGTCTACATCTATCCTCTCTCTCTCTCTCTCTCTCTCTCTCTCTCTCTCTCTCAATACTCTCTTCACTCTTCCAAAGAGAACTGGCTCAGTCTCAGCTGTCAGCATTCTAATGATTCCCTTGAGAGGTTGGGCAAGACTTTCTCTCCTGCGGTCAGTATGAGCTGTCATTCCAGGGTGTTCTTCCTACTGTTGGCCTCCATTAATTAATTCCCCAATTTCATTTCACCCAATAACACTTATCAGTTTTTATAAAGGAATATTTGCTTCAAAAGTATAGCCAGAAAATAAGTACAAAGATGTCCCCCCTGCCTTGGGAGGGACACAGTCCCCTCTATACCATCTGGCTAGCGGAACGGTGGGCTAGCAGGATGGAGCCAGGTGTATAATGCTCCAGATTGCCGGGCTCTTCCCCTAGCACCCTGATGCCTGCTTAGCCCACTTTTCCTTTGTCATTCCAGGTGGTAGGCTGATGTAGATAGATTGGATCAAGAGCTATAGAGATAGAGATAGATAAGTCATTAAAGAGAGCCTAGCATTCGCCAGGCACTATGTTGGGTGCTGGAGAGACAATACAAAAAGAGCCAGACATTCCCTGTCTCCATGTAGCTTACATTCTAGCAAGGGCAGCTAACACATAATGGGGGGAGGGAGTGGCGTTGAGGGGTAGAAGTGCAGGCCAACGAATTTTTTTTCTCTTTTCCGATTTGCAAACGTATGTTAAATGCTGTTCTGAGGCATCCCAGAGCCAGAGAAATCCAAATAAGGATACTGAAATTTTCTTTGGGGCTGTACTTTTAAGTTATGTTACTTAGCTGGCATTCTCCCCATGACCCCTACGTCTCTCACCCCTCCATCCAGGACTCAGTTGCTCAGCCTGGAGACTGGAATTTAATCCCTTTACCATGGTAATAGAACAGCAAATTGATCAGCATTTCCTGAAATTCTACCTTTGTGACTCAAAGGCTGAGAAGCAAATATTTGTTGACTTGAATTAGACTGAACAAACTCTCACCAGAGGGGACAAACTTAATTGCCAGACTTGACTGATGAAGTGGTTGCTTGGCAGGAATGACATCTCTGCCCAGCTCACCAGGCCTGGTACCTGCATTTCACTGGCACAGGTTTACCTGATCCATATTTCAGACTCAAATAGCTAAATCCAAGTTCAGACAGAACTGGCCTGGCCTCCCTCGTCCCCACAGCCAGATCAAAAGAAGCTAAGATGCTTCCTGGCAGCCGTCCGCATGCCCAGGCTCACCTCTAGGCTTTGTCTCTACTCTTCTCCCTCTTAGGCACCCACCAGGCTTCCCTCTCTTCCTCACTTTCCTAACATCCCAATTCCCTCCCTCCACCACAAGAGCTCCTTCTCCAGCTACATGCTATGGCCTCCTTGAAAATTGACCTTCTCCCTTCAATCTCTCAGTGGTCTGGAGAAGAAAAAAAGGGCTTTGTTGACTCACAAGCACCAAAAAGATAGGAGGCCTTATTATTACGATGACAACATTTTAAACAGTTAATCTATGGTATTTGTCCACATTACAGGTGAACAAAGGATTGGGGGAGGGGGGAAAGAGTCCTGGGTCCTGAATTCTGCTTGCAGTCTTGCTTCTATGGGAAATGCATCCTAGGAGTCAAATAGACTTTGAAACAAATGTATGAGTAAGACGCTTCTTGCCTGTCCTGGGCTCGGATTAAACAAAACCCAAACTCTAGCTTTTGTGGCCAATCCTGCATCCCCCCAAGGGGGCCAGTCTCTCAGAGTGTGTCCACAGTGAGTATTGGGGCACAAAGTCACTGAGAGGAACTGAATTCAGCTGCAGGACAGTTCTCCAACTATGATATGTTGGACTTGGCTGCTGGATACTTGATTCACCCGACATTTAACGAGCACTTACTGTGGACAGGGTGCTGGACTTGCTCTTGGTACTACAGCCGCTCCAAGGAAACTGTCTTCATCTTCAAGGAGCTTCCTCAGGGAATCCCTTGAGTAAATAGAAAAATAATTATGAAGTAATTTCAGGAGAAAAAGTGAAGCATCAGGAAGTATCCTGTAAGACACGAGTCAAGGCTTGGAGGAAGCCAGGATTTCCCAGAGGTGGAAGTGAGGGGGCTAAGCATTCCAGGCACTAGGGAGAGAGAGAGAGAGAGAGAGAGAGAGAGAGAGAGAGAGAGAGAGAGGGCGTGGGAGAGGAGTAGAACGGAGAGACAGTAGGTCAAATCTGGTCAGCTCACGTAAAACGTGTGAAGAGAAGTCAGACAGAATCAGCCTGGAATGGCAGTAGAAGCCAGATTGGAGAGAGTATTAAATGCCAGGCTGAGAAACTTGAGGTAACTGAGAGCCACACCAGTTTCTTGGGTGGGGGAAGTCAAAGTTAATTAAACCTGTGTGTTAGAATATTAATTTGCTAGCTAGGCAGAGAATGGATTGGGGGACTTGGTGCCCAATGAGGAAGCTATTGAAACAGTTCAGGCAAGAGGAAGTAGGAGATTGAATCTGGATTGATGGCTTTTCGAGTGGAGAGAAAGGGATATGTGTGTGTGTGTGTGTGTGTGTGTGTGTGTGTGTGTGTGTGTATGTATGTGTATATGAAGAATGTTGAGGATGAAGAGTTGACAAACCTTAGGGACTGACCAGAAGTGGGGGAGGGGAGTGAGAGAGAGAACGGTGAAGAATGACTCTAGAAGTCCAGTTGACCATCAAGATGATGGTGGCTTCAACAGAAAAGTGATATTTAGAAGAGGGGAGAATTTGAGTCAAAATATAATGAATCGTGTTTTGGACATTTGGGGTTTGAGATGCTATAGGACATTGAGTCAGAGATGACCAGAGAGCTGGAGCATCTAGAACTCAGAGAAAGGTTGGGGTAGGAGGTGAGGAAGTGAAAGCATCCAATCACTTGATGAGAACTCGTTAGGCACCTATCACATGCCAGGCATTGTGCTGTCTCTGGGGCTACACAGATAAAGACGAGGCAGTGCCTGACCTCAAAGAGCTTATGATCTAATAGGGTAAGCAACCTGAACATTGTGAGAGGGAGAAGAGAAACGGCATGAGAGCGGCAGAGAAGGGAAGCGCCACCTGAATGTTTTCCGTTTTGTCTTTTGGCCTTTTCTTTCTTTGATTGTGGGAGACCAATGTGTTTGTAGGCACCAAAAAGGAGCCAGAAAAGAGGAAGGGAGGGAATGTGGAGGGGGAGCTCAGGGGTGATGAGGGGGAACCCCAAAAAAACACTTCCCCATTGGGGAAAGCCAACAGGTGGATGGGGTCCAGAAGCCCAGGGAGGGGTTAGTCTTGTCAAGAAGAAGGAGAAGGATCATTTCTTTGTCAGAAGCTGAAGCAAAGGAAGAGAACCAGGGGGATGCTATGTATTGTGCTGGGAGGTGTGGATGAGGGTTGGATGTGAGCTGTCAGGGAGAAGATGGAGCTTCCAAAGGATGTTTCCTCAAGAAAGGAGATGAAGTCCTCTGCCAAGAGAGAAGGAATTGGGCGGGGTATGAGGAGACTTGAAATCTCTGCTGTGGAGGGGCTGGTAGTCCCTAAAAGGATTGCCAGATAGTGATGGAGACTCGGTTGAGATTAGAAAGCATGAACTTGCAGTGAGTGCAGGTGGTGCAGTCACGTGACTTCCAACCTCAGCGTGAGCAGAAAGGAGAAGACAGACGATGGGAGGAACCCCGGCTGAGGGTGTGTCTTCCAAAGAGCCACCTTTGTACTCAAAGATGAAAGCTGTGTGCAGTGAAGAACTCTAGGAGGAAGGCAGTTGGTCCCTAATAGAGCAGAGATTCCAGAGGGCACAATGGAGCAGGGTAGATGCAGGGTGGAGCCAGAGGAGGATGCAGATGGGGGAGGGGGAGGGCTTTGGTGGCCACGGTGATGGGAAGGCTCAGAGCATTAGGAAGGAGAGGATGTTTTATGCCTCAGAAGACACTGGCTCTGAATCACCAGGGGAGCAGAAGCTGGCCTTGTCAGGAGCTTGCCCTTCTGGGATTCACTTTTGACTTTGACGTTGAACCCCACAGCAATCAGTCAATCTGCACAACCTCGTGGAGGACCACAACAAGATCCAGACCACAATACACACCAAGGACGAGGGTAGGCAGCCTTTTCCTTTGTTTAAATCTTCTGTTACCCCACTTTGGAATTCGTTTCCATTTATGACTTCAGTCTCCTCAATTATCTGACTGAAGAGATTCAGTCACCCCGCCCCAACCTGACTGCCCTGCTGCCAACACTCCAAACAACTTGCACTCAGATATTGTCCTAAATTATTCTGACCTCCCTTCTCTGTTGCTTTGCCAGAGTACCGTTTCCTTCTCTCTCTCTCTCTCTCTCTCTCTCTCTCTCTCTCTCTCTCTCTCTCTCTCTCTCTCTCTCTCTCTCTCTCTCCCTCCTCAAATTAGCTCCTTGAGAGGAAATGTGTCATTCATTACTTTTCTTTGCCTTTCCCCATCCACTTCCTATCTCTGCCCTTGGCGTTGGATGTAAATGGCTGACTGTAACATAGGTTACTAACACAACAGAACACAATAACAAAACATAGTAACATAGGTTACTAACCCATGTCCCACTGGAGGGTGCTAGCAGTGGGTGTCAGAGGCAGAGTGAGGAGCTGGGACTGTGATAACCAAGGGACATCTTGAAGAGCCAGGCCAATGGAAGAAACAGAGATAAGTCCAGAATCCATGAAGGCAGATCTGGCAGGTCTTAACCCTCAAGGTTAAGACATTGTACAGAGTCTGAACACAGTGCATGGTGTCCCAGCACAGTTGGCTGAAGACTTTGTATCTGTTTGCTGGGGACGCAGAAAGCAAACCCCGAGCACCAGCCACCGGGCACAGCTGATGGAGTTTTCAGTTGCTCAATCAACAAGCATTTATTAAATGTCTAACATGTGCCAGACTCTAAGGATATAAAGGAAGGCAAAGACAGTCCCTGCCTTCAAGGAGTTCACAATCTAATGAGGGAGAAAAAGGAAACAAATATGTACAAAAAATACCTAATGGAGAGAAGACATTAGAATAAGGAGGGAGTATAGTTAGGACTTGAAGGAAGTCAGTGGAGCCAGGAGGCAACGATGAGGAGAAGCATCCCAGGCATGGGGGACAGCCAGAGGCAGTTCCTGGAGCTGAGAGGTGGAGGGTCTTGTTCATGGAATAGAAAGGAGGCCAGTGTCCTGGAGGTGTCAGGGAGCCCCTGCAGTTTGAGTAGGGGGTGACATAATCAGACCTGTTCTTTAGGAAAATCAAGTTAGTGTCTGAATGAAGAATGGGCTGGAGTGGGGACAGCCTGAGGCAGGCCTCCTCCCAGTAGCTGTTGTAACAGTCCAGGGGTGATGAGGGACTGCACCAGGGTGTGGGAGGGGTCAGAGGAAAGAAGGCGGCTATCAGAGAGATGCTGCAGAGTGAAACCAACCAGAGATGCAGCAGGTGAAATCAATAGGTCTTGGTGTTGGCAATAGACTGACTCTGAAGGATGAGAGAGAGTGAGGCAGCCAGGATGGCTCCTAGGTTGACAGCCTGGAAGATTGGGAGGAGGGCAGTGCCCTCGATGATGATAAGGAAGTGTGGAAGAGGGGGAGGGTTACGGGAAAGAGACTGAGTTCTTGAAGACTGAAGATGTCTACTGGACATCCAATATAAGATGTCTGAAAAGCAGTTGGAGACGCGAGACTGGAGGTCAGCAGAGAGGTTAGGGCTGGGTAGGTGGAGGAGGAAGAGAAGTAGCAGTAGCAGTTGCAGCAGTAACAGCTAACATTTACATGGTGCATACTCTGTGCCAGGCACTGTACTAAGTGCTTTACAAATGTTATCCCCTTCTAAACTCACAATAACTCTGAGTGGAAGGTACTATTATCCCTGTTTTATAAATGAGGAAACTGAGACAAACAGAAATTAAGTGACTTTCACAGGGTCACACAGATAGTAAGTGTTTGAAGACGGATTGGAACTCACGTCTTCTTGACTTTAGACCCCACGCTCTATCCACTGTGCCACCTAGCTGAGAATCATCAATGTAGAGATAATCAAATCCATGGGAGCTGATGATATAACCAAGTGAAGTAGCATTGAGGAGAAGAGAAGAGGACCCAGGTCAGAGCGCTGTGGGACACCCATGGTGCATGTCATGGTATGATTTAGATTTCTATCCAGTAAAGGAGCCTGAGAAGGAGAGGTCTAATAGGTAGGAGAAGAACTAGGAGAGAGGGGTGTCCCAAAATCCCAGGGAGAAGAAAGTGTTTGGAGGAGCAGGAGACTGACAGTGTCGAAGGCTGGAGAGAAGTCAAGGAGACCGACAAGAGAAAAGCTGGCCCTTGAGAGATCCTTGGTAACATTGGAGAGACCAGCTTCAGTGGAATGATGAGGTTGGAAGCCAGGCTATAAGGGTCTAAGAAGCAATGAGAGGAGAGGAAGTGGCAGGAGGGGGATTGTAGAAGGCCTTTTCTAGGAGTTTTGCCACAAGAGGAAGAAGAGATGTCAGATGATGGGGGAATGGAAGGAGCAGGGGAGGGCTTTCAGCTGAAGAGCACGTGGCTAGAGAAAGCAGGGAGGCAGACAAGAAGTGGGCAGTTCTCAGCTGCTTGGAAAGAGATGGAAATGGGCCATCAGTCACGTGTCCGGTCTCCACTCTTCATCGTCCAGGTCTGCAGGAACTCGAGTCCCGTCTCTTGGTGCCTGGAGACATCCTCATTCTGCCTGAGAAGTTTTCCTTACCTTGTGATGCTGTCCTGATTGATGGGAGTTGCGTTGTCAACGAGGGCATGTTAACAGGTACTGGTTGGGATGGTCGGAAGCCTACTGTTTCCTTCCCATGTTTGGAGGACAACAGCAATGAGCTCCCCAAATCTTGTCTGAACGCCTGTGACGTGTGAGATGCTGCAGGCGACACAAAGAAGCTCCTGATAGAGTCACGTCCCTCAGGGAGCTTCCAGTCCACTTGGCAAGAGAGGTGTGATTGTGGACTACCTTACCAGACATATCTGACCAGGCTCCACTGGGCTCTGTCTTCTTCAGACAACAGCTTGCCTGGTTTGGTTCTTGCTACCACATTTCCATAGAATCACATACAACTTTGAAAGGGTGTGGGCGGTCTGGAATACTTCCCAAAGAGTAAACTCAGGATGGTAAGGGACCTCATTGTCTTGCTGCAGGAGTGATGAAAATGGAACTGCATGGCATGAAATGAGGTGAAAACAGGTTTCCCTGATCCCCAGGGTCCCCCACCCCATCACCACACTTTGAGAACCACTCCTTAAGGCTGGTATCTGAGGTTAGTTCTTGGTCAGGGTCACGTCGGCTAGACAGGAGCTGTGAACACCCTCCATTATAGGAGTTTTCCTACTTCAAGACAAGTGTGTGTGTGTGTGTGTGTATTTTTTTGAGATAACATTTATAAACCTGTTTAGCACAGAGCCTGGCACATAGTAGGTGCCATATAAAATGTTCATGAATGACTCATTCCCCACGTCCCCCTTGGGGATTTTTGACAGAGGGTAAAATCTGCAACCTGTGCTCAGTGCTGCTCTTCCTACACTGGTAAGGTCTCAGGTATGTTTAGATTATGTAGATAGTAACATATTGAATATAATCTACATGGGAAAACAAATCCCACAACAGATATTCAGGACATCCAGAGGAGGAAACCTTAACCACCAATGGAGGTTGGCAACTTTTCTGCAAGCTGCTGTTGTATCAGTCTGTCTCCTTCACTGTGTCACTTCATCATGGCATAGAGCCTGGAAGCCCAGCTCCTCCCTGGCTCCAGCAGCAGGATGCAGGCTCTTACACATCCCTCCTGCCAAGTGCCAAAGCTTCCAGGGTGGGTCTGCATGGGTCTGGGTGCTGCTGCTTTCTAAGAACCTGCCTAGCCAAGTGTTCTGCCCCAGCTTGACTGGCGGACTGTGGTGTTTTCAGACATGGGACCTCTCAATGACTGTCTACTAAGATATAGACAGCTTGAACACAGTTACTTTTGTATAGTACAGCTCCAGATACATAGCAGGCATTTAATAAATGCTTATTGAATTGACTGAAGATTTCTAAAGATCTCATTCTACTCCCACAACCATCCTCTAAGGATTGTTGATAATAACTCTTATCATTCCCATTATACAGATGAGGCAACTGAGGCTCAGAGAAGCAAAGGCAATTGCTTCAAGGACACATGACAATTGGGATGATATCTATGGGGCTATAGTGAGCAAGACAGCTGTAAGGAGAGGTCCGTATCTCAGTGAGGGTCTTTAGTCCCAGGCTAGGTTGATCTTTTTGTTGTTTTCTCCTCAGAGCCCAGAAGCAAGCCTGGCACACAGTAGGTACTTAATGAGAGTTTGTTGGATTTTAGATTGGAGTCCAAGCTCCCTGAGGGTAGAGACGCTTCATTTTTTGTCTTTGGCTCTCGGATGCCTAGCACATAGTAGGGGGTTAATGAATGTTTGTTCAATTGTATGAATGGGATTCTAACCCCCATCCCAAGGTAAGGGCTCCTTTCAATACAAAAGCCTTTTGGGTGAGAGAACGAATGAATGAATGACCAAGCATGTATGAAGTGCTTACTTGTGTAGGGTGCTGTGCCAGGTCCTGTGGATACAAATAAAAGGAAGCCCCTGAAGGAGTCTGCCTTCCACCTGGGGACGATAACAGATAAAGGGGAGCTGGAAAAGAGGGGAGAAAGTGGCGGCTGGGCAGGGTGGTGGAAGGCCTGGTTCTGGATGAGATAATGGTGAGAGCTTGCCTATCAGGGCCCAGTATCCCCTGGGGGAGGGGGGCAGGGGGAGAGACAATGAGAATGAGGATGAGGATGGTGGCTCAAATGTTTACAGTGTCCATTGTGGTCTTGGACACAGTGTTACTTAACTATGCTTAAATGATATAAGCCTCCTTCCTTCCCTCTCTCCTTTCCTTTCTTCCTTCCCATTTGAGTGGAAAAAGATGGGAGAGAGAAAATAAATATGTTTGATAACTTTCTTGTTAACTGAAAAATTATTTGAAAAAGAGAAACAGCTCAGATGTAGATGTAACGCACAGTAATACTATCAGATGATTCCCACCAAACAAGGACAGCAGGGCATGTGGAAGGGAGGAAAGCCCCCTTGGAACTGAAGAGGGAGAAAACAAGATCCCTGAGTGGTCTGGTAACCTTAATAGGAAACCCTTTAAAATAATTAAATCTGTCCAACAGGGAAATTCAAGTCATTTAAATTAAAACACAGCAAAACATTTGTTAAGCACATACCATATACCGACACTGTGCTAAATGCTAGGGATATAAATTAAAAAAAAAAAAAAGAAAGAAAGAAAGATAGTCCCTGTCCTCAGAGAGGTCACATTCTGTTGTGGGAAGACAACACAGGAAAGGAGCTGAAAAGCGAGGGGACACAGTGGGGGTTCTGTGCATGGGGATCACGGTCTGTAGAGTGGAAATCAAGTAGAGAAGCTAATGGACAATGAAGCATTACCTGGAACGTCATTGTGTTACCTCTCTAAAGGAAGCCATCGGGAAGAGCTGACCATTCCACCCTCTAGCTGGCCGAGGTCAGGCACTATTTCCTGTTTGTTCTTGTATCCCCATTGCCTGGGCCAGGCAGTCAGTCCACAAGCATTTATTAAGCTCTTACTGTGTGCCAAGCACTGTGCTACTCACTGAGGACATAAAGAAAAGCAACAACTCGGTCCCTGCCCTCAAGAAGCTTCCATTCTAATGGGAAGCTAACAGAGGAATCACCGGGGGCACACATTGAGAGAGTCAGTAAAAGATAATGTCACAGGGCCACAGTAAGAGCTTAACAGACATCTGCTGGGATAACGATCTTATCATCATCACACATGTCGAAGCAAGACCCTGGCAGCCTCTCCTTGCTCCAGGCGCCATGCAGGGATCTCTGCATGAAGGCAGTTTGGAGCGCCTGACTATCGACCTTCCCTCCTGCCTCAAAGACCTTTGATGCCCGCCTCTCCAATTCCTGCTGGAAGTTCCCTTTTCTCCCTCCTCAGCTTCTGGCTTGCACCCTCTTCCATTTTCCAAAAGTCTGGAAGTTCCTTAGTTACATCAAGGCATGCCTCTGCTTCTCCCAAATTCCTTTCCTTGTATCTCTGAGAAATTATTCAGTTTCCTCCTCTGAAGGCAGCTGGTAGTACAGTGATTAGAGCATTCAGCATGGAACAGGAAGACTGAGTTCAAATATAACCTCAGACAATTGCTACCTGTGTTACACTAGACAAGTTATTTTACTTCTATGTGCCTCAGTTTCTTCCACTGTAAATGGAGAAAATAATAGTGCCCAACTGAGCCCCTTGCTGGGGTATTGCAAGAGGATCCCTGTTAAGTCTGGTTTGGACTCAACTCTCTCTGGGGTCCCTCGTGGTGCTGAGAATTGGTGATTCTGTGAAAGCCCTTCTTGCTTTAGGAAAGAGCTTCCTGGCTCGGCCTGTAGCCAAGATTGCTCTGGTTCTGTGGCCCTGCCACCATCTCCAGGCTGATCCTCAGGCTGCTGACCCACAGTGTGTGTCCAGGTTTGGGCTAGTAACCCTTCCACCTCAGCTGGACCAGCCAGAGGTTGAGGTCCTCTGCCATTCCCTTGAAGACTCCCCAGAGCCTCTGAGCCAAGATGAGATGCCCCCAGTGAAAAGCGTTATTACAACCATTGGCATCATCACAGTCAGCAACGCCAATGATTTCCCTCCTTTATGTGGTAAGCACATGCTTTTTTTTTTTTTTAAAGTGAACTAAATTCTCTTTTCAGGATTTTCTTTTCAGCATTTCATGACCCTCTTTGAAATCACAGGCCATGCTTTGGCATTTCCTAAACAGAGGTTGGCCTGCTCACTTTTTTCAGCCCACCAATTTCCATTCATGTCCCCCTAAGGCTGGGAGATTATCTCGCCTCCTTTGGCCAGTCATAGTAGCACACAATGGCAGGAGACCCTTCCTTAGACCCCATGGCAATTAGTCCCCTTGGAGAGCTGCTTAAACAGAGGTTCTCTGCCCTCCAGCATTGATCCAGTAAGACCCTTGAACTGGTGGGACTCCTGAGGCACTCACTGTCTGTAATGAATTTCCACTAACACTCCTTTGGAGAAGTAATATTCAAACAGCAGCATATCTTAATGAGAGACAAACCCTTGACATCGAAGGCACTTTGTCTTTTTTCTGCTTACAAACTATTGATTTTTTTTTCTGTTTACAAATGGTCTAAAGATAGCAAAAATGCTGTTCGAAGACTTCACAAACATCACCCAAAGTGAAAAGGATGTTCATTATCTATTCCTAAATGGTTCAACCCAAGCAGATTTTCCATTAAAAATGGATCTGCTTAATTTAAAACTGAGGAAGGAAAAACAGTAAACAGAAATATGCTGAGTATAATTACAAACTATCCCTGAAATGTGCTGAAATCTAATGACCTTGTCATGATAATGAGAAAGATTTGCATAGATATCACATCCTTCACGGAGAAGGTTACCATAGTACCCAGTACAGTATCAGACTCAGGGACAACACCCCCCCCTCGCTGAGAGGCTAAAAGGCCCTTCACTAATCTGCAGCAACTTCTGTGTGAGGGATAACGCTTTCCCCTGGGGAAAGCGGTTAGTGCTGGAGGCGGTGAAATGAGGCAGACAAGACTGACCAGTTTCTTCCTCTTGTCCTGCCCTCTCCCTTCTCCTGCCATGACTGGACAGGACGTGGCATTCCCCTCAGCTTCCATGAAATCTCGCAAGGGTTTCCTGAAAGTGAGAAAGGAAGTAGATCTTTGGAATGGCTTGGGTGACTTTGGGCACCACTGGGAATGATGTGGATGAACCAGAAACGGGCCAGGTTCCCAACAAATTTGGAAGGTGTACATCAGACATTGCATTCCACACCACCTACAGGCAGCAAGAGATGGGGGAAACATGGAGCATGTCCATCATTGCTTCAGGGAGCAGTGATTTCTCCGGGATGAGTAACTCCTTCAGCACTTAGCCCCATACCCAGGATATGGTAAGACAGTGCTTAATAACTACTTGGAGCCCCAGTCCAATGGTCACTTGGGAGATGTCATTGGACATTTGGGAGGCTCAATAAGTCATCTGGTGGTGGCCAACGCTCTGCTAATTAGGCTCACTTAGGACAGCTCTTCCTGAGATGAGGGCCAAGCAGTCCAGCCCTCCATCAATACTCGAGGAGTTCCCAGATTGACCACACCTACCAGAGCCTTATATCTGCTGACTTAGTCATTAAGAAGGTTGGGTCAACTGCTTGCCCAGATGAGACCTCAGAGGATGGAGTCACAGGACTTATAATCAGAAAGACCTGGGTTCAGATCCTGCCTGTGATACTCACTAGCTGTGTGTCAATAAGCAAACCACTTTATCTTATCAGCCTCAATTTTACAAAGGAATCTTTACTTTCAACATCGAGTAAGCCCAGAAGTACAAACTTTTCAGCCCAACACCTTGAGGTCACACCCTCTTCTGGACCCCCTCCCCCTCGGCCCTCCCCAGCAATACCTGGGAAGAGGCGCTTAGATTTAAAATGGTATTTGTCCCACCAAGTGCACTTATAAATGTCACGTGGCCAATTGGTGGATGAGTCTGCATTTTTGCTCCTGTTAGACTGGGCTGGTCAGGGCACTTGTGATTTAATAACAATATAGCTAGGATTCATATTGTACTTTTTGGTTAGCCAAGTACTTTATATAAGCCATTTTCTTTCATTTCCACAACAACTCAGTGAGGTAGGTGTTATTATTATCCCCATTTCGCAAATGAGGCAACTGAGGCTAAAAGAGATTCTGCCCCTTGCCCAGGGCCACACAACTAGTGAGTGTCTGAGGCAGGATTTGAATTCAGGTCTTCCTACCTTCAGGTCTAGCTCTCTATCCAGGTGACTTCTCGTCGGAGGCATCTTCATCTAGGGCTTACAGTAAGTCTGTCTTACCAGACCAAGGGCGACCCCCTGGCTGAGGAGTGAGTGCACCCCAATTCTGGATCCAGAGCCGATGGAATGGCTTCTTGTCATCACGTGGTGACCCGAGGGGAGCCCACTACACAATGTTTGTGTGTTCTCCCAAGTTTACTTAGGATTGCATCAGAAGCACACTCAGAGTGTGCTCACAAGGACCAGGCTCGTTGGCCAGGCTCCTATTGTGTGTGCACGTAGCTGCCTGGTCTCAGCCTACAGAATGCAAGCCGCTTAACGGCATGGACTGACTCTCTTTTCTGTTTGTGCTGGGCCCACAAGAATTTAATGAATGACTCTTCATTGATGTAAGTTGGGAACTTTACATGACTGCTTCTGTCATTAAATGTTTATGTAAGTAGAACAAAATAAACTTCATGAATCTGACCTGGAAATCAAGGACTCAGTGTTACTGTGCTGGATGGCCAGTGGTTTGAAGTGAAGGACACTGGCCCCCGACGTCCTCAAGTGAGGCCCGACCCCGCCGGCGGCGGGGTCAAGTCTGTCATTTATTTAGAAGACACATGCCAGGCAGTCTGCCCAGACACTCCAAAGGAGGAGGGCCCTTAAGCCCCAGAGGAGAAGATGCCACCATAACCCAGTCAATGCAATCTGATCCCAGGCATGCAGAGACCAGAGAAACCACTCTAGAGAAACCGTTGGCTTCATGGCACCCTCCTCCCTGGCTGGAGGCCAAGCTGAATGTGCTGTCCATAGGCAGAGGGACTGGCCAGCACTCTGCTGCCTTGTCCTACAAGGGTCCTTGGGAATGAGCCTCCTGCAAGGGGTTGGGTGATTTGGGTTCAAACTCAGACTCTGACACTTATTGACTGAGCGACCCTCGGCAAGTTACCTAATTCTTCTGAGGCTCAGTCTCCTTACCTGTAAAATGGGCATCACAGGAACAGACCATCGATTTAAATGTGGAAGAGATGAAGCTCACCTTGTCCTGCGTCCTTTTTTTATAGAGGAAGAAAGTGTTCCATTTGGCAAGCTTTCTGGGTGGCAGGCACAGTTTTCAGTGTTGGAGACAGAGAGAGAGACAGGGAGAGAGACAGGCAGACAGACAGAGACAGAGACAGACAGAGAGAAAGACAGAGACACAGAGAGAGACAGACAGACAGAGAGACAGAGACAGACAGAGACAGAGAGAGACACAGAGAGACAGACAGACAGAAAGAGACAGAGAGAGACAGAGAGACAGACAGAGACACAGAGAGAGAGAGACAGACAGAGACAGACAGACAGACAGAGACAGAGAGAGAGAGAGAGAGACAGACAGACAGACGGAGTGATTTCTCATCCTCCAGAAGATTACATTGCTTTGGGGATGGGAGTGGGGATCCAGCCTTTGCACAGAAAGCTCAGTGCAAGGTATTCACAAAGTAGTACAAAGTTTTTTGTTTTTTTGTTTTTTCCAGAGGGAGGAGGAGAGCCCCAGCCGCTGTGGGTGGGGTGTACAGAAAGGCCTTGTGCAGGAGGAGGCACCTAAGCTGTGCTTTGAGGGAAGCTAGGGATTCTGAGGGCAACATTACAGAATTGGGGGGTGACCTGGGCAAAGGGATGGAGGTAGGAGATCGAATGCCCATTTATGTGTACAGCTCCGCTGACCAACAGGATATTTTTCAGAACAGAAAGAAACAGAAGCCGCATTGGCCGGGGATAGGGGCAGGCTGTGTACATTCTTGGGGCTGCCCAAGGGTGTCAGGTACCCAATGCAGAGCATTCCTAAGGAGTTACTTGCAAATGGGATCAGTGATAAGAATGGATTAACTGCCATTTGGGTAGTTATTCGAGATTCCACCGTGAGGCCAGAGAGGGGCTAACGGAGAACCATCTCCTCTAGGGGAAAGCATTCCGGTTACGAAGACCCCATTGCCCCACGTGGAGAGCACCATGCCTTGGAAGTCTCACAGCCTGGAGGATTACCGGCGACACGTCCTGTTCTGTGGGACCGAGGTCATTCAGACCAAGCCAGCAGGGCCAGGCCCCGTCAGGGCAGTTGTCCTGCAAATAGGTGAGTGGCTGCACGGGGGCGTCCGATGACTCGGGCATTTGGGATCTTGTCACAGTCGGTTGGCCCGGACCCTGTTTCCAATGTAGCAGCCACCATTTTGTTCAGCAAGGATGGCTACCTGGAAGCAGTGCGTGTAATAGATGGGAGGGGTCTCCCGGGCCTGAGGGGTAGATACCTCCCTTCCCATCTCCTGCGTCATAGTTTTAAACTGAGGAGGCATCAAAGATTCTGACTCGGGCAGAGGCATCATGAAAGTGCCTCTGAGCATGAAGATGAGGCAGTGGGGAGGTAGAGACCGCAAAGAGAGAAGGTCGGCCCTCGGGTCCATCCTACTGAGAGGCCCAGCACCCAGAATCCCAGCAGATCAGGAAAGAAGGGCCTTCTCTCCATGAACTTCCTTGTCAAACGAGGAGCACGAGAGAACGCCCTTGACTCAGGGCCGGGAGGCAGGTGCTTTCACTCTTGTCCCTGCCAGGGACTCACAGAGCAGTGTTGGCAGGTGCCTGTCTCCAGTTTCTCTTTAAAAGGGAGATTAAAATTCCTCCCTGTTATGCACAGGTCGCCGGTCTGGAGGGAGGCCAAATTCAGGGACACTTCTCAAGTATTTGGCAGCTTGGGGGGTGCATTTGGAGAAGTGAAATTTGAGTCCGAACCTTGCCTCAGACACTGCCTAGCTAGTCGCGTCACTGCTCCCAGCCTCAGTTTTCTTGTCTGTAAAATGGGGATTATAACAGCACTTAGCTCAGGGGGTTGTTGCGAAGGTCCAGGGAGATAACATATACGAAATGCTTTACAGGCCTGAGCCATTAGCTATGTACATCACTACTGCTGTCCTATGTATGGAATCACACACTGTCTGAGGGAGACACAGGGTCTCCCCGAGGGCCTCGGGGACCACCTAGTTCCCCCCCCCAGACTAAACCAGACTCGAATCTGTAACATCCCTGCCAAGTGGTGAGACCCCAGGGAGAGAGGCCGCAGGGGCTCCTGAGGACGCCCCTCGCTGGGGACAGTTCTCACAGCCAGGAAGCTTCGGCTCAAATCTGACTCTGTACCTGACCCTCATTTATCCTGCCTCCATCAGCCCTCTGGGATGCAATGGAGTAAGTGTAATCCGCTTCCATGGGGCACTAGGGGGCGCCATAGTGCACAGAGCGCCAGGCCTGGAGTCAGAAGACTCATCTTCCTGAGTTCAAATCTAGCCTCAGACACTTCCTAGCTGGGTGACCCTGGGCAAGTCCTTTAACCCTGTTTGCCTCAGTTTCCTCATTTGTAAAATGAGCTGGAGAAGGAAATGGTAAACCCCTCCAGTAACTTTGCTAAGAAAACCTTCAAAGGGGGCGTAGAGAGTCAGACGGGGCTGAAATGACCAAACAGCGACAGTCCTCTTTCCGCGTGGAAGCTTTTCAAGTGCTTCTGAACACTGTAGCGCACAACCGACTGGTCCACCCTGAGGCTTTCCCGGATCAGCCTTCAATAACTGGAAGACTGGATTACTGACTGTCATGTGATGTTGTCTGACGCTTTCTTTAAACGCGTGCGTACGTAGGCACAATAAAGCGCATGTACACATACACGTATGTACACATACACGTATGTGTTTGGGTGTGTAGATGTGTGGATCTGTCTATCTGTCTGCACATATATGTTGTTGTTCAGTTTTTTTATTTGTGCCTGTTTATGACTCTATTTGTTTTTTGTTTTTTTGGGGGGCAAAGATACACACATACACACACAGCTTTAGCCACAGACCTGGGAAGCTCTGCTGTTCACCAGCTACTATAAACACACACACACCACACACACACACACACACACACTACACACACATACACACACAGCTTTAGCCACAGACCTGGGAAGCTCTGCTCTTCTCCAGCTACTATAAACACACA
>NW_020946652.1:5542072-5562864 GCF_900497805.2 Vombatus ursinus | reverse complement strand
ACACACACACCACACACACACTACACACACACACACCACACACACACCCCCCCCACACACACACCACACACACCACACACACACACACCCCTGTATTTATATATACAATATACATACTCTCTCACTCTCTATTAGTCTCTCTCTGTCTCTGTCTCTTTCTGGACCTGTCTGTCCACCCATCTAGTCGCTAGTGGACAGCAGGAATTCCTGGGCCTCTGGCCAGAGCCACCCGCCACAGCCGGGCTTCATGTCCATCCCTCTAGTGGCTGCTGTGACCTCTTAGCAGTTGCCTGAGCGGGTCCAGGGACCCCGCTCTGCCCTGCCGTTGTTGCTGCTAAGAACACAGATGGACACGTGGGTCGAGACAGTCAAAAGACAAGACAAATCCGCCTCCCTCTTTTTGAGATGTGCGTTTTCACCTTAAAATGTTGACTCACAATAGACGGCGGGATGTTTGAGTGGCCGCTTGCAAAAACAAAAACAAAAAAGACAACAACAGAAACTTTCATTTGTTTTCTTGTTCCTTAAGTTTTTAAAAATTTTCTTTAATTTCTTTTTTCTCTTTTTTTTTTTTTTTTGGTTAGGTAATTGGGGTTAAGTGACTTACCCAGAGTCACACAGCTAGTGAGTGTTATGTGTCTGAGGTCAGATTTGAACTCAAGTTCTCCTGACTCCAGGACCAGTGCTCTATCCACTGCACCACCTAGCTGCCCCTTTAATTTCTTAATGTATTTTAATGACCTTCCCCTCCCCCCCAATATGCACACACACATATAGGTGCTCACACATACAAGCAGGAATGTATATTTAACAACCAGCTCTCTGGAAAAAAAATACATGCATGACATACTTTTAAGTTTAATTTACAATATTAACATTTTCTCCATTACTTTTTAAAGCTTAGAAATCAACAAAATAATGAATCAAGAGTTGATTTGTTATATTTGCCAATTTTCAAGGTATAAATGCTCACACTGAAAAATTGACAATCTGCAACATACCTCTGCACACAAACATAGAATGGAAAAAGTGTGTCTAGTCAGTAGCAGTTAATTTGAAAAAAATGTATATATGTATATATACGTGTATGTATGTATGTATGTTTGTATGTCTGTATGTATGTCCGGGGCTTTTAGTGGACTGTGACTTCCATATAAATCAACAGGATGAGGACACAGCCAAAAACGCGCCCTTGATCTGGGACCGCTGCCCTTCCCTCCCGCAGGCTCCCAGCCGTCGTCCTGAGCAGCTACCCACTGTCCTGGTGGGACGCCCCTCCCCCTCACTGGCCTCTGGGCTGGATGAAGGAGCTTCCTGTTTTCTCTCTGGATTTCTCGGCACTCCATTGGTCCAGAGCCTCTGAAGGTCCTTGGGAGTGCACATGTTCCTCTCCGACCTCTGATGCCGCCATCTTCCCCAGAAGGCAATTGTCCTGGGGACCGAGTTCTCAAAGGCACAGCCACATCCGGCAAGCTGCGAGCTCTGAGAGGGCAAAGGCTGTTGGCCGTTTTTGTCTTCATATATGCAGTGCCCACACAGGGTCTGGCCCAAAGCAGGAACTGAGTAAATGCTCATTCTATCCAATGAACTTTTCCCACAGCCCTCTGGAAAGGCATCGAGTGCCACCCAAGGCAATCCTGACTTGAGAAGTGGGGTAGAGGGAGGATGGCACGTAGCGTGAGGAAGCCTACCACGTCCAACTTGTGACTGTTCTCATGTAGGTTTCAACACTGCCAAAGGTGACTTGGTGAGATCCATCCTGTACCCGAGGCCCCTCAATTTCCAGCTTTACAATGATGCCTTCAAGTTCATCGTCTTTCTCGCTTTCCTGGGGGTTGCAGGCTTCTTCTATGCCTTTGGTGTATATATGTACCATGGGGTGAGTATGGAGGAGGTGTGGCCCAATGGGGGCACCTTGGCTCCCCCCAGACCCAGCCGCAGACCAGAAAGGCAGCCCCTTATGCACACTCAGCATTCTCACACATAGCTCGTCCCAATCAGCCTCACAGGAATCGGCTTGGCATAAAGGAAATCAATTGGACCTACACGTTTTGCAGCATTCAATACAGGTTCCCAGCTGCCCAGTACAATTCTTTCAAGTGCTCAAATTGGGAATAAATTCTGCGTCCTATCCACTTACCCTGGGATTTAATGTTCCCTGGAAATCTCAGCATTTAAGTCTTAATTTAAACATCTTTTTGGATGTCTAGGCTGTAGGTCAGATATTGTCTCAAACTTATATTCCTCAGAATTTCAGAACAGTATGTGGTATAAAGTAAGTGCTAAATAAATGATCATTCACATAAACTGAAGAGACCCCCAGAGGTGGAGACAACAGTGAGCTCTACTCTCGATTGGCCACGTGACTGGAGTTTGTCAAAGGGAGTCATGACACCTCTAAGGAGCTTTACTGACCTGTTGGAAAGGAACGACCGGGGGGTTTGGTCTAGTGGAGAGAAGGCTCAGGCCAGGGTGGGAGGAGGATCAAAGATGGCGGATCTCTATACTCAGGTACCTGTAAGGCCGGTACAAGCAAGAAGGAGCAGCACCGTCTTGCTGAGAGAAGCCACAAAGAGGCAGAATTAGACTCAAAGGAAGGGGAAAATTCCTTCCTGACCACAAGAGCTTCTCTGGAGTAGAATGGGTGTCTCGGGAGGTGGGGGCTTGCCCTCCTTGGAAGTATCCAAGGGAAGGCTGGTTAGTTACTTGGCAGGAATGCTGAGGAGGGGGATTCTTGTTTCAGTAAGGAATGGACTGAGGGGCTCCAGAGGTCTTTCCAGCTCCTGGGGGCAGGGGGGCGCAGTGGCACAGGCCGTGAAGCAAAAGGACCTGAGGTCAAGTCTGGCCTCCCATCTGACACCTCTGCGGCTGCATGACCTGTCCAGGCTTCAGTTTCATCACATTTAAAATGCAGGGTCTGGGCTACACGGCCTCTGAGAGAGAGCTTTGATTCCGAGACCTCTGGCTGACCTTTTAGCCAGTTAGGTCTTGGCATTCTCAGGGTAACCTGAACATTTTCTAACTTTTCTGATATGGGGAAGGAGAGAGAGAGAAAGTCGTGCTTGCCCGCAAGCTCTTGGCCTTCTGCCCAGCTTGGTGGCCAAATGCTATAGGCATCTGTTGGCGTCAGCCACATGGAACCAGCCTCTAACCTGTTTGGCTGGAGTCGAACAGAGCGGGCCAGAGACAGGAGAGTCAGAAATCAAACAGAAGTTCAATTCTGATGTGAGGGAAACGGTTTGCAAGCAAGGAGAGGGGGGCCCCAAGGCAGTGTGGGGAGATCTCAATACCAGTGGCTGCGCAGTGAGCTGTAGCCCTGACAAACAGGGCTGACAGCAGCAACGTGACGAGCTTGATTCACAGCAGGGCTTCATGACTCGAACAGGGGCACGGCAGGTGCTTGTCTGAGCCCAGAGAGCACCCGGTGCCGGTCAGGACAATGCAAGAATTAGGGGATTTTGCCAGAGGGTGATTGCAAAGGATTGTTGTTATACCAAGCTCAGGGCCCAGCTGCTTGCTGGGCCTTAGCTCTGGACAACGGGGAGTCTCCTAATATCTTGACACTGTGTGGTCTCTTGGAGGCTGCTTGAGCCCAGAGGTAAGCTTCGGCTTGTGCTGGGCTCACAGCTCCCCCTCCCCCAACAAGCTCTCCCTCCTTTACATCCTCAGGGAGGATGATCTCCTACTCTCATGAGCGGCCCCCCAGGACACTCCAACAACGGAGGACGGAGCCTTAGCCAGTGTAGGTCTCCCGAGGAGGCCTGAGGGGCTCTCCTGGTCTGGGTGCTGGGCAGTGGCTTTCCTGCGCTCCTGCGCTCACGTGCTGTTTCCCTCTGCAGACTTCTGCAAGAGACACCGCGACAATGTCTTTGCTCCTTCTCACTGTCCCAGTGCCCCCAGTGTTACCAGCAGCTTTGACCACGGGGATTTTTTATGCTCAGAAGAGGCTGAAGAAGAAGAAAATTTTTTGCATCTCTCCACAGAGAATCAACATGTGTGGCCAAATCAACCTCGTTTGTTTTGACAAAGTAAGGCCCAGCTTGGTTTTTTTTTTCAGGGGGAGGAACGTGGGAAAGGGGTGTGAACTGAGTTTTATACAAGCATAGAATGTCAGGGATGGAAGGGCCCGGACAGATTGTCACCCACAGTGACCCACCCCCACACATCCATTTTAGAGATGAGGAAACTGAGGCAGCCCAGAGATGGGACAGTCATAAGGAAGCTAGTGGAAGAGTCTGAAGGAGAAGCTGGCCCCCTGACCCCCAAGCCCAGGCCTCTGCCACTATATCACCTCTTTTGTTCCTGGGTTTTAAAACTTTCTGCACCTGCAGAGTTGGAATCTGTGAGATTCAAAGTTTTAAATACAGGTCCTTGCAACAATGACTGAAGCTGATCAGCTGTTCCGGGCTCATATGTAAATCATAAAGCCCAGGGACCAAGGCAGGTGGTGGCTAAGCCCATGTCCTGGTCCTCCAAGCCCCTCAGAGAAGACCACAGGAACATCTACCTGTGTGAACTGGGATTTTCTACCAGTTCCTTAAATCATCTGATACCCTGAGATACCACGGAGAGAGAGAAAAAGGCAGGGGGAAAGAGAGAGAGACAGAGACAGAGACAGAGAGACAGAGATAGAGACAGACAGAGAAAGACACAGAGAGAGACAATGAGAAGAGAGACAAGAGAAGAAGAAAAAGAAGGAGGAGGAGGAGGAGAGAGGGAGAGACACAAAGACAGAGAGACCACCTGGCAGCTCCATGTTTTTATTCTTCAGTCAAAAAAGTGGTAAAGTAGCTAGAATTGACTGTTGGGAGTCAGAAAGACCAAAGGTCAAATCCTGCCTCAGACAGTTATTAGCCATGTGACTCTGGCCAAATTGCTTGATCTCTCTGTCTCAGTTTCCTCATCTGCATAATAATAACATACCCAAGGATGGTGTAGGCCTGGCAGCCGTACCATAACCACATCAGTGGAAGGCCCTGAGGCTGCCCAGGAGAAGACTGACTTGGACCTAGTTGTCTAACAGGGTCTGAGGGGTTCTCATGCAGAAGAAGACCTTGGTGTGAGGCTGCTGGGTGGCCTAGTGGGCAGCGCTCTAGACTCAGAGTTGGGGGAGCTTCCTTCAAATCCTGCCTCAGATACCTCGAGACTCCGTGACCAGGGACAGGTGAAAGCACTTCATAGGACTGTCGTGAAAATTAAATGAGATAATGTGGGTAAATCGCTTTGTAAATCTTAAATCGTTATTTAAGCACTAGTCCTTAATATGATCAATTATTGATAATATTTATGGTCAATATTGATTGCTTATTCATAACAATAGTGATAAACAACTGGTTTCTCTTGACCCCAGAGGGCAGCACTGGAGTCAGTGAGTAGAGGCCGATGATTTGGCTGGAGAGGAAGAGGACCCCCTGCGCCACCCTCCCCCAGCCCCCACCATGAGAGCTACCCGTAATGACGGGGCACCAGCAGTAGAGTCTGCTGTTATAAGAAATCTGCAAGCAGGAGCTGGCTGGCTGTAGGACAATGACTGCAGCTGCCCTAAAATGCTCCGCGTGTAGCGTCTGCTTTGATGCTACCCTCGTTGTGGTGACGTAAGCAACGTTATTATCCTCCCTGTTTCACAGATGAGGAAGCCTGCCGACTGTGATGCAGAAGGGGGTTTTGTTCATGTATGCTGGCGTACAGGGATGGCTGCTGAGGCACCTTCCTGAGGTTCTAGGACTCTGGGTCCAGGGATGCTTGGACTCTCTGTGCACAAAGGCAGCCTGGCACAAGGCAAAGGTCTCGGGGCTCCTAGTCATAGCCTCTCTGCTTGTGTGATATTGGACAAGTCACATCAGGTGCCTCGGTTTCCTCGTCTGTAAGATGAGAGGGGTAGGGGAGATGGTCTCTAAAGGTCTCTTTCAGGTTTAAAATTCTATAATTTGATAAACATGTCTCTGGAGAAAAGAACTTCAGAAATATTTGATTTCCTATCAAATAATATGATAGTTGGGAAAATATATCCACCTCAGAGCCCCCAGATGTGTTAGAAATAATAGAAATGTCCAGTGCCTATTTTTTTGTTCTTGTTTGGAGATACTCTCTCTGGCTTGTTTTAATTCCATGAGGCACACGCATGTGTATATATGCATATGTGCATCTATGTACATGCATACACATGTATATATATACACTTGTACACATTGCAATACATATCTACATATCATATATTTGTGTATACATATAATGTGTACATATGTTATATGTACATACAGATATATTTGCCTTCTCTTCCCCTTAGGAACTCAAACTCAGCTCATGTTTCATTCTGTTTCTGATCAGTTATAGAATGAGCTTCATTTCCATATCATAGAACCCTCCGCCCACCCCAGGTTTCCCTTAGATAGGGCCACGGTCTCTATGTTCGTTCTCACACACGGATATTAGAACAAACCTAATTCATCAGGAAAACATTTCCATCTGGATTGAACTGGAAACTCTCTTTTTGAAAGATATTAATCAAGGAGATTTCTATCCTAGTCACACTGATTGGGACCCTTTCAGAACTCACCAGGGAAATACTGCACAAAGCGTTTTGCTATTTTAATGAGTTACTCATACAATTTGGAGCTCAGGGACATGAAGTACAAAATGAAGAGCTCCTGCATCTGGCGGACTCGTTTTACTTTTGCCTCCCTGGGCGCCCAGTACAAATTACTGACCTTCTCTGACTTCCTTAGGCAGTCTGCTGTGGTGGGGAGGCAGCTGGACTGATCAGAAAGCCAGATTTCTAGTCCTCTGGGACAGTGGCATAAGCACCAGCTTGCTTGGGAGTCCAAGGACAGAGACGTTCAGATCTTACTTCTGGCGCTTATGTAATGATGCAGACCCTAGTTTCCCTCAGGAGGGCTAGAGCGTTTGTCCCTAGCTCTGGACGGCTGAGCACGTTCTGTGTTCAGCCGCCAGGGAACCTGGCCCCTAAAGTGATAAGCCAGGCTCTTTTTCTGAGATTGGTTCTTACTCACCATAGAGCTTGGGGCAACATAAATTAAATCTTTGATTTGGTTCTTAGAGTCTCCTCAAAGGGAGTAGAAAGCCACTCAATATATAATGCAGATCAGATATAGGACAGCTATTTATTTTTCCCACGTAAAAGAAATGTTTGAAACACAAAACTCACAAGCATGTGTCAGCATGCGCAATTAGATTTAATTTATCTACTCTCACATAGTTCTTCACTGTAGCAAGACACTCCTTCCATTCCTTCCTAATAAATCTGTATCCCACTTACCACAGTGTCCACTCTAAAACTTCTCGCCTCCCGCGGCGTGTCCTCCTTCCACACTCTTGGCTCAGGACACTTTACATCATGCTTCACTGGAAAAGCCGAGACCATCTGCTAGGGTCCCTGTCTTCCCCTTCTCTTCGCCTTTCTGACATCCTCCCTCCCCAGCTCTCGCCTCCATCACGCCCAGAAGCAGTCCTGCCATTTCCATTTCGGCAGCCATTATTGTGTGTGTGAGGCTATCATTACTCCACATCCCTAAATGCTGTTTCAGACCCATGACTGTACTTCAACATTGCTTGAGTCTGATAATGTGCATTGTAAGCTTTTTGACTAGTCGCACAGCAGCAATAAATCCATATTACTGGTGTTAAAAACAGGTTCAAAGGCCCTTGGAAAGGCTGCCAACACTCATTGCCACAACTCCCCACTTTCTTCTAAACCCCCTTGTGGCTTCTGACCTCATTGTTCACCTTAGGCTTTGGGGGCTGCCAGGGGTGGGGGCGGCGACTTAAAGAAGATCCATGTTTGGGAGAGAAAAGTGGCTCCTAGGGGTTGAGTGAGAACAGAGGAAGGTGTCCTGTTGGCACCTGCGAAGCATGACCAGGCCTAGAGGAAGGCCCAAGAGCTCATTGGATGAATCGTCTGTGGGAGAGCACGGACAAGACCAGCCAGGATGGGGAGGTCTTGGTGAGTGGTGACCTTCACCACTAATGGGGACACAGACGGGGATAAGAATCTAGTGAAGCATTGAGACAAAGGGCGTAGCATGGCCCGAGAATGATCTTGAGACTTCGAGGATTGGCCTGAGCCATGACTGAGGTCGTAATTGCCTCTGGGTAGATGTTTCATGCATTCCTGTGTCTAGGGAACTATCACCACAACTCACAGGTGGTGGCTTACTTACTGGGCTTGACAGGTGACTCTGAGGTGAGCCAAGTGGGTCCCCTGGGCCTGTCTTGGAAGGTTCTTCAGAGGGCTTGGACCCTATGAAAACAAAAACAAAAACAAAGGGGCAGCTAGGTGGCACAATGGGTAGAGCACTGGCCTTGAAGTCAGGAGGACCTGAGTTCAAATCTGCCCTCAGACCAAACACTTAACACGGAGTAGCTGTGTGACCTTGGGCAAGTCACTTAACCCCCAATTGCCTAAAAAACAAAACAAAAGAAACAAAAAAAAAAAACAAAAAACAAAAAACAGAGGGCTTGGACCCATTGCATCTGTGCATCGGGGGCACAGGCTTCCAAAGCCCAGGTTACCACCACCCACCACGTAGTATCAGAGGAGGACTTGCGGGGAAGCCTACTAAGCTATTTACCCTGTAAGCAAATAGAAAAATCTCCCCCCAAAAATCTCCAAAAGGAAAGAATAATCTCTCTGAAACAGAAAACATGGAACCTTGATGTACTGGAAAAAAAAAGTCTCCTTTTCTGTTTAGTTGTTTGCTTTGACTCCGTCACAAATCTCGTGATGGTATACAATGTGGCAGATTCTTTTGTGGTTTTATAAAGCCGCGGGTCTGGCTGCGGGGTAACAGGTACTCCATGCTTACAGGGGCCTTGAAGTATCTCCCCTCTTTGAATCCTGCCATATCGCAGATATTATTAACCCCATTTTAAAGCTGAGAGAAACTGAGGCTCAAAGAGGTTATACAGTCACACCACCAGTAAGTGTCGGAGGCAAGTTTGAAGCCCAGGCCTCTCCTGCCTTCCCCCACCCCCCACTGCAGACTAAAACCAAAGCCCACTCCTTCACATCCGTTCCTAGCTCCTGGCTGCCATCTTTGGCCTCCCAGCTCAACCTGTAGTTGTGTCTGGCCCTCCACTATCCTGCCCACATTTTTATGACATGTTTTGGGACCAGATGGTAAACCATAAGGAAAGCTTCTTACAAAGAAACAAGACCAATGCCTTCTGCAGATCGGTTTTAGATGATAACGACGCCATTCACCTCTAGCTGGGTCTCAGTGAACTGTAAGTTCATGGAATTTCAGTTTCTTTTTAATTAAAGCAAAGCCTTGCTTTTCTCTCTGTCCATTGTTGCCTGGCTTTAGTACAACCCACAGTCTTCAGGTTGACTGGCAGTGCTGGGGGTGTCGGTCCCCCTGGGAACATTTTTTCTCACTACATTTAGCTCTCTCTCCTCCTTGCTGAGTTAGTGTCCTCTATGATGGATTTGGGCACTTACAGGGAGTATAATGTCTGTTTTACATGTGTTGTTCTTCCAAGCTGAGACTCTGAGGCTAAAACCAATTCTGATTTTTACCAGACAGGCACGCTGACAGAAGATGGCCTTGATCTATGGGGGGCTGTCCCTGTGATGGGAAACTGGTAGGTGTCTTGACTTGTAGGTGAATTTGTCTCTATTGGATTTGTGTAGGGTATTGGTTGAATCTCACCTTGATCAGGAGCTGAGCAACTTCCATGAATTCTAGCCTCCTCCATAAATTAAGTAAGGCCTGGGTTTAAAAGAAGACAGTGAAAGCAGACTAATGGCCTCCAAGGAGAACGTTGAGCAGAGTGACTGAGAAGCAGCCCAAGGAGAGGAGAGAGATTGATGGGACAAAGGGGAGCGTGTGGCACCAGCTTAGATGATTTCTTTCTTTAGTTAGGACAGAAGAGTTTGGGCCCCAATGCCTACTTCTTTGAGTTGATGTGGCAAAAGTGGTCTGTAAGATTTGGCTCTGCAGATGATGACCCCTGTTTGCCCTTCTCATCTGGACCTAAGTGCAGGCTACCATGATTCATGGAGGGTGCCAGAGGCAGATGCACGGGCAGGGGCAGCATTCTGAGAATGGCAATATTAGAGCCTCAGTCACTGAGGATAGGACGGACAGGTGCGAAGCGGGGCCAGGCCTCTTTCTGGATGGGGTCATTGACTCCAGGTGGCATTACTTTAAATGCCTTTAGACATTTCCCCAAAGTCTGCCAAGTTTTTATTCTCCACTCCTGCCTAGACTGAAATTCCCACCATTAGAAAAAAGGAAGTGTGTGTCTCTGCAGAAAGCCACCATGAAAATGTCCATATGTGGACCAGAAGGGCCCTAAAGCTTCCCATGGCTCTTTATCAGGCAATGGAGCCACAGAATCACAGGACTGGAAGGGACTTCTGAGATGATCAGAAGAGGATTGGATTAGATGGCCCCGATGACCCATTCGACCCCTGTCTAGCATCCCCCGAGAGGGCAACTCATCCCCTTCGCAGAATGCCCTGCAGGCGGCCATCTGGCCTTCACTGAAGACCTCCATCGTGTGTGACCCATTCCTTTCCGAGGCAGCCCAAACACTGGGAAGCTTGTTCCCGTCTCCAGTTTAGCTCTGTCTCTTGGCAAAGTCTTCCTGACTCCCTGTCCAAGCTTCTCTCCACTGCGGTGGCCTCTAGCTGCCTGGGGGAGGTCTCTTCATGTTACAGAAACCCATTATAAACCTTGGAACACCCCAGAAATGGGGTGTCTTACACAAGGGAACCCTGAAGTACAAGACAGGCTGAGTTCAATGAGGGCTGTTGGAGGAGAGAGCAATGCAAGAGTCTGCGAGGCCAGGCTTGGCCACTTTCTCATTGTACTTGGTGAGGTCTAGAAGCCAGAGCTGGGCCAGGCCCTTGCTAGGCTCTGAAGGGAAGGCCGGCCATCCCCACGTGTAGCATGTCCCTCATCAAGTTAGCCAAATAGTGGAGCCTGAAGATTGAGATCCAAGCCGCCCCTCCCTTGACTCCAATGTTGTGGGAAGTAGAAATAGCTCTTAAGAAATCAGTCAGGAAGGATAGGAAGGCTCCGCAAGTATTCATCAAAGAAATCTACTCTGGACGTGTCTCAAACGTGTCAAGGACTTGATTTTTGAGATATCTCAGGGAGGTCAGGAGACCAAAAAAAAAAAAAAAAAAGGAGGAAAGACTAAAGTCAATATAATTATCCCCCAAAAGCAAACCAAAGAATATCAGTAACTATGGACTCATGTAATCGATTGACTCTAAAATCTCTATGTGAATGATCGCCACATGACTCTAGGGCGTCCGTGATGCCCTATGAGAAGGGAACAGGAAGACTTGGGCAAATAATTCTCTACAGAACGTGTCTTTGCAGTCACACCATTGACAGAAAGATGCAGAAAATGCAAAAAACCTTCTGTCGTTATTGTTAGCTTTTTAAAAAAAAAAAAAGCCTTTGAGATGGTAGGACCCAAAGAGACCCTCCAACTGAGGTAACATAAGGTAACACACAAATGCTCAGCCGACACAGAGGTGTGGAGATAACTGCTCCACTGTTTATTAACACCTAGCAAGGTGTTGAGGGAGGGAGATGATGTTCACCAATGTTATTTGTCCTGCTGTGGAGAACACAGTATACAGAGACCAGAGGGAGAGGGTTTCCACAGAGATGAGGAAGGGTCCAATAGGATCTTTGTGCAGGTGATGCTGTGGTGATTTCATCGATCTCCAGAACATGGTGCTGTCTCTTTAATGAGAGCCATGGCTATGAAAATAAGAGCAACTTAACCGTCCAGAGAGGAAAAAAAATAGATGAAAAATGCTGGTAGTCTAGCCCAGTGACGTCGAGTCAAATAGAAACAGGGACATTAGCCCTCTGCCTGCCTGTTGACTTAGAAAACCACATATGAACATTATCTTTATTCCATTTTATTTTTATTTATTTTATTGAATGTTTCCCAATTACATTTTCATCTGGTTCCGGATGGGAGCCGACATGTATTTGACACCTCTGGCTTAAACTAGGACATGCCATTGGATAGAGAGTCCGTCGAATGATTCCATCAGTAGATCTGTTTGGGACAGGCACTGCAGATGAACCACAGGTTGGGGCCAGAATCTAATAGGAGCAAGATTCCTTACTGTATTCTAGTTGGGAAATTCCACAGCATTTCCCATGATCCCAAGCACACCGCCTCATCCTTTGTTTATTTATTTTTAACACGAATGTATTCTATGACACATGGTTGTGATCTTACATCACCCCAGTCTACCAAGGGTCAAAGTTGGGAAATGTCAAGGTGCCTTTTGGGGCACAAGATGGCCACAGCACGTGATGACTTACAAGGAAGAAGTCTCAGCAGGGAGGTCAGGCGGCCACACGTGACCCGGGGTGGTGGGCAGAGGCACTAGGAGCAGTTTGGGCAAATGCAGCGGCAGGGCTGAGTAGGCTGACCAGACCGTGTCCTTAGGGCACAAAGGAAATAGAGATGGGCCTTCCTTCAGGGATTATCCTAAAAAGCAGAAAGGTCAGAGTTTGTCTTTTTAGACAGTTTCTTATTTCCTTTTCAAAAATGGTGGGCATGGCTTTTACAAATGGGCATCCTTTCCTCCTAGAGTCCTCAGGTTTTAGCAGACATTCTCCTACAGGCTTTTTCCACTAGGATGTGGGGTCAGCGTGCACCTGCTGGCTTGGGTTACTTACCTTACAAAAAACAAAGCTATTTTCGTAAGACTTGGTGGCTCTTTATACTCAGGGCTTGGCTGTTTTGACGGGATCTCATGCTCGCCTGTCAATTATGCCAACTGGGTTGCACCAGAGGCAGCTGAGGCAAAAACAAAGGGAGTATCTGGCTTTTGTCCCTCCCGGTGATTTCACCAGTGGAGGAGACTCCTATTATGCAGATAGGTACCCGAGCTCCACCTTGGGGTTTTGGAGTTATCTGGGGCAGATGGAACAACCTGCCCAGGGTCGCATAGCTAGTAAGGCTCAGAGCACATGACTTCCTGACTCTATTCATTATGCTGTGCTGATGCCCTGTGCTTTGCTTTTGGGGAAAAGTAGTAACAATAAACAATAATATGGACTCACATTTCTCCAGGTCTTTAAGGTTTATAGGATGCCTTTTCCTGAGAAGGTCACATAAGCAGTATTATTCATATCTCACAACCAAGGGCCCTGAAGCTCGGAGAGCTGTTGCTCAAAGTCACAGAACTAGTAAGTGCTGGGATTTCATCCCAGGTCTGTCCTAACTCTAGAGCCAAGGCTTGGCCCACCGTACCGGGGTTTGGCTTTAGCCCAAGAAGTGCATGTGAGTTTTTGTTGGGTTTAAAGCATTTGCCTCCAGTCTCTTTTACTGGGAGCCCAGCTGACTGTCTCTAGAACTTTTGGTTGATAACACATACATGTTCCAGCCCACCAAAAGTCCTAATGAATAAGGCTGGCACCCTTCAGTTTCTGAGAGAGGGCCCACTCTCCATCTTTGCATAATGGAAGGAAATATTGTAATAATTTACTTTGAGTCAAAAATGTTTATCATATTAAAGTGTGTATCATATTCTTACGGCTTACCAGGCCCTTCCTGCTTTGACATTCCATGATGGTGAGCAGTAGGTAGTGAAGGGTAGGATTTGTCCCAAGCCCTTCTTTTCAGGGAAGGAACATTGCTCTCCAACTCATGGCCTCTGTCAGCTTCCAGGCGGTCCACAGCTTCACCTCTGGCAGCGCTCTGCCCTGGGGCCCCCTGTGTGGAGCCATGGTCAGCTGCCACTCCCTCATCGTTTTGGACGGGAGCATCCAAGGAGACCCTCTGGACGTCAAGATGTTTGAAGGCACCAACTGGGTAAGGTCGTGTTTTCTTCTCCGTGATTACTGTGAGAGTCTTCTGCAGAGGACCAAACATTTTCTTCCAGACATTCAATAAATGTCTATTGAGCACCTACTGCCAGCTGTGTACTCAGGCCTAGGCTAGGCGCTGGGACACGAAACACCCAAAATGACACCTGTCCTGTCCTCTGTGAGCTGATACACTCCTGGGGGAAGTACAGTATGAGACAGGCTGTCGTAGGGTGGAGTGATGGGGGAAGGAGAGGCCCCCAGAAAGTCAGTTTAGAGACTTCAGGAACAAGAGAACATTGTCAGTGGGTGGGGAGAGGGGGAGAGAGCCAAAGGGGGAGCAGCCTGGATGCGCACGCCCTCCCTGTGGTGCCTCAGAGGGGCTCAGTCAGTCAGTCAGCAAGCATTTTTAATGTCTTGCCAAAGACCTTGCTGAAGAATGGAGACACAAAGAAAGACCAAACAAGCCATGAGAAGGAGAGCTGTGATAATTACTCTATGGGATATGGAGGACCTTACTAAGACCCAGCTTTAGGAGGCCAGTGTGAAATGGAGAGCTTGTTAATAAATTCAAGGCCTTCCCCAGAGGCAAAGAAAAGCAGAATCTGGGGCCCCGAGTCCAGGCTTTCATTCTGCGTTCTGCATGTTCCCCAGGAAGGCAGCATGTAGTAGGTAGAGGGTTGGACTTAAAGTCCCTAAGCCCCGCTCCCATTACTCACTAGCTACCTGACAACCTCTGTATGCCCCTGAGGCTGATGGGTGTCTTAGGGTTGGCATCAGAACCAAACAACTGAGCTACCAGGGGCGGCGTGGATACAGGCTGGACATGTAGTCAGGAGGACCTGGGTTCAAATACTGCCTTAGTCACTTACTCGCTAGGGGCCCCTAGATAAGTTACTTAAACTCTCTGTGCCTCAGTGTCTTCATCTGTAAAATTGGAGGCTCAAACTCAATGGTCTCTTAGACTCCTTCCAGCTCTGAATGTATGATCCTATGAATTTCCCCAGAAGACTTTTCCTGATGGCTTTATCTAGGAATTTCAGCCATGTATCCCAACCCCAATAAAAAGGAACTTGACAATCCTACTTGGACGCATCGAATGTAAAATGCATGAGCATCGGTTCACCTCAAGAGGGGTGAACAAAGAGTCTTCCCCACAGCAATCTCAGCCAGCCTGCACAGGCTTTGTGATCAGGACCCAACCCCATGGCCTTGTTACAGAGGCCATGGTGCCTGCCTAACAGAATGTGCTTCATCTGTTGACATTCATCTCATGGCTAATTGCATCAGCTAAGCTGATGAGAGGGTTCCTAGAGGCTCCCCTCTTTTGCACCACGGTGGCTGTGAATTTTTGAAGCAACCCAAATGTTTTCTGGTATGGTTCTGATTTTCTGAGGCTTGTGACCTGTGTGATGATCTAACAATGTTCACAAAGGTCATAGATCTGCTGCTAGAGGCGTCAGAGGTCTTATTTTGCAGAACAGAAAACTGAGATAACCCAAGGAGGATGACTGACTCGCTGATTGTTCTAGAACTAAAAGTGGCCTGAAAGATCATCTACTCCAAGCCCCTCATTCTACAGATGAGGAAACTGAGGCTCAGAGAGAGGAAAAGACTTGCCCCGAGGCACACAGGTAGCTATAGACAAGATTTGTACTCAGGTCTGAGGATTCAAAGTTCAGCATTCTCTCCACCATTACTAAGTTAGTTCTACAGTAAGTGGTGAGGCCTACATTTGTACCCGTGTATCCTGGCTCCTTCCTAGCAGTCTGTGCTCTTCCTTATCAACACTGGACCATGGAGGGAAGGCTCTTAAGTAATGTCTCCACCATTGGAGACATTGGAAATGCTTTGAAGGATCTGAAAGGGCACTGAAGAATGTTTCATAATGTCTTCAAACAGATCATTGAGGATTCCTCTGTGGATTACAGTGACTCTGGAATACCAGCTTCCAGCACAATCATTAAGCCAGGCCCTCAAGCAAGTCAAGTAAGATTTGCCTTTTCATAATGGGGACCATGTTCCTTAGAACGTGTGACATTTCCGTGATTCCCTTTCTGCTCAGGTCCCAGGTGCTCTCTTAGCCTTCAGTGATTGCTGCCTTAGGGGAGGCCTGAAAAAATGTCCATTTGCCATGAATTTGTGATTGGATGTGCTCTTATGGATATGGACTTATCTTCAAGTTGTAAGGTGGCCACAAATCCTCTTTGTTTTTTGCTTGTTTTCAGTTACAATAGGGGATGAGTATATGACTTTATGTTAGGATTCCAGTGGCCAGGGCCCTTGGGTCTGTGGTTCATAGGAACACAAGGCAAGGACCCAACCCCCCCAGCCCTTGGGCATTCAGATCTTATCAAGGGATGTGGATGAGCCTTACTTGTTATTGTGAATTCTCTTCAAATTCACCCCTCAGTGAGTGTGGCTAGATAACAGTTTGAATAAAAGAGATCTGGGGTCTTAGTGGACCAGGGGCTCAATGTAAGTTAATAGTAGGATGTATCATTGTCAGAGATGTTCATGTGATTTGTCCTGCATTAAGAAAAGCAGAGCATCCAGGAATGAGGAGGTGACAGCCCCCTGCCTCTGCCCTGATCAGTGCCTATCTGGAGGGTGGTGGGCAGTTCTCAGCACCATAATGCAATGGATCCGCTGGTGAATGTCCAAAGGCAGACAATTTGGGGGGTGGAAGGCCATATGAACACCAATGGAAGATGTTGAACCTGGAGAAGAGAAGCCTCAGGGGGACAGGGGAGGTGTCCTGAGATATTTGAAGGGCTGCCAGGGGGAGGATGGAGTAACTTGGTCTTCCTGGCCCCAAAGGGCAGGGCTAAGGGCCAGGGTAGAAGCTGCAAAGAGGTAGATTGAGGCTTCACATCAGGGAGAAGCTTTCCCAAGATGGGAGCTGTTGAAGAGGGTGGGCTGCCCCCGGTGCCAGTGAGCTCCCTCTCACTTATGGTCTGTAAGCAGAGAGTAGAGAATTGTTTGGCAGGAATGTTGTAGACAGAATTCTTGTGCAGATCCAGACTGGAGCAGGTGGCCCTGGGGCTCTTTCTAGGTCTGTGGTGATGTGACTTAACACTGCCCCCTTCTGGTATATCTCTAGACTCCAGCAAAAGCAGTCGCCATTTTGCATCAGTTCCCATTTTCTTCTGGCCTGCAGAGAATGTCAGTTATTACCCAACAGATCGGCAAAGACCACTTTGACGCATACATGAAGGGAGCCCCAGAAATGGTGGCCAGTTTTTGCAGACCAGAAACAGGTATGAAACTGGGCCGTAGTCTATGGTTTTTCTTCTGTCTAAGGCAGAAAACAAATCCCAAATGCAAACAAACCCAGCCTAATGAACGTAACAACAGAAGTTTAGAAGGGCAAATGCAGAATGTAGAGGTGGGCGATTGACGGAGCTTCAGTGTATTAGAGTAAATGAAAACCTCACAGGGAATCCACTTTCTGGGCCAGCTCCGAACCCATTTGTGCTGATTCCTAGTCTGGCTAACATGCATACTCCCCAAGGAAAACAGGTCCAGATTTGCATAAGAAAATTGTTTGCATTCAAATGAGCTCGTCTAGATCAAATGCCAAATTTCTATATATTTCTACTGTTTACGTGGAATTTCTAATCAAACCCAAAGATCTCTTCACCTTTCCTGCATTTTGGAGTCTTTTACTTTCAGTTTAATATCACAAGGATTTTTAAGTGCCTACCATGTGCAACATATTGTGCTGGGGACAAAAATAAAAAAATGAAAACATTTCTGCCCTTGAGGAGGTTACATTCTCCTGGGAGGACACAATATGTACACAGAGAAGTACATTTGTGTGTGTATATGTACGTGTATATATTTGTGTGTATATATGTACATTTGTGTATGCATATATATGCATGTGTATATGTGCATATGTATATATGTATATGTACATACATATATTTGTGTATATGTGTACATGTGTATATATGTGTTTATATGCATATATATTTGTGTATATATGTGTATATGCATATATATGTGTATATGTATGTGTATATATGTGTGTATATGTGTATATGTGTGTATATGCATATATGTGTATGTGTGTATATATGTGTGTGTGTATATATGTGTGTGTGTGTGTATATATATATATATATATATATATATATATATATATATATATATATATAACTAGTGAGAATCCCCTCTCTCCCTTGGGTCCCCACTGATGTATTTACTTTTTTAGTCAGTCAGAGGTCACAATTAGTTCCAAGCAAAGGCATTTAATGAACTAACAGAATAAACAGCAATAGAACCCACCAAACTAATGAAAATCACACAGAGTGGTGAAGAATTGGAAATTGAGGGAATGCCCATCGATTGGGGAATGGCTGAACAAACTGGTGTATGATCGTGATGGAATATTATTGTGCTGTAAGAAATGACAAACAGGATAATTTCAGAAAAACTTGGAAAAACTTACATGAGCTGATGCTGAGCGAAGTGAACAGAACCAGGAGAACATTGTACACAGTAATAGCAACCTTGTTTGATGAAGAACTGTGAATGACGTAGCTATTCTCAGCAATGCCGTACAATGATCCAAGACAACCTTAAAGGGCTCAGATGAAGCAGATAATCTGTCTCCAGAGAAAGAACTGATATTGATTGAATACAGACTGAAGCATGCTAGTTTTCACTTTCTTTCATTTTTTTTTCTTTTATTTGAGCCTTCTTGTACAAAATGCCTAATATGGAACCATTTTACGTAATTGCACATGTATAACCTATATCTGATTGCTTACCATCTCAGGGAGTAGGGGAGGGATTGAATTTAGAACTCAAAACTTTAACTAAAAATGTTTAAAAAAATGGAAAAAAAAAGATCTTTGACTTTAAGCTAAAGACCCCAGTTTCAAAATAAAATATTTTTAAAAAAGAAAGAAAATCACACAGAGTACCCACAGCAATGGGCTTAGGCATTTTCCTCTTATCACTAATATTTGAGGCAGAAACTCCTTGATTTAGGGTTATCAAGATCTTGCTGGCTTAGAATTAAAATGAATTTGAACCAGAACAAAGGGGAAAAGAAGGAGGTCAGTCTATAAGCATTTATTAAGCATTTACTATAAGGTAGAAAGGGGCAGCTAGATGGTTCAGTGGATAGAGTGCTGGACCTGGAGTCAGGAAGATCTAAGTTTAAATCTGGTGTCAGACATTTACTAGATGTGTGATCCTGGGCAAGTCACTTAACCTCTGTTTGCCTTAATCCACTGTCAAAGGAAATGGCAAACCACTCCAGTATTTTTGTGAAGAAAACCTCAGATGGTTCACAGGGCCATGAAGAGTCAGACACAGCTGAACGACAACATAAACTAGACACTGTACTAAGGCTGGGAAATACAAGCACAAAGAAATACAATCCCTGCCCTCAAGGAGCTTTCATTCTATTGGGAAAGACAACCCAAAAGAAGCAAAAAAGTTGGGGTGTAAGGAAGAAGAAGGTGCCCACCATGGGGGAAATGCTGGAGGAGGTCAGAGGAATGTAACTGGGAGGGGCATGAACAGCTGGCTGGGCTGGTTCTGGGAGGGGTCATCCCGTCTGCAGGAAAGGCCCAAGGGGGCAGAGGAAGCTTCCATGGCAGGAATTTCAGGGCCTAAGTATTCTTCCAGGATGAAGAGCTCTCCAGGGAATGGGGAGATGTCTGGAGGAGCACAGCCTGATGGGCAAGGGAGCACACTGTTCCATCCCTATCGCCTAAACCAACATTCCTACCTTTCTTACATTTGTTTGTCAGCAGAAATTTGGGGCCCATATTTTAGGCAAGAGAAAATCTGTCTCTTTCCCTGCATAAACAGAAAGTCCATAGAATGTAAATATAGTGTCATTTTTCCAGAGATGAGGGATTAGAACAATCAATAATAACAACTAGTATTTATATATCACTTTAAGGTTTGCAAAGTGCTTTACAAATATTTTCACATTTGACCCTCACGAGCACCCTGGAAGGAAAGGTACTGTTATTGTCCCCATTTTACCAATGACGAAACTGAAACTTAGATGCTCAATTACCACTTCCTGTCCCATAGCTAGCGTTGGAAGCAGGATTCAATCTTAGGTCTTCTTGAGGTTCAGTTCTCTACCTGTTATGGCCCCTGGCTGCCTGGGGTTGGTAGATGAGGAGAAGAACCAGGAAAGGTCTGGTCTGAGGAGCGCTACTTGAATGAGTCTTGAAGGAAGCTACGAAAGGCGGAAATAAGGAGGTAGAGTATTCCTGGAATTGAGAGACAGCTTACGCAGCAGCACAGAGACAAGAGGATATGGTCGTTCATGGGAATGGGGAGTTTGCCAGCCTGTCTGGTCTGCAGAGTCCAAGAAGGGGAGTGAGCTGAAGTCGGTCTGGAAAAGGGTCCCACCTGGCAAACAGAGGGCTTCATATCCATCCCAAAAGCACAGGGAGCCTTTCCAGAAGCCGCCATCTTGCCTCCTCATCCCTCCTGCCTCCTCCTAGATGACTGAACAAGCTCTCTCATGCTGTTAGAAGCGCGGACCACCCCATTGGGTCACAACCTGCCCTTCCATTTTCCTCTAGCTTCTTCCCAGGGTCTCTGGTTGCCGTTGGCCGTTTTATTAGCTTCCTAACAATGGTTCCTCATCTCTCACCGTTGTCTCTTGAAAATGCTAACAAATATGGGAACGAGAAGAAACTCTGATCCTGAATATGACCTCTAATGACTTATATGTGATGGATTCAGAGGAAACAGATACAGGTTTAGTGGACCCCCAAACAACCAGATGTTTGATGCCATATGGGAAAAAACAACCACATAACTTATTGCATTTTTCACATTTCCTTACATGTTTTGGTCTCAGGTAAATGCAACCACATTCCTTGGGGAGTCCAACAGATATATTTTCCAATGTACTCCATTTCCTAGATTCTTTCTTTCTCTCTCTCTCTCTTTCTTTCTTTCTTTCTTTCTTTCTTTCTTTCTTTCTTTCTTTCT
>NW_020946652.1:5510807-5542062 GCF_900497805.2 Vombatus ursinus | reverse complement strand
TCTTTCTTTCTTTCTTTCTTTCTTTCTTTCTTTCTTTCTTTCTTTCTTTCTTTCTTTCTTTCTCTTTCTTTCTTTCTCTTTCTTTCTCTCTTTCTCTTTCTTTCTCTCTTTCTCTTTCTTTCTTTCTTTCTTTCACATATTCTTTCTTCAGCATCTCAACTCAACTAAATATTATAAGCATTTATTGAGCACCTACAGTGTACCAGCACTCTGCTAGGTAGTAGGGCTATAAAACAAAAATAAAACCATCCCTGTGCTCCAGTTGCTTATGGGATAGTTGTTTAGTCCTTCTGAGCTGCCACAGCTGGCTGAGATCTCCAGCTGTAATCATTGTCCCAAGGACAGATTTGCTGAGGCTTTCAGGGGTCAGGGATGATCCCATAGGCTAAAACATCAGCTGCCTGCCTAGGTGTGACGCTTGGAGCCTTCAGTGAGACCTAGATCTCACCGTTTCCTTCTCTCCCAACAGTTCCTCCAAATTTCAAGAAGGAGCTGAAGCTTTACACCACGCAAGGTTTCCGGGTCATTGCCCTTGCTCATAAACCTCTAAAGGCAGGGAAGCACCCAGAGGCGGGCGCTCATACCAGGTAAGCAGCTCTGCAGCCAGTGCCCCTATAACAACTATTGCTCTTCATTGGCATGAGGTGGTGTAAACATGCACTGAGTAACCACAGGATTTTAGAGTTTCCAGGGACCTTGGTGGTCACCTAGTCTGAGCCCCCCATCCTTCAGGAAAATGATGTCCAGAAAGGGCATGTGACTTCCCCATTGTCACAAAGACACGTGGCCACTCCATCCTCCCATTGTAGCTAAACTTTCCTTCAAGACCAGAATGTGTGTGCCGCAGTGCCTCGCACATAGTAGACACTGGATAAGTATTTATTGAACTGAATTGAATTGTATCTTTACTTGCAGAAATGAAATACCAGAAGGGTAAAACTTGGGCACTTTAAAAACAGGGTTTCCCGTAAAACTCTTGGGTTTGCAGAACTGTGACACTAAGGACAGAGCTCTCCTGAGCCTGAGTAGCACTTTAGCTTCCCCTCGAATTTTGCATGGAAAAGGGTCAAAATCCTCATTTAGAGAAGGACACAGAGTAGATTCTCCAGCAGAGAATCTTCCATTTTTGTGTCTGTTTAGGTCTTTGCGTGTCTGTTTAGCTCAACGCATCTGCGATCCTGCCCCGTGGCCTCCATGGTGCTCTTACCAGATCTTATATTCTCTTTACTGTCAAGGTATCCTAGTCTAGTCACTGAGGGAGCTGAGGAGATTAGAGCAGTAAGTGATGGTGAGAATTAAGTGAACCCACTGATTCCATCTTGTGACCCAGCTCTGGAGCTAGCTCGGTTCCCTTTCTATCCATTTGTGGGTCTAGTCCAATTTCTGTCCTGTGAGAAAAAATTTATTCCTCTATGGGAATTGAAAGAAAACTTCACTGCGTTGTTTGAACCTAACCCTGTGTGGCCGGGAAGCTGGACCGCCCCTAACTGTTGCTTAGAGAGCCTCAAGCGAGGACCTGCTTGTGCTGACCAGAAACCTGGTCAGATCCGAAGACTGACGCAAGGAGTTTCCTCACAAGTATACATCTCAAGCAACCCTCATATCTTATCTGAAAATTGACCACTCTCTGATCCATCCGTTACTGTTTCCATGTTCCTTCGATTGCTTGCAGACCCTTGCGGGCAGTGCGACACCTCTTTTTCTGAATTCATGGAATTGCACCCGTTCACTCTCCCGCTTCCAGCTTGGAAAGCCCCGAGTCTCTCCTCCAATCGGAAGCCAGATGATCTGATCTTGTACCCTGATGGATTGTTTCATTTTAATGAATTGGTCTTATTTAAGTAATTGCTTTTAATGTATAGAAGTCTGTCTCCTCCTGTATTTGGAGCCTAGTGCCAAAGCCGAGGAAGGCGACTAAGTCTCGATCCATTGGGCAATTGCCACACGTCGCTTAATAAATCAAAATGCTCGGAAACGTAGGTCTTTGTTTCCACGGGCATTTCATCTTTCACCTGCCACATCACCACATGGGTCCATCCCTTTTACATATTATTTTTCTTTTCAATCCAAAGGGAGGAAGTCGAGTCAGAGTTAACATTTCTAGGCCTTCTGATCATGGAAAATCGCTTGAAAAAAGAGACCAAGCCAGTCTTGAGGGAACTGAGCAGCGCTCGCATCCGAACTGTCATGATCACAGGTCAGTGTCCTTGGAAAATTCAAGGGTCAGACTTTAATGAGGGCCCAAGAAAATGTTGTTGAGTGACTGAGTGAGTCTCTGGAAATGACTCCATTTGGTCAAGCTTTTCTCTTTTCTGCTGTGTACTCAGGCTCTGTCAGTCAGCTAATAAGCACCTACCATGTCCAAGGCACTGTGCTGAGTACAGGGATGCCAGTGGAGGCAAAAACATGGTCTCTCCCTTTAGGTAGCTCCAATTCCAGTGGGGAGGGTGGTGGTCGGTAAGGTTACAGACACAGAAGCGAGCAGTGCTTGTCCTGGGGAAGCTTACGTTCCACTGGCATCTACAACGTGTACGTGCTTAAGGAAATATAAGACTGATATGAAGTGGATGAAAAGTGATTTCAGTCAGGGGAAGGTACCACTGTCCTAAGAGGGTCAGGAAAAGTCTCATGTAAGAGATGGCCCCTAATCTGGGCATGGAAACAAAGATGGTGTCTGGGGTCTGAAGAACAAAGGTTGTGAAGGGCACATTAGTTGCAGGGATGAAGGCACCCAGTGGTGGCACCCTGCTGATGTCTGGGAGTCCAGGTTTGCTTGGCTGGTCTTTATTAGATCATGTGTCTCTTCGATGGAGGTGTCAAAGGTAGCGACTGCAGACATCAAGCCAACCCTCCTGGTACAGATTCAAATGTCATTGGGAAAATATTTAGCAAAATATATGAAAATACAACCCAGTGGGTAATGTTTATTTGTGGTTTCCCAAGTCATTGAGTGGCCCAAAGGGATCGGTTTCTGTGTGAGTTGGACACCCTTGCTCTAGGACACACTTTGGGACTGGAACGTCATAGCTAATTTGTGCGATACTGGTAGGGTCCTATAGAGGGCACTTCAGAGCTGCCAACTCAGGCAACAGGCTCCATAAAAGTAGGCTGTGAGCAGCCTCATTTAGGCTCTCCTCCCCATCTCACCTACTGAAGCCTGCTTCCGGGTCACCTCCAGTGCCTCTCAGGAGGGCGCTGACAAGCAGGATCTTTAGCCAAGAGCTCTTTCTCTGCCCTGGGACCACCCCAGGAGGGCCGTGATCTGCGTGGCTTTGCCAACATTTCAAGTTCGGAGGTTCCTGAGTCACTTGGTCCCGTGAGCCCTTCTATGGTGACCTCAACCTTCTCTCAGCAGCCCTCCTGGTAGATCAGGGGATTGCTGTCGCTAGCATTTTAGTGAAGCAGTGATAAAGTTGCTTGTGCTGTTCTTGTGGATAAGATGGAGAAGAATGGACGACTAGCAGACGCACCATGACGCGGGCTCAGAGAAGGGTGAACTGTTGAGCATCCTGTATGGCCTCAGCTCAGAAAGAAGTCTCTAGTGGAGTGTCCCAGATACCTGTGCTGTTTAACATTCTAAGTTGTGGTTTAAGTAAAGGCATGTGTGCTGGCACACTTAGCCAGTGTGCCAAGGACTCAAAGCTAGCACACTGGTATGATGACCCAAAAGGCTCTTGGTGGTCAAGAGTATTTGGCTCAAGGAATAAAAGGAAGTCCAGCTGGGCTGAGCTTAACACTTGTGATTTATTTCAATAATTAACTGTCGAGTCCAAGATGGGAGAATCCTGGTGAGGCAGCAACTGGTCTGGAAAAGATCTAGTAGTTTTAGTGGACTGAAAGCTCAACGTATGATGTGGCCACCATATCATACGAATTAGGATTCATAATAGGAATTATTCAGGAAGGGAAACAGGGCATCCAGCAGCAAGGAGGTGGTATCCCATTGGATATAGGCTATTGTCTCTCCTGGACACCACATTTTAGGAAGGACATTGATAAGGTGAGACTGAGTCACTCATTCAGATAGACTGAAGGAATGGGGAAGGTTTAGCATGGAGAAGAGAAACTTGGGGTGAGAGTCTCATTGGCTTCAAGCATTTGAAGGGCTTCCTAGAGGAGGCAGATAACTTCTTCTGTCGGCCCCCACGGAACAGGTGCAGGGAGTGGAATCTGACAAGCGGTGATCCAAGACTGGTGTCTGGGTAGGAGAGCCTGCCTGACAACCACAGCTTTCCATGGGTGGGATGGATGGCCCACCTTGGGAGGCCCTAGGCTTGCCCCCTCGGGAGATCTGCCAAACAGAATTGGTCTTTAGAGAAGATTGCTGTCGGGGATCAGCTTGGGGGGTGCTTGTTCAGGCACGGGCTGGACTTCACAGCTACTGAGGGCTCATCTGGTCTGAGATTCTGGGAATCGTCTTTTAAGGTTGGAACAAGGTCCAGGGCAGGCTCCTAGTCCTAACCTCCATTTCCTTGCATCAGCTACTGATCCAGGCAGGAGCTGGGGCTGCTGGGTGACATGGGCTGGCGGCACCATCGCACCCTTTGCTTCCTCCTGCCCCTGCCCTGGGATTCCCTTTCAGGACCATGCCCAGCAGGTCACCACTTCTGTGGCGATCTCAGACAGCCCAAGTGGCTACAGTCCTGCTTCAGTATCATAGGTCCCAAGCTGGAAAGGTCCCTGGAGGCTGGCCATCTAGTGACCCCCTTGTTTTACAGAGCAGGAAACTGAGGTCCCAAGAGGTGGCATGAGTAGTCCAAGGTTGCAAGGTAGTTTTCTAGGCTGTCTGCATTGAGGGGTGGGGGGCCAGGATGCCAATATGACATCAGAGGTTCTCCGTTTGTGGCGGCTGATTTTATATTGTCCGTCTTGTAAGTTCTCTGCCTCCTGCCGGTTAGGCAGAAAAGGACTGGGCACATCCTGAGCTAACAAACTGAGGCTGGCCTGACGCGCCCCTCCCCCACTCCTCCCCCTTCACCTCTGTGTGCATTCACTAACAGAGGCTAGAAGACGCCTGCTCACAGCGTGCTGATCACTACTGACCATGCGAAGCCAGAGGAACACGTAAGGGGGTACGTAGAGAGTGGTGCAGTGGAAAGCGGGGTGGGTTTGGAGTCAAATGACCTGGCTTCAAATCCTGCCCTTGACACTTGATATAAAAGTGAAGCAACCCCCCCCTCTCCATGCCTCAGCTTTCTGATCTGTGAAATGAGCGCTTTGCACGCTTTTTACCTCTGTTGGCTTTAAATCACTCACCTCACGCTATCTGGACACCAATTCTGTTCTGAGGTCTGACCAAAGTACACACACCAGAGACAATTATACAAACACATGAGGGGCAACACCTGATGGTAGAAGCTCAGAGCTGGAAATTTCCCCCACTAGACTGTAAGCTCCTTGAGGGCAGGCACTGGCTTTTGCCTTTTTTGTATTCCCAGAATTTAGCCCAGTTCCTGACACACAGTAGGCACTAAATAAATGTTTATTGATTGATTGAAGGGACCTGGGAAGGTCTTTTCCCCCAACCACTCATGTGGTTGCAGAAGAAAGTGAGGTGACTTATCCAAGGTCACACAGGAAGCAAGAGGATGTGAATCCTGGTTCTCTAGTCCTAAAGCTAACACTTCCCCACTCTTCCAGTCAAGGAAGCCCATCCACATTTCTGTAAACAGCAGTGAACTCCTGACTTGTGGGTCTCTGAGTGATAAGTATGTGCCATAAGATGACTGTCTGTCTACATAGGGGTGATCTGGGAAGGAAGTTCCTAATAATGTGAGAGGGACCTTTGAGGTCATCTCATCCAAAGCCTCATTTTACAGATAAGGAGACTGAGGCCAAGAGAAGTCAAGTCAACTTGCCCAGGGTCATATGGGTAGTAAGATGCAGAGGCAGGATTTGAACCCAAGCCCAAATCCAATGTTCTTTCTTTCCCCTACTGACCAGCCATTCTGATGTACAAAAATTCAGATTACCTGCCAATTTTCTGGAACATATACATTGTGTAAAGCAAGACCCATCTGCCGGTAGAGCACACTGGGAAAAAGCAGTGACCTTGGGATCTGAAGCCCATGTCTGGGTTTGCCTCCCAGCTCAGTCTCTCACTACCTGGGAGACTGCAAACAGGTCATTTCTCTAGACCTCAGTTCCCTCATGCATAAAATGAAGGAGCCAGGCTAGGTGGTCCCTAAGGTCCCGTCTGGTGCAGCTAGGGGGCGCCATAGTGCACAGAGCGCCAGGCCTGGAGTTAGGAAGACTCATCTTCCTGAGTTCAAATCCTGCCCCAGACACTTAATAGCTGTGTGACCCTGGGCAAGTCACTTAACCCTGTGTGCCTCAGTTTCCTCATCTGTAAAAATGAGCTAGAGAAGGAAATGCTAAACTACTGCAGTGCCTTCGTAAAGAAAGGCCCAAATGGGGTCAGGAAGAGTTGGATACCACCAATAACAACGGTGAGGCTCCTTCTAGTCCTGGTTCTGTGCATGCAAAGTCATCAGATGTTTTCTGAGGATGGGAAGCATTTGAGTTTACTCAGCAAACACTTGTGAAATGGCTACTGTTTGCCCCACATCGACCTAGGCACAGAGGATACAATGACAAGGATGTACAGTCCCCACCCTCAAGGAGCTCCCATTGTCTCGAGCGGAGGAGACGCAGGACGGGCATAGATACGTAGTAGATGCCTTCTGGATACAGAGCCAGTTCAGGGGAGGAAGGCTGCTGAGCAGTGGGAAGGCCAGGAAAGCTTCACGTAGGACACAGCCCTCGAAGGGATCGGGGAGACGAGGCGAGCAGACGGTGACGGAAGTTACCTAAGAGGTGATGGAGCTGCTTGTCTTAGTATTGGGGCAGAAGAGCCCTGGACATCAGCCACACGGAGCCTAGGTAGAACGAGCCTGTGTGAGCCTGGCCCCAGCCACGGAGCTCCCTCGTCTGGGCCAGGGCGCCTGCCCCAGGATTTCCAGCGGGGAGAGATATTTGGAATCTGTTGTCACGTATAAAATAAGGAACATCGATTTTCTTTTCTTTTCTTTTTTCTCTTTTTGATCCAGGGGACAACCTGCAGACAGCCATTACAGTGGCGAAAAATTCTGAAATGATTCCTCAAGGGAATAAGGTGATCCTCATTGAGGCCAATGAACCAGAAGGATTCTCTCCCGCATCTGTGACCTGGCAGCTGTTAGAGGACAAAGAGGATGGTCACAGAAATAAGGTGCGCCTGTCTGAGAGCCTGGTCCTCTGTAAGGGGCAGGAAGCTGTGCAGCTGGTCACAAGTATGAAGGACCTTCCTCAGGACCACAGGACTGAGAGCTGGAAGGGAACCCAGACACTAACTGCCCCCCCATTACACTTATAAGGAAACTGAGGCACGAGCAGAAGTGACTTATTCAAAGTCTCTCCTGCAGTAACAGGTAGATCCAGCATCCCAATGCAGGTCCTTGGATTCCAAATCTAAGGTTCTTTCCGTGGCAGCACGTCACCTCCGTTTCGATTGATTCCAATTCAGCAGCACTAGGGACGGGGTCCTGTTCTAGGGACCGCGGGTATGAACAAGCAACGATGAAGATGATAAGGAGAAGAAATGATCATTCTTGGTCCTAATCTGCTCCGGGCCAAGTGCTTTATAGACACAATCTCAGAGAATAAAGCCTGCTCTGAAGGAGCTCCAGTCTTCCCTGCTGGGGAGCTGCCAGGCTCCTTCTTTCCTTCTTTCCCCCCAAGCAAGCCACCGTCGTGGCCGCAGCGACCGTTTATGTGGCGTTCTCACGGGGTCTTAGATCTAGGTCTGAAAGGGATCTCCCATGCCATCTAGTCTAATCCCTCAATTTTACAAATGGGGAAACTGAGGCCCAGAGCAACTAAATCATTTTCCCAAGGTCACAAGTGATCCAGGTAGTCAGTGGTACAGCCAGGATCCAAACCCTGATATATCTATCTCCTCCTAATGGTCTGTCTGGGTAACCTTGCTGCCTAACCTAAAATGACATCCCCTTATTTTAATCCCATATTTACAAAACTAGCAAATCCCCGAGCCAGCAAGCCTTTCAGTCAGTCAGTCAGTCAATGAGCATTTATTAAGCACCTACTCTGTGCTAGGAATTGCACTAAATGTTTTCACATATGCTAATGAATTTTTGAAGTAATAATGACTTCAATCCACAGAGGGTTTTCTCCTTCCAACAGCCCTATGATGAAGCCAGGACAGGTGTCCTCAATTTACCTGGGAGAAAACTGAGCCCAAGAGCCGTTATGTGGCTTCTCCCATGTCACACAACTAGTGGCTGTGCCAAGGCTTAGCCCAGGTCTTCTGAGCTTCTCCCATTATATTATGAGTATTTGGATCATGGGCAGCCTGGTTCGGGCCATGCCAGTCCACACATCTGCAGATAACAAACTCCTTGGGCATCTTCTTTGGGTGGGCAGAAGAAAGGAGGGCAGAAAAATGTCAGCCGTGGGCATGGCAGAGGAGGCAAACACCGACACAATTCACTTCTACCACTGGAGAATTTTCATTAAAATACAAATGCTCCAGAGAAGGTGAAGAGATTGAATCTTCTCACTTAGAGAGCGGCACTCTTTCAACTATGCCAGCTTTGGACGGACAAAAGATACCTAAATACAAGCTTTCCAAAATAAGGCATTATTGACCATTAGCCCCCCAAATAGGAATTAATTTATTAGGCCTTTCCCTTCTTGGAAGTCAATTGGGATCTGGAAAGAAGGAGGCATAGGGTAGGTGAATTTCCAAAGTTGGGCTGGCGGACAGGGAAGCCCAGGCCCTGGGATAGAGCCACTGGGGGCCCTTCACACCAGGGGCATTGGAAACAGTCTGGCTAATGCTGTTGGGAGGAGAGAAAATGGAGAAGAAAGGGAGGTGGGATGGTAACAGAGGCAAATATTACCTGTTTCACACCCAATACTGAGACATGCTGCATCTTGGGTTTTAGGAGATCTGCCTTTCCATCCGAGATGCCTCCTTCCCTGAAGGGAGGCCAGGGGATGATTACCACTTCGCCATGAGTGGGAAATCTTACCAAGTGATCACCCAGCATTTCAGCAATTTGCTTCCCAAAGTAAGTGCAGAAGAGAGAGTTTCCCTTTGTCACTTGGGACAGGGAGGAGCTTCTGGCCCAGATGGGGCCATGTTTCCTCTAGGTCTCGACTCTAGCCTGTGCCATCGCCACTCTCCATGGAGAAAGAGCCCTGAAGGGAATGCCAGGGATGCAGCCTGGCCAAAGGGGTGTGCACCCGGACCTGCCGTGAGGTTATCAACCACGAGTCCTCCAGGGAATCATAGAAGGAGACTCAGAAGGGTCTTTGGGGTCATCTAATCTAACTCCCACACTTTACCTCTGAGGAAGCTGAGGCCCCGATAGTTGAAGGAATGACCCCAGGGCACAAAGAGGGTAAAGAGGAGAGCCAGGATGTCAGTACAGATGCTTGATTCCAAACTTTGCACTCCTCACACTGAAACGCCCCTTCCTTCTTCATGCTTGGGTCTGTGTCTTAGAGCCAGGAGAAGCAAGCAGAAGGTCGCAGTTCCCACCTCCTGCATCCATTCAGGCCCCACTCTCATCCTCTCCCTGTCCTATTCTCAAAACGTGGTGTGTAGTCCTGGGATGTGAGTCCCTGGGAGACAAGCGGTGCCCAGGCAGAGTGAGCTGACCATCTGCACGTGGCGTCTAGTGCCCCCTGGCACCTCATGCATCCTGCCCATGGAGAGCCACGTGGTGTATTAAGCATCTTGTTCTGCTTCTCTGCGCTGTTGTTTTTTGATTGATTGGTGCTAGAGAAGCTCCGTAGACATAACTGATGGGGTGGATGGCGCACCAGGCCTCGGGCCATAGAGCTCCTGTGGTTGGTTAAATCTTAAAGCCCAAGATCTCTTCATCCTCCCGTTCCCCCAGCCCCCAGCACTCTGTGGAGTGACAGATCTATCGCCTGGGCTGGGGGGCATTATGGGGGCATCCAGTGAGTCATCTGTCTGTCAGGCTTTGTTTGTTTTAGTGATTGTTACTGATTTTTCCTTCCTCATTTCATCGTTCTGGTGTTTTTCATGGCAGATCCTGGTGAATGGAGCCATTTTTGCCAGGATGTCTCCTGGGCAGAAATCAAGCCTTGTGGAAGAATTCCAGAAATTAAAGTATGTTCTTTGGCATAAATCAAGTGTTTCTTCTCTGGACTCCAAAGATTGTTGGTAAAGGTCAAACCCAGGCTTGAAGGGAGAGAGAAGAGGGTCTGTGTGTCATTTAAGTCAGGGGGTAAGGGTTTGGGATGAGCCATCAATATTCAGGCAATAAGCATTGGTTAGGCACCTGCTATGTGCCAGGCACTGTGCTAAGTGCTGGGGTTGCAAAGAAAGGCAAAAGTTAGACCCTGCCCTCAGGGAACTCCTGGTCTAATGGGAAACAACCTGCAAACAACTGTGTACAGACAAGATATGGGGAGGATGAAGCAGAGATGAGCCTCAGAGGGGAAGCCTCGCAGGAAGGGGGATCAGGTGAGGCCTCCTATAGGAGCAGGGATTTTCGTAGGGACTTGAGAGAGGTCAGGGAAGCTGGGGGGCAGAGATGAGGAGAAAGAGAAGATTCCAGGCAGGGCACACAGCCCAGAGATAGTGTCTTGTGTGAGGTCCAGGAAGAAGGCATGTGGAGGGTGCAGGCAGGCATGAGGGGCAGTGGGAGCCAGACAGACGAGTTTACACCTGGCCTCTTCCTTCTTCTCTTTCCTCCTCCTCCTCTTCCTCTTCTTCCTTCTCCTCTTTCTTCTTCTCCTTCTTTTCTCCTTCTTCACCTCCTTTTCTTCTTCTTCCTCTTCTTTCTTCATCATCAATGTCATAATCATCACCACCATCAACAAGCGCGTAACTGCCTATTGTGCGCCAGATGCTGTGTTAAGCACTAGACGCGGGTTATGAAGAAGGCAGAACCATGGTATCCGTTTATCTCATTGACACAATTACTAACCAGATTTTAGGAGCATGTTGCAGTATTTCTTCCTGACCGATTTCTCTCGTAATATGTGGATCCTTGGCGTGCCTGATTTTGTTCCTTGTCTCTCTGAGCATATGGGAGCTGGTTGCAATTTTGGTGTTCTCAGAGCGGTTTCATGAAGTACATGAGGGTGGTTCATCAGATGCTTCAGAGATGTGTACACACATATGTGTGTGCATGTGTGTGCAAGTGTGTGCATGTATGTAGGATGTTCCATTTGCTTAGTTATTGCTATAATTTTCATCACCGAAGTATCACGTGGAAGTCACAGTATGAGTTAACAAACAAACCTCTCAGCCTCTGTATCTGTTGCACGAGGCTGAGCTGGAGAAGCTCTGATTGTGGAATCCTTCAAAGTGTTTGGTGCAGGAGTGGCAAAGGTCACCGAGGGCCTCTTCTTGAAGGATGTCTTCGACATCAAAGGTTTCTCCCAGGTCTGGGTCTGGAGCCCTGTGAGGACCTCTGTGGAAGTCTCTGGAGGTACCCCTGGGGCTGAAGGGGGCTGGATTAAGATAACCCAGAGGAGGAGAGGGCCAGGATCCTCTGAGCACTTGTGTCCCATAGCCTTCCTTTCTCTGGGCACACTGTATACAGGACAGGCATGCCAGGGGTGATGGAGATGACTCATTTGTCCCTGTCCTTTTTCCTCCAGTTACTATGTCGGCATGTGTGGCGATGGAGCGAATGACTGTGGGGTGAGTAGAAATTCCTGTTCTGTCATCCAACGTCCGAGCTCTGCTGGGAGGGCCTGGTGGCTGGGCTCTGCCTCCTCCTTGCCATCAGCCAGACTTTGATCCTTCTGCTGCTCATTGACATTAGATGTGAGTGTGGAGAAGAGACAGAGAGGCTTCGAGCAGACCTGCTGCCCCCTTCCCCACCCTCCTGGCCACCATGGCAAACTTACTGAAGGGGCCTAGGAGGCCGCCTTGTCCACCCCCTCATCCCACAGAGGAGGAAAGAGAGGCCAAGAGAGGAGGGGGAAATGTTCAAGAGCATTCAGCCGGTAGTGGCAGAGCCAGGGCTCAAAGGCCTGCTCTGACTCGGAGCCAATGCCCTTCCTACGACTCTACACATCCTCCCTCCAAAATTCCTGAAAGCAGCAGTTCTCAACTCAGGATCACGAGCCCTGGGGAGGAGGGGCCGTGGAGCCATTGCCGGGGGTCCGTGGATTCTCTCTGTATCACCTGTTGCTGTTTGTAAACTTTATTTAGCTCCACCAAAACTTGCGGCGTGACTGGGTGACAAGCCAGCAATGAGACCTTCCATCGACTAAATGAAGGGCACTCCTCCCAAAGACATCCAACACTACTCCTTCAAATACCCAGAAATGGTGTGATGGAAACTATAACATGATGAGAGAAAGTGGCCGTGAATTCAGAGTTTCTTTAATAAGCTTGTATTGGCTGGTAGTTGGAGAAAGATCACTTCCTCTGGAGGAGGAAGCCGTCATTACAAGCCCCATCTCTAAGACTCACTACCCCAGGAGGCTTGGGGTAATCACGTAATCTCCCTGAGCCTCAGTTTCCTCATCCATACGATCAGGAGCTTGGATCGGATAGCCATCGTCATCCCGCATCACCCTAGATCTAACATCCTTTCTTGGCATTCAGAAGAACCCAAGAAGATGACCCTGATCACCTGGCAGTGCTGCCATGCTTCCATGTCAAACAGGGGACTTGTCCCTAGAAAGCTTGGGAGCCACCCACCGTCTTAGACATCCAATGATCCGGTCTGCCGATTTCACAGAGGCCATGAAGAGCCGCCTGCCGAAGGGCCCACAGCTAATAAACTCCTTATAAAGAAGGCTGAATCCAGGGGAAAGGATTCGGAAGTAAGGGGAGATTTTTAACCATCCCTTCAAGGCCTCCGCTTAAGTTGTATACAGGCCGACTATTGTTATCAGTATCATCACCTCATCACCACCATCATCATCACCACCACCATCATCATCATCACCATCATCATCATCACCATCATCACCATCATCATCACCACCATCATCATCATCATCACCATCATCATCACCACCATCATCACCACCATCATCATCATCATCACCACCATCATCACCACCACCATTATTATTATTCCTTTCAAAGTTGGCCGTTCTCCTCCAACAGTTTGCTTCAGGATATCCTTCGCAGTTTGCATCATCATTCACCTGTTGTTGAAATCAAAACTCAGAGAAATTTTCTGTCCCCAGTTGTCTTAAACTGGACAGAAGTTTGTCACACATGGGAATAAGACTCAACGTTGATATAGCGTTTTAAGGGTTACAAACCACTTTACACACACTGTCACTCAATCCTCCCAACAAACCTATGGAACAGCAGCTGCAGGTGTGATTTTCCCAATTTTATAGATGAGGAAACAGGATCAGAGACCTGAAGTGACATCTCCTGGCTGTGCCACGGAGCTAGGAAATGTCTGAAGTGAGATTTGCACCCAGGACATCCTGGCCTCAAGGCTAGCTTCCTACTTATTAATTACAGTCGATCTTCTCTTTAGAATGATTGCTTTGACAATTTGAACATTGTTCTTGTGACAGTGATGCCCTCTGAGGTCCCTTCCAGCTCCCACTGTACGATCAGCCCAATCTTTCCTCCGTGGAACAGCCCTCCAGATCCTTGAAGACAGCTATCGTGTCCTTCCTGAGTCTTTTCTGAACTGATCCTGCCCATTTTCCTCAACCAGTCCTCACCTCAGCAGGATGCTCAGGGTTCTTTGTCATCTGAGTCACCCTCCTTGTATACTATAGTGTCACAATGGCCTTCCTAAACTGTGGCATCAGAGTTGAACCTAAGCCCTAGATGTGGCATAACCTGGGCAACACCCGCGTCCCTCACCTCCCTACACCCGCCGGTTCTGCCCTCTTACTTAGGGCAGTCTAAGCCAGCGTCAGCTCATCATGGTGGCCAAATTACTCTATCTACTCAAGTTGAGCTGCTAATCCAATAAACCCCCAGACCTTTTGGTTGTTTTTTCAGGTGACTCTGGCTCCACCTCCTCCACTTAAGTTGACTTTTTGGAGCCAAGTGTAAGGTTTTGTTCTTATCCCTATTACATTATATTTTGCCCGGTTCAGCCCTCGTTCTACCCCATCATAATCTTGTTGGAACCTGAGTCATATTCCATGGCTCAGCCATCCCTTTCTTGCAGATGAGGTTTACGTGACTTATTCAGGTTGGCCCTGGACCACAGACCAAAGCACAGGGGGTGGGAGTCACCAAAGGCAGATTTCATCTTGTTTTAATGAAAACCTCTGAGCTAAAGGAGCAGAATGGGCTGCCTCGGGGTTGATGGGACCTCCCTTTTTGTGTCCTTCAGTATAGAGGGTGAATGATTCCTTTAGGGGATATTGTAGAACAGACGCTTGTCCTAACACAGCCAGACCAGGTGGCCTTGAAGGCCCAGTCCACGTTGGTATTTGATGATTGTCCTGAAAGGGCCCTTTAGTGTTAACGTGGATTATGTACCAAGAGTCTTGTAGCCACTGCTCAGGGAAAAGTCAGTAACTCTGGTCAGGAACTTGCTTCCTAGTTGGGAATACTCCCTGAGGCCTACCAGTGTTTTCAACCTGAGAATCACTTCCTCAGATAAAGCTTCCAGCCCGTGCTCTGTAACCATAATTCCCAGATGGGCTTTGTGCAATATGGCCAGGATAAGATAATGACCACTTGAGGAATAGCGCCATGATTTCCTTATAACAAGCAATGTATCTATATGTGCTCGATTCACATCCATAACATAAAACTTTCATTTCAGGCTTTGAAAATGGCTCATGCTGGCATCTCACTGTCTGAGCAGGAGGCATCTGTGGCTTCCCCCTTCACCTCAAAAACAGCCAATATAGAATGTGTGCCACACCTGATCAGGTCAGTTACCTAATCTGAGGGTGCGCCAGCTGGCCAATTGGCACAGGTTTCTTCACTTTAAAAAGATTTAGGACACACTTAAAATGGAAAATAAATGACTTTATGCAATGCATACAGAGGAAAATGAACCATGTAATCTCGGGAGCTGATTGCAATCACAGGGCGTCTGCCCTGGGTATTTAGGACAGGTGGTCAGACTGTAGGAACAAGTGTGAAGTAAATGTCCGTCCATCCATCCATCCATTAATTTGATCATCCATCTATTCATTCATTCATTTGTTCACTCCTCCAATTTGTGCTTATAATGATTTTCTTTTTCAAATCCAAGAGTAAAACCACATGTATCTCAGTCAGATTTTGTCTTACTTGGTTCAGATCAACATTTTGACTGAATTGCCCTCTTTCCCCTTACCCTTGACACTATTTATAAACTAGGTACATTCAGCCATCTTTTATAAAATACCCAGGAGGGCGTAAAGTATACTCAGTATCAGGCAGTTGACCAAGACATCAGGGAGGGTGATTATTCAGTTTACATTTCGTAGATTCATTAAGAAAAGAAAACTGTGTTCCCATTCTGCTGGCCCCCTTCTGCCTTCACCTCCAGTGCTGAAAACTCTGTGCCCGGCCTAGTCTATACTTAATAAATGTCTCTTGCTTCGACTTCATTCACCACCCTCTTAGATGTTCCTGTTCCCAGGTGAATGTCCTCCAGGGGGCTGATTAGGTGGAGTTTAAGATCTGGGGGTCCGGGAAGTCCTTTGTGAGATGGTTTAATTGTTCAGTTCATTTGTAGAAGGGCCACAGTTACACTGAACTCCTCTGTGCCCCTCCCTGCTCCCCTCCCCTGCCATGGCCAAACAGGATTCTTTAGCCTCATGTTGGACACTCAATAACTATTTGGTGAATGAATAAATTAATCAATCAATCCACCAAAAAGAGACTATCCATGAGGAAACCTGGAGTGTGGACAGTCTACAATTTCAAATGACCCAAAAACCATTTAGAATTAATTTGGGTAGCAACTGTTGCCCTGCAATGAGAGAAACTGAGTCAAATCCCGCTGCTGTCACTGTGACCTCAGGTAAGCCCCTTACCCTCCTGGGGCCTGAGTTTCCTCATGTGTAAAAGGAAGGGGCTGGAATTGGTAATTCTTGAGCTTTTGATTCATGATCTAATAAGCAGATGACTTAGGAAGGTGATTTCCTATTTCCATTTGAAAATGTAAGATGATATGCCCTTTGAGGGCAAAGACTTGCCTCCTTTTTGTCTTTGTATACCCAGCACCGTGCATAAAACCTGGCGCATAGTAGGCACTCACTCAGTAAGTGCTCGTTGAATTCAATTGTGTAACCTTTCATGTTCAGGTAAATAATGAAATGCCTTGCTCGTTTATCCAACAAACAATGCCTTGACACGGGCTGTGCAAAAAGCCCAGTGCTTGGGATTGTGGAGGGTGAGGACAGAGAGCATGTTCTTAATCCCTACAGGAAGCTTGCAATCTAGGTCAGAAAAGAGCTCCTTGACCCCAAACATTTATCAAGTCACTGACATGCTAGGCAGTGGGGAGATGAGGAGGAAAAATTAGATGGTCATAGGATCATAGCACCATGACCGGAAGGAACTTGGAGGCCACTGAATCCAAGCCCCTCATTTTACAGATGAGGAAACTGAGGCTCATAGAGACCAAGTGACTTGCACAGGGTCACCCTGCCAGTAAATGTCTGAACCACGATTTGAACTCAGATCTGCCTGTCTCCAGTTGTAGCACTCTAGCTGCTTTCAAGAAGCACATGTTCAAATGAGGGTCTCGACAGGTACAAAGTATAATAGAGGGTAGAGCCGGAGGGGCCAAAGGGAGGGATCTACAAGTGTAAAAGAAACAGGAGGAAGGAGATCTCATTCTCATATCTGAACTCATGGGTAACACACAGAAAGTGTGTAAATGTAAGGTCATTTGGGAGGGAGGGCACAGCCCTGAGGGGGATTTGGAAGGCTTCATGTGCGCTGGTACCAGAGCTGCAGCTTAAAGGAAGAAAATTACTCTATAAAGTGGAGGTTACAAGGCATTGGGAACAGTCAGTGCAAAGATATGGTGAGTGGAGATGGAACGTAGTAAAATTTTGTTAAAAAGGTAATATTTGGTTGGAAGTGGATAGTTGAGACATTTCAATATCAGACCACCAAGTCACTAAAAGTCTTACTGTGATTAATCTGACCCTGATTCTATAAAAGTTAAAAAAGACCCTGGGAGAAGACATTAACCACACATTTTTTTTTTTCCTTTTTCTTCATGAATAGGGAAGGACGAGCTGCTTTGGTTTCTTCCTTCGGAGTGTTTAAATACCTAACCATGTATGGAGTAATTCAGTTCATTGGCACATCTCTGCTTTATTGGGTATGAGTCAAAAATCATTTCTTCTAAATAGTTATTGCATTGTATGTACTACCTTAAAAACACACACTCTCTACCAATCTAGACCAGAACCTTCTCTGAAATTTATCGTCTTATGTTCTCAGGCACGGAGAAAGTCCTCAACTTACCCAGGGTCCCACAGGTCAGAAGCGGAACGGGAACCCAGGACTTCCTCACTCACTGTTCCTCTATGTACTATTTCACATTAGATCACACGAGGTCACATTCAGGGGTTTCCTATATTAACACAATCTCAAGTCAGGTCCAAAGATGCGCCCGCGCGCGCGCGTGTGTGTGTGTGTGTGTGTGTGTGTGTGTGCGTGCTCACGCCCACTGGCACAGACACACCTTTGCTGACATTTCACATGAACGGGGGGCTACAGGTGGTGTCAGCCAAATGGTTCTTGGTGAAGCTGGGACGAGCTCTCCTTGCCAGACTGGAGAGCTAGAAATACAGTGAATTCAGCTCCTCAGGGATGCTGGGACCCTGGGCAAACATCCGGAGGCCAGGTCTCTCCGAGTCACCTTGTCCTCATGTATAAGGTGAAGGCCGGCCCAGGGTACTCTGGTCCCCACAGCTGTGACTGGTGATTTTTTTTACTCACTTATTTATCATCATAATAATGCAAATACCTAGCGTTTGTTTATACAGCCCTTTCTTGTCTGACATGGCCACAGGTATAGACCTGTGGTCTTAGTAGGTGCTCACCCCAGCTCTGTGAAGGAGCTGCTATTATTATCCTCATTTACAAATGAGGAAGCTAGGCCTCTGAAGGGAAGGGCTGTGCCCAATGTCACAGCTACCCAATGTCTGAAGTGGGATGGCAACTCAGGTTTTCCTGGCTCCAGGTCCAGGTCAGGTTCTGGTTTGTTTTGGTCTTTGTATTCCGAGTTTCTGAAACAGTGCCTGGCACCTAGTAGGTGCTTTATAAATACTGGCTGGATTGGACCAGGTTTGTTGAAATTCAACCCTGGAGGCAGCTCCACCTGGGACATCATGGAGAAGGAGGAGGAGTAACAGAGAAGAAAGTGGTTTTGTGGTCTGCCCTAAGAAATCTGTAGGGTCACAAAGTGACTTTCCCAAACCTAAGCTTTCCTTTGGAGTCTGAGTTGGCTTTTCTTATCTCCCTGGGATCTGAGTTATCTTGGAAAAGGCTCGCCCTGAGAAAATATGCCCACTGCCATGGTTCCCATTATCTTCAGTCTGAGAAACCTGCATCATGGAGGGGATTGTTGTGTCTTCAGTCAGATGGTGAATAATCTTGTTGGGGGACCAGAAGAGTGATGGGGGAAGAGCAGAGGTTTAGTTCCCCAACCTCTGCTGGGCTTTTATCACCAAGGCAGGCACATGCAGGGGAAGGGTTAGGGAGAACTTTGTCTGTGCCAGGGCTACTCAAGGCAGAGAAGGAAAGAAAGAAGGTGGTTTATGTTTCTTGGGAGCCTCACCACTTCTGCGACCCTCCATACACACACACACACATATACACACACCACATACACACACCAAATACGTATACACACATGCACTCTCCCATCCACATACAGACATCTACATATACACGCATACACATCCATGCACTCATACCTATACCATTCATGCACACTTAGATACCCATATATAGATGAACCCTCCACATACATACACTAATCACATATACACACAAACATCCACACACCACACAAGTGCGTAATTCAGTAAGATGTTGACCAGGCAGCCTGCCCAACTCAGATTTTGTGACTTAATATCTAGAAGAAAATGTCTTTGCTCCTTCTGCTTCACAGAAATAGGGAAGGTCATGAATTACCATGGCCCTCCCCCCAAGTGGACAGACACCTCCCCCACCTAGGCCTCGGCCAGCTGACCTGTGATGTCTCTGGTGATATTTTGGGCATCTTTCTCCCACCTCACAGATCCCAGCCATCCTGTGTGGATCTTGTCCCTCCCATCAGGCTGCCACCGGGACTCCCCACCTCCCTCAGCCCCAATATGGATAACTATGTATTTTTCTTCTTCTCTTTTAGCAGTTGCAACTTTTTGGGAACTACCAGTACCTCATGCAGGACATAGCCATCACCCTGATGGTCTGTCTAACAAGTAAGTCTCTTAATGAAGCCGAGGGAGGGGGATGGCTCTTGCCCGTTGGCGTTTCAGCCTTCTCTGTAGGTGGGGGAGGGATCAAATCCAGACCAGAAGACTGTGTGCAAATGAGGGCTCTGAAAGAAAACCTGTTCTCCTGTCAATTTTGGATGGAGAAAAAAGATAGAACCGCTGTGTACCAACATATCTGCTACCAGTTCCCTCAGCCTACAGTGCTGCCCAGGCAGCCCTCAGATGGAACCTTTGGACCATCCCCTGACAGGCCACTGATTTAGAAAGGGAACAAAAGGGTCTGTCCATCCTACGGCCTCCCCTACTTGTCAGGTGTTGACCCATTGGGACGTCGCACCAGAATCTCGTGAAACCTAGAAATGAGGAAGGAGGGGGAGGACTCCTGTGATCTAGCGTCTGCCTCGGGGGCCGTTGGCCGATGGGACATGGCCTGTGCTATACAGGATCGGTGGCTTTCTTGGAGGTTTTCTAATGCCACTTCCCTGGGATTTGATACTGTTTCTTAGTAAGGGAGAAAAGTGATTGAACAGAGAATAGAGAAGCAGCTTTCTCTTTGGGACAGGCTTTCTTTGCCCATTGATGTGAAGACAACAAGTAAGAAATCCATCATCAGACAACACAAAGCCTGAGTCCCCCGGAGGTTTTCATACAATATCTTAAAACGTGAGAGGCTGACATCAGTCATTTATTTTAAGAACCCAAAGATGAACTGTCCTGCTATCCAAAAGGGGCTGGGGTGCTATTCCACCGCTGGGATCTGTGAGGTGGGAGAAAGATGCCCATAATTTGGGTTTATGAGGTGGAAATGTCTGGTCATAATATAGAAAAGTTTTCTTTCAATATACAGCATGAATATTACCAGGACCCCATGTTTTCATTAATAATCCGGATGCCATGGTGCTGGCTACCCAAAGGGGGTTTGCATGATGGATCTCTGACCAGGGCTGATAAAATTAAAAAATCAAAATAGCATTGATGTAGAGAGGAGAGAAAGCTTTTTTCCACCTGTCACTGCCCTTTCCTGTTCTCCTCTCTTTTACTCCATTCTGCAGACCATCTAGAGGGGCTGCTGAGCCCAGTGGTCAGACCAGACAGGGGCCAGAGGTGTAGGAAGGAGACTGGGAGGAGATTCAGGGGGCTCAAACCCTAATTCCACTCCGACGGGTACTAGCAATGTGACCAGGCATACACCCTTTCCCTGTCTGGGCCTCTGGGGTCAGGCTCTGTGAGGATTCAGACAACACGACGGAGTGGAAGCGCCATGCATTGGCCCCCAGGACTTGAGTTTGAATCCTGACTCTGCTGCTTATAAACTGTTACCCTGGAAAGGTCTGCTCACCTCTCTGGGTTTCAGGGTTTGTTTTGTTTCGTTTTGTTTTTTCATATGTAAAATAAAAGATTAATGAGGTAACTTTGGAGGGCTCCTGCAGCTGTAAGTCTGTGGCTTCCTGGTATATCTCAGCTCCCTTCTAGCTCTTTAGGCCTGTAATTCTGCCAAAGCTCTTTACAGAGGCAGCACATTTTGGAGGGTAGAATCCTGGACCTGGAGTCAAGGAGAGCTGAGGTCAAACCCTGCATCCTACACTTACTAGCTAGAGGACCCTGGGCAAATCACTTTCCCCCTCATCTGTCAGCTGAAGGATAGGGTTTAGTGACTTAGAAAGTCACTTCTAGCTTTATCTCTGTGGTTCTGGGGTTCTGGGATTGATAGTCACCCACAGATCATCTGATCCTTTTGACCTTTTCACCAGGAGTGTGGCCTCCCCCGGCTAGACATCATGTCGAGGTCCAGTCTCAATGGAGGCTGGCTAGGAGGAGGAGGCCTAGAGGGAGTCAGTTCTAATATTTCCTACATAACGGGCAGCCTGATGTTGACTATCTGGGCTAAAAGAAAACACCAGAGGCTTCCCATTCGGGAGTGTGATTAAAAGAGAAATTGCTGTCACCAGGGTTTCCAGTCTGCAAATTTCTCTGTCTTTTAATGCCAATAAGGAAAGGGGCCTCACATGTTGACCCCAGAGCCAGAAGGACTCTCAGAGGAAAGGAGGTTCAACGCCTTCATTTTAAAGAGGAGGAAATGGAGACTGAGGGGGTTTGATGTCTCCAGGGTCATTAAGATAGTAAGTGGAGAGACAGTGACATAGGTTGTTGGGGAGCCCTGGGATGGGGCTAGGGAAAGACTGGCCTTCAGGGAATCCCACTAAGGACAGTCACTGTGTTAGGAAAACCACAATCATTCAAAGAGATGCTCTGAATATGGGCAGATAACCGCCTTCTAACACATGCTGGCCGTTTGGAGCAGTGCCTCTGCCCTTCTAGCATTTGCAAAGTCATGCCTGGTTCCTGGCCATCAGGATAGGTCAGGGACATTGAGAAGGAAGGCGACCAAACCAACTGCTGCAGTCTCCACTCTGGGAGGCCATTGCCAAAAAGAAGGATTTAGATTTCAACCAAGACTCCTTCCAGCTCCCAATGTAGGAATAACAGTACAAGTTCAATTTCAGTTATAGCCAATGCAAGTGGATTCTTGGATATATTGGACATATCAATGCAAGCGAATTCAATTAAATCTTTATTAAGCACCTACTATGGAGAATGTTGCTGCGGGTGTGGACCAGAGGAGACTTTGAGAATGCAGGGGGAAAGAAGAAAGTTGGATCAATGAGTTTCACCATCCAACACACTGGATTCTACCCCCAGCCCTGCCTGCTCCCCACTCCCCTGGGCATCTTAGACACACCGTCATAACTGAGCCTTCTCTGAGATCCTTTCTGGGTCCATCCCCCAATGACCCAAGTCCCACATTCTGAGTTTATTCTGAAACTACTTTCATGTATCAAAAGTCCTACGAGCAGCCGGATTTCATGGAAAGTGAGCTGGCTTGGGAGCTGGAAGATCTGGGTCTGATACTTACTACTGAAGACCATGCATTTCACATATCTGGGCCTCAGTTTCCCCCTCTGTCAAATGAGAGGTCTTTCAGGTCCTTTCTTGCTCTCAGCACCTTGGCCCTCTAATGCCTTTAGTATTTGCTTTGCCATCAGAGATGTAGATAGCAGCCCCTTTGGACTTGTGGTGACAGTTTTTGTAATATAAAAATAACCATCCTCCGCTAACCAACATTTTGATGAGGAGCATTCTATGTCTGACTGGACATAGGCTGAAGCTGAGACCGGAGCCACAAAGCCCGCAGCTGAGCCTGCAAACTCAAACAGCCCCTTCCTAGCTTCACAGAGAATTGACCTAAGTTTGGGCTCTACTCCCTATGTCCTCAAGACCCCAGGCTTCTCTTTCTGCCACAATGGAACATGGTGGGCTGTTTGTTTCATTTTGGGCTGATTTCATCAACATAGAAAAATCTGGAATTTTTACTGTATGATATACTGTACCAACACAGCCAACAACACAGAGCAGCGATTTGTTTCAATTTAGTCTTAGAGAGTTACTGGGGATATGGAAAGGGTAATTTGGGCAAATTCACCCAAATTCACCCAGACAATTCTCATTAGTGGTGGAATCTGAACCCAATCATCTTGACTCTAAGGCTGGTTCTTCATTCTCCATGCCACACAGCCTCACAGACTGACAATTGATTGTTTAAAATATTCTTAGCAATGGTGTGTTTACACATACATATGTGAGGTCATAGACACATTTACATGTACATATGTACACATATGTTCTAAGGACATCCAAGACACAGATCCAGAAGAGTCAAGGGTTACTCCATGTAAGTGGTATTTCACTCAGAATGAAGCGTACCCTCAGCTATCTCTTCCAAGAAGTCATCCCCAGGCAGCAGTACAGAAGATACTGCTGTTCCAAGGGCCAGCCTCCAAGGTGCACTTCAAAATTCGGCCTGGGGCCATACAGCTTCCTATTGAACGCTGGTGCAATTTTTAAGCTTTTCTTTCTTATTTCTAGATCAGACTTCAGGCCCCAGAGGATAGCTCGGGGTTTGGATGCTTGCAGAGATGAAAACAAACATTCTCTGGGTGGTGTCCTCACAGTGTGAGCATGTAAACCAGGGATAACTCTGGCCTTTTTTTCCAGTGAGCTCCACTCACGCATACCCAGAGCTGGCTCCATACCGACCTGCTGGACAGCTCATCTCGCCCCCCCTGCTGCTCTCCGTCTTTCTGAACGCCTGCTTTTCCGGCATAGTGCAGATTTGGGCTTTCTTCTTTGTGAAGCAGCAGCCTTGGTACTGTGAAGTACATAGGTACAGGTAAGGCTGGACAGGGCATTAATTCAAGGGAGGCTGGAGGGGGCAAAAATGTGCATGAAATGTAAAATTCCATCAAGAATCTGTCATCTCATGTCACGTAAATGTAGCCTTTAATTACCTTAGAAAGATGAGAGTCTGTCTTATTATCAAAGACCTCATAGAAAACGCTTCTACAGAATTTTCAGCTATTTTTTAACTCATGTTTGCTTTGTGACCCCATTTGGTGTTTTCTTGGCAAAGATACTAGTTTGCCATTTCCTTATTCAGCTCATTTGACGGACAAGGAAACTGAGACAAACGGGGTGAAATGACTTGCCCAGGGTGGCATAGCTAGTAAGCGTCTGAAGCTAGATTTGAACGCGGGAAGATAAGTCTTCCTGATTTCAGGCTTGGCGCCACCTAGTTAGCCCTTTCTACAGCATCCTTTGCCCCAAACCCTCCAGACTCCTGTTTCTGTATTTAACAACCTTCCCTCTCAAGAAAAGCTTCTTTACATATGACTTAAGCTTATTCACATCTTAAAATACTACAGTATTGTATAACATAGTATAATATAGTACCATACTGTATGGCATTATACATAGGGTACTACTCTACAGTACTGTAAAACATGGCACTATAATAAGGTACTATGCTGTATAATACTAAAGTACAATGCTCTGCCATCCTGTATACTCCATACTGTAGTCAGCCCACCATACTGTGCTCTCCAATACAGTGTAATGCTATACGACATTCTACTTTATCCCACTTCTCTCTTCTCCTGTACCATGCATATAGTACTATCCCACTCCATCCCACTACATCCCATCCCACCCATGCCATCCCACCCATGCCATCCCACTCCATCTCATCCCATCCCATACTATGTATCAGTGGTTCTCAAACTTTTGAATCTCAGAAGCCTCTTTAAAATTATGGTGGACATCTCCACCACCACCAAAGTGCTTTTGTTAATATGGGTTATAGCTATTTTATTGTATTAGAAATTAAAGCATCTTATTATTATTATTATGAAAATGGCTTTGACCCTCCGACCCCCTGAAAGCTTCTACAAGTGCCCATGAACCACACTTTGACAACTGCTGTTGTATATACGCCTGAGGCAGCAAGGTGGCTGGTGGCTAGTGTTGTACTTGGAGGCGGAAAGCCCTGAGTGTGAATCTTGTATCAGAGGCTAGCTGGGCAAGTCTTTTCACCTCTGTCTCCCTCAGTTTCCTCATCTTTAAAATGGGGATAATTGTAGCACCTACCTTGATCAGGCCATTTCCAAACCTTCCATCCGCTCCAGCAGCGTGGCTATTTGCTATCACCACGCTCTTGTGTTCCACACCTCACTGAGCTGTACAAATGTGTCATTGCGCACTGTACCAAGCTGTGCCACGCTGGACAACCCTGTTGTGGTTTTGTCTTGTCTTTGTGTCACCAGGACCCAGCACAAGGTCCAGCACCTACCGGGCAGTCCATAATTGCTTTTTTCAGGATAGACGCTGTATCACACTGTAATAACTAGAGATGCCTCATGAGCTTTCGGTCTGTCTGAGCATGATGAGTAGCAGCATGCTCTAGAGGACAGAGGACCAGCTCCGAGCTGGGGAGGGACCTGCTCCCTGCTGCACGTCTGACCCGGCAGGCACTTCTGGCCACTGGCCTGCATTAGAGGAGGGGGATCAGGGGTCTCCGCTAGGGGCTCCCTACACACATGAAAACACAAGTCTGGTCAACCGCAGAAGCTCCTCCTGGCGTTTGTGACCGCCAGGAGGTTATTTGTTATTATCCAGACCTTCTCCATTTGCATGGGGACCATTTTCCTTTTCTCACAAGGTCCATTACTTCTCATTAAATCCTCATTCTGTTTGTTTCTCTACCCCATCTTTAAGTTGCCATGGCAACCAAATTCCTTTGCAATTTTCCAAGGTCCTGGTCATCCTCACACCCTGCCAAGCCTTTCCTTGCTCTCCTCCCTTCCTTGGGGAGAACCAGGCCAGGGCTTATCCGTGCCATTAACCACGTGCTCTGCCAAGTTGTCCGGCCCGGCGGCCTGCTCCTCCTATCCTTGGCTTTAGACAATGACGTCAGGTGGGATGGAGGCACAGTCCTGGCGCTAGTCACACTTGGTGCTCTTGCCTCGGATGGAGCTCTTAGATGCTTTTGAAAGCACAGAGAGAGTGAAGGGGCGGCTTCTCTTCCTGCTAATAGAGTGAGAAGGCCTTCTCAGAGCCAGGAAGCTTTGTGGACCAAAAAGGAAAGGTGGCCCCACTCTATTAGGTGTGTTCAGAGCAGAATCAAAGCTTCCCCTTTAGCCGGCCCCCTCCTCCTTCCCCCACTCCCATCTCTTCTTCCTTCTGTTCCTCAGCAGGCTAGCTGAAGGACGACCCCCCTTCTGAGCCTTCTCTCTGCAATATTGCTGGGGAAGGCAAGCAGCTTCATGTAGGAGAATCTCCCTGGGAGGAGAGAGTTGTCCTTTATCAGCAGCCATGCAAACTCGGTGCCCGTGACAGGATTATTTCTCTCACCACGCAGTAATAAACACCAGACAACAAAGGCTGCCTTCTGTGCTGCCTTGATTTACAAGGATAAGAAGATGAGCAGGTGTATCACCCTGCCTTGCCTTCAGTCTGCGACTAAATCCAGCAGAATTCTGCTCCCCTGCCTATGTCCCATGACCCACCACCCAGCACACATTTTGTTCTTGTTCGGGGGCCCCCGGTGCTAGCGCATCCTCACTTATTTGCATTTAGCCAATTTAATCGATAAGTAAGTACTTATTAAGCACCTACTGTATGCCAGGCACTAGGAATCCAAGTTCAAAGACTGAATCTATGCCTTCCCAGAAGGCATTTACGTTCTAATGTGGAAGAGAAGGATCTGTGTACATTTATACGGCATCGAGATAAATATAAGTCTTGTGTTATTTCACCTATATTTTGACGTACTTATTTGGAACATACAAGTGTGTGCACATGTTGGTTCTCCTAATAAAATATACACTCCTTGAGGAAGGGGATTGCTTTGATCTTTTTACTTGTTCTCCCGTGCCTAGGACAGTGCCTGGCACCAGGTAAGCATTTAATAAATGCTTGTTGATTGTTGATTGAAGATGAGGGCTGGTGATCAATCAAGCAAGGTGCCAAAGGGTATCCCTGCGTGGTTAGCAGGTGCTGGACATAAAGCCCAAACTACTGGGGCTTTGCTGGAATTTTGTGCTCAGAACTGAATGCCCAGGAAACCGTATTTTGGTAAAGTGTCAACGTACGACGTGGTTAGAGCTGTCCTGTGTTTCCTCACCAGCGGTGGGATGATGGGTCAGTTACCAAACCTTTCTGAGCCTTTTCGGTCTTGGTCTCCACTGCTTAGCGCCATTCATGGGCCCTTATTGGCCGTGTGATACACTCAGCCGCGGTATCCAGGAAGACGTCCCCTAACCACACAACAAAGCTGACTGTTCTTACTACCACTCCCCCCCCCCCAGTCAGATAAGAGTAGAGAGAAAGTCCCCTAAATGCTGGTGCTTCTTTGCAGTCAGTGTTTCCTGGCCAACCGAAGTGATTCCTCCTCCAATGCCAGTGTAGATGGCAACCTGATGATGGGGAATGGTACTGAGACTCCGAATTCCGTCCTGAGTTTTGAGAGTACCAGCCTGTGGCCCATTATGACCCTCAACTGCATCGCTGCGGCCTTCGTCTTCTCCAAGGGGAAGCCATTCCGAAAGCCTGTCTACACCAACTGTGAGTATCTGCACCCAAATGGGCTTCTTTTAGAGAATTCACCAGGGTCCTCTCCTCACTGGAGTCTCAGCAAACTGAAAGAGAAGTCATGTCAACCCCTACCACCCTGGCCCCCTACACACGCACACGCACATGCACATGCACATACACACACATGCATGCAACTTTTACCAAGCTTGACTTTATGATAGGAACTTTCTATGAGAATTACTGAATTCCAGTGATCATTATGGCCCCCCTGCGAATCTTAGCCTTCTGTGAATGGTCAGGTGGCCTCGTTTGGGAAAACCATGGAACCTCAGAGCTGAGAAGACAGTAGAGATGAGCCAGTCAAAGCATTTAATTCTTATAATAACTGATTTACTGACATCGAGGAAGGATAGTTCCCAAGGGCAGGACTGAAGCCCCTAAGTACCAAGCTCTCTATGGTCCCATTCATAATTGATTGACTACAGCAAAACCCTAGTGGTTCAAAAACAAGATACTGCTGCAAAGTACATAGAATGATGAATTCATTAGGTCAAGGGCTCTTAACCTGTGGTCTGTGATCTTGTTTTAAATATATACATATGTATGTATGTATGTATGTATGTATGTGTCTGTCAACATATATTTAATAACTGTATTTCAGTAGAATTGACTTCTGCTGCACTTCTATGACTTTTATGCATTGATAAACATTATTCCGAGAAGGCTTTCCCACACTGGCTGGCGACAGGCTCTAGGACACAAGACAAGGATAAAGAAACTCTGGGTTAGAAGATGCGCATCAGGCAGCTAAATGTGTAAGCTCTGCTCTGATGATTCACAAAAAGCAGCTGACATCATTCTTGCTTGGGTAAAAATGTTTTATTTTGTTTAATTCTTGCGACAGCTAAATTAAATTCTGTAAACACTTACTGGGCATCTACTAGTAAATGGCACCTACTAGTAAATGGACATCTACTGGATTAAAGCAGTAGGAATGACTATCTTAATGGGTTCAGATAGCCCTCTGGAAGTCTTCCCATTCAGGTAAGACCTAGGGGCAGTAAAGTCTTCCTGGGCATGAAGTCCTAGACCAGAGCCTGGAACCCAGCAGGGGCCATGTGGACAGAGAGACAGACGGATTTTTTTTTTTGTATTTTGCTAGGCAATGGGGTTAAATGACTTGCCCAGAGTCACACAGCTAGTGAGTGTTAAATGTCTGAGGCCAGATTTGAACTCAGGTCCTCCTGACTCCAGGGCCAGTGCTCTGTCCACTGTGCCACCTAGTTGCCCCTGGACTTTCTAAAATAATAAAACATGGATGAGCACTCAGCATTGAGTTTGTGAGCTTGAGCCAGTGATTTGGGGTGGCAATCCTCTCATTCCACAATTCAATTTAATTTTGGAAACATTCACCAGATATCTACTTTATTAAAGGCTCTCTTGCAGTTTCTGGGTATACAAAGACAAACCCAGAGATCATTCTTGACCTCTAGGAGATTACAATCTTGTACGGGCATGAGACACGCAGGAATTACTTTAACACAATTAAGAAGTGATTAAGTCAGAATGGTCAAAGTGACCTGAGAGAATGGAAGAGGGAAGGGTCATCAGGGCAAAGTTCTCACGGAACAAATGTCAGCTAAGCTGGGCCTTGAAGGAGCAGAATGGCAACAAGCCAAGGGTCTCTCCAGCCACAGGGACATATTGTCCCCAGGTCATGAGTGAATGACTGCATTAATGAACACTTGTCACTTGCTTACTCTTCGCCAAACACTATACTAAGCTATCTGGATGTGGATACACGATGAAGACAGTCCTGGCCCCAAGGGAGAAACAACACCCAAAGGCAGTAGTGAGGGGGAGGTGGTTGGGTTTGGAAAATTATAGAGATGGTGAATGGAGCCATGCTGGGGGTGGGGGGGGGGGTGGAAGGCGTGTTGCACTGGTGAAATCCAGACAAGAGTTCTGGATCCAGCTCTGGGCTTCACGCCTCACAAGTGATGTTGAAAATGTGAGATCTCAGGGGGAAGCTATTTGATGAATAAGGGGTTGGAAAGTAAGATTTATGAGGCTACTTCTTTAGGCCAGAGGGTAGAATAAAGTCTGGTAAGGTGATGCTTAGAGTCTTGGACTTGAAATCAGAAAGACCAGAGTTTGTATCCTGCCCTCAACCAATGCCCACTTTGTGACCCTAAGTAAGTCACTTCTCTTTTCTCAGCTTCAGTTTACTCACCTTTAAAATGGGACTAATGGCATTTACCCTTCAAGGTTGTGGTAAGGACAAAATTTTACACACACACACACACACACACATATTCATACATTTTTGTGTAGTTTCCAAAACAGAAAGAATTATATGAATATGAGATTAATAATAATGATGATAATCATAATAATAATATACCCCAACCTTCTCTAGCTTATAAAAGTTTCAAGGACAGGTGGGCAAGAGATGGGTGGTTTGGGGCAAGCCCATCACTGCTCCATATGTCCGTCCCACTGAGGGAATGTACAGATCAGCTGTCTGGTTTTTTGGTTTAAAAGAAAGGACTCTTCATTTCCAGTAAGGAAAAGGTTAGGTTAGTGTCCCTCCCCTGAAACTGGCTAGCTGTGAAATTCTGTGATGAGTCAATCAAGCATCAGTGAATCAGTAAACTTGTATTAAGTGCCTCTCACATGCCAGACAGGGCCAGGGCTGGGTTCTGGGGTCACAAAGACTAAGAATGAGACAATCCATGAGCCTCTCAAGGACTTGTTGGGGGACAAATGCATCTATAAATATAAGTGGGATAAATACAAAATCAAAACAAAATCATTCAGTATAAGTTAATTAAAGGGGAATTACAGATATCACTAAAAACATTTAAACTTTCTGAGCCTCTGTTTCCTTATCTGTAAAATGGGGATAATACTACCTCCTCACAGGATTGTTGTGAGGCTCACATGAAATAATGGATATAAAGTGATTTGCAAAACTTCAGTGCTTTATAAATGCTGGCTATTATCATTTTTATTTTAAAATATTCATTCTGCAGACGCTTAGTGGACCACCTCATCTGCAGTCAGGCCCAGAGGAAATAGGGGATTTGTACTGAATAGAAGTAAGATTTTTTTTTAAAGCAGGAGTTGCTGTTAAAATTGGAAATGAGGATGCAGAATCTCTGTCCCCTGGAGAATTTTTGGTGAGTGGGGAGATTTGTAGGTTAATAGACAAGGTGATCATGGCTTATAGCTACAGAGATGGAAGGGATCCCTGAGGTCATCTGGTTCAACTCTTTAATTTTTCAAAGGAGGAACTGAGGCTCAAGGAGAAGTGACTTGCCCAAGGTCAGAGATATTCATCTAAATCCAGTTCCTTTCACCCCAGATCCGGTTTTCCTTCCACTGCACCACACCATTTCTCAGTCAGGCTTCCTTGTTCAATTACCCAGTGAGCTCATTGGCTCCCATGGATTTAATTACCATCTGTCTGCTAATGATTTTCAAATCCTGCACCAACCTCTGCCGATCTCCAATCTTGCATCTCTAGCTGCCTTTCAGACATCTTGAACTCAAAATGTCCAAAACAAAACTCATTCTCTTTTCCCCTAAACCCTCTCCCCCTTCTACTTTCCCTATTACTGTACTCCCAGACCCTCAGGATCCCAACCTAGGAGTCATCCTGGACTCCTTACCCGTCTCTCACCGCCTTCCATATCTGATATGGTGCCAAGGCTTGTCAATTTCACCTCTGCTCTGTCTCTTGTGGATTTCATCTTTACAATATCTCTTGTCTATTTTGTCTCTGCAACATCTCTTGTCTATTTCACCTTTGCAGCATCTCTTGTCTTTCACCTCTGCTACGTCTCTTGTCTATTTCATCTCTGCAGCATCTCTGGTCTATTTTACCTTTGCAGCATCTCTTGTCTTTCACCTCTGCTACATCTCTTGTCTATTT
>NW_020946652.1:5490717-5510797 GCF_900497805.2 Vombatus ursinus | reverse complement strand
TGCAGCATCTCTTGTCTTTCACCTCTGCTACATCTCTTGTCTATTTCACCTCTGCAACATCTGTCCTGTCTTACAGGAACTGCCTCCACCTTGGTGCAGACCCTCCTCTCCTCACACCTGGACCATAGCAATAGCTGTTGGGGGAGTGAGGGACTGCCTGCCTCAAGTTTCTCCCTGTTCCAGTCCATCCTCCATTTCAGCTACCAAAGTGATTTCCTAAAGCACAAGTCCAACCATGTCACCCCTCTACTCAATGAACCCTAGTGGTTCCCTATCACCTGCAAGTTTCAATACAAAAGCCCTTTTTAACCTAGCCCCCTCCTACCTTTCCAGTCTTCTTACACCTTACTTCTCAACATGTACTCTGTGATCCATGACTCTGGTCTCCTGGCTGTCCCAAGAACAAGCTCTGTCCCATCTCTGAACTCTGGGCATTTTCTCTGTCTGTGCCTCATGCTTGGAACATCTCCCTCCTCATCTCTGCTTCCTGGCTTTCTTGGCTTCCTTCAAGTCCCAGCTAAAATCTTGGCTTCTGCAGGAAGACATTCCCCACCCCTCTTGATTCCAGTGCCTTCCCTCTCTTAATTATTTTTATTCATCCTGTTTCTACTTGTTTGTGCACGTGTTTGCTTGTTTCCTGACTCATTAGATTGTGAGCTCCTCGAGGGGAGTCTACGTCTCTTTTTGCACCCGTAGCACTTAGCACAGTAGATGCTTAATTAAAGTTTATTGGCTCTGTGACTCCTCATTACAGGATATCTGTGATTAACCAATCACTTGTGCTGATAGCTTGATTAAGTAGGCCAGTACAGGCAGCCATCTGCCAAGGCAACCCATTTGTGTTGTTGCCTCCAACAACTGCACAATTTTGATCTGATGGAATGGAAATCAGTAATGATGATTGGCTGCCATAGAAGCATGCATGGTTCATTTCAATTGTGGCAGAATATGTATAGGGGAAATGTATAGGGAATATGTATATGCATGAGGCTCCTGGGGTCTGAATGAAGTTCCAAGTCCTAGCAGCCTGGCATTAGCAGTGTCCTAGAACTCCAGGTGTGCTCAGATCTTTCCCAGCTTCCTTTGGGGGGGACCATTGATGATGGGAGACCCTGCCCGCTCCACACAGTTGTACACAAGGATGGAAAGGATTCCTTCCACACCACACTGTGGGAAAGGGGATCAAGGGCTATTCAGGGATTCAAGCACTTGCGCTTGCCTAGTTCCTCTCCCTCAACGGGGGAGGGGGGGTCCTCAAGAAGGCTTTGAAAATAGCAATTGCAGAGTTCCACCAATAGATGGCGATGACAGTTGCACAACCTGCAGGTTTGATGATACCAAAGCTCCAGGGCTGAAAGGACCCTCAGAGACCATCTAGTCTAACCCCCACCCCATTTTACATATGAGGAAATTGAGGCACAGGGAGTTGTCCAAGGTCAGACAATTTGAAAGTGGAAGAACTGGGACTAGGACTGAGCACAATACAACTTCTGCTAATTCTAGTTTAGGACAATTTGGCATATACTTTTTGCAATGATTAATATCAAGAGTCTACATTGATTTTAGTGGGGAAATGCTAAACATTGAGAAATTATAAAAGCACTTTGCTAAAAATACTAGAGCAAACAGACGTCAAGAGAAGAATAGTGCAGCTGGAGAAGGGCTCCAAGTTTGTGCCGTCTGAGGGTCACAGCTCCACAGTCTTTGTTGTTGGATCTCCAACCATATCACGCCCCCCAACTGTGAGTGTCCCCAAGACACACCAAGAAATTATAAAAACACTTTGCTAAAAATACTAGAGCAGACAATGCCGTCTCCCCCCTTCCCCCCACTTTCTGTCCAATCAGGGGGACTTTGGCAGGTAAAAATGGGGTGGGGGCGTTTCATTTCCATTACAAGAAAGAAGCAGTTATGATAAGTGATTCTCACTGGGGCATGGGTAGTTTATTACAAATGAGGCAGAGGGGGCTTGAAGAATTCTCTGATAATGTTAGGCTCTCTGAGAGTAAAAGTATATCCACTTTTACAAAACTCCAGGAAGCTTCCATTGAGGAATTCTGCTATCCTTAACACACTATTCAATGGCAGGGAGATACAGCCCTCATCAATTTTTTAAGTATATTTGTACATTTTGATTCTTTTTAAAAAAGTTTAATTTTTTCAATAAGCATCATTTTTAATTCATCTGTCCCTCCTACACCTTCCCCCATCTCTTACTATTGGGAAAAAGAGGCTTCTCAACCCATAATTTTATATTTCGGCTAAACCAATTCCCACATTAGCCATGCCCCAAAATGTGTGTCTCTGCATTTTAGGCTTATGAGCTCTTTGGCAGAAGGTGAGTGATATGTTTCATCTTCATTATTTTGGATTCTTATTGTTTTGACAAAGTCCTTAACTCTTTCAAGGTTGTTTTTCTCTCTAATGTTGTCATTGTGTAAAATGTTCTCCTGTTTCCGCTCACTTTGCTATGCATCAGTTCATGAAGGTTTTCCTAGTTTCCTCTGAAAACTGTTTTATAGTTTCTTATGACACAATCATATTGTTTGATTCAAATATCACGATTTGTTTAGCCATTCTCCAAGAGGATGATAACTCCTTGGTTTCCAATTTTGGGCTATTATGAAAAGAGCTGTTAAAATTTATTCAAACAGGTCCTTTTATTCTTCCTCTGATTTCTTTGTGGGTATAAACCTAGTTTTGGTATTGGTGGGTCTAAGACGATACACAGTTTAGTAACATTTTGGATATAGCTCAAAATTGCTTTCCAAAGTGACTGGACCAATTCACAGCTCTACCAACAGTGCCCGACTGCACCAGTTTCCTCACAATCCCTCCATCACTTATTTTCTACTTTTGTCATCTTTGTATGTCTGAATGGTGGTAGGTAGAATCTCAGATATGCTTTAATTTGCATTTCTCTCTTAGTGATTTAGAAAATCTCCCCAAGATATTTGTTGTTAGCTTAGATTTCTTTTTTTTTATTGCCTGTTCAAATCCTTTGACCACTTATCTATTGAATAATGATTCTGTTTTATAAAATTTGAATCAGTTCCTTTTATGTGTCTTATTAGACCTTTGTACAACAACCCTTTCTAATAAGCAATATCTACATAATACTTCCCCCAACAGAGAAAATATTAAGCCACATTCTCTGATAGACCAATTGTTAATGGGAGACCAAATGTCATTTCATACTCCCGTTGTGCCAAGTCTGAACAGAAAGAAAGAATGCTTTAACTTGAGTCATCTGGAACCATCACTGGTATTTGATCTGAATTCTGTTGACTTCGGGTATCCTCTACACTTATATCATTGCAATCATAGTATAAATTCATAGGATCATTGAATTTGAGAGTTGAAAGGTGGTCATTTGGCCCAACTAATAGCCATGGAAGAATCCTCACTCTGACAGGCACCAGTATTTCTCCAGCCCCTCCCCGAAGATCTCCACACAGAGAGAACTCACTACTTTTCCAAGTAGTCAATTTTCCTTTTGAACATCAATCAAGTGTAATTTCTTCTCTTCTGTTTTTCACTTTGCATCAGTTCACAAACTTTTTTTTCACATTTCTTTGAATTCCTCATATTTGTCTTCACTTGTGGCTTAACAGTATGTTGTATTTATACATTGACATTTGTTCAACCTTTCCCTAATTAGTGAATAGCCATTTTATTTTCAGATTTTTGCTGCTAAAAAAGAGTAGTGCTTTGAATATTTTGGCATGCATGGGAAACTTTTTCTTGCCATTGATTTCCTTGGGGGTATAAATCCAGGAGGAGAATTATTGGGTTACAGCGTATGAACAATCTGGAGACTTTTCACATAATCTCAAATCGTTTCCAGAGCAATGGGGACCAGTTCACAGTGCCACCAACAGTCTGTGTTCCTGTCTTCCCACAGCTCCTCCAACACTGACAATTTGTCTTTTATGATCTTTGCAAAGCTGATGGTTGTGAGGTCAAATTTGAGAGTTGTCTTCATTTACTTTTCTCTTATGAATCATTTGGCACAATCTTTCATATGTTGTTGATGGTATGCATTTCTTCTTTCATACATTGTTATCATTCTTTCACCACTTACCTTCTGCAGAATGACTCATGACCTTATAGTTTTGGAATGTCACAAATTTTCACAGATTCTCTGCTACTTTTTTTCTTGAAAATTGTTCCTTAGGAAGACTTTCTCAAGGAATCTTCACTTTTTAAATACTCTGAGACATTTTAAAGCATGCATGATGTCCAGAAGATAAGAAAAGACTAGCTATTTACTGAACAGTCCTTGACTCTACCATGTATATCCACAATGGGTCATCTCAGAGTAACCCAGTTACCTCTGTTTGTGTCCCTCAGATCTCTTTTCATTCCTGCTGTTTGCTGCCCTTTGTGTGACTATTTTCATTATGTTTGCTGACATTCCAGTGATATACAGTGGGATGGAGGTGAGTATTCAACCCAACTATAAACCTTGGGCCATCTCAGGGACCTGTGAGAGGATCTTTGCCCACTCATTATCATTATATATTAGGTCTTGCCCCCTGCCCCCACTTCACCATTCTCTTTAATGTTTATTTATTTCTTGATCTTTTCATAAATACTCACATTCAATCATATGGGTATCAGGCCTGGATTCAAATCCTGATCCTACTACATACTGGTTGTATGGCTTTGGACTAATCATTTCTGTCCTCTGGGCTGCAGTTTCTTTCTCCATAAATCAGGAACTCAGATTCTGATCACCATTTTCAAAGGAAACTCAGCAGAAGATGTATATGGTGGTGGTGGTGAGATGGAAGGGCAAAATTCTACATCCTGAACTAATTGTATTTTGTACAGTTTTTTTACTGTTAGTGCTTGTGCGTCAGGGTTTTTTGTTTCTTTTGTTTTGTTTCTTGTTTTTGACCCACAGTGTATCTGAACCTGGATAACAATTTATATAAGCAAAGGGCTTAATACAAGTGTTTCAAAAGCACCAACTATGTGTCTGGGACTATGCTAGGCATTAAGGGGGAAATTGAAGAGATGTAAAGCATGGCCTTCTCCTTTGATGTGTGGGTCAGACAATAGTCCCAGATAGTAAGTGATTGAATGTGCTTAATGAAGACCAGAGGGGTTCATAGTTGAAGGTGATCATAGTGACATTTAATCTTTAAGGAAAAGTTTATGAATGAAATGGAAATTAGGTTGAGTTTTGCCACATGTGTAAATTTTGGTTAGCTAAAGAACCAAGGAAAAGACAATCCAGACAGCCAGAATAGCATGAGCAAAATTTTGGAGGTGGAGATATGAGATTGGGGAAATACATGATTGGGGGGAGGAGGAGGATTCAGAGAGAATGAGGAAAAGAGGTTTGGGGCTGCAGATCAGGTAGGACTCAGGATTGGATTGCAGTGGAAACTGTGAATGCCAACAATTGGAGCTTAGACTGTGCTATAGGCAATCAGAAGACATCAAAGGCTTCTGAGATGGAGAGTGACATCTCTAGCACAGTGATGTGCAGATAGTAGATTTCAATTCAACTCAATTTAAAAAATCATTTATGAAATACTTACTGCATGGAAGTACATTGTACAAGGCATTGGAGATACAAAGTCAAAATTGAAAAATGGTTCCTGCCCACAAGGAGCTTATATTCTAGTGATAGAATAAAAGATATTGAAAAATAAATGTATCAGTGGAAAGGATTGTTTTTGGTTAATCTTCTGCTTAGGGTTTGAAGTCCTGGCATATGGAGTAGGGAAAGACAGAGAGGCTAGTTAGAAGTTTAGTAAAATAAGTTAGGCAAAAGATGCTGAGTCCTGGAATAAGTAATCATGCAGTCCTGAGTGATCACAGTGGGAATGGAGAGGGACAAGTCCCCTCTAGATTCTCCTTGAATGCTTCGTCGGACCATCCTCTCACAAATGATTCTTCAACTCATTAAACATGTATGTATTGAGCACCCACTATGCACCAGACAGGTGCAGCAGATACAAAGGTAGAAATAAAATAGTCCCTTCCCCCAAGAAGCTTACATTCTTCATTCTTCTACTCTGTTTACAACATTGAACAAGTGAGATAAAGGATGTTTCCATTTGGGTAAAACCAAGCAGTGAACATCATAGGACTTTGAAATGACTCCAAGAACAAGAGAAGGAAGAGATGCGATTAAATGGCTGCTTGGCATGAGGATCCAAGAGATGCCAGCCTCTTATGTCGTTCCTATCCCCCAACTCACCCCATCACTCATTGATTGCCAACAGCTGCTGACCACATCTGGGCTAGTGGGGATACAAGGACAATAGAATTGCCCCGCCACCTTGTGGCACTTATGGGTGTTACTTTCCCTTGATCATATCTGGGGGATCTCTAAATACCCCTCATTCCTTTTGTGTGTATGTGTCTTTTTAAGGGAGCAAAAAAATTAAAGACTTTTATAAAAGTGGTGGATTCAGGTAAACTTGCATTTAAGACACTTGAAAAATAATTTTTATAAAAAATATACTCATTCCACTATCTAATTTTTCAAACCTGGGTTGTTCTAGCAACATGTTTCAAATAAGCTTTGTTTTGTGGAAAACAGCCTGATGCTCTTTTTCTCAGTTTTGAAGGCATAAAAGGAGCAATATCGTATAAGGTTTCTTACAGTATAATAGGGAGTCCATATGGAATAGTGTAGGCTCACTGATCTTGGAGTTAGGAGGCCTGACATCTATCCTATGGATTGCTGAGTGACCCTGAACACACCACTTAACCACCCTAAGCCTCATTTCATTATAAAATGGAGGTAATCAAGGTACATTGCCTACCTTGCAAGGTTGCTCTGAACAAAATGCTTTGTGACCTGAGAGCAGCACTATAATTAGGAATTTTTCATCTAGGGTAAAAACAGTTGAGTGGGAGGTGGGGACGGGGAGAGAGGGAGGACAACGTGGCAAAAATAGCAGTTGTCCTTGGATTCAGACATTTGGGTGCATGGAGCAGCAGCTTGACTCCTGCACTTGGGTGGGAAGGGCCCCCTGAGAAGGAGGGGCACTAGAAGAGGACCCTGGGGGTTGGGGGATAGTTAGGACCATTGAACAAGACAGGAGTATGGTCTTACAGAAGGCCTTAACTACGGGTGGGCATGAAGTCTCTGTGCAAAGGAAGGATTCCCCCTTACCCCCAGAGTGGCGGTGGGCCTGGCACAGAGCCCCACTGGTCTTATGCTAGTTATACCTCTGTCTTGCAACACTCCATAAACATGAACGGTTGTTGTGGGACAAACTTGTAACTTTGAGACATGCTCCCCTTTCCAAACAGCTCATCCCAACAATTACAACATGGAGGATTTCAGTTCTCGCAGCGTCGCTCGTCCAGTTCTGTGTGGCATTTTTTGTGGAGGTGAGCCCAGGATCTGGGGGAGAAGAAAACAAAGGTTGGAGATATAAGACCTTGTTCTCAGCTGACTCTTTCAGCTTACAAAGTTATTCAACAATTGTCTGTGTTCTTATGGAACAAGTTTCCTTAAAGGTCTGCAAGTGGTCACTGGAACTTTAGGTTTAGGGAGTATGGATGCTTCTGTTGAAAATCTCAGAGTAAAAAAAAATAAAAAATAGTGAGAAGATCTCAGAGTAACTTCAATTTAATTCAATTAATTTAATAAATGTTTATTAAGCACTTACATGTGACTGGGAATATAAAGCCAAAAATGAAATGGCTCCTACCCTCAAAAAGCCTACAATCTATTTGGGGGAAATGATGTACACAGAGAAATAAACTGAAAAAAATATCCATGAAGTTAATGCAAAGTAATTTCAATGGAGACTGGGGGGGGCAAGAGGGAATGAAGCTCTGCCAAGTTAGGGGTTAGGAAAGGCCCCCAGAGCAGTGAGGAAAGCAGGATTACTAAAGTACCAATATTGCCACTGGATGGGCATGCCTTTAATTGGGAGCTAGGACAGCTGTGGGTGGTTCAACACAATGGAGCAGATGGCAGAGTTTAAAAGGAAAATTGGCAAGTCTGATGCTGAACTGCCATCTTTACCATACGTCCTTTTCAGAAGGTGGGACAACATTACTTACGCAAGTTGACGGCCACACTGTGGTCTGTCCCAATTCTTTCCTCTTCCGTTCACAGACGAATGTTCATAGGGTCATGAGATTCCGAGCTGGAAGGGAACTGAGAGGTCATCTCATCAACCCCCTTCACTTTACAGATAAGAAAGGGAGGCCCAGGGAGGCAAAGGTCAGGCAGGTAGAACATAAGTGGCAGAGCCAGCACTCAATTCCTGTTCTTCTGAAGTCAGACTTGTAACTTTTATTTTTTAAAGAAAGGAGAAGGAAAGAGATACCAAAGATTGAATATGCGTTCTTTGAAGGAAAGGACCCTGTCTCTCAGTAAAGGATGAATTAATAGAATTTAGTAAGGTTTCCTATGTGCCATCCACTGTGATATGTACTGGGGATAGAAAACAAGCAAGAAAACAATTCCTGCCCTCAAGGAGCTTACATTCTAATAGGGGGAGACAACCCATAGAATAAAGTTAGAGTTGGGAGAGGGGGCAAGGTAATGGCCAGACTGTGGGAGAGTGGACTGCTACCAGGACTAGATAATGTGAAAGCTCACCAGCCAGAGCCCTGGGTCACAGGGGTGGGAGTTTAAGTTCTGGGTGGAGGAGAAGGCTGGAGCTATAGGTAGCATGGTGTAGACATAACCAAACTACGGCATGGTGAGCCTGGGACCTGGGCTAGAGAAGGTGAAAACTTAGCACAGTTTGGGATCACAAACTTTTTCTAACAGTTGATAGACTTGTGGATTAGGGTGGGCAAAGAACAATCACAGCCCTTTCATCCCTGATTTGAAGGGAGAATTCTCCATCTCAAGACTGTCTTTGGTTTTTAGTGTGGGCTGTGTTATAGCAGACATTACAAAGTTGAAATCCTAAGCAGTGTTCCCTAAAATTTCATTAAGAACACCTCAAAAGCCAAACAAGGAGAGCTCCCAGGACAGCAAAGAGGCCTGGGCCCATGCCAGGTCAGGACCAGGTGAAGGAACTGTGGCTGGTTAGCCTCGGAGAAGAGAAGGCTCAGGGTGGGCGTGAGGACCATCTTCAAGTATTTGAGGGCTGCGTGTATAGATGTTGGAGAGACTGGGCATGTTCGCTTTGGGTGGGGTGGGTTGGGGACAAGGCCAGAGTCCGCAGGGACTGAGCCATTTTGGGGGGTAGTGATTTTCCCCTCACCAAAGGTCTCCAAACAGATGTTGGATAACTACTGGTCATCAAGGGATTTTTAGGGCCAGTTCTTAGCCAGGTTGGACCAATGAGGTCTCTTCCAACTCTGAGATTCCATGAACCATTTCAGCTGGGGTGGGGAGGGGGAGAAGGCTGTGGGTAGGGGTGGCAGTCTACTAGTCTTAGGAGAGTCTTTCAAGGGAGAACTCCTGTAATAGTCCCAAAGAAAGGGGCTGATATAGTGGATGGTCTCATGGGGTAAAGGGGGAAGGAGGGAAAGAGGGTGGTTGAGGGACATGCTACACATGAGGGAGAAAGGGGGTAGGTAATAGGGAGTATGGCTTATTTTCTTCTTCAGTATCAATAAATGCCCTTGACTTTGCAGGACGCCATCCTTCAAAACCGAGCATTCTGGCTGCTGATCAAGAAAAAATGGGGGGTACGCTCTAAGAGTCAGTATCGGAAATGGCAGAGGAAGCTGGCACAGGACCCCAGCTGGCCCCCCACAAATAGGACGGATTACTCAGGAGAAGGCAAAAATGGTTTCTATGTCAACCCTGCCTATGAAAACAGTGAGTCAACACCGGTTCCGAAGGGTGACGTTATAAGGCATAGCACAGAGCAGCATTTCTGGACCCGGCTTTGAAACCCAGGCCTTACCTGACTCATGTCAAACCTTGCCAGGCTTTGTTGATTGACCTGCGGAGGAGAAGCATCTGTCTTGATCAAGTACAACCTGGAGGAGAAGGGATGCGATTCTGTGCAGTTTTTTGGCCCTCCTCAGCCAAAGATCAAAAAGAACTTTCCCTGTGAATTAAGCGTCTCCCAAGAGAAGACATAACAGATACCAGGTGGGACTGTGTCCTCCAGCACAGAGACGCTGAGTCTAATGGAGAGTTATTTATTTCTAATAAAGGTCATTCAGTGCCTAAATAGCCTTATCCTTTTGGAATCCTATCACTTTTCTGGGTGGCCAAAGTATTCATGGATGAGCATTAGAAGAAACAGAGGGGACTAGTTTTAATTTGGTCACTTTTCAAACAGTATTTGAGTATTCTAGAATCACATGATCGTTAAGGTGCTGGTTCCCCTTAAAGAATTATCCCAACTTCTTTCAGAAGGACATTCATCTGCAGGGCATTGGTGTGGCACAGTGGATTGACTGTTGACTTGGGGTCAGGAAGACCTGAGTTCAAATGTCACTTTACTAGGCATTTTCTAGCTGTGTGACTCTGGGCAGGTCAATTAACCTTTCTCATTTTCCTCATCTATAAAATGGAGATAATATCACCTTTCTCCCAGGATTGTTGTAAAGATGAAATGAGATAATAGGTGTAAAGTGCTTTGCAAACTTTAAAGCAATATAAATATAGTATATATAGTAATATAGTAAATACAGTAAAGCAATACAAAAATAGTATGATTGTAATCATTAGCTATTGGCTATTGTTATTATATTTGTGGGTCTGTATACTTAGTTGGGTAAAAAAAAATGTCCTGTTTGTCCCCTTTTCTTATGTAAAGTCTAAATAGAAGAGCAAAAATAATTTACTGACCTCTTTTGTATCATCATCTTCATTTCCAAGTAAATTCCTCTTATACCTGTTCCCCAGAAGGCCAGTCCTTGTAACAAAGAATTTTAAGAGAGGGAAAAGATCAGTTCCTCAAAACTAACCAACACATTAACTGAGTCTGACCATGTATGCAATGTTCCCCACCCAGAGTCCTTCACCTCTGCAGGAAAGGGGGGAGGGGTATTTTTCTCTCTTCTTTTGAGGCAAGCTTGGTCATTATAACTACAGTGTCTAAGTTTCATTTTATGGGTATATCCTTTCCATTTACATTGTGGCAGTCATTGTGTCTGTTATTTTCCTGGTTCTTCTTACTTCACCGGGCATCAGTTCATCTAAGTCACCCCATGTTACTCTGTGTTTATCACATTCATGTTTCTCGTGGACCAGTAATAGTCCATCATATTCTGATATCACAATCTGCTTATCCATTCCTTGGTCAACGGGCATCTACTCTGTTTCTAGTTCTTCGTTACCCTGCAAAAAGGAGCTGCAATAAGTATTTTGGTGCACATGAGGCTGAATTTGACCTCCTTGGGGTATTGCAGTGGTGAGGGGGGGCTCTCTGAGTCCAAGGGTAGGGAGGCTTTAGTCACTTTTTTAGTAGAATTCTAAATGTGAATCTGGAGCCTCACTTGCAACAAAAGTCTGGTCTCAACTACAAGATTAAAGCACCCGGGGAGGTGTCAGGTGGTGGGTGCTAATCTGTTACCAGCATATATGCATAGTGTGGGCAGACAGTCATTCAAGCAGCCTCTGTCAGAAGGAGGGGATCTCTCAAAGGCATCTCTGGGGGTGGCAGGATGGAGAGAAGGTCCTTTGCCAAGTTTGGCATGGGGGCCTGGATTGACACTCACCATTCTGAAACCCATATTATAGTTCAGTGATGGAATTGAAAAAGGTTTAAAAATGCTTCTGCTACAATTGGACAGATCTGTGACTTCATCAATGTGGACACTCCCTCCAAAGATGCATATTGCAACCCATCCATACCTGTCCATCTTGGATGACTTTTGACCATGTCCTCCAATAAATTTGTCTCATGAAGTAGATTTACCCACTTTATCTCCTCAAAGGAAAAAATTATTTATGTATTCTTCAATGGCGATACATTTAGAATCTAAGAGAAGGTTGACTTTCATGCAATATTATTATTATTATTATTACTATTATTATTGAGACTGGGTCTCCCTATCTTGCTTAGGCTAGACGTGAAAGCAGCCACTAATGGGCCTGATTGACACGGGAGCTTTGATGTGCTAGTACACTTCTCCTTAAGCAGCCTGATACACCTGATACACCTATTCCCCACTATCAGGTGTGAACACCCAATTGGCTTTAGCCCAACTGCAGCTCAGAAATCCTGGGCTCTAGCCATTTACCAGCCTACCATCCACCATCTGGCAGCAGAGATTACAGGTGGGTTAGCTCCACACCTGGCTAATATTCTTCTTTTAAAAACGTCTCTACAGGAGTTTCCAATGATTTGTGTCCAAATCCAGTCAATTTATCACATAGTAAATGACTTGCTGTTCTAGTAAATTATATGCTCCTCTTTGAGGGGCCAAATGAAGGGCGCTGAAGAGTGTCCCAGTGGACATGTTGTCTTTGTATTTGAATGTGTGTGTATGTGTCCAACCCAAACCTGACCAGATCAAGAATCCTCTTGACAACACATCTCTGTATCTTCATCAATGTAAGGATGAGTAGCACAAGTGCATCAGTGGCAGTAAAGGTAAAACATAGACCTAAGCACTCAGCAGACTCTCATGAATTCTTTCCAGTGATGCAGGTTGCAGTTCATCCATGATTTTCTCTCCTTTTGGGCAACTCCAGTCTGTGCCCTCCCCATGCATGATCCACAGGGGCTCTGCTCAACGTGCTGGGGGCCTTCCTTTAGCTCTCCTGACATTGGGTGACCACCAGCAGGAAATGTAGGCCGTCCATCCCTTGCTCTTGCTGTCTTTCTGTTTCCCCTGCCTCTCTGCTGATATCATTTGTGTTGCTTTACTGTACATATGCACAGGTACCATGCTGCAGCCTGCTCAGACTCACTACCCTCACCACCACTGCCCTTGAGGGGACCCACAGCTTGAATTCTTCAGAGTCTCTGGTATCCCATGACATGCAGCACTAGCAGATAGATATTCATGTTCAAAAGACAGGTTCTTGATTCAGGGAGATGCTTTGTTTGAAAAGAAAAACAATTTTCAAAGGCAGCCAAATGTATCAATGTCCTATGAGGCTCAGCACTCCTAAGCATGAGCTCATATTGGTCCCATCTGTCTAATTCAATAGCCCCTGGCATCAGTGGGAGCTCTATGCTGAAGAGAAATGTTCCATTCTATCAAACTATGAGAGGCAGGGTGAAATAGGAAAACATTGAACTTGGAATCAAGGAGAGCTATGTTTGCCTCCTGTCTCGGACAATTCAAGCTGCGTGACCCTGTGGGAATCATTCTGTGCCTTAGTTTCTTCACTTGTAAGAGGTGGGAATGGGATTGGATAGCTTTGAAGGTCCCTTCCATATCTACGTCTATGATTCTTCAAAGTAGATGGTGGCTCAGCTTCCCAAGGCTGAATTATCCACATGTAAAGCCCAGCTCTCTATCCCTGCCCCCTCCCTCCACCCAGTGTGGCTGCACTGCAGAAAACCAGGTTAAGACTTTGGGCACTCTGGGTCATCTGGCTGCCTCTAGTCAGACATTTCTGGGCCTCAAGTTTCACTGTGAATGCCTCTAGGAAAAGAGAGCCCAAGGGCACTCACAGACTCCCATTATTACAGTATTTTGAGGCTCACAAAGTACTTTCCACATGACAACCCATTTCGACAGATGAGGAAACTGAGGCTCATGGAGGTAGACTTGCTGAGAAAGTATCAAACCTGAAACTCACGATCATTTTTTTCCACTAACCCACACTACCTCAGTTCACTTCAAATGATCATTGATTTTAGGGCTGAAGAGACCTCAGGTCTAGTACAGCTCTCTAACTTTACAGAGCTGGAAGCTGAGGCCCAAAGTGGTTGAAGGACTTTTTCAAGGTCACACAGGTGGTCAGTGGCTGAGCCAGGCCCTTTGATGCCCAGTCCAGAGTTCTATGCATTGGACCATCCTGAATGAGGAACATTAGCCATACCTTATAAGGTCCAGACAGTGAGGAGGATGGACTATTTGACTGGTGAGGTCCCTTCTGTTGAGGGACTTTGGGGCAGAGTAAAAGTGGTGAGTACAAATGCTCCTGATTAAATACACAGGCTTCTCTATTTTAGGCAGGCTATCACAGAACATCAGGAAGGGTCTTGCCTTTCTGACTCAGGTTAACAACTGCTCAGCTCAGGGTTTCTGAAGGAGGACGTTATTGCTCAAGGCTTGTTTATAATGAGACACGCTATACTCACGTGCCATATTTACCTTGAGGACTCAGGCTTGCCTGAGGCTCCCAAGGGCTATGACATACTCAGGGTCAGAGATTGAGAGAGTATCAGAAGCAGGATTGGAACAAGGTCTTTGGGACTCCAGGTACAGTGCTCTCTGCCCTCAACCAAGGTATCTCTCATGGTGCCTTTTATAAAATTACTCCAAAGGAAGAAAACCCAAACTGCACCACCTACACCTTCCCAAATTCATCAACAACCCAATTAGCCATCAGAAAGAAGCACCGCCTGTAATCAAGCCATAGCGCTTGCCACAAAAACACATGTAACACGAGAAGAGCCATACTAAAGATGCCGCCTCAAAATGGTGACCAATTTAGCCAGCCACTCTCCTGGGAAAGGAAAATGAAACCCTAGGAGCCTTGGGCAAAGCCCATGAAAACCAAGCCAGGGTTATAATTAGGTGAGTTTGAAGAACACACCAGCTGTGCCAGGCGGAGCTTATCGGGAGGTGCATCACAGGGGCCCCTCTCCAGAAAGGAGGTCTTTCACAGGGGCCAGGAAGGCTTTTCTGGTCACAGCCCACTCCATATTTCCCTCACTCTCCTCAAAATAGAACTGCATGGAATTCCATCTTTAGAGTCTCACGTATTTGACTGACCACAGTGTAGAGGGAAGAACTGGGCAACATCTCCCAGATATTTACCGGCTACTCTGAGGGGCCATCTCTGCATGTAAATTGGGGAGGGTGATAATAGCTGTAGCCCTCAGCTCCCAGGGTTCTTGTGAAGGTCAAAGGAGATGATGAATGTGAAGGGCTTTAGCATGTAATGGTCAGTTTATTATGATGATGATAATTAGCACTATGATGCTATCTAGGCTTCCTCTCTTAGAATGCCCATGAGCCGTGGCAGGGTTCACATGTAAGCCATTGGTCACATCATAACTTGACATCCTGAGCCCTTGCTTACCTTCCTGGCACTTATCTAGGAGCAGAGCACAAAAAGGATATGGGATTTGGATTGCGGTGGCAGCATTTGGAAGCATTGAGCCATGCCCTTGGAAGGAGGTTTGGAAGCTGAGAACAACAGGGTGGGAAACAGCTCTGTGGAGGCCACTGTTGGTGGAAAGGGATCATAGAAAGGGGATGTGGAAAAGGCATTGAGGACGAGTTTTTACATATTGCCCTGTTCTGGGTGGGGCTACTGTTAAAGGAGGCATGCAGTCCCTTCCCCTTTTCTTGAGAGGCAGGGTTGAGTAGAGGGTAGAGAACCAACCTGGAATCAGGGAGACCTGGGTTCGTGTCTGTCTCTAACATATATATCCTGGCTGTGTGACCCAGGAGCTCTAGACCAGAGGTGTCAAACACTGCCGATGTGCACCAGGTTAACATGTAATTGGGAAACATTTCACAAAATAAATAAAAATGTGATAGACCCTAGGCTAATGTTTATATGTGTTTTTCTAAGCCAATCTGCAGCCACAGGGATCCTTATGAATGACAAAGTAGTTCCTGTTTCCAATCGGGTTTTGATGCTACTGTTCCAGGCACCTCATTTGGACTGTTAGTTGTCTAGAAGGTAGCAACCTGCCTTGGTGGAGGGAATTCCCTCACCTAGGAGGTTCTTCATACTGATGATCTAACCTCTCCAGCTTGGGGTTTATGAGCCTGCAAGAGGGCACATTTAGACTTGAAATTGAAAGGTCTGCCTGTGGAGAAGTGGATGAGGGGTTTGCTTCTCCCTCTTTGAGATCTCCAAGCTAAGGCTGCTAGCCTTTGTGTCTCAGGTGGAGCTTATCTCCTGATTCCCAGCCTATGGCACTTTTTCCTACACCCTATCACCAGATCAAGAAGTTTGGCTTTTCTTTCTTGTTTATTTTGTGGTTAGATTTGTCTAGTTCAGAGAGGAGGAGGTTGAGGTCCCCACTGGTATAGTTTTGCTGTCTATTCCTTCCTGTAACTCCTTGAACTTCTCCTCTAAGAATTTGGATGCTATACCATTTGGTGCATATATGTTTAGTAGTGATATTACTTCATTGTCTATGGTGCCTTTTAGCAGGATGTAGTTTCCTTCCTTATCTCTTTTAATAAGATCTATTTTGGCTTTTGCTTTGTCTGAGATCAGGATTGCTACTCCTGCTTTTTTTTTTTTTTACTTCAGCTGAAGCATAATATATTCTATTGCATCCTTTTACCTTTACCCTGTGTGTGATCCTCCGTTTCAAATGTGTTTCCTATAAACAGCATACTGTAGGATGATGGCTTTTAGAAGTTTGGCTTTTAAGAAACCTTTGAGTGGGCCAGGCTGTGGCCTTTGGGAAGGCACCTTGGGTCTACACCATTAGAGAATTCCACCACCCCCACACCTCAGGGACAGAGAAAGCTCCTAGAACCAGACCTGGCTGAACAATGGAAAGGGAAGAAGGCTCAAAATGTCGGACCTCCCTCACAGGCTATGGCTTTTGGCCTTTTGGACTTAGGCATTTAGAGCGGGAAGGGGCCTCAGGGGACTTTTCTAGTCCAATGCTGCCTTCCTGGTGGGTGGAGGTGACCTCCACTGACCCAGGACATCTTTCCACACTACTATGGATTTCCCTCCTTTCTAAGAGCTAGCACTTGAGGGGCTGGTTTAGTCTGGGACCATGGCAGACGGCAGTTCTCTGCCCACGTAATAAATACAAAGAAACCATCTTCGGGAAAAGAAAATAGTCTCTTATGATTAAACCTCAAATGTGGCCCTGGTTGAGGAGCCCCTCCCCCATCCCCACAGACCCACAGCATATCAGTACAGGGCACCCAAAGCATTCAGCAACACAGAAGCTGGGCAAGGGGGATGAGCACAGCCAGGGTGTCACTGAGCCCGTGTTTGGGGGCATCAAGGACTCAAGGAAAATTCACCCCATGGCTGGCTGCTTTCTCACAATTGCACCAGTTCTGAGATTTCTCCAATAAATTGTTAATAGTGTTTTTGCCTTTGTTTGCTCGGGAACAAGCCAAGGAGGGAGAAGGCACCGGCAGCAGCGGTTACAATCCCAATGGCACCAATAGCTCGGTTGGCCTGTAAAGAAAGAAAATGAAACAAAAAGGTCTCCTTTGGAAGAGGATCCAGTGGTCCCAGTAGCAGCCTGTTCCTCCAGTCTTTCCTTTCCCCTGCTCAAGATAAAGGTCATTTCTACTGTGGCTTTCATGCATCTGTGAAGATGATGAAAGTTTTCTTAACTCCTCAAAAGAACTCGAAGTCCAATGAATTGTGGTTAACTCACACAAATGAGTTGGGGAGAGGGGCAAGCTGTTGAGGCTGGGTCAACGCAGAGGAGAATATCTTGGTGTTCCATTTACTGTGAGGAACAACAGCCCATGGGGACAGGGAAGGAGCGTAAGGGAATCCGAGCATGTGACTGGATTGATCCACTGCCCCTAATTTCATGAAAAGTCAATATGGGTGCATATTATCTTGTCAAGTTAACTTCTCATGCAGACAACTAAAATGAACCAGTCTGAGTGCCGTCCCTTCCCTCAAAGGACTTTAGCCATATCTGTCCTTAAGGGCAGTCTCTACCAATCTCATCATGATATGTATGGCTAAGTGGTACAGTAGAAAGAGCCCCAGGCCTGAAGTCAGGAAGACCTGAATTCAAATCCAGCCTCAGACACTTAGTTGTGTGACCCTGGGCAAATCATTCAATCTCTCTCAGCCTCAGTTTGCTCATCTGTCAAATGGGGATAGTAATAGCACCTACCTCCCTGGGTTGTTGAGAGAGGATCGGATGCGATAATTGTAAAGTAGGTTGTAAACCTTCAAGTGCTACGTAAATGCTAACTGTGATTATCATAACATTATCCTTAGAGTCAGAAAGGTCTGGATTGAATCTTGCTGGTTCAAACACTTGCTCCTTGTGTTTTCTGAAAGTCAGTTATCTTTTCTGAGCTTCAATATTAGCAGCACTGACATCGAACATCTTTCCAGGTTCCATTTAGCTAATGTGCTTCAAAGTCTTTGGCAAATCTTTGAGCTTTATGGAAATGCTAGTTATTTATTCATTGCGCCCTGCACAGGGCTGGTGGCACTGGGTTTAGAAAGAGCAATCAGTCATCAGCATGTTGTGGAGGAAGCAATGTCAGGACTTACTGATCGACTGGAATTTAGAGAAAGGGAAAGAGACCCAACACTGGTTCTAAACTTGGGATGATCTCACTACCAGAAGCAGTGAAGCCTGGAAATGGAAGCAGGGCTGGGGCAAAGATAATCGACTTGTTTTCAGACAGGTTGAGGAGCAGATGCCCAGGGGGGGGTCCAGGTGGAGCAATCCTGGGAGCAGCTGGAGCCATGGGTTCGGGGCTTAGAGAGAGATCCCAGACCTAAAGTGGGAAGGCACCTCTAAGAAGCCTAGTCCAAGCTCCTCATTCTGCAGATGCAGAAGCTGGAGCTCAGAGAGGGTAAAAGACTATACCAAGGTTGCACAGAAAGAAAGTGTCTGAGGCGTTATCAGAACCCAGGTCACCTCACACCAGAGCCAATAAATATACTTTCTACTGTTCCCCTCTTGAACTTGCCAAGAGAAAAGAAAACACATTTTCCCCAAGGGCAGAAACTTCCCCTCCCGGATAACCGTATCAGTTCTCTGAAGACCATAAACCAAAGCTCTGGAGTGGCAGAGAAGGGAGTTACCTGCTCTGAAATCCCTTCTCCATATCGGAGCAAAGTGACAAAGTGCTCGCAGTTGTTGACCAGCAGGTCATAAGACACCTCCTGGCCAATGAGGAATTCTGACAGGCAGATGATTTCATCTAGCGGCAGAGGAGGGTAAACATCATCATATTTGTTATTGATCCTGTAAGTGTCAGTCCCCACGACGTCTTTCAAGAGCTGCATCCGTACCAGGGCCTTTTTGCTAAATACAGACTTAGCACTTGTAAATGGAACGGGAGAGCTGTCCTCTGAAAGGGAAGTGAGCAAAGAGAGGACAGTCACTTGTGAGGGCCAGGCGGTCTTGAGGCTCTCCACCTCCCTTTGCTTTGAGCAATGACTCTGAGAATTAGAAATCATCACCATCATCATCATCACCATCACCATCATCATCATCATCATCATCACCATCACCATCACCATCATCACCATCACCATCACCATCATCACCATCACCATCATCACCATCACCATCATCATCATCATCATCATCACCATCACCATCACCATCACCATCATCATCATCATCATCATCATCATCATCACCATCATCACCATCATCATCATCATCACCATCACCATCATCACCATCATCATCATCATGACCACGATGATGACAATAACAACAAACCACAAGTACAAGTAATAAAAACAAATACAAATAAAAAAACCAAATGCAAATAATAAGGAAAACACAAATAAAACCCAAAATAACCTGCCTGCCATTTGACAACAAAATGACCCGTAGAATGTGAGCTACTGGAGGGCAGGGATGGTTTGTCATTTTGTCATTGTATCCTCAGGCTAGCCCAGGGTCTGGCACCTAGTACCACTTAAGAAAGAACGGAGGAATTAATTAATGTTATTGGATACCCTCCCTGTTCTCAGAATACAGGTCCTAGTGATCTCTGAGAATTGGCCAATCCAGGAAAATCTGTTCTGTGTGTAAAGAGCTCCGGATCATGAGCCGAAAGAAAAGATAGAATTCACAACAGAATTATTTGTAAATAAGGAAAAGAAGCTACCAGCAACAATATGATGTTCAAATAAATCCTACCACATTCATGTAATGCAATTCTTGAATGTGGTGAAGATTGACACATAGGAGGGTTATGAGGAAAGCAAAAAGAATTTGGGAAGGACCTTTGTGAAACAAATCAGAGTAAGAACAAAACAAAGCAGGAGAAGTGGAACTGCACACACTCTCACACCCCCACACACACCCACACACACACCCACTGTTCTCAGTCT